>NC_133454.1:125812280-126463530 GCF_048565385.1 Saimiri boliviensis
GTCAAAATTGGGGTGCTGGCCCACAGGACGCTCCCTCTTCTGTAGCCTCTGCCCCCACCATGGGCCAGCCTGGCCTCACCTCCCCTGCCCCATCACCACCCTGGGCTCGTGGTAGGAAGCCCCTTAGGGCTGTTCACGTCCCAACTGCACAACCCTGGGAAGAGGCTGCTGTACTTCTTGAGCCTCATCTGTTTAGTGGACAGTGGGATAATGACAATTCCTGCCACTCCAGGACTCCACATGAACACTGGGACTGTGAACATGGAGGGGACTACAGCTACTGTATGGGACTGCATGTCACACGGATACCTGTTTTGGAAAGAGAGCAGGGGCAGAAGAGGACAGGGGGACCCACTCTGCCCGAGCCCCCATTGTGTGCTAGGCCCTTTCCAGGCCTGGTCTCCTTCAGTCCTCACACTGACCCCAAGAGGCAGGTCGTCTGACTGTCCCCTTGTGCAGATAGGAAAGCTGAAGTCCAGAATAGGGTGGGCGTTGACAGAGCCGGGCTCTGGCGCTCACCGGAGCTGAGGTCCAGGCTCTGACGGTCCTCCTCCAGCCTCTGGATCCGCTCCTGCAGCTCCCCCTGCAGCGTGTCATAGAGCAGCAGCTTCTCACTCTAGAAGAGGGGCAATAGCTCAGCAGGAGGAACAGGAGGAGGCCACTGCAGGCCTTGCGCCCGCCTCACCCCGTATGCTGTCAGGCCCACCTCCAGGTGCTGTTTGGCTCCCTGCAGCTCACACTCGTACTTATTCCTGATCACATCCAGACAGAAGCCCTTGTAGATCCCTGCAGAGGGTGAGAGGAGGTGCCCTGCTTGGCTGGGGAGCCCAGTGCCCACAAAGGAGGGCTAAGAGCAAAGGGTAAGGCCGGGCAGGAATGAGAAAGGAAGGGGACAGCGTGTCATGGGTTCTTGGAGGGGAATAGGGCACAAAACCACCCACAGACCTGCCACCTGAATACGAATCTTGAGGCTCCGCTGCAGCCCCCCAAGCGGCTCTGTGTATTCAGGGGCTCTCTCAGCCCCTACTTCCTCCAGCCGCAACCGCAGCTGACTCAGTCGTTCCCTGAACAGCCTGGGTAGGGAGAAGGCAGCAGTGCACCCATTTGCTCACCCATCGCTCTTGAGCAAACACATACCCAGCCCCTATTGCACAGCAAGCCCCATGTCAGGCGTGTACTCCCTGGGCACCAGCCATGCCTGCCCAGTTCCAGGCCCACCACCTCCTCATCCCAGATCCTCACAGACCCAGCCCAAGGTATACCCACACTCACTTCTCCTTTAGCTCCGAGAACTGCTTCTCTAGGTCCAGCATCTCACTGACACACTCACTGCGGCGTCGCTCATAGTCCTCATCATCCATCTCTGGACAAGAGGCCAGTAAGGGCTAGCTCTGGAGAGGAGTGGCGGATACCCATGTGTGTGTGCATGTGTGTTCATGTGTGTGCATGTGTAGGGGCTGTGTGTGCGTATGCATAGGTGCTGTGTGTGTGTGTGTGTGTGTGTGCTGTGTGTGCATCCAGCCTCTGGCTCTGCTCTTGCAGCTCCCCCTGAAGCATGTTGTAGAGCAAGCTGGTGCGATCTTGCGTGTGTGTTTGTGTGTAGGGGCTGTGTGTGCATGTGTGCTTGTGTGTAGAGGCTGTGTATATATGTGTGCAAGCTTGTGTGTAGAGGCTGTGTGTGTGTGCATGTGTACTTGTGTGGAGGTTGTGTGTGTGTGCTTGTATGTAGAGGCTGTGTGTGTGTGCGTGCTTGTCTGTAGAGGCTGTGTGGGTGTGCATGTGTACTTGTGTGTAGAGGTTGTGTGTGTGTGCATGCATGCTTGCATGTAAGGGCTGTGTGTGCATGAGCATGTGTGCTTGTTTGTAGGGGCTGTATGTGCATGTGTGCTTCTGTGTGGGAGTGGTGTGTGCATGTGCATGTGTGCTGTGTGTAGGGGCTGTGTGTGCGCATGTGTGCTTGTGTGTTGGGGCTATCTGTGCACGTGCATGTGTGCTTGTGTGTAGGGGCTGTGTGTGCGTGTGTTTGTGTGTGCTTACGTGTAGAGGCTGTGTGCATGTGTCCTTGTGTGCAGGGGCTATCTGTGCATGTGTGCTTGTGTGTAGGGGCTGTGTGTGTGTGCTTGTGTGTAGGGGCTGTGTGTGCGTGTGCTTGTAAGGGCTGTGTGTGTGTGTGCTTATGTGTAGAGGTTGTGTGCATGTGTGCAGGGGCTGTGTGTGCTCGTGTGCAGGGGCTGTGTATGTGTGTGCATGTGTGCTTGTGTGTAGGGGTGTGTGCGTGTGTGCTTGTGTGTAGGGGTGTGTGCATGTGTGCTTGTGTGTAGAGGCTGTGTGTGTATATGCACTTGCATGTAGGGGCTGTGTGTGCATACGTGCTTATGTATAGGGGTGGTGTGTGCTTGTGTGTAGGGGCTGTGTGTACATGTGCATACGTGCTTGTGTATAGGGGCTGTGTGTGTGTGCACAGGGGCTCACCGGAGCTCTCCTCTTCTGACTCTGTCTGGCTGCCGCTCCGATCCTCCTCACTCTCTTCCTCCTCCCCATTCATCTCAGCAGCAGAATCACCCTCTGCTTCCATCTCTTCTGTGTCTTTGCTTGGAGGCTGGACAGGCATCTGGACTCTGGGAGAAGGAATGAAGCCATCACTCACAGCTGCCCTCAGTTCAGCGGGGGAAAGAGGCAGTGGGGAGCTGAACCCAACTGGACCCCAGATTGGGACAGCCAGGAAGTGACTGGCCTGGCCACACCTTGAGCACATACTGGGTGACAAGGGTGCAAATGGCCATCTGCACCTCTCACAGAAGCCTGGGAGCTGTGGAAATGCTCCTGCTCTTGGATGTCACTGGCAATCCTAATCCTGGGAATACTGGCCAAGGCTATGATCCACAGAAAGGAAAGGCCTAGGGGGCACTCTCCACTGCCTATGGAACTGGACCTAAATTTTTCTTTTTGAGACAGTCTTGCTCTGTCACCCAGGCTGGAGTGAGTGGCGCAATCTCGGCTCACTGCAACCTCCACCTCCCGGGTTCAAGTGATTCTCCTGCCTCAGCCTCCCGAGTAAGTGAGATTACAGGTGCCTGCCACTACGCCCAGTTAATTTTTTGTATTTTTAGTAGAGATGGGATCTCACCATGTTGGCCAGGCTGGTTTCCAACTCCTGATCTTGTGATTCGCCCACCTCAGGCTTCCAAAGTGCTGGGATTACAGGCATGAGCCACCACACCCAGCCAATTTTCCTTCTTTTTTTTTGAGAGGGAGTCTCACTCTGTCACCAGGCTAGAGTGCAGTGGCACAATCTTGGCTCACTGCAACCTCCACCTCCTGGGTTCAAGCGATTCTCCTGGCTCAGCCTCCTGAGTAGCTGGGACTATAGGTGTGTGCCACCATACCTGAACTGGATCTACATTTCTGACTGGGGCTTTCAAGGTCTTTCACAAACTGGACTTGCCCTCCTGGTCCAGCTCCTTCAGCCCACCATCTAACGGCCAGTGCTTGCCCTTCTACTTTCTGCCCTCTGCCTCAGCTGTTTCTTCTGCCTATAATGTCCTCAGCTTCTCTTCCTGATAATGTTACAATCCCCTTGTCTTTCACTGTGCTCTGGGTCAAATCCCATTTCCTTCTGCTTCCTCTAGGACCTCAGGTCGTCAGTGCTCCCCTCTCTCTTCTGTGTCTTCAGCTTCTCCCTCTTAGCAACCTCCTTCCCATGAAACTTCCAATGTGCTTGAGTATTTTCTACCATTAACAAAACACAGAAACACAAAACCTCACCCTTCCACCTGACTGCTCCCTGTCTGCCAATTCAGTTATACTTTTCAGGGTTTCATGTACATTGGCTGTTCCTAGTTTCACTTCCCACTTGTTCGATGTGTTTCTGTACCCATCGATCTCAGCTGAAACTGATCCTCTACCATTAACCAATGACTTCCTTATGGGTAATGCCAATATTTTTCAGTGCTTATTTCAATTGTCTGCTCGGCAACACTGAACACTGGTAAACATTCTTTTACTGACTCATCTAACATGTATTGAACATCTAATATATGCTAGGTACTGTCAGGCGCGATGGTATGCAGGGGGCCCAAGTGTGACTGTCTTTGACCTCACGGAGTTTACAAGTTCTTGGGAGAGAGGCGCAAAGGAGCAGACTATAACTCTGGTACGAGGAGAGTTAAGACCAGGGTACAAGGGAGGGGTATGTAACCAGGACCTGAAGCCTGATGCAGCAGGGAGGGCTTCTAGAAGATGGACCAGCTGGGTGAGCTGTGCTGATTGAGCGAGGGAACATTCCAGGTCAAGTCAGTAGCAAAGACCCACAATAAGAGAAGGAAAGCAGCTGGGGGGTACATGCGTTTAAGTCTCAGTGAGAAATCTGAGCTGCAGAGATTTGGTCATCAGCCTACAGCAAGTTCTTCATGCCACAGGAGAAGGTGCGACTAGCAAGGCAGAATGTGTGTGGTCAGAAGACATCCATAATGGAACTCCTAGGGTCACCAAAGAGGCAGATGAGGAGACTCCTACAAAGGAGGCGGCAAACCCGAAGTCGTGGAGAAAGAGAATTTCAGAAGGAAGCCAAGTACTTCCCAGCAGTAATTGTACTGATAGTGCCAAGTACTGCCACGAGATCACCCAAGAGGAAGAATAAACAGTCCTTTCAGCAGATAATCTCTCGGCCCCCTGCAGGGTTCTGTTTCACTGTGATATGCTTCCAACTTCTCTAGACACTGCTTTGTAGTCCTTTAGAACACTGCAGACAGCACTCCCTCCAGGAAGCTTTGTTTATATCTCCTATTTGCCCATTCTCACATCTGTCCCCCCAGTCGATGAGCCTCATTAGGGCAGGGGCTGCACACGCATCTTATTTACCTAGCATAGTACTAGCTCACTTGATGACTGGAGGATTTGCAAATACAAATTTAACAACAACAACAAAAATTGTGAGGCAGAGATTAGCTTTTACTTTTTGGCAGTCCCCGGTCCCTGTAATGGTAGCAAACTGTCCCGTCAAGTTACGCATCGTAAGCCTGGCCTAGGTGAGCGTTCAGTCACATTCCTCAACAATTTCACTAATGACCTCAACCTGACCTGAAAAGCTCAGTTTTCCAAACCAGTTCCCAACATTTGCAATGCCTCTTCACTGTTAGTACATTCAATTTGTAAGACGCAGCTTAAGTCCTATCTCTTCCAGAAGACTTTCTCTCCTCCAGCTGATTTTAAGTGTGTTAAGTCACAACCTTCCCTCCTTGCCCCGGGTGCAAAAAACAGGTAACTATTCCTGCTCTGAGTGTTGAAGAGCTCGCAGGTGGTAAGGGATGGAAAAGCACATTGTAAAGCGCGGTACACAGGCAATTTATCTTTTCAGAATGGCAGCTCCTCCGGGGCAGGCCCCCAGAGAAGGCAGACCCTCCCCACTCTCGCACAGGTCAACCCAGCTTTTCAGCGGCGCCCAGGGAGCCTCCTGCTCCCTTCTAGATGAGCCGGAAAGGGCCGGAACATTGCCGGCTGGCCCGCGGCCCAGCACGCGTCAGGTCGGTTACATCGCTGCTTCGGCCTCGGAGGAGGAGATTGTGCCGGCCCTGCTGGACTAACCCGAGAGGCTGAACCAAAAGCCATGCATGGCGATACGCACCGCGGGGACTGGGCCTCTGGCCTCACGACCGAGATTCCCTGAGAAGTGCCCGTGGTTGCCGGTACCGGTTGCTGCCGCCGGCCTCCCGTAAGACCTGCGCGGCTGCCTCTTCTCCCGGAGGCAGAACCGTCGCTGCTTCCGTGTGCTTCATCAGGAGGCGACCGTCGGGGGTGTTCACAATTGGACAGCTGCGTCCCGAGGCATGCTGGGATACCGCGGGCCGGTCTCCATAGCAACTGGCCGACATTCACGCAGGCCTCCGGCCTGCAGGGAAGGCCCTGAGGTTTCAGTGCTTTGCAGGCGGCGTCCTTCGTCCGTGGCCACCTCCCCACCGTGTGCAAAGGGAGAACCCGGCCCCGACTCCTCCACCCCCAGCTCAGGAGAGTAACGGAGCCAGCTGTGGGTGTGAACACTCATTTATTTACACATTGTCATCGATAGGCACATACTCAGCCCAGCCTGTTGAAGGGACAGATCTGAGGCTGTCACCCATGGAGCCTGCAGTCTCTTCCCTCCTTCAGAGCTCCTGAGGCCGAAGGCCTGAGAGAACCAGGAATTTCAGGCTTCTGCCCAAGAGCTAAGAACTAAATTGTATGCCTTCATCTGATTTCTTTCCAGAAAGTCCATTTCATTAAGTACTCAGACTTCTTAGCTCCATCCCATTCATACTTTTTGCTCTCCTACCCACCCAAGATTGTTAATAACAATAATAATAACAATAATAATACTGCGATAATATTAATACTTCACATTTGTACGAAGCTTACAGAATGTTTTCACATATAGCGTCTCATCTGAGCCTCCCAACAGTTCTGTGAGGTAGGTATTCTCACCTCCCTTTTTACAGACAGGGTAACTGAGGCCCAGAGAGGTAACAGGATTTACTCAAGGCCACACAGCTAGTTAGTGGTAAAGCTAGGACTCGATCCCAGCACCCCATATTCAAGTCCAGTGTTTCAACACCACAGCTACCTCTGTAAAGTGAAGCCACGTTTCTTACCCCAGTCAGGCCTACAGGTGGCCTGAGGAGCCAAGAGGCTGACTTCTCAGACTAGGGGAGGGAAGGGCTCAGCAGCGTCGGGGAGAGTTGGGGTACTTGGCCTTCAACTCCTGTTTGAACTGGCGATAAAGGATCTTATTGTGCTGATTTTCAGCCTCCTTTTGGGGATGGAACTTCAACGCTTCTTTGAAGCCCTTATGAACCAAGAAACCTTCGTTCAGGACCTCAAAATCAAACCCCGCCATGTGCAGCTCGCAGGCCTGTAGGGGGAAAGACAGGTCAGCAAAATTTGATGACATTTACAGGGCTGAGACTGACTTCCCTCAAGCCACAGTCCAGCATCCTCCCCTCTCTGGAAGCATCCTGGATCTTCCATACCATCCATCCCCCTCCTAAACTATGATCCCTCCTGCTTCATTGCCTCCTTTCCATCCAGGGCCACTCCTTGTAACTACGTGATCCCACCACCCCTCCTGCCCCAACCCCTGCCCACTCCCTTATGAGCACCTGGCTGATTCGGTTGAAGCCATACTGCCGAAAGCGCTCGTCGAAGGTGGGCACCTTGCCTCCTGCCACGTAGAATGGCTCCCAGGGGTCCTGCCAAGGCACCACGTAGGCAGGCCGCAGCAAGCTCTCTTCTGGCAGGTTGACCCAACGGGAATAGTTGGTGGGTGCCTGGCAGGGGGTGCACAGCCCATAATAGAAGGGCCGAACCTCGCCCACCTGGTAGAGTTGCACCAACTCGTTTTTGTTCATGGGCATGCGGCGGGCTCGTCGGATCTCGAAGGCAGGCACCACCAGCGCGGTGCCTCCCCACTGGTTGCTCTGATCCAGCATTTCCCGCAGGCCTCTCCACAGTCCCTCGCTGGGCACCATGTCCACATCGATCACCAGGGCATAGTTGGCCCCCTCACGAGCCAGATTCCTCAGCAGATTATTAGGGTAGGAGACATTGGTGCCTAGCGCATAATTAATCCCGGGCTGTGCCACCCTGGCTAGCTTGTCAAAGACCTCCTGGCAGGACCGCAGCAGGGCAAACTCCCCCGGCTCTCGGGGGTCGGGCACAGCTGCCTCGTAGCGCGAGGGGCACACGAGGTGCATGGCAACCCTGGCGCGCATGTCGGGGCAGTGGCTGCTTAGCGCGTAGGCCAGCACCGTGGCCAGCTGCGCCTCCTCCTTGGTGGCCGCGAACACCGACACGGACAGCGGGCCCTCCCAGCGCTCCAGCAGACCCGACAGGTGCAGCAGGTTGTCCACGCTGGCGTGAGTGGCCAGGATCACATCGTTGGGGTCCATGGTCGTCTTCAGCAGGCCCCTGTAGACGCGGTAATCGCCGCTGGCATCCAGGACGCCTCCGGAGGCCAGCGCGGTGCGGAGCTGCGCCTTGACCTGATCCACGGACCGTGGGGACGGGGGAAAGAACTCAAAATATTGGTCTTGCTCCTCCTGCCCATGTAGTCCGGACAGCAGCGACAGGTAGAGCAGCTGCAGCATCGCCACCAGCATGAGCGCGGCCAGCAGCAGCTGGTAGAAGGCACACCGGATGGCGTAGGACATCTGCATGGCTCTCGGGGCTCGGGGCGCGCAGCAAAGACCACCGGCCACAGAGTACGCCAACCGCCGCAAGCCGGGATTTACCGCAGCCTGCCGAGAGCAGCCGAGACGAGCCGAGGCCAGCCGAGCCCCGCGCGCCGCCCCGCCCGCCGCCTGCCGCCGCCCCCAGCCCCGGACGCGCCAGCTCGCCCCCTGCGAGGGAGGAGGAGCCACGGCCTCGCCGCCCGGCCGCGCGCGGTGCAGAGGCCCCGCCCTCTCGGGCCCCGCCGGCTTCCCGGGACGCGCGCTCCTCCTGCCTCGCTGGCGCGCGCACCCCGAACCGAGCGCGCCCTGAACGCCCGGCGCGCTCGGCCGGACTCTGAGGAACGCGCGGCAGAGCTCGGCTGCAGCATGGTAAGGGATGGCGCGGGCTCCCGGCTGAAAGGAAATCACAACGCTCCTTTCCTCCCGCGGCTTCTCCTTTCCTCGGGTCCGAGGAGGTTAGCATTGCCAGGTGGGTGGTAGTGCTCGGAAGGTGCGGAGGAGATGAGAGATAAGGGAATGTGGAAAGAGCTGCTTCTCGTAGGACGAGGTGGCCGAGTGGTTAAGGCGATGGACTGCTAATCCATTGTGCTTTGCACGCGTGGGTTCGAATCCCATCCTCGTCGGCCTTGTTTTACAGGGGGGGAAAAAAGCACCTAAATTTTCATTTCTGCCTATTTGGAGCAGCAAGCTAGAGAAAACTGAACTGGGGGTGCTACTGGGGAAGGCATCTTAATTTTCACATTCTGCCTGTTTGGAGCAGCAAGCTCAAGAAAACTAAACTGGTGGTGAGAGTGGAATTCTATCCCAAGTCTCTCTGGTCTTTATCCACCACGCATCTTCTGCCTGCTCCTACTCCAGGTATCTGTAGCTCTGGGCAGAGGCCAAAGGCGTTTTCTTTCACTTTATAGAGGGCCCAGGGGTTGGTGCAAGCACTGCCACTGGTAAATGGATTACTGAGTATTACTCAACCTTTTAGGCTGAGCCAGGGAGGCCCCATAGGGCAGAGTGCTCTGAATCTTGGGATGTCGGGACAGAAAAGACAGGGCTTCAAATAAGATATTTCACAGGCACTAGGGTGCCACGTTTGTTGAGTTGAAGAGTGATCAGAAAACCTTTATCTTGGAGCCTAGTGCAAAAACACACACTGAGTACCTGCTCCCTGCCAGGGACTGTGTTAGGCAGGAGGGATGGTCCTTGGAAGAGACACAGGTATTGTCCTTGGGGGTTTCCACTGGTGACCTTGCCTGAAAAGAGAAGGGCAAGTGCAGAGCCCTTCAGCACAGGCCTTGCATACTGGAGGCTCAGAAGGCAGACAGGCTGCCATGGGGGTTTTCTTTGACCTCCTCAGTGTTTTATTTTTTATTTTTAAATTTTATTTATTTTTTATTTTATTTTTTTTTTTGAGACAGAGTTTTGCTCTTGTTACCCAGGCTGGAGTGCAATGGCGCGATCTCGGCTCATCGCAACCTCCGCCTCCTGGGTTCAGACAATTCTCCTGCCTCAGCCTCCTGAGTAGCTGGGATTACAGGCACGTGCCACCATGCCCAGCTAATTTTTTGTATTTTTAGTAGAGACGGGGTTTCACTATGTTGACCAGGATGGTCTCGATCTCTTGACCTCGTGATCCACCCGCCTCGGCCTCCCAAAGTGCTGGGATTACAGGCTTGAGCCACCGCGCCCGGCTAAATTTTATTATTATTGTTATTTGAGACAGAGTTTTGCTCTTGTTGTCCAGGCTGGAGTGCAGTGGCATGATCTTGGCTCACTGCAACCTCCACCTCCTGGGTTGAAGCGATTCTCCTGCCTCAGCCTCCTGAGTAGCTGGGATTACAGGTGTGCACCACCATGCCTGGCTTTTTGTATATTTTTTTTTTAGTAAAGACCGGGTTTCGCCATGTTAGCCAGGCTTGTGTCAAACTCCTGACCTCAGGTGATCCATCCACCCCTCTTGACCTCCCAAAGTGCTGGGATTACAGGTGTGAGACAACACAACTGGCCCTATTATTATTTTTTAAGACAGAATCTCCCTCTGTCACCCAGGCTAGAGTGCAGTGGCACGATCTCGGTTTACTGCAACATCCGCCTTCTGGGTTCCAGTGATTCTCCTGCCTCAGCCTCCTGAGTAGCTGAGATTACAGGCAAGCACCACCATGCTCAGCTAATTTTTTGGTATTTTTAGTAGAGACGGAGTTTCACCATGTTGGCCAGGCTGGTCTCAAAGTCCTGGCCTCAAGTGATCTGCCCCTCTTAACTTCTCAAAGTGCTGGGATTACAGGTGTGAGCCACTGTGCCCAGCCTCCTTAGTGTTTTAAAATATCAATTTTTAAAAATATCAGTTTAGGGCAGGGCACAGTGGCTTACACCTGTAATCCCAGCATTTTGGGAGGCTGAGGCAGGTGGATCACTCCTGGTCAGGAGTTCAAGACCAGACTGGCCAACATGGTAAAACCCCGTCTCTACTAAAAATCCCAAAATACAAAAATTAGCTGGGCATGGAGGCACTGGCCTGTAATCTCAGCTACTCGGGAGGCTGAGGCAGGAGAATCACTTGAACCCCGGAGGCAGAGGTTGCAATGAGCCAAGATAGTGCCATTGCACTCCAGCCTGGGTGACAAAAGAGAGACTTGGTTTCAAAAAAAAAAAAAAAAAATCAGTTTGGGCCAGGCATGGTGGCTCATGCCTGTCATCTCAATGCTTTGGGAGGCCGAGGCAGGAGGATCACTTGAGGCCAAGAGTTCAAGACTGACCTGGTGAACATAGTGAGACACCCCCCCACCATCTCTATTAGAAAAGAAAAATGTGGTGGGGGGTAGTGGCTCACACCTGTAATCCCAGCACTTTGGATGGCTGAAGTGGGTGGATCATGAGGTCAGGAGTTCAAGACCAGCCTGACCAACATGGTAAAACCCCCGTCTCTACTAAAAATACAAAAATTAGCCGGGTGCAGTGGTGTGCTCCTGTAATCCTAGCTACTCCGGAGGCTGAGACAGCAAGATTGCTTGAACCCGGGAGGCGGACGTTGCAGTGAGCAGAGATGGTGCTATTGCACTCCCACCTGGGCAACAGAACAAGACTCTGTCTCAAAAAAAAAAAAAGAAGGCCAGGCGCGGTGGCTCAAGCCTGTAATCCCAGCACTTTGGGAGGCCGAGGCGGGTGAATCACGAGGTCGAGAGATCGAGACCATCCTGATCAACATGGTGAAACCCCGTCTCTACTAAAAATACCAAAAATGAGCTGGGCATGGTGGCGCGTGCCTGTAATCCCAGCTACTCAGGAGGCTGAGGCAGGAGAATTGCCTGAACCCAGGAGGCGGAGGTTGCGGTGAGCCGAGATCGCGCCATTGCACTCCAGCCTGGGTAACAAGAGCGAAACCCCGCCTCAAAAAAAAAAAAAAAAAAAAAGAAAAGAAAAAAAAAGTGTTTGAATCATGTTAGTAGTTAACTTTGGTGAATCTAGTTTTATGTAAAATCCACTTTTCTGCCTTTTATTTATTTATTTTTTGGGGATGGGGTCGTCCAGGCTAGGTCTGCAATCATGGCTCACTGTGGCCTCAACCTCACTAGGTAGGGACCTTTCCAAGTAGTTGGGACTATAGGTGTATGGCACCATGCGTGGCTAATCATTTTATTTCACTTTATTTATTTATTTATTTATTTAAAAAATTTTTTTTGAGATGGAGTTTCGCCCCTGTTACCCAGGCTGGAGTGCAATGGCGCGATCTCAGCCCACCGCAACCTCCGCCTCCTGGGTTCAGGCAATTCTCCTGCCTCAGCCTCCTGAGTAGCTGGGATTACAGGCACGTGCCACCATGCCCAGCTAATTTTTTGTATTTTTTAGTAGAGACGGGGTTTCACCATGTTGACCAGGATGGTCTTATTTCACTTTATTTTTAAGACAGAGTCTCACTCCACTGCCCACACTGGAGTACAGTGGCATGATCACGGTTACCACAGCCTCAACCTCCTGGGCTCAGGTGATTCTCCCACCTCAGCCTCCCAGGTTATTGGGCCTACCGGTGTGTGCCAACACACCTGGCTACTTTTTGGTACTTTTTTGTAAAGATGGGGTTTTGCTGTGTTGCCCAGGCTGGTCTCAAACTCCTGGGCTCAAGAGATCTACCCATCTTGGCCTCCCAAAGTGCTGGGATTATAGGCATGAGCCACTGAGCCAGGCCTACCTTTTATTTTAAAGTTTGAAAGATCTGGCAATGGCTGGCCTGCATCCCACCAGGGTGACAGTTGGCCACAGCACCAGAGTGGCCCCCACTTTGCAGTCTTCTCTTTGCCAAAATGCCAACCCTGTCCTTCTTTGTCTGCCCGTGGCCCTTTGAGCATTTGAGTTTCATCTGAAGTGCTCATACAATACCCATTTACTACCTCAAAGAAGATTGGCCTGCTCCTCTGCCCTCAGCCCCCATCTACAGTGTTAGCTACACAGCAGGCATCATCAATACATATTTGTTGAATGAATAGATTGTGGGGAACATTCCCGTGTGAGACCCCTAAAAGGCGTGAGTCTCACTATACGGTGAGTTTGATCCCAAACACAGTTTCCTACTGGAGGCAGTCGAGCTATCCGGAAATATAGGAACTGAAAGATGAATGATCAGTTTCTAATATCAACCACAATATCGTTTGGGCCTAGAACTATGTGTTTGCTGCTAGACCGAGTGACCCCCTGCCGGCAACCGGTTCCTGCTTTTAACCTTTTTATGACTTTTTAAGAATAAGCCTTAAACCTTACCTGACCACCTAATGGTTTAACTGTCGATATTTGCAAAGCAAAATGCCACCATAAGGGATGGCTTTGATTCCTGACTCAGAGATTCCTGAATGGGGAAGTTGAGTTAAGTTGAGTCAGGAGTAGACAAAGGAGAATCTGATTAAAAGATATTCTGATGAGCAAAACCAAAAAACCTTTTCACACCTCAGTTCTAAAACAAGGTCAAACCAGAGATACCTGCAGCCAGGAAGAATAATGTTTGGATGTAAACAAGCTTTGTGAATAATGTTTAGATGTAAACAAACTTTGTGATTACAGAAAATTTTGTTACTTTTTACAACCATTGATTGCATATCTGACTTCTCTATTGTATAGGCCATGTGAGGCATACATTTACATTCCTCTTACTATGACATAAACCAGAGCCAAGAAAGTGTATTTATTCCTGGCCTTTGAAAAATAAAATTTGCTGTTTAGGCACAGCCTATCAGCCCTCCAGACGCCTCGCTTTCTCTCTCTCTGTCTTTATTTCCAGGCGCACTCCCTCTTCCAGGTAGTGGGACACCGCCCCCCCCCTCCCGCCACGGTCCACGACAATAGATAAGATGCTTATGGGCCAGGCAAGTGGCTTAAACCTGTAATCCCAGCACTTTGGAAGTCCGAGGCGGGCAGATCATGAGATCAGGAGTTTGAGACCAGCCTGGCCAACATAGTGAAACCCTGTCTCTACTAAAAATACAAACAAAAATTAGCTGGGTGTGGTGGCAGGCACCTGTAATCCCAGCTACTCGGGAGGCTGAGACAGGAGAATCGCTTGAACCCAGGAGGCAGAAGTTGCAGTGAGCCGAGATTGCTCCAGCCTGGACAATAGTACAAGACACAAGACTCTGTCTTAAAAACAAACAAACAAACAAACAAACAAACAGGCCGGGCAAGGTGGCTCAAGCCTGTAATCCCAGCACTTTGGGAGGCTTGCGCAACAGAGGTTGCGGTGAGCGGTGAGCGGAGATCATGCCATTGCACTCCAGCCTGGGTAACAAGAATGAAACTCCGCCTCAAAAAAAACAAAAACAAAAACATGCTTACGAAGTGAACTGTCTCCAGAGACCCTAGTCTAAGGGGACACTGTAAAATGGTGACTGGGCCTTGGTGTGATGTCAAGATCAGAGAAAGCCACATGGAAGGCCCAGAGGTGGCAGAAATCTGCTGCCGTGGGTAGAGGCACCTGGCTGGGAAGAGGGACCGTCTGTAACAAAGAGGGGAGTGGGAGATTCAAAGACCAGTATAGCCAGGTGTGGTGGCTCTCACCAGAGTGAGACCTTGTCTCAAACAAACAAAGAAAAAAATGGGTTAATAACCATTAACAAGGGATCTGCTGGTGCCTTTATTACAGGCCAGATGGCAGGGCATCCTGGGCTCTCCCCAGAGAGACTTGTGTTACAGTTTTCCAGAGAAACAACTGTGTGTGTGTGTGTGTGTGTGTGTGTGTGTGTGTGTGTGTGTATACATGTGACAGAGAGCAGGAGATAGTGATTGATTTTGAGGAATTGGCTCATGTAATTATAGGGACTGGCAAGTCCAAATTCCACAGGGCAGGCTGGACCTAGGGAGAATTGGATGTTGCAGCTCAAGTTAAAAGGCAGTCTAGCCAGGAGTGGTGGCTCACACCTGTAATCCCAGCACTTTGGGAGGCCAAGGCGGCAGATTGCTTGTAGCCAGGAATTTGAGACTAACCTGGGCAACATAGTGAAACCCTGCCTCTATGAAAATACAAAACAAAAATTAGCCAGGCATGGTGGCACATGCCTATAGTTCCAGCTACTCAGGAGGCTGAGGTGGGAGGATTGTGAACCCAGGAAGTTGAGGCTGCAGTGAGCTGCGATTGAACCACTGTACTCCAGCCTGGGTGACAAAGCGAGACCCTGTCTCACTAAAACAGGCAGTCTAGAGGCAGAATTCCCTCTATGTATTTTTCAATTAAGGCCTTCAACTAATTGGATGAGACCCACCCACATTATGGAAGATTGTGCTATTATAAAATAATAAATGGCCATGGCCAGGCACAGTGGCTTATTCCTATAATCTCAGCATTTTGGGAGATTGAGGTGGGAAGATTGCTTGAGCCCAGGAGTTTGAGACCAGCCTGGGCAACATGGTGAGACCCCATTTCTATAAAATTTTTTAAAAATTAGCTGAGTATGGTGGTGCTTACCAGTAGTCCAAGCTACTCAGGAAGCTGAAATGGTAGGATCACTTGAGCCCAGGAATTCAAGGTTACATAAAGCTGTGATCATGCCATTTCACTCCAGCCTGGACAACAAGGCAAGATGCTATCTCAAAAACAAACGGCCGGGCACGGGTGGCTCACACCTGTAATACCAGCACTTTGGGAGGCCGAGGTGGGTGGATCACAAGGTCAAGAGATCGAGACCATCCCAGTCAACATGGTGAAACCCCGTCTCTACTAAAAATACAAAAAATTAGCTAGGCATGGTGGTGCGTGCCTATAATCCCAGCGGCTCAGGAGGCTGAGGCAGGAGAATTGCCTGAACCCAAGAGGCGGAGGTTGCGGTGATCCGAGATCTGCGCCATTGCACTTCAGCCTGGGTAACAAGAGTGAAACTCTGTCTCAAAAAAAAGCCAGGCGCGGTGGCTCAAGCCTGTAATCCCAGCACTTTGGGAGGCCGAGGTGGGTGGATCACGAGGTCGAGAGATCGAGACCATCCTGGTCAACATGGTGAAACCCTGTCTCTACTAAAAATACAAAAAATTAGCTGGGCATGGTGGCACGTGCCTGTAATCCCAGCTACTCAGGAGGCTAAGGCAGGAGAATTGCTTAAACCCAGGAGGCGGAGGTTGCTGTGAGCCGAGATCACGCCATTGCACTCCAGCCTGGGTAACAAGAGCGAAACTCCGTCTCAAAAAAACAAACCAAACAAAAAGAAATGTAGGTTTTGTTTCTCTCTCCAGTTCCTAACATAGAGTTCCTAAATCCCTTGAAATTTCCTCGGTGATAGAAGTATCTTTTATTCTAATGATGCAAGTCTTCATGGACTCCTAAATAGCCTCAGGATGGGATCTGGTTGCCAGAGGAACCAACCATGTGATTAGAGAGTTGGAACTTTCAGCCCCACCCTCTGAGCTCTGGGGAGGAAGAGACAGGCTGAAAATGGAATATATCACCAGTGGCCAATGATGTAGTCAATTATGCTAAATTAATAAAGGCTTCATGAAACCCCAGAAGGACAGGGTTTGGAGAGCTTCCAGATAGCGGAACACCTGGAGGTTCCTGGAGGGTAGTGTGTCCAGAGGCAGTCTAGAAGCTCTGCACCCTGCCCCTCACACCCTGCCCTGTGCACCTCTTCCATCTGGCCATTCATCTGTATCCTTTGTAATGTTCTTTATAATGAATGAATATACCTAAGTGGATTCCTGAGTTCTGGGAACTCTCTAGCAAATTAAACCTGAGGAAGGAGTCAGGGGAACTTGGTTTTGTTTTATTTTATTTATTTTATTTTTATTTTTTATTTAATTAAATTAATTAATTTTTTGGAGACAGAGTCTTGCTCTGTCGCCTAGGCGGGAGTGCAATGATTCAATCTCGGCTCACTGCGACCTCCTTCAAGCGATTCTCCTGCCTCAGTCTCCCAAGTAGCTGGGATTACAGGTGTGTGCCACCACGCCTGGCTAAATTTTTTTGTATTTTTAGCAGAGACAGGGTTTTGGTCTGTTAGTCAGGCTGGTCTTGAACTCCTGACCTCAGGATCCACCTGCCTCAGCCTCCCAAAGTGCCAGGATTACAGGCGTGAGCCACCATGCCCGGCAGGAACTTGGTTTTATATCTGATTGGTCAGAGTGTAAGCAACTGGCCGGATGCGGTGGCTCACGCCTGTAATCTCAGTACTTCCGGGAGGTCAAGGCAGGTGGATCACCTGAGGCCAGAAGTTTGAGACGAACCTGGCCAACATGGCAAAATCCTGTCTCTACTAAAATACAAAAAATTAGCTGGGCATGGTGGCGACTGCCTGTAATTCCACCTCGTCAGGATGCTGAGGCAGGAGAATTGCTTGAACCCAGGAGGTGGAGGCTGCAGTGAACCAAGATCATGCCATTGCACTCCATTCTGGATAACAAGAGCGAAACTCCATCTCAAAAAAAAAAAAAAAAGTAAGCAACAACCTACTAGGTGCAATTGGCATCTGAAGTGGAGCAGGTGTGTTGGACTGAGCCCTCAACCCATGGAATCTGACACTATCTCCTGGTAAATAATATCAGATTGGAATTGAATGATAGGACCCAGTTGGTGTCCACTGGAGAATTGCTTGGATGGTTTGTGGGGAGGAATCCCCACACAGTTTGGTAACCAGAAGTGAAGTGTTGCATTGGGTGTGAGACTAGAGAGAAAATAACTGGGTTTTCTCCTTCAGAGAAGGAAATCACCTTCAGGGAAGGTAGGCTTAGAGTAAAGACTACTGATTTAAATGTAAATTTTTTCTTAAAAAATACCTTCATAATGATGTCTAAACTGATATTTGATCAACTGTCTAGGTACCATGACCTAACCAACTTGACAAATAAAAGTAACCATCAAGAGACTCTACTGCTACACAGGGCACTGGGCTCCTCCCATTTGCCTCCCACAGCTCCAGCCAGACCCGAGACTCACCCAAGATTCCACCCCGAGTCACCTTCCCAGGCTGGTTTCTGCTACCTAGACCCACAACCACCCACCCCTCAAGAACTGAATCAGTGCAGTCCCAGATTGGGCCATTCACAGATGGGCATCTCCCAGCTGCAGTTGTTTTTATTTGAGATGGAGTCTTGCTTTGTCACCCAGGCTGGAATGCAATGGCACGGTCTCGGCTCACTGCAACCTCCACCTCCCAGGTTTAATCGATTTTCCTGCTCAGCATCCCAAGTAGCTGGGACTACAGATGTGTGTTGCCATGTCCAGCTAATTTTTTTTTTTTTTTTTTTTTTTTTTTTAAGAGATGGGCTTTCTCCACGTTGGTCAGTCTGGTCTGGAACTCCTGACCTCAGTTGATCTGCCAACCTCAGCCTCCCAAAGTGCTGGGATTACAGATGTGAGCCACTGCATCCAGCCCCAGCTGCAGTTTTAACAGGGTTCTGTCCCAAGTCAGCTGAACGCTTGATTGAGGCCTAAAAGATATAATCAGACCCTTCACTTGTCCCAAGGTTAAAGCCAATGACTGTAGTTTCCTGAGGCCCCATCATGTCAGCCCCAGCTAACATGGGTGGGCTTTGCCCACCCTGAGTTTTTCCAACTGCCTCACATCTTTCTCCCTCCTCCCGAGGGCTTGCGCCCTCCCTAGGCCCCCAACTACATGGGCTTCATGGCCTGGCTTTGGTAGCTCCAGAGCTGCCTTCAGCCTAGAGGGAGTCCCCTGACTCCAAGTGCCAGAAGGATGGAATTATTGTCTTAACCAAGCAAGTGCATGCTTGGCTACTGGTCTGCTGTCCTGCATGGCACCCTTGGGTCTCTGGAGGTACTTTTTTTCCTCTCTCTTTTTTTTTTTTTTTTAGGCAGAGTCTTGCTCTGTCTCCAGGCTGGAGTGCAGTGGTGCGATCTCTGCTCACTGCAACTTCCGCCTCCCAGGTTCAAGCAATTCCCCTGCCTCAGTCTCCCGAGTAGCTGGGATTTCAGGTGCACACCACCATGCCTGGCTAACTTTTTGTATTTTAGTAGAGATGGGGTTTCACCAGTTGGCCAGGATGGTCTTAATCTCCTGACCTCATGATCCACCTGCCTTGGCCTCCCAAAGTGCTGGCGTTACAGGCATGAGTCACCGCGCCTGGCCTCTGGAGGTGCTTTTCTTGGGAAGCAGGACAGGCAGAGTGTGGGCTCTGAAGATGGAATTCTGACTCTGCTGTGTGGTCTTAAGTAAGATACTTTTTTTTTTTTTTTTTTTTGAGACGGAGTTTCGCTCTTGTTACCCAGGCTGGAGTGCAATGGCGCGATCTCGGCTCACCGCAACCTCCGCCTCCTGGGTTCAGGCAATTCTCCTCCCTCAGCCTCCTGAGTAGCTGGGATTACAGGCACGCACCACCATGCCCAGCTAATTTTTTGTATTTTTAGTAGAGACGGGGTTTCACCATGTTGACCAGGATGGTCTCGATCTCTTGACCTCGTGATCCACCCGCCTTGGCCTCCCAAAGTGCTGGGATTATAGGCATGAGCCACCGCGCCCGGCCAACTTTTTTTTTTTTTTAATAATTTTTTAAAAACAATTGAAGTTATATGCATAACTTAAAATTTACCATTTTAAAGTGTGCACCGCCGTGGCATGTAGTATATTCACAGTGTTGTACAACTGCTACCTTTATCATGTATCAGAACATTTCCATCACCCCAAAGAAAAAACCCCATACCTCCAGCTGCCTGACCATTTGGAGAAAAAAAACAAAAAAGAAAAAAAAAGAAAACCCCATGCCCATTAATAGTTCCTCCCCAGTTCCCCTTCCCCACTCCCCATCAACATTAATCCGCATCCTGTCTCTGTGGATTTGCCCATTCTGAATATTTCAAATACATGAAATCATACAATATATGATCTTTTATGTCTGGCTTCTTTCACTTAGCATAGGAATTGCTTGGTCATATGGTAGCTGTGCGTTTTAATTTTTTTTTTTTTTTTTTGAGATGGAGTTTCGCTCTTGTCACCCAGGCTGGAATGCAATGGCACAATCTCGGCTCACCGCAACCTCCGCCTCCTAGGTTCAGGCAATTCTCCTGCCTCAGCCTCCCGAGTAGCTGGGATTACAGGCACGCGCCACCATGCCCAGCTAATTTTTTGTATTTTTAGTAGAGACGGGGTTTCACCATGTTGACCAGGTTGGTCTCCATCTCTTGACCTCGTGATCCACCCACCTTGGCCTCCCAAAGTGCTGGGATTACAGGCTTGAGCCACCGTGCCCGGCCTACGTTTTAATTTTTTGAAGAACGGCCAGACTGTTTCTCATGGCAGTTGTACCATTTTATATTCTAACTGGCAATGTATAGGGGTTCTACTGTCTCCACATTCTTGCTAAAACTTAGTTTTTTCCATTAAAAAATTACTATAACTGGGGCTGGGCATGGTAGCTCATGTCTGTAATTCCAGCACTTTGGGAGGCCAAAGCAGGCAGACCACTTGAGGTCAGCAGTTCGAGACAAGCCTGGCCAACATGGTAAAACCCTGTCTCTACTAAAAATACAAAATTAGCCGGGTGTGATGGTGCATGCCTGTAATCCCAGCTACTTGAGATGCTGAGGCAGGGGAATTGGTGGGAGGCAGAGGTTGCAGTGAGCCAAGATTGCGCCACAATCTGGACAACAAGAGTGAAACTCTATCTCAAAACAAACAAACAAACAACAAAATTTAGCTGACATAATGGCATGGACCTGTTGTCCCAGCAACTTGGGAGGCTGGGGTGGGGGATTGCTTGAACCTGAGATGCAGAAGTTGCAGTGAGCAGAGATTGTGCCATTGCACTCCAGACTGGGCAACAGAATGAGATTGTCTCAAAAATAAAAAAATTCTCATGAAGTTCCAATTTGTCTTTTTTTTTTCTGTTGCTCATGGCTTTGGTGTCATATTTGAGAATTCATTGCCAAATCCAAAGTAATGAAGATTGACGCCTACATTTTCTTCTAAGAGTCTTGTAGTTTTAGGTCCTATGCTATAGGTCATTTATCTGTTATAAGTTAGTTTCATATGGTATAGATTAGGGGTCCAGATTTGTTAGACTGTCTTTCCCCATTGAATGGTCTTAGAATTTTTGTCAAAAATTGATTAGCCTGGCCGGGCTCGGTGGCTCAAGCCTGTAATCCCAGCACTTTGGGAGGCCGAGGCGGGTGGATCACGAGGTCAAGAGATCGAGACCATCCTGGTCAATATGGTGAAACCCTGTCTCTACTAAAAATACAAAAAATTAGCTGGGCATGGTGGTGCGTGCCTGTAATCCCAGCCACTCAGGAGGCTGAGGCAGGAGAATTGCCTGAGCCTAGGAGGCGGAGGTTGCAGTGAGCCGAGATGCCGCCATTGCACTCCAGCCTGGGTAGCAAGAGCGAAACTCCATCTCAAAAAAAAAAAAAAAAAATTGATTAGCCAAAGGTGGATTTGTTTCTGGTGCCTCATTTCTATTCCATTGTACTACATGTCCATCATTATGTCAGCACCAGACTGTTTTGATTACCGTAGCTTCAAAGTAAGTTTTGACATTGGGAAGTGTGAGTCTTCCATCCAGCTTTGTTCCCTTTTTCAGTATTATTTAGGGTTACTTGCAATTCCATATGAATTTAAGGATAGATTTTTCTTTTCTTTTCTTTTCTTTTCTTTTTTTTTTTTTTGAGAGGGAGTTTCGCTCTCGTTACCCAGGCTGGAGTGCAATGGCACGATCTCGGCTCACCGCAACCTCCGCCTCCTGGGTTCAGGCAATTCTCCTGCCTCAGCCTCCTGAGTAGCTGGGATTACAGGCACGCACCACCACGCCCAGCTAATTTTTTGTATTTTTAGTAGAGACGGGGTTTCACCATGTTGACCAGGATGGTCTCGATCTCTTGACCTCGTGATCCACCCGCCTCGGCCTCCCAAAGTGCTGGGATTACAGGCATGAGCCACTGTGCCTAGCCAAAAAAAACTTTTAATTTCAGTAATGTTTTGTAATTTTCTTCTTCTTCTTCTTCTTCTTTTTTTTTTTTGGAGACAGAATCTCACTCTGTTGCCCAGGCTGGAGTGCAGTGGCCTGATCTCAGCTCACTGCAACTTCCGCCTCCTGGGTTCAAGTGATTCTCATGCCTCAGCCTCCCAAGTAGCTGGGATTATAGGCATGTGCCAACATGCCCAGCTAATTTTTTGTATTTTTAGTAGAGACGGGGTTTCACCATCTTGACCGGGATGGTCTCGATCTTTTGACCTCGTGATCCACTGGTCTCGGCCTCCCAAAGTGCTGGGATTACAGGCTTGAACCACCGCGCCCGGCGATTTTTCTTTTCTTTTTAAGTGACAGGATCTCCCTGTATTGCCCCAGGCTGGTGTCAAGCTTGTGAGCTCAAGCTATTCTTCCACTTCAGCTTCCTGATAGCTGAGACTACAGGCATGCACCACCATGCTTGGCTGGAAGTTTGATAGAGATTGCACTGAATCTGTATATCACTTTGGGTAGTATTGCCATCTTAACAATGTACATCTTCTGATCCATGAACATAGAATGTCTTTTCATTTCTTCAGGTCTTCTTTAATTTATTTCAGCACAGCCTGGGCAACACATTGAGATACCAGCTCTACAAAAAAAAAAAAAAAATTCTTTTTTAAATAGCTGGGCATGGTAGTTTCAGCTGCCCAGGAGGCTGAGGAGGGAGGATTGCCTGAGCCCAGGAGCTCAAGGCTGCAGTGAGCCCTGAGGTCAGGGAGGATTGCCTGAGCCCAGGAGGTCAAGGCTGCAGTGAGCCCTTGGGTTACTGCACTCCAAGCTGGGTGACAGAGTAAGACCCCGTCTCAAAAAAAAAATTTTTTTTTTTTTTTTTTTTGAGTCTCACACCGTCGCCCGGGCTAGAGTGCAATGGCAGGATCTTGGCTCACTGCAACCTCCACCTCCCAGGTTCAAGCAATTATCTCACCTTAGCCTCCTGAGTAGCCGGGATTACAGGTGCTGCCACCACGCCTGGCTAATGTTTTGTATTTTTAGTAGAGACAGGGTTTCCCTATGTTGGCCGGGGTGATCTCGAACTCCTGACCTTGTGATCTGCCCGCCTCAGCCTCCCAAAGTGCTGGGATTACAGGCATGAGCCACTGTGCCTAGCCAAAAAAAACTTTTAATTTCAGTAATGTTTTGTAATTTTCTTCTTCTTCTTCTTCTTTTTTTTTTTTTGGAGACAGAATCTCACTCTGTTGCCCAGGCTGGAGTGCAGTGGCCTGATCTCAGCTCACTGCAACCTCCGCCTCCTGGGTTCAAGTGATTCTCATGCCTCAGCCTCCCAAGTAGCTGGGATTATAGGCATGTGCCAACATGCCCAGCTAATTTTTTGTATTTTAGTAGAGGGCTTTACCACATTGACCGTGCTGGTCTTGAACTGTTGAGCTTAGGTGATCCGCCTGCCTCAGGCTCTTAAAGAGCCAGGATTACAGGCGTGAGCCACGGAGCATGACCAATGTTTTGTAATTTTCAGTGGACAAGTTTTTTACTTCCTGGGTTAATTGTTCCTAGGTATTTTATTCTTTTGTATCCTATCATAAATAGAGTTGTTTTCTTAATTTCCTTTTCAGGTTGTTAACATTGTTAGTGTATAGAAATATAACTGAATTTTTTTTTTTTTTTTTTTTGAGATGGAGTTTCATTCTTTTGCCCAGGCTGGAGTGAAGTGGTGTGATCTCAGCTTACTGCAGCCTCCGCCCCACCCCACCCCCACCCAGGTTAAGCGATTCTCCTGCCTCAGCCTCCCCAGTACCTGGGATTACAGGTGCATGCCACCATGCCCGGCTACTTTTTTATTTTCAGTAGAGATGGGGTTTTGCCACGTTGGCCAGGCTGATCTCGAACTCCTGACCTCAGGTGATCCACCTACCTCAGCCTCCCAAAGTGCTGTGATTACATGCGTGAGCCACCGCACCCAGCCTTTTGTTTTTGTTTTTGTTTTTGTTTTTGTTTTGAGACAGAGTCTCACTCTGTTGCCCAGGCTGGAGGGCAGTGGTACAATCTTGGCTCACTACAACCTCCGCCTCTTGGGTTCAAGCAATTCTACTCCCTCAGCCTCCTGAGTAGGTGGGACTACAGGCATGCACCACCACGCCCAGTTAATTTTTGTATTTTTAGTAGAGATGGGGTTTCACCATGTTGGCCAGGCTGCTCTCAAGCTCCTTACCTCAAGTGATCAACCTGCTTCAGCCTCCCAAAGTGCTAGGATTACAGATGTGAGCTACCCAGCCCGGCCACATTGATTGATTTTTGTACATTAAACAATCTTGCATTTCTGGAATAATTCCTACTTCATCATGGTGTATAATTCTGTTAATATGTTGCTGGGTTCAGTTTGCTAGTATTTTGTTGAGGATTTTTGCATCTATATTCATATGAGATACAGTTGTAGTTTTCTTGGGATGTCTATATATAACTGTGGTCTCAGGTCACGTAGAATGAGCTGTAAAGTGTTTCTCTTCTATGTTTTGGAAGAGTTTGAGAAGGACTGTTGTACATTTCTTTTTTCTTTTTACTTCCCACACTACACTGATGTAGGAATGATGTTAATTCTTTTGTTTTGTTTTGTTTGAGACAGAGTCTCAGAGTTTCTGTCACCCAGGCTGGAGTGCAGTGACACGATCTTGGCTCACTGCAACTTCTGCCTCCCGGGTTCAAGCAGTTCTCCTATCTCAGCCTCCTGAGTAGCTGGGATTACAGGTGTGCACCACCACACTCAGTTAATTATTGTATTTTTACTAGAGATGGGCTTTCACCATGTTGGCCCGTCTGGTCTCAAACTCCTGACTTCAGGTGATCCACCCGCCTCAGCCTCCCAAAGTGCTGGGATTACAGGCATGAGCCTCAGTGCCCAGCCAAGTTTAAAAAATTTTTTGTAGAGATTAGGTCTTGGATTGTTACTCAGACTGGTCTTGAACTCCTGGGCTAAAGCAGTTCTGCCCTCCTTTGCCTCTGAAAGTCCTGGGATTATAGGCCTGAGCCAGTGCATGCAGTCAAATCTTCTTTTTTGTTTTTTGAGATGGAGTTTTGCTTTTGTTGCCAGGCTGGAGTGTAATGGTGTGATCTCTGCTCACTGCAACCCCCACCTCCTGGGTTCAAGTGAGTTTCCTGCCTCAGCCTCCTGAGTTGCTGGGATTACAGGCATGCGCCACCAAACCTAGCTAATTCTGTATTTTTAATAGAGACAAGGTTTCTCCATATTGGTCAGGCTGGTCTTGAACTCCCAACCTCAGGTGATCAACTCGCCTCAGCCTCCGGAAGCGTTGGGATTACAGGCGTGACTACCCCACCCAGCCCCAGTCGAATCATTTTTAAAATCCATTCTTGGGCCAGGCACAGTGTTTTATACCTGTAATCCCACCACTTTGGGAGGCCGAGGCAGGAGGCTTGCTTGAGTTTTAGGAGTTGGAGAGCAGCCTCAGCAACTTAGTGAGATCCTGTCCCTAAAAACAAACAAAATTTTTAATCCATTCTGACAATCTCACCTTTTAATTAGAGAGTTGAGTCATTTCCACTTAAAGTAATGACTGAGGCCAGGCACAGCGGCTCACATCTGTAATCCCAGCACTTTGGGAGGCCGAGGTGGGCAGATCACTTAAAGCCAGGAGTTTGAGATCAGCCTGACCAACATGGTGAAACGCTGTTGCTACTAAAAATACAAAAATTAGCCTGGTGTGGTGGCACACACCTGTAGTTTCAGTTACTCAGCTTCTCTGAGCTGGAGGCTGAGGCAGGGGAATTGCTTGAACCCGGAAGGAAGAGGTTGCAGTGAGCCAAGATTGCACCATTGTACTCCAGCCTGGGCAACAGAGTGAGACTCTGTTTCAAAAAAAAAAAAAAAAAAAAGTAATTACTGATAAGGGAAGACTTACTTATGCCATTCTGCTATTTGTTTTCTATATGTCTTGTATCTTTTCATTCTTCATTTCCTCCATTAATGCCTTCCTTTTTTAAAAGATAGGGTCTCGTTCTGTTGCCCAGACTGAAGTGCAGTGGTGCAATCACAACTCGCTGCAACCTTGAACTCCTGGCCTCAAATGATTCTCCTGCCTCAGCCTTCCAAGTAGCTAAGACTACAGGCACGTACCACCATGTGCCTTGCTATTTTATTTTATTTTAGTAGAGATGGAGTCTTGCTTGCTGTGTTGCCCCAGCTGGTCTTGAACGTCTGGCCTCAAGTAATCCTCCCACCTTGGCTTCCCAAAGTGCTGGGATTACAGGCGTGAGCCACCAGGCCTGGACTTCTCGGGTCTTTTCTGAGCATGCATCTTGCCCTGTATGTACATGGCTTTCTAAATTCCTTGATATTTATGGGAGCTTTTCAGTTCCCAAAAGAATCCCTCCCCAGCTTTTCCTTACAGCCTTTCAGCTTGTCTATTGTTCATGTAAACTGCAGTCTTTGCTCCAGACAGCAGTGGGTTGTTAATTTGTCTTTCAGTATGTTGGAGAACTGTCTTTTAAGTAGAAGCTTTTGCTTTCTGAGAGATTTCTGAGTTAGGCAAAACAAAAGCAAGTGTCTGGCATCAGTGCTTTAGGTAGCCCTCAGACAGGCCAGAACTGAGAGATAAAATCTTTTTTTTTTTTTTGAGACGGAGTTTTGCTCTTGTTACCCAGGCTGGAGTGCAATGGCGCGATCTCAGCTCACCGCAACCTCCGCCTCCTGGGTTCAGGCAATTATCTTGCCTCAGCCTCCTGAGCAGCTGGGATTACAGGTAAGCGCCACCATGCCCAGCTAATTTTTTGTATTTTTAGTAGAGACAGGGTTTCACGATGTTGACCAGGATGTCTCGATCTCTTGACATCATGATCCACCCGCCTCGGCCTCCCAAAGTGCTGGGATTACAGGCGTGAGCCACCGCGCCTGGTGATACAATATTTTTAGAACAGAGTCTGCTTTGTTGCATTGAAGAAAAGGCTAGGGTCTCACATTGGGAATGCCGTCTTCACACCACCACCAATCCAGAAGGGAAATAGGGCAAGACCAGGTAAAATACTACAAAGTGCTCATTATTTTTAAGTTGCCGCTTTCTTGATTCAGCATTTGCTGGGTTGTTGTAAGTCTTTATTTTCCAGAGTTCCCACAAAGGTTGTTCCAACAGTTGTTGCTCATTTTTTCAGTATTTTTTTCTTTTTTTTTAATCTGTTTTTTTTCTTTTTCGTTAAAAAAAATTTTTTTTTGTAAGTATTATTTTTTTAAGGGCACAGGCCCATGAAGCTGTCTGTTTTACTACCTTTGCTTACATTCTATTAATATTAAGCCCTGTGGAACCTCAGTTTATTCATCTGTAAAATGGGATGTGCCCAGAGCTTCTGCTTCGCAAACTCTTTGGGGCTGAAATGAAAAGGGAGTCCAGGCGAGGCATAGTGGCTCACAGCTGTCATTGCCACACTATGGGAGGCCAAATCACTTGGGGTCAGGAGTTTAAGACCAGCCTGGCCAACGTGGTGAAACCCCGTCTTTAATAAAAATACAAAAAAATTAGCCGGGCATCGTGGCACATGCCTGTAATCCCAGTTACTGAGGAGGCTGAGGTAGGAGAATAACTTTAACCCAGGAAATGGAGGTTGCAGTGAACCGAGATCGAACCACCGCACTCAAGCCTGGCAACAGAGCGAGCCTCCACCTCAAAAAAAAAACAAAAACAAAAAAAAGGCGAGGGTGGAGTCTAGCCAGGTGACCCCTGTCAACAGTAGTTTGTTCAGGAAATCCTGAGAAAAAGAAAGAGAGAAGAACAAGGATGCCACCTGGCTCCATCTAGGATATCAATGCCCCATTCTATTATGCTGATGACCCTGCCTGTGACCTTGACCCTGCCTATGACTTATTCCTTCTAATGTGCCAGTAACCTATAGACAACCCCCACTCATGCTGTAGCTTCATTCTCCCAAGAGAGATGATCTGATTGGTTCCTCTCATCGGGGAAGCTGGACCAGGCCACCTCATAAGCTGCTGGCCAGTGGGTGGCTGCTATGGCTCAGACCCCAGCCCTGGTCCAGTCAGCCCTGGCCAGAGATGACATTCCCATACAAAGCAGGGCACAAGGGCTCAGTAGGGAGGCCTCTGGGGCCACTCAAAAGGGGCTAAACTCTGACAACATCTGACGTGTTGAGGCAGGTAGTAAAGCAGATAACAAATGTAAAATGCTTTTCATGTAGTAGAAATTGTTTTTTTTTTAGATGGAGTCTCACTCTGTTGCCAGGCTGGAATGCAGTGGCGTGATCTCGGCTCACTGCAACCTCTGCCTCCCAGGTTCAAGCGATTCTCCTGCCTCAGCCTCCCGAATAGCTGGGACTACAGGCGCCCGCCACCATGCCCAGCTAATTTTTATATTTTTGGTACAGACAGGGTTTCACCATGTTAGCCAGCATGGTCTCGATCTCTTGACCTTGTGATCCTCCCACGTTGGCCTCCCAAAGTACTGGGATTACATGTGTGAGGCACAGTGCCTGGCCTTTTGTTTTTTTGTTTTTTTTTTTTTGGTTTTTTTTGACATGGGGTCTTGCTCTGTCACCAAGGCTAGAGTGCAGTGGCGTGATCTGAGCTTACTGCAGCCTCCATCTCTGGGGTTCCAGTGATTCTCCTGCCTCGGCCTCCAGGGTAGCTGGGATTACAGGTGCTCGCCACCACCCCTCCTGGCTAATTTTTGTATTTTTTTTAGTAGAGGTAGAGTTTCACCATTTTGGCCAGTTTGGTCTCAAATTCCTGACCTCAAATGATCCGCCTGCCTTAGCTTCTCAAAGTGCTGGGATCACAGGTGTGAGCCACTGTGCCTGGCCTCATGTAGTAGAAATCTAACTACCAGCTTCCTCTTCCATAAAATAGTCAGCAACTTGAGGGTAAGGTTGTGTCTGTCCACTGAGCCCAGCCCAGTACCCTGTGCAGTGTAAGTATTTGCCGATGGAAACTGGCTGCTTCTAAGGGAATCTGGGCCTGTTGGCAGAGCTGTGACAGGATGGGGAGGCAGAAGCTGGGGACTAGGTATCAGGCGAGGGGCAGGCAAGTGTAGCCAAGCAGCCCAAGAATTTGTTTCCAGCATCAAAGCCCCTACACCCTGAGCTGATAAGAAAGTCTCACTGGGTCTACGGGAAGGAGGATGGGAAGATGGAATCCCAGGTTGTGACATCATAAGGACACCCAAGGGGCAAGTATCCTCTTTCGGGGCCCTATCCTCCACTATCCAGCCTGACCCTGGTCTTGCTGTGGGTGACGGGTGGCCCCAGTGGGTTACCTGGGACCGTCTGGCTAGTGAGGTGGGCAGGTGGGTATCTGCCTGCCTGGTCCCAGGTGGATCTGGCAGGTCTAGGGAACTTTTGTTTTTGAGACAGAGTTTTGTTTCCTGTTGCTCAGGCTGGAGTGCAATGGTGTGATCTCAGCTCACCACAAACTCCGCCTCCCGGGTTCAAGGGATTCTTCTATCTCAGCCTCCTAAGTAGCTGGGATTACAGGCATGCGCCACCACGCCCCGCTGATTTTGTATTTTTAGTAGAGATGGCATTTCTCCATGTTGTTCAGGCTGGTCTCAAACTCCTGACCTCAGGTGATCCACCTACCTTGGCCTCTCAATGTTCTGGGATTACAGGCATGAGCCACGACAACCAGCCTCTAGGGAACTTTTAGGTACAATGGACAACAGCTGTACTCTTCTCTGAAGGTGGAGAAAGGGAAAGGGATCCAGCAAGTGTTGGGGTACTGCCCCAACAATTCCGATCAAAGAGCACAGCTAGGCCTCCTGGTCTTGCAAGAGACTCCTACATCAGAGCTGGTACTCTAGCTCCAGCCTCACTCCAGGACTCCGGCTCGGGCAGGTTCCAGCTGCCCCTGCTCATAAAGAAAAGGGTCTGGCCGGGCGCGGTGGCTCAAGCCTGTAATCCCAGCACTTTGGGAGGCCGAGGCGGGTGGATCACGAGGTCGAGAGATCGAGACCATCCTGGTCAACATGGTGAAACCCCGTCTCTACCAAAAATACAAAAAACCAGCTGGGCATGGTGGCGCATGCCTGTAATCCCAGCTACTTAGGAGGCTGAGGCAGGAGAATTGCCTGAGCCCAGGAGGCGGAGGTTGCTGTGAGCCGAGATCGCGCCATTGCACTCCAGCCTGGGTAACAAGAGCGAAACTCCGTCTCAAAAAAAAAAAAAAAAAAAAAAAAAGGGTCTGGATTTGAACCCAGGACTCTGGGTCAGCAGGCATGCACTTAACCACAAGGTTAGCTGGCCTCCATAGAGGCAGTCTTCCGTCATGTCTCCTGTATCTGTCCTCCTCTCTAAGCCACTGTCTGTGCCCCGTCGCCTCCCCGCTGGACTGTGGGGATCAACTCCTCTGTGGCTTCTCTGCTTCTGCCCCTCCTCCACCTCAGACTAGCAAGCTCATATTCATCCCCCAGGACCCAGCTGGGGAAATGCCTCCTCCGGAATGCCTGCCCTGACTTCTCAGATGGAATCAGCAGCTCGCTCGACATGCTTCTGCAGGACCCTCATAAGCCATGATCACAAGTTACATTTGGTTTCCCATGGCCTTGGGAGTGGGGACTGTGCCTCTTTTGTTTCAGAGTCTCCAGACCAGGCAGGGCCTAGTCTGGGGCAGCTGTCTGTGAACAGTGCTGAAAGGAATGAATCCTTACTTGGGGTGTGCCCTGTGGCTTATTTCAGCAACCAAGGTCATATCTTGCCTATCTTCCTCTTTGATGCCAAAAGAGCCCCCTGGCTTCTGAGCAGGTACCCTGTGCTGAGCACCTGATATCTAATAGGTGCTCAGTGAATGTTCACAAAGGCAGGTGGTCAGAAAACCCTTGCTTTTCTCTGGGATGGGCAGGGTAGCCAGGTATGTGGTAAAGCAGGCCTTTCCACCCTCTGACTTTAGAATTGGTGGGGTCGCCAAAGCCCTGCCCAGGCCAACTGCCTCACTCAGGCTAGATTTCTGAGGAAGAACGACCCTGGGGAGGCAGAGGATGCTGGTGAGAGACCAGGGGCTCATGGCAGGGGGTGGAGAGCAACAGTTGTCCATCCAACCAAGTGTTCTGCCCAGGAGCTCTGGGTTCCTTGCAGGTCAACACCCCCCAGCTATCGTGTGGTCCAGAGGACCCAGCACAGAGATGCCCACCAATCCCTGCCCTTCCCGGGGCCTCAGTCATCCCACCTGTCAAGGGGGTACAGTCTTTCTGACCCCACCCAAGTCATTGAGGCCAATAGAGCCAATAGCACTTCAGAAATGAAAACTTGGTGAACGCATCATACAAATAAATGGGGTTGTTATTAGACCCAGGAGCAGGGTCCACAGAAAGAGAAACAGCAAAAAGGGGAGTAAGCCCAGAGCTCCTGCTCCGAACCCCTTGAGGGAAACACAAACAGGTGTTGGGCAGGAAGAACAGCACCTACAGGGAGGAGGGAGATGGGGCTGAGTCCCCAGCTCTACCACGGACCAGTCACTTCCCCCAGGACTCAGTTTCCTCCCCTGTATAATGGGGGAAGCACAATCCTTGTCCAGCTCCTTCCAAGGGCCTCAATTAGGCTTCAGTGAGAGAGTGGGTATGGAAGAGCTTTGCAAACTGTAAAGTGCAGTGCACACATGCAGGCTAGCTGTGGTTCTGGGGTCCAGGCCCAGCTGGGTTCTGAAGAGTGGGGACAGTAAGTGTTGGCAATGAAAACACTGCTTGAGGCTGAGCCTAGCGCTTTGAGCCCCCTCAGGTCCTCAACAGCTGTTCCTCCTCCCAGGTCCTCACAATGTCCCCAGCACCTTTTACCCTGGGTTGCTGAAGCCTGGGAGGATGAGGAGCTCCTGCCCTGGACTGGCCCCACCTCCCACTCTGAACCCTCAGGTCACCTCTGCTCCTGGTGATGATGAACATAGGCAGAGCTGGTGGTGGGGAGCAGCTGTGCCCTGCTCCCACTTGTCCCTGGTCATCACCCTTTCCATGAGGTCTTGTGCGAGTCACCTCCATTCCTGGGTGAGGGTTAGAATGACCCAGGGTGAATTCTTCCCCACAGCACTCCAAGGGATGGAGAGCAGCTCCTGGCCCCTGCTGGCAGCCCCAGACCTACGGTCCCCCACCCAGCAGAAGCCTGAGCCAAGCTTTCCATTCGCCCTGGGCTGGATCTCAGCTCCGGAAGGAGATGTCGAGAAGAGGCTGCCAAAGAGCTTGGAGGGACTGCTTCAGAGCAGCGCCTTGAAGAGGAAGGAGAGGGAGGCTCCACAGGAAAGTCCCAGGGCCAGGAAGAAGGTCATGAGGGCACCAGCCACCTCCCGCTCGTGTGGCAGCACCTGCCTGGAACACCGGGAACAGGAGCTCTTAGAAAACACTGGGCCCAAACTTGGACCCAACTCCACCACCCTCTGCCCATCGTCTGGGCCTCTGACACAAGCCTTGTGTCACCGTAATTACCCCCTTCTTTCTGGGCCTCAGTTTCCTGGTATGTAAATGAAGCTGCTGGACAGGGACGTCTCTCAGGGCCTCTGAGTCCAACATGATGGGATTCCAGATTCCACAGCCTGCCCCTTCCACAGTGCCCCCACCCTGTCAGTTTCATTCTCTCTGGATTCTCCACTGCATTGCCCCTTGAGGAAATAGCCCATGAACCTTGTTTTTGGCCAAACCTTAGCTCTCAGCCGGGTGCGGTGGTTCACACCTGCAATCTCAGGAATTTGGGAGGCCAAGGCGGGCAGATCATGAGATCAGGAGATCAAGACCATCCTGGCCAACACCATGAGACTCCGTCTCTACTAAAAAGCCAAAAATTAGCCAGGTGTGGCAGTGCACGCCTGTAGTCCCAGCTACTCAGGAGGCTGAGGCAGAATTGCTTGAACCTGGGAGGCAGAGGTTGCAGTAAGCAGAGATGCCTCCCGCTGCACTCCAGCCTGAGCCACAGAACAAGACTCCGTCTCAAAAAAAAAAACAACCACCACATAATACCTTAGCTCTCCTCAAACCGAGAATTTTAGAGCCTGATGGACCCTGAGAGAGAACAGTTCAGCCCATTATTTTACAGATGGGGAAACTGAGGCCCATCGAGGTGGCCCCAGAACCAGTGCCTGGGCTACTTTGCTGGGCAGGTACCTCCCTCGCCCGGTTCTCCTCTCCCCTGCAGTTAAGGCCTTTCCCGGCAGGGGGAGCCAGCGATGCCCGTGAACCCCTAGGATTGGGATGGCCAGAAGCAGGACGAGTCCTCCCTCCCTCGCAGGCTGTCCCTCCCCAAAGAGCGAACACACTTCCCCACTCTCAGCCCCCACGCCACCCCATTCCCCCAGACCTGGGTGCCAGGCACATGGTGAGGGAAACCAGGTAACCATTAGAAATGGCAAAGAGCAGCATGAAAGTGATGAAGTAGGCATCCTGTGGGAAGAGGATGGGCAGCCGGGACCTCTGGGGCACGTGGCACAGCATGAAGAGGGGCACGAACAAGAAGCGCAGGCAGACCAGCAGGGGCAGCAGTCGGCTGTCCTCGTCTGGCTGTGGCAGAGACTGGGGTCAGTGTGGTCCCTGGAGCCAGGTCTCTGCTCCAGGCAATCTCAGAACACCCATAGGGTACCTTGTTTCGAGATGGAGTCTCACTCTGTCACTCAGGCTAAAGCTCAGTGGCCCTGATCTCAGCTCACTGCAACCTCCACTTCCCGGGGTTCAAGCAATCCTCTTGCGTCAGCCTCCTGAGTAGCTGGGGCTATAGGTGCCTGCCACCACCATGACCAGATAATTTTTGTATTTTTAGTAGAGATGGGGTTTCACCATGTTAGCCAAGCTAGTCTTGAACTCCTAACCTCAAGTGATCCACCTGCCTCAGCCTCCCAAAGTGCTGGGATTATAGGCATGAGCCACTGCACCCGGCCCCCGCTTTTTTTTTTTTTTCATTAAAAATGTGTGTGTGGGTGTGTATGTACAGACAAGGTCTCACTGTGTTGCCCAGGCTAGTTTTGAACTCCTGAGCTCAAGCGATCCTCTTGCCTTGGTCTCCCAAAGTGTTAGGATTTTGTTTTGTTGTTGTTGTTGTTGTTTGAGACGGAGTCTTGCTCTGTTACCCAGGCTGGAGTGCAGTGGCTCAATCTTGGCTCACTGCGGCCTCCACCTCCTGGGTTCAAGCAATTCTTCTGCCTCAGCCTCCCAAGTAGCCAGGATTACAGGCGTGTGCCACCATGCCCGGGTGATTTTTGTATTTTTAGTAGAGACGGGGTTTCACCATTTGGGCCAGGCTGGTCTTGAACTCCTGACCTTGTGATCTATCTGCCTTGGCCTCCCAAAGTGCTGGGATTATAGGCGTGAGCCACCACACCTGGCCCACCCATAGGATAGACCCATCTCTCACCCTCTGACCTCTTCTGACCTGCCCTGTGAGCCAGTGAGAGCGGACTCAGCGTTGGGGCCTGGGCAGAGCCGACCCAGCAATCAGGGACTGGCCAGCAGCTCACCTCTGCCTCTCCCAGGCTCTAGCTTCTACTCTCCACGACACCTACACTTTACACACTTAGTTCCTCAGAGCACCCCTGGGGGTTCCACAGACCCCCCTGGGAGCAGATGGGGTTTCTGAGTGGGATTGGAAGCAGTAGATCAGCTCCTGTCCTGACTTGGATCAGAGCAGTTCCTCTTTCATCTGCTTTATTTATTGTCTTTTTGGAAGATTTCATTTAAAGATAACAGCACCATGGCTAAAACCAACACCAAAACTAAGACTCTTGCTCAGTCCTTCACCTGGTGCAGGAACCTTCATGTAACATTCTCGAGCAGCGAAGGCTGGATGCTGGGGACACAGAGGTCAGCTGGACATGACTTTTGCTTTCAAGGAGCTCACAGTGCAAGCCCTGGCCTGCACACCTCCAGGGCCCAGGTGCTCCCTGGCGCTTGGCCAGTGGTTCCATTGCCAGGCCACTTGGACTACCGGAAAATCCCCTCCATGCTCTTTCAAGCCCTCAGATCCCAAACTGCTTCCTGAAACATCGGATCACCCAGCCCCGGTGTGCTTACCCATAGGAAGTAAGACGTCAGGCTCCGTCCCAGGCAGTCCATGATGTTGAAGAGGAGGAAGCAGCAGATGGGGTTGAAGAACTGACCTGGGAGGGACAGGGCTGCAGCTCATAATGGTCCCCAACTCCCCTCACCCCTCCTGTCCCCTTTGTGCCCCCTGCCCTGCCATCTTCTGCATCCCGACACTCACTCCACTTCCCGGGACTGGTGGAGCTGGTCACCATGGCTGTGATGGCGGGGAAGACGGACAGGGTGACTGTGAAGACCAACACAAGGCACAGCGCCGTCAGCCAGATCTGGGAGCCAGAGGCAGGGGTGTGAGCAAGCAAGGCAGTCCCAGGGCCCCACCCTCTGGCCGAAGCCCCGTCTGGGAGCAGGGCACTTGGGGCCTGGCCCAGCTGTGTCCCTGACCCACTATGACCCTATGACCTTGGAAGAGACAATGTAAGACCCATTCTTCCCCAGGGATGGTGGTTGGGGGCTATATCCAAGCCAAACCTTCTGGAAGACAATGAAAACTGAAGGCTTTCCTGGCTCCTGGGGCTCATCTGGCTCCGGTTGCAGCTCTTTCTCCAGGTCAAGATCCAGGGTCAGAGCTACCCTCTGGGGACTGTTGGGAATCCCATTCTTCTCATCTGGGGCAAGAGGGGAGGGGGAAGGGTCATCCTGTGACCCAGGTTTCCTGACTTCTAGGCCCATCAGAGAGATTCCCAGCAGTTAAAGCAAGTGATCCTCGACCAGGCACGGTGGCTCACACCTGTAATCCCAACACTTTGGTAGGCCGAGGCGGGCAGATTGCTTGAGCCCAGGAGTTCGAGACCAGCCTGGGCAACACGGTGAATCCCCATCTCTACAAAAATACAAAAATTAGCCGAGCATGGTGACCTGCACCTATAGTCCCAGCTACTTGGGAGGCTGAGACAGGAAGATCACTTGAGCCCAAGAGATCGAGGCTGTAGTGAGCTATGATTGCGCCACTGCACTGCAGCCCAAGTGACAGAGTGAGATCCTGCCTCAAAACCAAACCAAACCAAAACAAAAAACCAGTGATCTTGCTCCAACCCAGGCTGCAGGGAAGGGAATTCATGATGGAAAGGCATAGCTACCAGGAAGCGCATGCATGGGTCAGGCATGAGCGAAGCACCTTAGGTGGATTATCTCATGACCACTGGTTTACAAATAACACTTGGAGGTTCAGTGGGGTGCAGTGGCTAAGTGGTTTGTCTCAGGCCACACAGCTGAGATGTTGTGAAACCAGGATTCAAATTCAGAGGTCTCTGGATCCAAAATTTGCAGGTATGGAAGCTCTATTGCCTCCTCATTTTATAGAGGTGGAAACAGGCCTGAAGAACAGCAGGCATGACTTTAACCCTACCAACTGCCCATCATGATCTTCCTGTTTGCACAAGGCTACTAGGGGTGGGCTCTGGCTGCAGAGATAACTGCTTCCCAGGGGACGTGGCTCTAGCTTCCTCTGCATCTCCCACTTCCCCAGGAGGGTCTCAGGGCTTACCAGAATGGAGGAGCTCAGCTTTGGTCTCCAGCTCCTGAGCTTGGGCCTCGGACGGTTTCTTGGCCAGGTAGTAGCGGGCAAACTTCTGCAGAGGACAGGAAAGTGTTGGGCCTGCCTGGTTTGGCTGAGGCGTCTGGATCCCTCCCCACACCATTGGCCTAGAGGCTGGGGTCCCTCAGTGTCTTCTCTGGCGGTCAGGGCTGAGGCCAGGTCTCCTTCGCCTCCCCTGGCCTTTCTCAGGGCTTCAATCTCAAGACTCTGTCGGAGATGCTTTGAGGTGGGGCCTCGAGCCCAACAGCAGGCTCACCAGGTGAGGCAGGCTCAGGTAACACACAATGGACATGAGGGTGCCCACACAGGGTGTGATGAAGTACCCCAAGGCGGAGGTCTGGGTGTCCACACCACCTGCAGAGAAACATCAGCTACGGAAGAGAGGCAGCTGGTCCTGCCGGCTCCCACAGGGGTTCCAACTCCTGTCCCATTTCCCATTGCGCACTTCTCAGACCCACTCCCAGCCTCTTCCACCTCTCTCTTCACTGACAGACTTGGGAATCTCCTACAGGGCCCCGGAGCAGCCCTATACTTCTCTAGCTTTCCACTATGCGTCATTTTTGTTGAGCACATACTATGTGCCGGGAGCCTTCTCTTATTGTGTGCTCACTGCAATCTAAGCAGGGAGCTGTAACAATCACATCAGTGGGGAAACTAGCAGAGAGGTGACAAGCTTTGTCCAATGCCCCCAGCTGATGAGCACTGAAGCTGATTCAAACCCAAGTCTACCTGAATCCCAAACCCATCCCCTCATCCTTCAACTTCAACCTGCTGTCACATGCCAGCGTTGGCCCCAGGAATCCTACCCCTGGCCCTGGGTTAACCCGGTCCACACCTGGTTATTACTTCTCCTCCACTTCCAGGGCCCATGGGCCCCACTCCCCAGCTCCAGACCCAATCCCCATTTCTATATCACCCCCTCACCTCCATCTTCACCCAGAACCCAGGTTCTTGCTCTCACATGCCCTCTCTGTTCCCCAAACCTCAGAGGCCACCCCAGCCCTCCAGCCACTCAGTTGCACTCACTGGCCATGGACAGGAGCATGGCAAGGGCAGCAAAGATCCCAGCCAGGCCCTGGCCGCTGAGGAAGAGGGTGCTGTAGGTGGAAGGCATGGTGCCCAGCTGCCCAAAGAGGCTGCCCTGCAGGACTGCACTGAAGGCTGCGGAGGGACAGGGATGGGGGCTGCTGTTCAACTGGGCAGGCCTCAGAGCCTCCCTGGAGGAGGTGTCCGCTGGATGCACAGGGGACTCTGGACAAGGTTGGGCAGGTGTGAGCTTCCCTAGGGACTGGGCACTCGGGGCAACACCTGCCATTCAGTCCTCTTCTGAGGTGCAGCCATTGGTCTGTGGAGCTGTCGACCAGGAGGCCTGCTCCTAGGACACTGTGAGGCCTGGACAAGTGACTCTTCCTCTCCCTCCGGGCCTCAGTTTCTTCACCAGGGATATGAGCGACTATGAGACTGTCTTCCCTTCTCAGATATGCTGGGCCCTTTCAGGGATGAGGAGGCCAGGTTGAAGCCCTGCATGGGCTGGCTGGGGAGGGGGCAGAGATGCTCACAGTTGATGAAGCAGACGGAGGCCATGGTGATGGAGAAGAAGGGTCCAGGGCTCATGTCCACTTTGACCAACGCTGCCGTCAGAGCAAAGAGCAGCAGTATGGCCAGCAGGCTGCCCAGAATGCGCACCGTCTCCGGGATGCTGCTCAGAGGGGGCAGAACGGATCAGCATGGCCGAGGCCAGAGGAGGCTGGGGAAGGAGGTTCAGCAATGGAGCTGGTAGGGCTGGCGGGGGATAGGGGTGGAAGTCGGGGGTGGGGAGGCCTTCCTGGACCCAAATGAAGCTGCCTCGGCAGGGGGCACAGGAGCCAGGGCAGGCCTCTCACCACTGGTACAGGAAGGAGTTGAGAAGGGTGAAGAGCAGCAGGGGCAGCTGGGACAGCAGCGTCACCCAGTTGTTGAAGTTGAAGGCATCCTCGGGGCCCGTGTGGTTGGTGCTCAGGGTCCTGGCTGTGCTGTTGCTGTCTCCTGCCAGTCTCGCCTGGAAATACTGCCAGGTGGGGAGGTGATGGAGGGTCAGCACCTCTCAGCGTTCCCCTGCTGCCTTCCCTCTCACTTGTGATGGCTTCCTAATGTCTGCTGGGGCTTGTCTGCCAAGTCCTTGTTCTCTCCCCAGCATCCGGCGCAGTCAGAGCTCCCTTCATGAATGTGTGCTGAGTTGAATGGCTGAAGTCTGGGACAGATCCCAAGCATTAGGAGACCCCAGCACAAGCCTCGATCCAGCCTTGGATGGCCACTCCTCATCAGTGCCCTGGTTCCAGCCCCCACCTCTACTCCTGCAGCAGCTGCTAGATTCATTCATTCCATGGGTATTTACTGAGCACCTACCGTCAGCCGGGCTCTGGCCTAGGTGCTGACCAACTGCATTCTCTCTGGAGCCCATAGCCTGCCATTCCTCTGCTTAACCTCAACACCCCGCTCCATGCCTCCCTATTCCCTGCAGGGCAAAGCCCCAAATGAAACAGCCCTTCAGAATTGGATCCCAGTCTCCCTTTGTGCCTCATCTGCTCCATGCTGCTAAGCTCCAGGCAGTCCTGGCTCTGGATCTCTCTCCAGGCAGTCCTGGCTCTCTCTTGTCTGTCTGCCTTGGCATGGCTGTCACCTCTGCCTGGAATGCCCTCCAAGCCACACCCCTCCTTATGCACTCTGCCTGCCCTACTCCCAACTTACAAATCTTCCACAAAGCAGAAGGAACTTTCTCCCCTGGGGACCTGCTGCAAGCCTAGGATGGCATGCATCATGTTATGTTGGTTTTGTTTTGTTTTGTTTTGTTTTGTTTTGTTTTTTGAGACGGAGTTTCACTCTTGTTACCCAGGCTGGAGTGCAATGGCGCGATCTCGGCTCACTGCAACCTCCGCCTCCTGAGTTCAGGCAATTCTCCTGCCTCAGCCTCCTGAGTAGCTGGGATTACAGGCATGTGCTACCATACCCAGCTAATTTTTTGTATTTTTAGTAGAGACGGGGTTTCACCATGTTGACCAGGATGGTCTCGATCTCTCGACCTCGTGATCCACCCGCCTCGGCCTCCCAAAGTGCTGGGATTACAGGCTTGAGCCACCGCGCCCGGCCATGTTATGTTATTAATAGCTCTTTGGCCCCCCTCTTGCTCTCAAGACCAGGGGCTGATTCATCTCTGGGTTTCCAGGGCCCAGTACCGAGCCAGGTACCCAAGAGGCATTTGTAAAGTTGTTGCAGTGAATACAGATGAATAACCCGGTCCCAAAGACAATGCAGATCCCACATTCCTGCCTTTCCTGAAGAGCCTCCCTGCTGTTTCCTCCTGTGTCCCCAGTGCCTGCTCCACAGTAGGTGCACAAAGTTTGTTGAATGAATGAATGAATGTTATTCATGATATTTGAAAGAAAATCAAAGGTTCAATAACCGACTTTTGGGGTGACTGACTCAGGAATAACAACACATAGAGAAGGTAAGTGGGCAGCGCCTTGGCTCGTGCCAGACCCCGTGGGCTGGTGGCCTTGCTTCTCTGCGATGCGGGCATTCCTGAATTTCTGCTTTCCTAGCCACGGGGGAAGCATTCCCCTCTCTGAAGCTCCGAACTTCAGCCCACAGATGAGCACAACGAGGGGTCACAGGCGCGCGGTGGAGAAGCGCCCGGGTAAGCCTCATCCCAAAGGGCGGGCAGGAGGGAGGGGTGCTGGCTGTGGCCACCGGCTGCCACTCCGCCGCGAGTCTCACCGGGATGGCGGTAATGAAGAAGTTCCAGGGAAGAAGGGTGCCCAGACCCAGGATAAAGAAGCTGATCCCGACCAGGTGGTAGCTGTGGGGATCGGTTGGGAAGGTCAGCCCGAGGACGCACCCGCCTCCGCGGGCCCTCCCGCCTCCCAGTCCGCCCCCTCCGGAGCGGACTACAACCCCCATCACCCCGGCTCCGGCGGCCGAGGGAGTCGGCTGATGGGAATTGTAGTTCGATCCGGTCTTCTCTGAGCCTCGGAGCGCTTCCAGGGATCGGGTCTGCAATGCCTCTGGCCACTCGGATCCCAGTCCGTACCCACCTGGGCCCACTCACCTGTCCCGCGGGGCGTCCCCTCTCGCCATGGCCGCCGCTGCAGGTGCGCCTGGGTGAAAGGGGCGGGGAAGCCGCACCTGCACCTGCGCAGGGGCCGAGGGCCGCAGGACCTGGGGGGGCGCGGGGGCGGGGGGCCGGTCTCCCCGAATCTGGGTGCCGGGCGGTGGGAGCCGCGCAGGGAGCCCCGGGCGGATTTCGGTGAGTCCGGCGCTCCGCAGCCTGGGACCTGGGCTCCGCCCCCGGGGCGGGGACAGAGGGTCGCACCACCCCTTTCTCCGTCCGCCACCCGCCGCAGGGACTCAGGACTCCGGCTCGGGCCCGCCCCACCTCCCGGCCTCCGATCCTGCCCGCTCCCGACACAGCCCCTCCCCGCAGCCCCTGTCCTCTTCGCAGGCGCGGGTCCCGGATCCCTGCGGGGGAGGGGAAGACGGTGGGAGGGGCGGGGGATAACCTCACCCCCACCCCCCGCCAAGAGCTCTTTGGGGGCAGCCCTGGCACGGGACTCTTCCCGCTTCGCCAGCTTCGAGATGATGCCAGAGCCGCTCCTGCGACCCCTAACGCGGGAGCCCACCGGGGCGCCCCCTAGCTAGGGAGCTGCTGCGGAGCCTCTCCCAGAGTGTAACCCGAGCCCGGCCCGGGCGGGGGAACCGGAGCCGCGTACGTTCGCCCGCAGTCCTGGCGGGCTTCGCCGAGCTGGGTCCCCGGGAGTGCCTGGAAAAAACAGCATTACTTTCGGAGGTCCCTCGCCACATCCCATTAGACATAGTAAGATGCACCCACTCCCCAATCTTTTTTTCTGTTAGAAAAGAAGAAAAGAAAAGAAAAAGAACTTTGAAAAGATTAGAAGTCATTAATTTGCTCCTACTCTTATGATCTTCGAATAGGTGTGGGTTCTCTACAATCCCCTGGCATATCCGGGACGCTGGAGAAGTGAGAGCCCTAAATCACAAATCTTTCTTTCTTTCTTTCTTCTTTTTTCTTTCTTTCTTTTTTTTCTCTGTCGCCCAGGTGGAAATGCAGTGGCCCCATCTCTACCTCCGCCTCTCAGGCAGGTTCAAGCGGTGCAGGTGCCTTAGCCTGCCGACTAGCTGCGACGAGACACGCACCACTATGCCCAGCTAACTTTTGTATTTTTAGTAGAGACGGGGTTTCACCATCTCTATTAAAGAGATGGCCAGACTAGTCTGGAACTTGTCTTCTGGCCAGACTGGTCTTGAGCTTGTGACCTCAGGTGATCGCAAGCCTCAGCCTCCCAAAGTGCTGGGATTACAGGCGTGAGCCACCGCTTTCAGCCACAAACTATTTTCTTAAGCAATGATATTTTATAGCCATTCCCGGGTTGCCTGTGTTTTTCCACCAGCCGACTGCGAGTCTATGGGGGCAAAGACTGTGATTGTCTGGTCCACTGGTTTACTGGCAGCCTCTAGCGCCATTGAGTGATAAATGGGTTGTAGTAAAATGCAGGTGATTTTAGGGAGAACAAGGATAGCATTAAATTAGGCTAAAAGAGAAAGTTATTCTTTCCACTTTCTTTCAAGCTTCTGAATATGTCAAGGGTGTTAACAGGTTGCTAACATTTCTTAATCTGCCCCCCATCCCTGTCCCTCCGTTAGCCTCAGGGCAACTGCTGACAATTCTATCAAAAGTTATTAACTTGTATTTTCCTTGTATTATTTTTATGGCAACTTTATTTTCGGGGTTACTCAGACAGTTTCCTATTTATGATCATGATAGCAACTTTTCTTTGAAAAATTAGTTTATTTGTGGAAAATGAGTCATTTAAAGAAAATGAAGTGAGGCAGCTGGGGCAGGCCCCTATGGCGCAGGTTGTGAAGGAAGGACTTGAAGAATGGAGGTTGGGGAGCACTGTATTTGCTGAGACAGTGGAGGGAGAGGATGAGGGCATTTCAGGGAGAGAACAGCCTGTCCCAAGACAAGGGACAAGAGAGTGCTGACACATTCTGGGACATACAAATAGATTCCATTGGCTGGCATTGGTGGGAGGAGGGGACAGAGTCTCTGCAGCAGCCAGGCTGGTTATGGCAAGCCTGAGGGCTGAGTAAGGAGTTCAGATTTTATTTCAAAGAACAGGGAGTCAGCTGGGGCAAATTTCATCATCCTTGTAATAAATATTTTTTACTATCCTGCAATGCAATTCATATAGAGCAAAACCTACTTATACACAAAAACATTTGATGTCGATATAATATCCTGATTGTACTGCAGAGGAGTCATAAAGGAAATTATTGTGTAACAACACACTATGTATGAATGTGTTCATATTCATGGTACATGAAGCTGTCAGATGCTTGCCTTCTTTATAAAACTGCAGTGAATCCACAGCTGCAAACTCATGTGCAATACAAGCATGCAGTGAAACTGGCCACTGAAGAGATCACTGGTTTGCCAGGATTTTCTTTTTCTTTTCTTTCTTTTTTTTTTTTTTTTGAGATGGAGTTTTGCTCTTGTTGCCCAGGCTGGAGTGCAATGGTGCAATCTGGGCTCACCTCAACCTTCGCCTCCTGGGTTCAAGCGATTCTCCTGCCTCAGCCTCCTGAGTAGTTGGGATTACAGGCATGCACCACCATGCCTGGCTAATTTTGTATTTTTAGTAGAGACAGGGGTTCTCCATGTTGGTCAGCTGTTCTCGAACTCCTGACCTCAGGTGATCTGCCTGCCTCAGCCTCTCAAAGTGCTGGGATTACGGGCATGAGCCACCTCACCCGGCCTCTTTTCTTTTTTAAAAAAAAAAAAAAAAAACTTTTTTCATCATTTATGTTTAAAATTTTATTTTTATTTATTTTATTGATGCATAATAGATGTACATATTTTCGGGGTGTATGTGATAATTGAATATATTCATATAATGTGTAAAGATCAAATTAGGGCAATTGGGATGTCCATCACCTTAAATAGTTGTCTTTTCTTTATGCTAGGATGTGATTTTCTGAAATGTGACCAAGTCCTGGTAACGTTCCAAAGAAGTGAAAGTGCATCTGTCCCTCAACATAGACAGTAGTTGTGTTACCCAAGAATGCCGTGTATATTCAAGACTGGCAAATAATGCATTTGGTCTAAATGTAAAAAGGATTTAGAGTCTAGGCTCAGAAAAATTATCAACATGGTTTTTAAAAATAAATAGATTTTATTTTTAGTACAGTTTTAGATTTACAGAATACTTGCACAAATAGTAGAGTTCCATATACCCACCCTTCCAACCTGCCACCCAGGTTCCTGTTATGAACATCTTGCATTGATATGGTGCATTTGTTACAATTAATGCACCACTATTGATACATGATTATTAACAACTGTAAAGTCCATAGGCTACAATCAAGATTCACTCTTGGCTTTGTACATACTATGGGTTTTGACAAATGCATAATGTCACATACCCACCGTACTGAATAATTTCACCTCCCTAAAAGTCCCTTGGGCTTTACCTATTCATTGTCCCTCCCCTCCATGTCCTGAACCACTGATGTTTTTATTGTCTCTATAGTTTTGCCTTTCCCAAAATGTCATAAAATTGGAATCATACAGTATGTAGCCATTCTAACTGGCATTTTTTTTTTTTTTTGAGACAGTGTCTCACTCTGTTGCCCAGGCTGGAGTGCAGTGGCATGATCTTGGCTCACTGCAACCTCCACCTCTCGGGTTCAAGCGATTGTCCTGCCTTAGACCCCCGAGTAACCTGGATTACAGATGTGAGCTCTCACACCCAGATAATTTTGTATTTTTAGTAGAAATGGGGTTTCACCATGTTGGCCAGGCTGGTCTCCAACTCCTGACCCCAAGTGATCCATTGGCCTCAACCTCCCAAAGTGCTGAGATTACAAGCATGAACCACTGCACCCAGCCTGGCTTCTTTCACTTATATGTGTGTTTAAGATTCCTCCATGTCTTTTCATGGCATGATAACTCATTAAAAAAAAATTTTTTTTAATGTTTTACATTTTTTGAGATGGAGTTTCACTCTTGTTGCCTAGACTGGAGTGCAATGGCCTTGGCTCACTGCAACCTCCACCTCCCAGGTTCAAGTGATTCTCCTGCCTCAGCCTCCCAAGTAGCTGGGATTACAGGTGCTTGCCACCATGCCCAGCTAATTTTTGTATTTTTAGCAGAGACAGCATTTTGCCATGTTGGCCAGGCTGGTCTTGAACCCCTGGCCTCAAGTAAGCCTCCTGCCTCAACTCCCAAAGTGCTGGGATTACAGGCAGGAGCCGCTGTGCCCAGCCAACTCATTTATTTTTATTGCTAAATAATACTCCATTGTATGAATTGCCACAGTTTGTTTATCCATTTACCTATTTCAGGACATCTTGGTTGCTTCCATGTTTTGGTGATCACAAATAAAGATTCTATACACAATTGTGTAGGTTTCTGTGTGGACATAAGTTTTCCATTTATTTGGGTTAAATATCCAGGAGCACCATTGCTAGATCATATGGTAAGACTGTTTAGTTTGGTAAGAAACTGCCAAACTGTCTTACAAAGTTCCTCTCCCATTTTTTGTCTCCACCAACAGTGAAACAATTCCTGGTGCTTCACATTTTTGTGGGCACTGGTGTTGTGTTTTAGAGTTTAGCCATTCTAATAAGTATGCAGTGATATCTTGTTTTATGTATGTATGTATGTTTTATTTATTTATTTGTTTTTGAGACAGAGTCCTCTTTCGTCAGGCACCAGGCTGGAGTGCAGTGGTATGATCTTGGCTCACTGCAACCTCCGCCTCCTGGCTTCAAGCAATTCTCCTGCCTCAGCCTCCTGAGTAGCTGGGACTATAGGCTCACGCCACCACACTCAGCTAATTTTTATATTTTAGTAGAGACGGAGTTTCACTATGTTGGCCAAGACGGTCTCGATCTCCTGACCTTGTGATCCGCCCGCCTTGGCCTCCCAAACTGCTGGGATTACAGATGTGAGCTACCACGCCTGGCCATGTTTTTTGTTTTTGTTTTTGTTTTTGTTTTTGTTTTTTTGAGATAGAGCCTTACTCTGTCACCCAGGCTGGAACGCAATGGCTCAGTCTCCGCTAACTGCAACCTCCATCTCCCAAGTTGAAGCCATTCTCTGCCTCAGCCTCCCCAGTAGCTGGGATTACAGGCATGCGCCACCACACTCTGCTAATTTTTTGTATTTTTAGTAGAGATGGGGTTTCACCATGTTGGCCAGGCTGGTCTTGAACTCCTAACCTCGGGTGATCCAACCACCTCAGTCTCCCAAAGTGCTGGGATTACAGGCATGAGCCACCATGCCTAGCCCTTTTTTGTATATTTTGGATAACAGTCTCTTATTAAATGTGTGTGTTGAAAATATTTTATTCCAGTCTGTGGCTTGTCTCTTCATTCTCTCAACAGTGTCTTCCACAGAGGAGAACTTTTTAATTTAAATGAGTCCAACCTATACTACTTATTTCATGCACTGTGCTTTTGGAGTTGTATCTAAAAAGTTATCACTATACCCAAGATGATCTAGATTTTCTCCTATGCTATCTTCTAGAAGTTTTATATAGTACGTACAGCTTAGACATTTTATATAGCTTTGCATTTTACATGACCAATTTTTTTTTGAGATGAGACTTGCTCTGTCGCCCAGGCTGGAGTGCAGTGGCACAATCTTGGCTCACTGCAACCTCCACTTCTCGGGTTCAAGTGATTCTCCTGCCTCAGTCTCCCAAGTAGCTGGGACTACAGGTGCATGCCACCATACATGGCTAACTTTTGCATTTTTAGTAGAGATGGGGTTTCGCCATATTGGCCAGGCTGGTACATGACCAATTTTGAGCTAACATTTGTGAATTATTTAAGGTCTGTGTCTAGATTCATCTTTTGCATGTGGATGTCCAGTTGTTTCAGCACCATTTGTTGAAAAGACTGTCTTTGCTTTGTTATATATATTTATTTGGCTCTATTTCTGGGCTCTCAATTCTGTTTCATTGATCTATTTGTCTATTCTTTCACTATCACAGCACACTGTCTTGATTACTGTAGCTATATTAATTTTTATTTTTTGAGACAGTCTCACTCAATCTCCCAAGCTGGAGTCCAGTGGTGCAGTCTCAGCTCACTGCAACCTCTGCCTCCCAGGTTCAAGCGATTTTCCTGCCTCAGCCTCCTGAGTAGCTGGGACTACAGGTGTGCACCACCACACCCAACTAATTTTTGTATTCTTAGTAGAGATAGGGTTCACCATATTGGTCAGGCTGGTCTTGAACTCCTGATCTCCCTCCCCTTCCTCCCAAAATGCTGGGATAACAGGAGTGAGCCACTGTGCCCAGTCACTATATTAAGTATTTAAATTGGGTAATGTCAGTTCTCTGGCTTTGTTCTTTTTCTATATCATGTTGGCTATTCTGAGTCTTTCGACACTTCATCTAAGCTTTAGAATCAGTTTGTCAATATCCACAGAATAATTTCCCTGGGATTTTTATTAGAATCACACTGAATCTATAGATCAAGTTGGGAAGAGAGATATCTTAACAATATGAAGCTTTCCTATCCATGAACATGGACTATTTCTCCATTTTATTTTATTTTATTTTATTTTATTTTATTTTATTTTGAGACAAGGTCTCACTCTGCTGCCCAGGCTGGAGTGCAATGGTGTGGTGACAGCTGACTGCAGCCTCGCCCTCCTGGGCTCAGACAATCCTCCCACCTCAGCCTCCTGAGTAGCTGGAACCATAGGCATGTGCCACCACACCCAGATAAGTTTTTAATTTTTTGTAGAGCTGAAGTCTCACTATGTTGCCCAGGCTGGTCCCAAACTCTTGGACTCAAGTAATCCTCCCACCTCGGCCTTCCAAAGTGCTGGAATCATAGGCGTGAGCCACCAATCCCAGACCTCTCCATTTATTTCATTCTTCTTTGATATCTTTCATCAGAGTCCTGTAGTTTTCCTCATATAGATCTTGCATATTTCATTATATTTATTACACCTAAGTATTTCCATTTCTGAGATGCTAATGGAAGTTATAATGTGCTTTAAATTTGCTTATTCATTGCTATATATGAGAAAATGATTGGCTTTTGAAATTAACCTGTATCCTCCAGCCTTGCTATAATTGCTTATTAGTTCCAGAAGCTTTTTTGATTCTTTCAAGTTTCCTACATAGAAAATTATGTCATTTGCAAACAAAAATAGCTTTATTTCTTCTTTCTCTATCTGTATGCCTTTTATTTCCTTTTCTTAACTTATTGTCTTGGCTAGAACTTCCAGTAGGTTGTTGAAAAGCAGTGGTAGCCGGGCGCGGTGGCTCAAGCCTGTAATCCCAGCACTTTGGGAGGCCGAGGCGGGTGGATCACGAGGTCAAGAGATCGAGACCATCCTGGTCAACATGGTGAAACCCCGTCTCTACTAAAAATACAAAAAATTAGCTGGGCATGTTGGTGCATGCCTGTAATCCCAGCTACTCAGGAGGCTGAAGCAGGAGAATTGCTTGAACCCGGGAGGTGGAGGTTGCGGTGAGCCTAGATCGTGCCATTGCACTCTAGTCTGGGTAACAAGAGTGAAACTCCGTCTCAAAAAAAAAAAAAAAAAAAAAAAAGCAGTGGTGAGGGGACATTTTTGGGTTGTCCCTGATCTTAGTGGGAAAGCTTCAAGTTTGTCACTATCAAGTATATTGTTAGGTGTAGTTTTTTTGTAGATGCTCTTTATCAAATTGCTTTTTAATCCACAAAAATGTCAATTTCCCATGGTTCAATCTACTAACAATGTGGGAAAATGTTCATTGATTTGTAGTATTTTCTCTCTTTTTTTTTGAGATGGAGTTTCGCTCTTGTTACCCAGGCTGGAGTGCAATGGCGTGATCTCGGTTCACCGCAACCTCCACCTCCCGGGTTCAGGCAATTCTCCTGCCTCAGCCTCCTGAGTAGCTGGGATTACAAGCACGAGCCACCATGCCCAGCTAATTTTTTTTGTATTTTTAGTAGAGACAGGGTTTCACCATGTTGACCAAGATGGTCTCTATCTCTTGACCTCGTGATCCACTCGCCTCGGCCTCCCAAAGTGCTGGGATTACAGGCTTGAGCCACCGTGCCCGGCCTGATTTGTAGTATTTTCTAATTTTTTTTTTTTTTTTTATGAGACGGAGTTTCGCTCTTGCTACCCAGGCTGGAGTGCAATGGCGTGATCTCGGCTCACTGCAACCTCCGCCCCCTGGGTTCAGGCAATTCTCCTGCCTCAGCCTCCTAAGTAGCTGGGATTACAGGCATGCGCCACCATGCCCAGCTAATTTTTTGTATTTTTAGTAGAGACGGGGTTTCACCATGTTGACCAGGATGGTCTCGATCTCTTGACCTCGTGATCCACCCGCCTCAGCCTCCCAAAGTGCTGGAATTACAGGCTTGAGCCACCGCGCCTGGCCCTAATTTTTTTAATAAGAAAGCTGAGGAGGCAATTTTTTTTATTTTTTTTTATTTTTTGTTTTCTTTCTTTTTTTTTTTTTTTTTTTGAGACAGAGTTTCGCTCTTGTTACCCAGGCTGGAGTGCAATGGCGTGATCTCGGCTCACTGCAACCTTGGCCTCCTGAGTTCAGGCAATTCTCCTGCCTCAGCCTCCTGAGTAGCTGGGATTACAGGCACGTGCCACCATGCCCAGCTACTTTTTAGTATTTTTAGTAGAGATGGGGTTTCACCATGTTGACCAGGATGGTCTCGATCTCTTGACCTCGTGATCCACCCGCCTCGGCCTCCCAAAGTGCTGGGATTACAAGCTTGAGCCACCGCGCCCGGCCTGAGGCAATTTTTTTTTAAATAAGAAAGCTGTTTTCTGAAGATCCTTGATGGCCAAGTGTTGTCAATGAACAATGCAGTGACTTGCTGAGTCGCCTGCTGCTAACTTTTTCTTAGGTGAGCCACAAAATCTCATTAGTTCCCAACTCATGTGAGGACAGACTTGTGGTTGGGAAATCTCATGGGAGCCCTTTAAAACAAAATGATTAGAATTGAGCAAATATATTGAATCTATAAAAACCCATGAATCCATGATGATAATTTTAAAAGAAATAAAAAACAGACCAGGCACAGTGGCTCATTCCTGTAATCCCAGCACTTTGAGAGGCTAAGGTAGGCATATCACTTGAGGCCACGAGTTCGAGGCCAGCCTGGCCAAGGTGGTGAAACCCCATCTTTGCTAAAAATACAAAAATTAGCCAGGTGTGATGGCACACATCTGTGGTCCCAGCTACTCAGGAGGCTGAGGCAAGAGAATCACTTGAGCCCAGGAAGTGGACATTGCAGTGAGCTGAGATTGCACCACTACGCTCCAGCCTGGGTAACAGAGTTAGACTCTGTCTCAAAAAGATAGTAAAAAGAAATAAAAAACAAACAAGGAAAAACAAGACAAAATTTAAAAAACCAACCCTCTTTGCCACTGCTGGAAGTGGTTGGCTGCACCACACCAACTCTTATCTCTGAACATTGGTAATTTAAGAAAGTATTCGGGCCGGGCGCGGTGGCTCACGCCTGTAATCGCAGCACTTTGGGAGGCCGAGGCGGGTGGATCACGAGGTCAAGGGATCGAGACCATCCTGGTCAACATAGTGAAACCCCGTCTCTACTCAAAATACAAAAAAATAGCTGGGCATGGTGGCGCGTGCCTGTAATCCCAGCTACTCAGGAGGCTGAGGCAGGAGAATTGCCTGAACCCAGGAGGCGGAGGTTGCAGTGAGCCGAGATCGCGCCATTGCACTCCAGCCTGGGTAACAAGAGCGAAACTCCGTCTCAAAAAAAAAAAAAAAGAAAGTATTCAGCATGTATGGGAAGTAATTAGGGTTGAAATAATCATGACACTTGGTCTTTACCTTCTATATTATATGTATTTTATATGTAATTATGTGTTATTATATTTTTTCATATAGATGGAAAAATGTTGCAAAATATCGACAATTGCCACCTAGGTTGTGGGTTTATGAGTGTTCATTGTGCTATTCTATCTTTCTGTAAGTTCGAAGCTCTCTATGAAAAAAAGTTTACAAAATGAGAATTTCTCTTGCTTTTCCTATTTAACCATTTGTCAGAAAGATATTTTCACATTTTCCCCAGTATTTCAGTTGCACTATACCAGGAGCAGTTTCTTATCTGATTCCTTAGACTTGTTTGTTTGTTTGTTTGTTTGTTTTTGAGACGGAGTTTCGCTCTTGTTACCCAGGCTGGAGTGCAATGGCGCGATCTCGGCTCACCGCAACCTCCGCCTCCTGGGTTCAAGCAATTCTCCTGCCTCAGCCTCCCTAGTAGCTAGGACTACAGGCACGCGCCACCATGCCCAGCTCATTCTTTGTATTTTTAGTAGAGACGGGGTTTCACCATGTTGACCAGGACGGTCTCGATCTCTTGACCTCGTGATCCACCCGCCTCGGCCTCCCAAAGTGCTGGGATTACAGGCTTGAGCCACTGCGCCCGGCCTCCTTAGACTTGTTTTTATGTACTATCTGCATAGTTGGTTTTTTTATTTTTTATTTATTTTTTATTTTTTTGAATAAAGAAGAGGAAGAAAGAGAAAGAGGAAGAGGGAGAGAGGATAGGGGTATTGCTTTATTGCCTGGGCTAGAATGCAGTCTAAATATGGGTATGCCTATAATTGTCCTTAATAATGTAGACATGAAAGAAAATGAGGGAAGAGAATAACAAACAAGGAGCCAACCAACATTTCGTTTAAACTTCTAAGTTGATATGATGTAATAAGAGTGTATATTTTGTATATTTAAAGTGGAGAGTTCTATAAATGTTAATTACATTTACTTGTTCCAGATCTGAGTTCAAGTCCTGGATATCGTTGTTAATTTTCTGTCTCACTGATTTGTCTAATATTAATGTCAAAGTCTCCCACTATTATTATGTGGGAGTCTAAGTCTCTTTATTAGTCTCGTATGTCTGCGTATTCCTGTATTGGGTGTGTATATATTTAGGATCTTTAGCTCTTCTTGTTGTTGCATTGATCCTTTTATCATTATATAATATCCTTCTTTGCTTCTTTTCATCTTTGTTGCTTAATTGTAACTTCTGCTTTTTATTTATTTATTTTAGCTCTCCGTTTGGTTGGTAAATCCTTCTCCATCCCTTGTTTTGAGTCTTTGTGTATCCTTGAATGTGAGATGGGTCTGGATGCAGCATACTGATGGGTTTTAGTTTTTTATTCAAAATGCCTGTCTGTCTTTGGATTGGGGGATTTAGTCAATTTAAATTTAGAATTAATAATAATAATAAGATATGTGAGTTTAATACTGCCATTTAATATTAGCTGGCTATTTTGCCCATTAGTTGATGTAAATTCTTCATTATATTGATGCTCTTTTTGATAATTTTTTTAGAAAGGCTGATACTGTTTGTTCCTTTCTATGTGTAGTGGTTCTTTCAGAAGCTCTTGTAAAGCAGGCCTGGTGGTGATGAAATCTCTGAGTGCTTGCTTATTCACAAAAAACTTTATTTTTCCTTCACTTGTGAAGCTTAGTTTGGCTGGATGTGAAATTCTGGGTTGAAAGTTCTCTTCTTTAAGGATGTTGAATATTGGTCCCCACTCTCTTCTGGCTTGTAGGGTTTCTGCTGAGAGATCTGCTGCAAGTCTGATAGGCTTCCCTTTGTGGGTAACCTGACCTTTCTCTCTGGCTGCCCTTAGTATTTTCTCCTTCATTTCAACCCTGGTGAATCTGACGATTATGTGCCTTGGAGTTGCTCTTCTTGAGGAATATCTCTGTGGTGTTCTCTGTATTACCTGGAGTTGAATATTATCCTGCCTTACTAGGTTGGGAAAATTTTCCTGAATAATGTCCTGAAGCGTATTTTCCAGCTTGGATTCATTCTCTTCGTCACATTCAGGTACACCTATCAAGCGTAGATTAGGTCTTTTCACATAGTCCCATATTTCTTGGAGACTTTGCTTGTTCCTTTTTATCCTTTTTTCTCTAATCTTGTCTTCTTGTTTTATTTCATTGAGTTGGTCTTCGACCTCTGATATCCTTTCTTCTGCTTGGTCAATTCGGCTGTTAAAACTTGTGCATACTTCACGAAGTTCTCGTATTGTGTTTTTCAGCTCCATCAATTCACTTATTTTCCTCTCTAAATTGTGTATTCTTGTTAACATTTCGTCAAATCTTTTTTCAAAGTTCTTAGTTACTTTAGATTGGGTTAAAACAAGTTCTTTTAATTCACAGAAGTTTCTCATTATCCACATTTTGAAGCCTACTGCTGTAATTGGAACACACTCGTTCTCCATCAAGCCTTGTTCCGTTGCTGATGAGGAACTGTGATCCCCTGCTGAGGGAGAGGTGTTCTGATCTTGGGTATTCTCAGCCTTTTTTGGCTGTTTTCTTCCCTTCGTTATAAATTTATCCATCTGTGGTCTTTGTATTTACCGTCTTTGCAATTGGGTTTCTGAGCGGACATCCAACTTATTGATTCATGAGACTTATTCACTATCATGAGAACAGCACAGGAAAAACTTGCCCCAATTGAATTAGCTCCCACCAGGTCCCTCCCACAACACAGGGTTATTACAATTCAAGGTGAGATTTGGGTGAGGACACAGAGCCAAACCATATTACCCCATCTCTATTAAAAAATACCTATGTGGCCAGGCACAGTGGCTCACACCTGTAATCCCAGCACTTTGGGAGGCCAAGGTGGGCAGATCACCTGAGGTCAGGAATTTGAGACCAGCCTGGCCAACATGGTGAAACCCCATCTTTATTTAAAATACAAAAATTAGCCAGGCAGGGTGGCAGGCACCTGTAGTCCCAGCTACCCAGGAGGCTGAGGCAGGAGAATCTCTTGAAGCCAAGAGGTGGAGGTTGCAGTGAGCTGAGATCGTGCCATTGCACTCCAGCCTCGGGAACAAGATCGAGATTCTACCTAAAAAAAAAAAAAAAAAAAAAATTAGTTGGGCATGGTGCTGTGTGCCTGTAGTCTTAGCTGATCAGGAGGCTGAGATACGGGCATAGTCTGAGTCCAGGAGTTTGTGCAGAGAACACCACTGCATTCCAGCCTGGGTGACAGAGTGAGACCATGTTTCTTTTTTCTTTCTTTCTCTCTCTCTCTCTCTTTCTTTCAGATAGAGTCTCACTCTGTCACCCAGGCTGGAGGGCAGTGGCACCATCTTGGCTCACTGCAAACTCCGCCTCCCTGGTTGAAGCTATTCTCCTGCCTCAGCCTCCTGAGTAGATGGGATTACAGGTGCCAACCACCACACCTGGCTAATTTTTGCATTTTTAGTAGAGACCGGGTTTCACCATGTTGGCCAGGCTGGTCACGAACTACTGACTTCAAGTGATCCACCTGCCTTAGCCTCCCAAAGTACTGGGATTACAGGCATGAGCCACCGCGCCCAGCCAAGACCGTGTTTCTTTATATATACACATTTATATGGACATAAGCAGAGAGACAGGGATCAGGAACATCACACAATTTCACATCCTAGGGTCCTCCAGAGCTGAGTCACTCGTGTCACTCAGTGCAAAAGTATTCCCCCTTAAACATAGGTGGGCACCCTCTCAGATTATAGATGGATGGCAGGGAGGGGTGTATCTAGCACTCTAATTTGTTAATCTCCAGAGAGTCACTTGAACCTGGGAGACGGAGGTTGCAGTGAGCTAAGATGGAGCCACTGCACTCCAGTCTTGGGAAGAGAACAGAACGAGACTTTGTCAAAGAAAAACAAAAACAGATTGGCTAAAAAGGCCATGTCGGCCTTGCCTGGAGTCTCCACAAGGGGGCAGTCGAACATTTGCTTACGAGTTCCCCAAGGGAGAAAGATTGGTTTTTAACCGCATTCAGGACCAGAAGATGGAATCTGAGGTTTTGACAAGGGTTAAATTAGCAATAAGATCCTTGCACAAAGCCGGGACCCGTGAAGGGCTACAATCACTTCGTAAGGAAGACCAATAAGCTTCCCCATTGGCCAGGAAGGCAACTAGAAAGCTCATCTCAGCTGTTGCCTTGTCTGGGAATAAAACAAGGTTTCTCTATCTCCAGGCAGGCAAGGAGCCTGACTCAGTCTATTCTGAGGGAAATTCAAGCTGATAAATTATCATAAAAATTAATCCCAGGTGGCCAGGCGCAGTGGCTCACACCTGCAATCTTAGCATTTTGGGAGGCTGAGACACATGGATTGCCTGAGCTCAAGAGGTTGAGACCAGCCTGGGCAACACAGTGAAACCCTGTCTCTACTAAAATACAAAAAATTAGCTGGGTGTAATGGCATGCACCTGTAGTCCTAGCAATTTGGGAGGCTGAGGCAGGAGAATTGCTGGAACTGGGGAGGCAGAGGTTGCAGCGAGCGGAGATTACATCACTGCACTCCAGCCTGGGTGACACAGTGAGACTCCGTCTCTAAAAATAAAATAAAATAAAACGAATCCCAGGCTGTTTCTACACCATGGTCTGAATGTTTGTCCTCCTACTCCAATGAATGTGTTGAAAGCTAATCAACCATGTGAGTATGGAGGGAGGTGATTAGATCATGAGGGTCGAGTCCTTATGAATGGAATTGGTGTCTATATAAAAGAGGCCCAGAGAATTCCCTCAGCCCTTCCATCATGTGAGAACATGTGAGAATGTGCCCTCTATGAACCAGGAAACAGGCCTTCACCAGATACAGAGTCTGATGGTGTTTGATCTTAGACTTCCCAGCCTCCAGAACATCAGGAAATAAATTTCTGTTGTTTACAAGCCACCCAGTCTATGGTATTTTGTTGCAGCAGCTCTAACAGACTAAAAACAGCAGAAGTGGCCGGGCGCGGTGGCTCAAGCCTGTAATCCCAGCACTTTGGGAGGCCGAGGCGGGTGGATCACGAGGTCGAGAGATCGAGACCATCCTGGTCAACATGGTGAAACCCCGTCTCTACTAAAAAAAAATACAAAAAAAACTAGCTGGGCGTGGTGGTGCGTGCCTGTAATCCCAGCTACTCAGGAAGCTGAGGCAGGAGAATTGCCTGAACCCAGGAGGCGGAGGTTGCGGTGAGCCGAGATCGCGCCATTGCACTCCAGCCTGGGTAACAAGAGCGAAACTCCGTCTCAAAAAAAAAAAAAAAAAAAACAGCAGAAGCAACTATGAGAACACTTCGGCGGAACACAGCCATTCTCAGCATGCTCACAGCCAAAGGAAGAAACAACTTCCCATGAGCAAGAACGAGCAGACAGCAATCAAGAGCATCACCTCCTTTAGGGGCTAACTCATGTTTTTGGGTAGGAAGCTTTATATTAAGTTTCAACAGGCTGGGCGCCAGCACTTTAAGAGGCTGAGGTAGGAGGATCACTTGAGCTCAGGAGTTCGAGACCAGCCTGGGCAACATGGCAAAACCCCGTCTCTACCAAAAATACAGAAAATTAGCCTGGCATGGTGGTGTGCACCTGTGGTCCCATCTACTTGAGAGGCTGAGGTGGGAGGACTGCTTTTGAGCCTGGAAAGCAGAGGTTGCAGTGGACCAAGATGGCACCACTGCACTCAACATAGATGACAGAGTGAGACCCCCATTTCATAAAAAAAGTCTCGCCGGGCGCAGTGGCTCAAGCCTGTAATCCCAGCACTTTGGGAGGCCAAGGCGGGTGGATCACGAGGTCGAGAGATCGAGACCATCCTGGTCAACATGGTGAAACCCCGTCTCTACTAAAAATACAAAAAACTAGCTGGGCATGGTGGCACGTGCCTGTAATCCCAGCTACTTAGGAGGCTGAGGCAGGAGAATTGCCTGAGCCCAGGAGGCGGAGGTTGCAGTGAGCCGAGATCGCGCCATTGCACTCCAGCCTGGGTAACAAGAGCGAAACTCTGTCTCATTAAAAAAATAATAATAATAAAATTTTTTAAAAAGTCTCAACAACTTACAACTAAACATGTTATTTTCTCAACAACTTAACATCTTATTTTTTTGTTACAATTAAAATCTTAGGGTAATTTTATTGCATATGAAAACTGCTTTTGAAATTCATCTTGGAGAAGACATGAGAGTGCAGCGGTGCAATCTTGGCCCACTGCAACCTCTGCCTCCTGGGTTCAAGCAATTCTCCTGCCTCAGCCTTCTGAGTAGCTGGGATTACAGGCACCCATCACCATGCCCAGCTAATTTTGGTATTTTTAGTAGAGACAGTGTTTCAGGCTAGTCTTGAACGCCTGACCTCAAGTGATCCACCCGCCTTGGCCTCCCAAAGTGCTGGGGTTAGTGGCTCATAGGCCTGAGCCACTGTGCCCGGCCTAATGACAGATTCAAAAAGAACCATGGGCTAGGCACAGTGGCTCACACCTGTAATCCCAGCAGTTTGAGAGGCTGAGGCAGGTGGATTGCTTGAGCCCAAGAGTTCTCAACCAGCCTGGGCAACGTGGCAAGACCCCATCTCTACAAATATAATAAAAAATTAGCCAGGTGTAGTGGCAAATGCCTGTGGTCCCAGCTAATTGGGAGGCTGAGGTGGAAGGATCACTTGAGCCCAGGTGGTCAACGTCCTATGAGTCCCTCTCTACAGTCATGGAGATGAGAAACTCACGCATCACCACACCCGGCTAAGTTTTGTATTTTTAGTAGAAATGGGGTTTTGCCATGTTGGCCAGGCTGGTCTTGAACTCCTGACCTCAGGTGATCCACCCTCCTCAGCCTCCCAAAGTGCTGGGATTACAGGTGTAAGTCACCACGCCCGGCTAAGTTCGTTGATTTTTATTGCTAGCACTCTTCCACGGTATTGATTAACAGGCTGTATAACCATTTACCTACTGGACGACATTTGGGTTGTTTTCAGTTTTGAGCTATTCCAAATAAATCTGCTGTAAACATTCCCGTACAGGTTTTCATGTGAACGTGAGTTTTCATAATGCCTAGGAGTGCAATTGCTGGGTTGTCTGGTAGATGCATGTTTAACTTTTCAAGAATCGGCCAAACTCTTTTCTCGAATGGCTGCATCATTTTACATTGTCACCAGCAATGTGTGAGTGACCCAGTTTCTCTGTAACCTTGTTAGCATTTGATGTTGTCTGTGATCCCTTTAGAGTTAATTTGTGTATTAGATTATGAAACTAGATAGTGATTTGATGATTTCTTTACCTATGTATGTACAGTTGCTGCAAGGCTACTTGCTGAAAAGACTGTCTTTCCTCCACTGAGGGACCTTTGTCCAAAATCATTGGGCATATTTGTGTGGGTGTATTTCTGAATTCTCTATTCCATTTGATTCATCTAGGTGTCCATCTCTCTGCTAACACCACACCCAGTCTTGATGACTGTAGCTATATAAGTCTTGAATCCTTAGAGTGATTCCACTGACTTCATTCTTTTTTCAGTTATTTTAACTAATTTTGTCTTTGCCTTTTCTTTCTTTCTTTTTTCTTTTTTTTTTTTTTTTTTGAGATGGAGTTTGACTCTTATTGCCCAGGCTGGAGTGCAGTGGTTCCATCTCGGCTCACCGCAACCTCCGCCTCCTGGGTTCAAGTGATTCTCCTGCCTCAGCTTCCTGAGTAGCTGGGATTACAGGCATGTACTACCACAAATTAACTAGCTCGGCTAATTTTGAATTTTTTGTAGAGGGGTTTCTCCATGTTCGTCAGGCTGGTCTCAAACTCCTGACCTTAGGTGATCAGCCGGCCTCGGTGTCCTGAAGTGCTGGAATTACAGGCGTGAGCCACCACACCCGGCCTATTTTGTCTTTTCACAGAAATTTTAGAATAATCTTGTCTACATCTGTAAAAAATCCTGCAGGGTTGATAGGAATTGAATTAAATTTATGTATCAACTTGGAGAGAATTGACATCTTCACTATGCTATCTTCCAGTCCATGAACACACTGTGTTTCTCCATTTATATATATATATATATATATATATATATATATATATATATATATATATTTTTTTTTTTTTTTTTTTTTTTTTTTTTTTTTTTGAGACGGAGTTTCGCTCTTGTTACCCAGGCTGGAGTGCAATGGCGCGATCTCGGCTCACCGCAACCTCCGCCTCCTGGGTTCAGGCAATTCTCCTGCCTCAGCCTCCTGAGTAGCTGGGATTACAGGCATGCACCACCATGCCCAGCTAATTTTTTTTGTATTTTTAGTAGAGACGGGGTTTCACCTTGTTGACCAAGATGGTCTCGATCTCTTGACCTTGTGATCCACCCGCCTCGGCCTCCCAAAGTGTTGGGATTACAGGCTTGAGCCACCGCGCCCGGCTCTGATTTCTTTATATATATTTATTGCATTTTAGGTTTTGGGGTACATGTGAAGAACGTGCCAAATTGTTGCATAGGTACACACATGGCAATGCAGTTTGCTGCCTTCCTCCCCATCACCTATATCTGGCATTTCTCCCCATGTTGTCCTTCCCCAACTCCCCACTCCCCCCACTGACCCTCCCCTAGTCCCCCCCACCAACCTCAGTGTGTGATGCTCCCCTCCCTGTGTCCATGTGTTCCCAGTGTTCAATACCCACCTATGAGTGAGAACGTGCGGTGTTTGATTTTCTGTTCTTGTGTCAGTTTGCTGAGAATGATGGTTTCCAAGTTCATCCATGTCCCTACGAAGGACACGAACTCATTGTTTTTTATGGATGCATAGTATTCCATGGTGTATATGTGTCACATTTTCCATGTCCAGTCTATCATTGATGGGCATTTGGGTTGGTTCCAAGCCTTTGCTATTGTAAACAGTGCTGCAATGAACATTCATGTGAATGTGTCCTTATAATAGATCGAATTATAATCCTTTGGATATATATACCCAGTAATGGGATTGCTGGGTCAAATGGAATTTCTATTTCTAGGTCCTTAAGGAATCTGATTTCTTTTATAAGCATTTTTCAGTTTTCAGCTTTCAATTCCTGTGTACATTTTCTCAGATTTACACCTAAGTATTTCCTTTCTATTTTAAGCAATTATAAATGACATTATATGGCCAGGCACAGTGGCTAATGCTTGTAATCCCAGCACTTTGGGAGGCCAAGGTCGGTGGATCACCTAGGGCCAGGAGTTCAAGACCAGCCTGGCCAACTTAGCAAAACTCCATCTCTACTAAAAATCCAAAAAAGGCCGGACACGGTGGCTCATGCCTGTAATCCCAGCACTTTAGGAGGCTGAGGTAGGCAGATCACAAGGTCAGGAGATTGAGACCATCCTGGCTAACATGGTGAAATCTGTCTCTACTAAAATACAAAAAATTAGCCAGGCATGGCAGCACGTGCCTATAGTCCTAGCTACTCGGGAAGCTGAGGCAGGGGAATCGCTTGAACCTGGGAGGTGGAGGTTGCAGTGGGCCAAGATTGCACCACTGAACTCCAGCCTGGCAACAGAGCATGACTCCATCTCAAATAAAAAAAAAAAAAAGAAAGAAAAGGAAAGAAAAAAAATCTTAGCTGAATATGGTGGTGCATCCCTGTAATCCCAGCTACTTGGGAGGCTGAAGCATGAGAGTCACTTGAACCCGAGAGGTGGAGGTTACAGTGAGCCAAGATCATACCACTGCACTCCAGGCTGGGTGACCGAAAGAGACTCTGCCTGAAAAAACCAACCCAACAAATAAATATATATATATAAATAAATAAAACAAATAACAACATATGTTTAATGTCTGTGTCCATGTGATCATTGCTAGTGCATAAAAATACAATTGAAGCCGGGCGCGGTGGCTCAAGCCTGTAATCCCAGCACTTTGGGAGGCCAAGGCGGGTGGATCGCGAGGTCAAGAGATCGAGACCATCCTGGTCAACATTGTGAAACCCCGTCTCTACTAAAGGTGCAAAAAATTAGCTGGGCATGTTGGCTCATGCCTGTAATCCCAGCTACTCTGGAGGCTGAGGCAGGAGAATTGCCTGAACCCAGGAGGCGGAGGTTGCGGTGAGCCGAGATCGCGCCATTGCACTCCAGCCTGGGTAACAAGAGCGAAAAAAAAAAACAATTGATTTTTGTATGTTAAGCTTATATCCTGCAATCTTTTTTTTTTAATATAAAGACAGTTTTACTATGTTGCCCAAGCTAGTCTTGAACTCCTGAGCTCAAGCTAACCACCCACCTCAGCCTCCAAAAGTGCTAGGATTAGAAGTGTTAGCCACCACACCCAGCCATATATCCTGCAATTTTGTTATTTATTACTTCTAGAGTTGAGTGGTTTTTTTTTTTTTTTGTAGATTCTGTGTAAAGAATCATATCATTTGCAAATAGGCACAGTTTCATTCCTTCTTTCAATCTGTATGCCTTTCATTTCCTTTTCTTGATTTATCTCAATGGCAAGAACTTCCAGTACTAAGTTGAATTAAGACGGTAGCTGTAATTCTAGCTATTTTGAGAGTCTGAGGTGGGAGAATTTTCGTATTTTTAGTAGAGATGGGATTTCACCAAGATGGTCAGGCTGGTCTCAAACTCCTAACCTCAAGTGATCCACTCATCTCGGCCTCCTAAAGTGCTGGGATTACAGGTGTGAGCCACTGCACCTGGCCACAACCTTTCTTCATGACCCCCTCCACCTTCTCTTTGCCTTCAGCCTGTACCATGGCTGATCAGAGTGTTTTCCCTGGTGGAGTGACCCAAATTTTCAACTCTATAGGATTTGAACCATTAGTGAGTCTGCCAGAAGTTTTTGTTATGAGTCTTCAGTTCTATTCCTTCCAAATCCGGGACTATTGGGCATTATCATCACCACCATCATCCAGTACAGATAAACTTACACAGTGCTTACTGTGTTCCAGGTGCTAACTAAGTACTTTACCTATATGAATTCAGTCGACAGCACAGAACTTTATGAGGTAAGATAGTATTATTATCTTCTTTAAAATGAGGTAAGAAGAGGTAATAGGTGTACAGAAAGTTTAATATCTTGCTTAAGGTCACATGGACAGTAAGTAGCAAAGCCAGGACTTGAACCCAGGCAGTCAGCTCAAATCTGAGCTCTTAACTCTTAAGGTAATAATACTTCTCACAACAGCTAAACTGTTATCCAAGGCCCTTGTGTAGATCCACAGTTTGGAACAACTCTCCACAAAACAAAGTGGACTAGATGTGCCCCTGAAGACTCTATCTGCTTGGAGATATCTCTTTGCCTTGTCTTTCAGTGACACCCATGTGTGGGCTGTGATGCTGTAGCAGTCCAATCCCAGCTGGCACCACATCACGCAGAACCCTCTGTGCACTGGGCTCAGAACTCCTCATCAGGCCATGGGTGTGAGTTGAGGGAAACGTGGCCAGGCAGGGAGAGTCTGGGGTCACTGGAAGTGGGAGTCTCCTGCTCGTTAGAACCACTTCTGTTTCCAGGCTATGCTTGAGCTTGAGGCCATATGGGCACCTTTGACTTAAGGATGAAGAATGACTTTGCAAGCCCAGCCCATGGCTTTGTGGGTCAGGCAAAACTCAGTTCTTTGTGAGTATTTCAGCTTGTGTTCTGAAGAGGGTATGGTGCTACAAAGTACCATAGACTCGGGGAAAGCACTGTGAGAAATGTGTATCTCACAGTTGTGGAGGCTGGAAGTCCACGATCGAGGTGTCAGCCGGACTGGCTCCTTCTGAGGGGCTTCTTCTCTCTGTCTTCACATAGTCTTCCATCCATGTGTGTCTGTGGCCAAATTTCTTCTTCTTATAAGGATACTGGTCAGAATGGATTAGGGGCCACTCTAATAATCTTATTTTAATTTTACTTCTTTAAAGAGTGTATCACCAAATATGGTTATAACCTGAGGTGCAGGCAGTTAGAATTTTAATACATAAATCTGGGGGCAGAGGAGAAGACGGACACATCAGCCCATAACACAGGCTAAAGAAAAAGAAAAATTACAGGATCACATCAATTGATACGGAAGCCCAGGTGTGGTGGCTCATGCCTATAATCCCAGCACTTTGGGAGGCTAAGGTGGGTGAATCATTTGAGATCAGGAGTTCAAAACCAGCCTGGGCAATGTAGTGAAACCCGATCTCTACTAAAAATACAAAAATTAGCCAGGCATGGTGGTGCATGCCTGTAATCCCAGCTACTCAGGAGGCTGAGGCAGGAGAATTGCTTGAACCCAGAGGGCAGAAGTTGCAGTGAGCCAAGATCACCCCACTGCACTCTAGCCTGGGTGACAGAGCGAGACTCTATCTTAAAAAAAAAAAAAATTAGCCAGGCATGGTGGTGGGTTCCTGTGGTCCCAGCTACTCAAAAGGTGAGATAGGAGGAACACTTGAGCCTTGGAGGTTGAGGCTGCTGTGAGCCATGATCGTGCCATTGCTTCCTGCCTGGGTGACAGATTGAAACCCTGCTTCAAAAAAGCATTTTGCGGCCGGGTGCGGTGGCTCACGCCTGTAATCCCAGCACTTTAGGAGGCCGAGGTGGGTGGATCATGAGGTCAAGAGATCGAGACCATCCTGGTCAACATGGTGAAACCCCGTCTCTACTAAAAATACAAAAAATTAGCTGGGCATGGTGGTGCATGCCTGTAATCCCAGCTATTCAGGAGGCTGAGGCAGGAGAATTGCCTGAACCCAGGAGGCGGAGGTTGCGGTGAGCCGAGATTGCACCATTGCACTCCAGCCTGGGCAACAAGAGCGAAACTCCGTCTCAAAAAAAAAAAAAAACTCTTTCCTTTATAAATTACCCAGTTTCAGGAAGTTCCTTATAGCAGTGTGAAAATGGACCATTACAAAGACCTCTGGCAATGTCTAGAGACATTTTTCTAGAGATGTTTTCAATTGCCGTGACTTGGGAAGGGGGAGTGTTACTGCATCTAGTGGATAGAGTACAGGAGGCTGCTGAACATCCTACAATGCACAGAAGAGTCCCCCCACAACAGAGATTATTTGGCCCAAAATGTCAGTGTTCTCAAGGTAGAGAACTGATGGAGAGTATAGATGGTGGTTCATATTTTAAGTCCACAAGTTACAGGATATCAAGATGGAATTGGGATTGAACCAAAGAAGGCTGAATAATACCCAGAAATGGATTGATGACTGGGTACATTGAGCTACTAATGTTCTCTTTTAAGGAGTGTGATATGGCTTGGATCTGTGTCCCCACCAAATCTCATGTTGGAGGTGGGGCTTGGTGGGAGGTGATTGGATCACATGGGTGGCATTTTCATGAATGGGTTAGCACCATCCCCTCCATGTTATTCTCTTGTGATACTGAGTGAGTTCTCATGAGATCTGGTTGTTTAAAAGTGTGTAGCACCTCCCCCTGCTCTCTGTTCCTCCTGCTCCAGCCATGTGAAGATGCCTGCTCCCACTTTGCCTTCCGCCATGACTGTAAGTTCCCTGAGGCCTCCCCAGCAGCAGATGCTGCCATACTTCCTGTACAGCCTTCAGAGCCATGAGCCGATTAAACTGATTCTCTTATAATTTAGCTAGTCTCAGTCATTTCTTTATAGCAGTACAAGAACAGACTAATATAGCGTGACTTAGTGCTTTTGTATGAGAAAGAGAGTGAGTGTTTGTGCTGGGGCCAGGTGTTGGTTTATGTCATTGTTGGATGTTTGAGGATGAGAAGGACACAAATGAATGTTGAGTGACTGAAAGGGTGGGATTCGGCAGGTGTGGTGAATTGGTTCACTCATCATCTCTTCCAATCATTTGCCAGTGTGCTTTCTTGTTCTTCAGAGACTACAAAGAGAAACACGCTGTTTCCCAGACTTGCTTACAGCAAGGGATCTGGATGTGACTTAGATGCCGCCAGCCAGATGCATTCCCATGAGATGGGCAGCAGTGTGGAGGCATCTATCCTGCTGTCCGGTGCTCAGGCTCAACCAGTTTTGGAGCCAACAGTCTGGACACTGACTTTCTATCACTCAGATGCCAGCCAAGGCAGTGCATTCCTAGAATCAACGCTCGCAGCGGCAGCTTCCCAATCCTTAGCCAAAGTGATGTCACTCAGAGCCAGTGGTTAGGAACAGAGGATTCTCCAGCCTCACATTGCGGCAGAGTTCAAAGTACCCCAGGGTGGGCTGATTCTACAGGGTTGTTTTTCATGTCATTTCTGAAAGCCCAGTGGAGAGCCCATTTCTCCAGCCCTTCCAATTATTTTGTAAACACTGAAACCCTGTATAGAATCCCTTAATGCTTAAAATGGTAAGAGTGGTTTCAACAATAGAACCCTGATGGATACAGCAAAAAATAGTATCCACAATGACTTATCAATAAAGAAAAGGAAAAAAAGAGAGAACGTTAAGCAAAAGAGACAAATGCTGTGGGAGTGAAAGGGCTCAAGAGCACCTTCGCAGGCATGAATTCAGGAGGCAGTTCCACCCCATGCTGCTATGGGATCTTAGGCAAAGCCACAACTTCTTTCAGCTTCAGTTTTTCTCACTTTAAAATGATAACGTCCGGGCACAGGGGCTCACATCTGTAATCCCAGCACTTTAGGAGGCTGAGGCAGGCAGATTGTTTGAGTCTAGGAGTTCGAGACCAACCTGGGCAACATGACAAAACCCCATCTTTACTAAAAATACAAAAATTAGCCAGGTATGGTAGTGCTGGGGAGGCTGAGGTGAGAGGATTGCTTGAACCCTAGGGACGGAGGCTGCAGTGAGCCGAGATCGTGCCACAGCACTACAGGCCGGACGACAGAGTGAGACCCTATCTCAAAAAAATAAAATAAAATGACAGTAATATTCTGCAATACAGAGTTGCTGTGAGAATGACATCAAGTGATACGAAGAAAACACATAGCGCAGTGTCTAACACAGGGAGCGCGCTTGCTGAACGTTAATCACAAGTGCGATTGATCACAAATTAATCACAAGAGTGAGAAGAATGAGGCCCGCGTTAATCAGAGCGCCGGTGTGGAAATCGCTGAGTTCCTTTGCGCGCTTCCCCACTTGCAGACGCCAGAGGGCGACATAGACGGCGGGACCCAGCCGCCAAGCACGCCCGCCGCAGCGCCATGGTAGGCCACGCGGTGGCGCTAAGCTGCAAAATACCTGGTTTTCCGAAGCTTTTGGTTAGCGGAGAGCTGATCCCCGGAGAGCAGAGGCCGGGTAAGGGGGGCCCGGGGAGCCAGGGAGTCCTGAACCAGAGGGTCGAGGACCCTTGGACCGAGTAGCTCCCGGGCTCCCGGGACGCAACAAGATCAGCTGGGAAGGAATGGGTCCCCGGCTTTTGTGAATCCGAGGGGGGCTTCCCTTCCTCCGGGAGCCGAGGTGCACCCCCTTCCCCTAGGCAGCCGCGGAGCCGTGACGCCCAGTGGAGGGGGGCGCGCGTCTCGGCGCGCGCCTGTCCTCGCGGTGGCTCATTCATCGCAGCCGCGGCACGCCGTTGCCATGGGAACGTGATGCAGGCACGGGGAGCGGGAGGGAGAGGGAGGCCCCGGGTGACGTCCGCGCTCTTCTCACAGCTCGTCTCCCGCGGCCTCCCAATTTTTGCCTAATTTGGAAGAGAGCCGCAGCCCTTCTGCTGATGCGCGCGCGCTGGCGCCTTTTTAAGGCAACTGGCTGAGTGGCGGCTCCACCAGAGCCCGGGAGCTGCCCCCGCCCCCGAGCCGTGAGCCCTGCGCCCGCTCGGCCCGGGGAGTCCCCGGCGCCACACGCCCCCTTCCCCACCCCCATCTTAGCGCCCCCACCCACTATGGGGACATTTCAACCAGGGAGAAGGGAGGTCCTGCCCTTGCCCCTCGCCCCCGCCCCCCTCCTCCAACAGGGGAGACTTCTGTCTAAACCTTGGAAGGAAGCGAGATGCCAGGCCTAGCGCCTTCGGAGATCCTCTCTGGACAAGGCCACAGGGTGAAAACACCAGGTGAGGACTTCACTGCCCTCGGGGCCACCCTGCAGCTTTGGAGGCCTTTGCCTCCCTCCAGGCCCCCAGCCCCTTAACTTTTTTCTTCCTGAGCTCAGCCTGGAGCAGAGGTAGGATCCCGAGAAAGCCCCTTACCAGTTGCTCCAACCCCCTCCTTAAACTGGAAGGGAAACTGAGGCCCGGAGGAAAGTTGTGATTGACCAGGGCCACACGGCACGTTCCTGGGGGAGGAGCATGGGCCAGAGCCCACGGCTGCTGACCTGGCCAGAGGTCAAGCCCTGTTCCTTACAGTTGAGCACAGCCAGCCCCGTCTGTGTGCACCAAGCAGAGGTGCTGGACACCTCTGCTGTGCCACCAGCTGCCTCCCCTTCCCCAGCGCAGTCTGAACCTGGGTAGGCTTTTTGGAAAAGCTTCTGGATGTCACGGACTCCACGACCGACCAACTAGGCTGCTGCTGCTTGCAAACGTCACCTCCATTGAAGGACTCCTGCAGCCACCAGCTCTGGAACTTTCTGGAATCAAACCTTTCCCCAGACTGCCTACAAGGACCAGCCGGCTTCTGGATGGAGGTGTGGCCTGCGGGAAGTCCGGCAGGGATCCCCAGAGCCAAATGGACCCAGCCCTTCAGACCCCGTGCCGGTCCTATTGACCTCTGCCCTCTCCCTGCAGCATTTCCTGGAGGCATTTGATCAGGACCCACAGGACAGCTGGGAAGTGCCTGACCCTTCTCAAGGTGCTGCATGGCTTCCAGACATCCCTAGGCCCCTCTCTGGACCAGGATGGGAGACCCAGAGGTGGAGCTGAACACACGAGGCAGCACTTGAGGGCTCCGAGGGTGGTGAGGAGAGTTCCTGCTCTCACACAGCTAGCCCTGGGACCTTGAATGGTTCCTCCATGGAGCATCCACCCCCAGTGCCACGCAGTCAGTGCAGAAGGGGGAGACTCAGGCAGCCCTCGGAGACACGCAATTTGCCAAGGTCACACAGCAAGTCTGAGACTAGGACCTATAACCCCACCCCCTAGCCCAGGCTCCTTCTCAGCCACCTGGACCCGAGAGGCCAGCCCATGGGAGGCCCACATGGCCACTGCACCACGGAACAAGGACCTGGTCCAGGTCCACCTCCGCCAAGTGCCAGCCGTGTCACTTGGGCCACTCCATTCTCTGCATTAGGCCTCAGTCATCCAAGACCATCTTTCAAAGGCTCCCACTCCAATTATGAGTCTGGGATTTTCTGAAATTGAGCATCTTGGCCAGGCTGTGGGGGCCCTCTGTGGCCGCCTGGAGGACACTGCCAAGGGGATTTTTTTCCTCCCACCAGACTGAAGCTAAGGAGTGCTAGAAACAGCAGTTGCTTTAGCCACAGGCTGTGTAGACCACCTGAAGATGATCTGGGCGTCTGTTTTGTGCACCTTGGAACCCATCGGATCCCTCCAGCGGTGAGTCCCCTGGTGTACCTAGCACCAAGCTGTGAGAATGGCCCCCGATGGGTTGGGGGGAGGAAGAAAAACTACAGGTTCAGTCCCAGTACTTGCTCCCCTGCGAGCCTTCAGGGCCACTGAGACCCTAGCACTGGGCAAAGGGCTTGTCACCACCTGAAACTGGGGCTTGGGGTTGCAGCATTCAACTTCCAAAGCCAAGAGGCCCTGGGACAGGAGGCCCAGCAGTCCCAGAGATGCTGCAGAGGGCTGGGAGGGCTCTTCGAGGCTAAGGGGTCCGACCCACTACCATTTTGCAAAGACAAAAGCTGAGGCCCAGAGAGGGGAAGAGGTTTGCAGAGCACTTCTAACAGGCTATCGGCAGAGCTGGGAACAGCATCCACGTCTTCCACTGCTCCTGTCCAGAACTATTCCCCTGCACCAAACACAATCCGCTGACATCTAGACTGAGCTCACCTCTTCTTCTTTCTGGACATTGGATTCCTTGGCAGAAGGCTCTCCCAGCTCACACCCTGTCAGGGCTGGCAACTCAGGAGCTTTCCCTTCAACCCGATGGTCCTTTGCAGCAAAGCTTCCTGGTGTTCTTCCCCTCCCACCAGTGCTCAGCCCTTCCTGGCTTCAAAAGCTGCTCCATCAGCAGCCATAACAGTAACTGCCCTGTTCACCATGGTTCACCCAATTCCCTGTGGTTCCTGAATTCCCAGGCATGGAGAGCACCATTTTCCCTGCTCGTGGGGTGTCTCTTCTTTGTGGCTCCTAGGCCCAGTCCCTGCCCATCTCTGACCACTGGAGCCTTAAACTGCATTAGTCTTTCCTGGGACCCCTGGACCATTCCCTGCAGACTCCCTCTCACCTGGCCCAGGGCCTGTGGGAGTAATAATGGCTGGCATGTCATAGGGCTGCTGTGAGTTTTCATGAATTAACACTCATCAGGTACACAAGGTGTGGGTAGGTGCCGCATCTGTAAACTCCCATGTTACAAGCTGTGCCCTGATAGTAACGAGGAGAGACTTGAAGCTGGAGCCTCTGGAGGCCAAGGCACCTGGGGGCAGAAGGGGAAGAGAGGAGGTGCTGGCCTGCAGGAGGTTTAGTAATGGGAGATAGTGAGAGCCATGAGGATCTTAAGCTGGGAAGAGCATGGTCAGGTCAGCTTCTGAACGGCAAGGGGAGCTGGGCTGCTGAGCACCAGGAGGGTGTGTTGGGCCTGGCCCAAGCCCTCCATCCCTGGCTTTGGTCAGCAGTGGAGGGAGCGGGTGCTGCCCAGGAATGGGGCTTGCTGGGGCCTGAGCCAGAGCCCTGAGGGCCGCTTTGTGCATCCCTCGACTTCAGGCTGCAGCCCCAGCCTGGCTTACTCTGTCTGGTGCTCTCAGACCCGGCCGGGACCAAAACTGCCGGTGGGTACCCAGGCTGTTTCTATACTTGCAGTGCCAGGACAGGTTCACCTCCTGAACCAGCCCTTGCTGTCTCTGCATAGACTTGTTCAAAATGGTATTTTTCTTCAAGTTAAGATAATGACCAACATTCTGCCATTGAGCATTTCTTGTGCTCCTTTTATGCACCAGGCATTTTCTGAGTGTTTTAATCAGGCGTCCCCAAACTTTTTACACAGGGGGCCAGTTCACTGTCCCTCAGACCGTTGGAGGGCCGCCACATACTGTGCTCCTCTCACTGACCACCAATGAAAGAGGTGCCCCTTCCTGAAGTGCGGCGTGGGGCCGGGTAAATGGCCTCAGGGGGCCGCATGCGGCCCATGGGCCATAGTTTGGGGACGCCTGGTTTTAACTACTTAGCTCCTTTCATGTACACATCAGTCATTCTCCCCACTTCTGTGTTTAACAAATCATTAAACTGAGGCACAAGACATTAAGCCACTTCACTGACCAATGTCACAAAGGCAGTCTGTGGAGGAGGCAGAACTCAGCCCAGATCCTCCTCTCCTGCTTCAGATACCCACCCCCTGCCAGCCTTTCCACGTGGACCATGTCTCTCTCTCTGCCTCTTGATGGTCTTTCAAACATCTGCAAATGCCAAACCACTCCCTCAAGCCTCCTCTTCTCTGAGGAACATCTCTCCATTCCTTCCATCTTTTAAAAATTTCTTGGGCTGGGCACGGTGGCTCACACCTGTAATGCAAGCACTTTGGAGTCCAAGGCAGGCGGATCACCTGAGGTTGGGAATTCAAGACCAGCCTGACCAACATGGTGAAACCCCGTCTTTAAAAAAAAATTCTTACAAATGTTTATGAAGCACTTTACTCCATGCTGGAGTTGACAGTGGGCAAAGCAGTCACGATCCCTTGCCATGGTGACTGCAGTCTAGTGGAGGAGAGACAATAAATTCCTCACCAAAATAAAGTATTAAATCTCTGCAGCACCAAGTGCCAGCAGAGGCCCGGGGTGCCTGGGAACCTGTAAGTGGGGATTTGACCTCAGTGGGAAGGTCAGGGGAGGCTTTCCAGTGGAGGCGATGTTTAGGCTGAGCTAACAGTGTAGCAGGAGCAGCCAAGAGAGACAGACCTTTCGAACACCAAACTGGGAAGGAAGTGTTTATTATTATTATTACGGCTGGGAGCCAGGCGATAATTTGTCTAAATGACCCTACTCAGCTAACAAAGAGAAGCTCTGCCTTTATATAAGCATACACTCTAGATATTACACCTGAAAGGATCTTAGGTTTACAGCCTTAGAAATCACATATGAAAGAGTCTTGGGTTTACAGTTTTAGGAATCACATATGAAGGGTTTCTGGTCTCTAGATGGAGGAGTGGGGTGGGAGTTTGATATTGTTTAAGTAAAAACAGTGTCTTCCAGAGTTTCCCCAATACCAGGCCTGCTATTTACTGGAAGGTGATTTAGGAGGCACCAGTTAGCCAGCCTTTTATTCTATTGAAATGCAGGGTGGAAGTCAAGGGCGAGGTGATCCTAGATGCCTGAGTCGCCTTCCTCAATGGGAAAATAGGAAGAACTTGGCAGAGGGAAGAGGCAGTGGCACCCCAGGAGAGGGAACAGTATGTGCAAAGGCACTGTGGCAGATGGGAGGGTGGCAGGCCAAGGACTAGAAGAAGGCTCATGCAACTGGAAGAGAAGCAAGGGGGTGCATGAGGCCAGACAGACTGGAGGGCCTACCAGAGCCAAGCCTGGGGGATGCTCTGGGCCCTGCGTCACAGCCCCAGGTGCAGTCAGCCCCTCCCCACTGGTTGCTCTGCTCAAGGCTGGACTTGAACTCATAAACACAAGTTCTAGAACCAAACTTCCTGGCCCTGACAGAGGCTGCCCTCTCTCCACCTTTGCTGTGTGCCCCTGTTAACACAACCTCAGCTACAGTGGCTTCTTTGGTGGCTACTAGGACTGTGTCGAGTCTCATTTATGAGGCCACACTCCTCTGTCCACCCAGCCACCCACCCAGCACAGCCTGGTGCAGTCAGCACTGACTTGCCACCAGCAGCTCAACTCAAATGCAACAACTTGGGGAGGCCAGTGCCAGTTCCTCCAGCAGGGTCACCCCTCTTCTTGCTCTCCCCAACTCTCAGCGTGCCTCCCTGACAGCAGTAGCCCAGTGAAGTGTCTGGATAGACCCCTTGCTCTCTCACCAGCCTGCAGGTTCCATGAGGCCAAAACCAGCTGTCATCACCACAGAGGCTGGCACAGACTCCGCCCCTAGCTGTTGGTTGCATGAATGACTTACATGCCTGAGCCCCTGCCCTGTGCCAGGCCTTGTGCTGGATGCTGGGAACATGAAGAGCAGCTGTAGCTCCTGATAGCGGAGACAGCCAAGTAAACACTCAGGGACAATGCAGTGTGTGGAGCGCAGTGATGAGGAAGCACAGGGGGCTGGGGGGCACTGGAGGGGTCCCCAGACTCCACTGGAGGATCAGCAGGGCAAGGAGGAATTCTCCAGCTGGGAGTGGTGATGAAGAGGACTCTGAAAATGAATACGGGGAAAATCCATCTCCTCCAGCCTCCCCTGAGCACTTCAGGAGTGTTGGTCACTGCTCTGCATTTGAAAGTGGCTTTAGTTGATTAGGTTTCTTTTCTCTCTTGGAATGTGGCTGCTCTGACATGCTCCTCGCTGCATTCCTTGTGTCCTCTTCTCTCAGCCCCTGCCTTCAGGACATTGCTCAGAAAAGTTTCATTTTTCCCACCTGGACTCCACTGTACCTCTCCCACCCCCTCCATGGTTCTATGCCCCTCACCTTCCTGGCTCTCAGCTCATTCACCCAGCTCTGGCTGTCTCAATGCGTGGGTGCCAGCCTGCACCCTCGTTACATGAGCTTTGTTGATTTCATAACCATAAATAGATAAAATGTTCTGAATGCTTTCATGTGCAAGTAGAATTGAGGGAGTGATAGCATAATGAAAAGGCCTCAGGAAAAGGAAAACAGCCTGCTAAGATGCAGCGGAAGACAACACAGCCACTGCACAAGCCAGCTCTGCGTGGGGCTCCTTTTCTCACTGCACTGACCGCAGAGCTGTGGACGCAGGCTGGGGAGGTGCTTAGGAATCTGTTAGAAAACGTTTCCCTGGTTTCAAATCCACCAATTCAAAAGAACAATCTAGTTAAAAAACAAAAACAAAAAGTAGAAGTCAGGAAAACCTGGGTTCAACTATGGATTTATCTCATTCAAGCTGTGTGATCCTGGGCAAGTTAACCAACCTCTCTGTGAAGACATAGAGAGATTCTTCCCCTGTGTCAGACTGGAGGCTTCAGGAGGCCCAAGATCCCACAATACCCTTCTTTTCCTCTCATACATACACTTTGTCTTCCTGACAATACTTTAATCACCAGCCCTGAGACTCCCCCTTCCCAAAATGCAGTCCTGAAGACTAGGTTTGGAATAGGGATTTATTGAGGTACGTGTCTCCTAATTGCCTGTTCCAACTCCTGTTGCAAGAAGTGGAGCATCATCCTCCTTGGATGGCACAAAGGGGCCTGGAAGCTAATAAGGAGCCTGTCCCATTGGGCTTCCCACCTCTCCTCTGTTAAGGTGTCCAGGAGCACTACTTCTCCATGGCATTTGGACTAGTAAAGGGAGCTTAAATGATAGCTTGATATACCCTGGACTAAGAGAGCTTTCTGGGTGAGAAAGAGAAACAAGCGGAGCTATTCCTGCTGTGAACTCATCCTCTAGTCTAAGGATGGCAAACTTTTTTTGCAAAGAGTCAGTTAGTGAAAAAGGGTCAAAAAGTACTTAAGGCTTTTTGAACCATATGGTCTCTGTTGCAACTACTCAGCTCTTCCATTGTAATGTGAAAACAGCCATAGACAATGAGTAAATGAATGGATGTGACTGTATTCCAATAAAACTTTATTTACAAAAAGAGGCAGCAGGCTAGATGTGGCTAGATTTACAGTCCATAATTTGTAAACCCTAGCCCTAAGCCCTACCATGTGGTGCAAGAGAGCAGGCCTAGGTTGGGAGCAGGAGCTAGGGATGAGGCTCAGCATTGCCAGAGACTTGCTGTGTGACTTTGATTAAGTCATTCTCCATCTCTGATCCTTTGTTTCACCATCTATCAAATAAGCATCATAATATCAGTCAAGGCTGGGTGCCATGGCTCACACCTGTAACTTCAGCACTTTGGGGGGCCAAGGTGGGAGGATTGCTTGAGGTCAGGAGTTCAAGACCAGCCTGGGCAGGAAAAAATTTTAAATTATCTGGGTGTAGTGATTTATGCCTGTAGTTCCAGCTACTCAAGAGCCTGGCAAAGAGGATTATTTTAGCCCAGGATTTGAGATGGGAGTGAGCTATCATCAGGCCACTGCACTCTGTGTATAAATAATAATGATGATATCAGTCAGATTTGTCATGAGTATGTGTCTAACAGGTCAGAGCACATCTGAAGTCTTTTCATCCCTCTGTGTGATGCTAAGTGGAGCTGCACCCACTGCCCACCCCAACTTCACCTGGCCATGCCCTTGTCTGCTGAGGGTGGCAGCAGCCTGTCAGAAAGGAAGGTGTCTCTCTCCAGGGTCAGATTCTTCATCTGTCTTTCCAAGCTCCAGCCCCAAGTGACCCCGTTTCTGTAGCAAGCCAAGCACGGGAGGAAACAAGGAATCCCTGTCTTTCCACCATCCAGTCATTTGGCAGGAGACAACAGTTCACTTGAGAGAGTGATGTGGCTGCAGTGGCTGGTGGCCAGGCTTTGGAGGAGGCCTTTGAGACTCTGGCTGAGAATAGAACTACGAAAAATGGGCTTCATTGCTCCTCTGGAACATTCACCTATGGCCAGAAGTTAAGTAGTTGCAGCTGTGGTCTCATTGGTGACTTGCACCACCAACAATTGCATCAATACATCTTTCTTGCACCATCTTGCCCACCTGTCTGGTTTGACCACTACTGGAAGCTTGCATCCTTTGGCATATTGTCATCTTCTCTGAAGCCCCATCCATGATTCATTCATTCATATTCTTTCTATCCCTCCCCACTTCCCTTCCCTTCCCCCTGCTTTCTCTTTCTCATAGATACATTTGTCCAGAGCAAGACAAGATAACAGTTTGACAGCCCTCTGTCAAGATTCTTGCTCCAAATCTCCAGACTAGTATCCAGGAGATTTGGTTCCTCCATGCCGGTTCTGAAGAAGCAGCTTCCTCGTCCACCCTTCAACTCCTTCCCAGGAGGTCATCCTCCTCCAAATCTCTAGAGAAGATACACCTCCTCTTCTCTGATAAAGGCTGGGGGGTGATGCCCCTCCCCCAGGTTCCCAATAAAGCTATGCAAGACAGGGGCAAGAGCTCTCACAGCCTGTTTTTGTTACAAAAACCCTTTTTCGGAAAAAATAATAAAGAAAGGAATCAGCCAATCCCTCCTCGATGCCATCACCTCTTCTTGGTGATTTTTCGGGGAAAGAGTGGGTGGGTTGCTATGGCAACAGATGCGAGCTCGTCTCAGTAAAGAAGGGACCTTGATATTTTTTTCTCTCTCATTCTCTCAGTTGTGTATGTGTGCGTGCATGTGTATGTGCGCCTGTGTGTGTGTGCATGCGCGCTACGCATGCCTGTGCCCACACCAGGAATTTTTTTTTTGGGGAACTAAAGAAAGCCCTTCTCTTCTCTCAGCTCTCCAAATATGGAGTGATGGAAAACCACTTACTCCTGCAGACCAGGGAGAATTCAGGATGATTCAAGAGAAAAGGGAGAGGTCATGTGGGGCTCTTTTCCTCCATGTTTTTACTAGAGATTGCATGCAACAGAGAGAGCTTCACAAATGGTTAAGGGGTTCTTGGAAAGAGGGGAAGATGCTAGGTAGAAAGAGGTGAGCAAGACATAGATGGTGTAGGAGCCCAACAAGTGACATCAGAGAGGGCAACAGAAACTATATTGAGTCTGGGGATGCACGCACATCCCACCATGCCATCAGATGCTGAGAGAAAGGCCCAGAGCAGACTCAGATATGGACACAAACACAGACACCGACAGAGAGGCATATGGAAAGTTGTAGACATAAATACACACAGGCGCAAACATAGAATTGCATGGGAAGTTGGATACTTTTTTAAAAAGACAGGCATAGATGCAGACATAGGTAAACACATACAGGGGTAGAGACTTGCAGCTACAAACACACATGCAAACAGATACACAGATAAAGACATACAAACACGTTCAGACAGGTTTAGAGGCAGACACACAGGACATACAAATGCACTCTCAGTCAAGTGAACACACACACACACACAGTCTGGCTTTTTTCCTTCCATTGCCCTAGCATCCCTGAGCAGTAGTGCATAGCTGGCTGGGGATGCTGCAAGCTTGCCCAGTAGGTTTGGCTGAAAGGCTCTGCTCTCCCATTCCTTCTACAAACTCACCCCAAAGCCCCTCTCCCAATTCATTCCCTTGCCCAGTTTCCCACAGCCAGCAGGCTCTGATGCCTCCCCCATCTCAGGCTTCTAATTCTTCGCCTGTTCTGCTGCTGCTGCCTGCCACTTGGGGGAGAGAGTGGGGTGACTCAGCCAGGCCAGGATGACTCACACTGCCAGTATTTTTAGCAGCGGCCAGGAGCTCTCTAGTGTGCCAGCCACCCCCCTCCTCCTGCTTGCTATTTCGGAACCGTCACTGGTGATATAAATAGCTCCTCTCCCACAGCCTGAAGCTGCTGCCAAGCTATTTTTGGTTCTGCACAGTTAAAAATAGCTTCATGGAGGTGGGAGGCAAGGGGAGTGGGAGCTGGCCTAGGGAGAGGAGACATCGGGGCATACAGAGCTTCTCAACTTGAATCAGAGTGGGCGAACTAGGATGAGCTCTTCTCTACCCCCTCCCTTGTCCCTTTCTAGACCCTTCTTCCCTTCCAAAGTGCTTCTTTCTATTCCATTCTGGAAAAAGCCAGGGGCTCTTCCCTAGAGCCCAGTTCTCCTCCTTTGCTTATTTCACTCCTACTAGAGCCCAGGAATCTTGGTCCCCTGCAACTCCTCCCATATTCATCCACAGAGAATAAGGGGACAGTCAAAGGGGAGGCGCACTCTGCGGCCTGTGGGAACCCAAGCCCTACCTTGATGCCCCAGGAAAACTGTAGCCTATCTCACTTCCGTGGTGACTCTTTCAGCACCACGGACAGCTGCCAGAGCCCCATTCCTTCAGTGAGGATTCGCTCAGATTTCTGGAGGCCAAGGGACCCACCCAGTAGACTCCTCTGATTGTGGAGGACACTCAGAATGTCTCCCAGGCAGCTTTAGCATCAGTGGGTGAAGAACACAGGAACAACGCCCCTGGAATTTCATACAGAAGGGGACCCAAAGATCAAGGGGTTGTTCAAATAGAATCTTGAGAGAGGGGTGGATGGGCACATCAGAGGTCAGATCGAAATGAAAAAAGCAACGCAGACCCATGTCCAGAAGGAACTATCTCTCTGTCATCCAGGTCAATAGGATTACAGACAGTGGCAGACAGACACATGGACACCGTTCCCTCCACCTCAGTTGTGACGCGTACCACAGGATGGCCCCAACCTATGCCAAATGCATAAGACACCAGGATAGGGTCTCCACAGCTTTGTACCCCTCTTCTAAGACATACGTCTCCTCGACTGCCTCTCCTCCCACTCTATCTCTCTTGCTACCACCCCTTTCCACGAGGAATGGGGAATTCCCTGGTCTTAAACTGTTCTTTTTGATGTCAAAGTTCATCTCCAGGCTTCCTGTGTGACTGGGACTTCCCAGTCCCACGACCCTAATTTTTAAGTGGCCTGATTTCCAGCCCCTTAAGTGATTCCATGCACACACAGCTACTCCATCAAATGAGAGTTCAGATAAGAACATTCACTAGCCCACTTGCTTCTTGCATTATTGAATCCCTGGGTAAGAACGGCATCTCCTCGACCCTGTAGAGAGCAATCATCTGTGGTGAAAAGAGAAAAAACGGGGAGTATCGGATAGGGCAAAGGTGACAGGATATGAAGAAGAAAGAAAGGGGAAGCTTCAGGGGTGAGGCGCACTAAGCTGAACCGACTACCAAGCACGCTAGGAGAAAAAGAAACGAAGGCGAGAGGTGGAGAGTTGAAGGTGGAGAGGCAGAGCCAGCAGCCCTAGCGCCACAGATGTGGAGAGGGGTAGAGAGAGCCTGGCGAAGTTACAGGGTCCCTGGTAGCTGCAGGGGTCACGGAGGGTCCGGCGCGGCCCCCTCGCTTCTCGGCTGCTCCCCCATCTTGCCCGCCTAGGCAGGGCGGGGAGCCCTGAGGAGCTGTGCGGAGGCAGTCAGGCCCCGCCCGCCGCCGCCGCAGCCGCGGCAGCCGCCGGAGGATTCCTGTCCTAATATGGAGCTGGGATTCCCCGGGCCCCGCCCCCGCCCCCGGCCCGCGGGGAGACCGAGGCTAGCAGCAGGGCGGAGGGAAGCGCTCGCTTGGGGGCCGGCAACGGGGTTGGGGAGGGGGGGAAGAGATGCTTAAGTGCAGATCCAGGTCCTCGGTGTCCCCCGCGTCCCTGCCTCAGTTTCCCCCTTCAGCAACTAAGGTTAATTAGCTGACAGGGAAACCAAGAATCACTGCAGCCTAGCGCTGGTGTTGGTTTCTATTCGTGGCTGTGAGAAAACAGGATCAACGCCAAATTCAGCTGGTCCCTTTCCCACTGGACCCCTTTTCCACCCATCCTAGGCACTTAGACCCCCATGAACACCCCCTGATAAACGGCCAAGGCCCGGTTTGGGAAGAGGGGGAGGGGATTTGTTTTTTGAAAATGGCCAAGGGAATCCCAGGTTGAGTAGTCCCCAGAGAGGAACCCCAGCTGTGACCTGTCCCACGGAGGCCAGGGAAAGTCCTCCTTCCCTGCATGTGAACGTGACCTTGTCTGGCAAGTAATGAGGGGAATTTGTAGACAGCCCTGTTCCTCCCCATTCCCTCAACTCCTCAGAAAAATTAATGTCAGTGCCGGCCCCTCTCTGCCCTCTGCAGACTCCTGCCGGGGGCTTCAGGCCGCCCTAACCCTGGCCCTGTCGCTTCCCTCAACTGAACGCGTTCGGACGCCTGGGTCCCCACACCCCATTCAAGCTTTCCTAACGCAGCGCCTGCCTCTCCGCTGAGCTCCCGCCAGGCTCGGCCCCCTCCGCAGCCTCCTGCTCCCCCCCTCGCTCTCCCCCCTCCCGCTCTCATTCTACGTCATGGGATGACGTCGGAAGCCGGGCGGGAGGAGGAGCCCCCCTCCCCAGTCAGCGGCTCCCGCTGCAGCTCGCTTAGCCCAGCCTCCCGCTCTCCCGCCCCCCTGCTCTAAAACGAGCCCCCCACGCCTGGCAGGAGCTATATAAGGCGGCGTGAGGCAGGCGAGGGGGGCAGCGCAGCCGAGCGGAGCCCAGGAGAGCAGAGAGCGAGCCTGAGCGAGAGACGGGGAAGCACGGAGGAGGAAGCCGCCGGTGCCTCGGGACGGGAGCGAAGGTGCTCGGGCGCCCGAGCTGGAGCTCTGCAGCCGCCGGTCATGTACCGCTCCACCAAGGGCGCCTCCAAGGCGCGCCGGGACCAGATCAACGCCGAGATCCGGAACCTCAAGGAGCTGCTGCCGCTGGCCGAAGCGGACAAGGTCCGGCTGTCCTACCTGCACATCATGAGCCTTGCCTGCATCTACACTCGCAAGGGAGTCTTCTTCGCTGGAGGTGAGCATGCTGGGACTACCGGAGATCCGAGCTGCCGGGAGCCGGAGATCCTGGAGCTGGGGAACCCGCTGGGGCTGCTGCATGTCTAGGGCAGAGTGCTGGCGAGCTGGGGAGTTTCGCGACTGTGTATTTTTCCTCTTGAGCTCCCTCCAAACCTCACCTTAGTTCTGAATGAGAGTTAGAGAGCCTGGACGGTATCTCTAACACCAGGGGCCTTAGAGGAGAGGAGAGGAGAAGAGCCAGGACAGAGCGGCCTCGGTGCCCGCTAGTGCAAAGGCGCTCGGGGAGCTGGGGAGGGAAGCCCGGGAAGTTGCAGGGACGGAGCGGCCTGAGTTTAGGGAAGCGTAGCCCTGTCCGCGGTGCTGAAAGGGATTTCCTGTCGCCTTCGGGGGGTGCTGCCCGTGGTGCTGACGGCCGCTTCGGCCGATTGGGGAGCTGTCCACGGTTCTGAACCCACAGTCCGCTTTGGAACTCTGTCCGCGGTTCTGAGATTCAGAGCCCCTTGGGAGCTCTGTCCACGGTTCAGAAATTCAGAGCCGAGGAGGCACCGACTCGGTTTAGAAGTCGAGGGCTTGCGGGCTATGGAGATACAGCAACAGGTTCCCTGGTCAAGAGCTGCGGGCAGCGGGTCAACAGGTGTTTACAGAGGCAGGTCCAGGAGAAATTCCTCTGGATTCTTTGACACTCAGGCAATGCCTTCCTCACTTCTGCTTTGCCTCCCAGTCTTACTCCTGACTCACCATGTCTTCTCGCCCTACAGGCACTCCTCTGGCTGGCCCCACGGGGCTTCTCTCAGCTCAAGAGCTTGAGGACATCGTAGCGGCACTACCCGGCTTTCTGCTTGTGTTCACAGCCGAGGGGAAGTTGCTCTACCTGTCTGAGAGTGTGAGCGAGCATCTGGGCCACTCCATGGTGAGTGCTGAGGGTCATTTCAGCTGAGGCTGGGCATGAAGGGGGCACCATGAGCCTTCCACTCCTGAGGAACTGGGAATTACTATGGAGGGAGAGGTTATACCCTGCAAGATACCACAGATCAAAGATTGGCTCCCGCTGTTCTCACTAATGGTCATCTCTTCTTTTCCTTCCTCCAGGTGGACCTGGTTGCCCAGGGTGACAGCATCTACGACATCATTGACCCAGCTGACCACCTCACTGTGCGCCAGCAACTCACCCTGCCCTCTGCCCTGGACACTGGTAAGGACTACCTTCTTCCCTCCTCAGTCCAATTTCCCACTTGCTTCCCTTCTCCCCTGCATCCACTGTCTCACTCAGCCACTCACCCTCTTATCGGTTTTTCTCTTCACCCCTCTAGATCGCCTCTTCCGCTGCCGCTTCAACACCTCCAAGTCCCTCAGGCGCCAGAGTGCAGGCAACAAACTGGTGCTTATTCGAGGCCGATTCCATGCTCACCCACCTGGGGCCTACTGGGCAGGAAATCCCGTGTTCACAGCTTTCTGTGCCCCACTGGAGCCGAGACCCCGCCCTGGCCCTGGCCCTGGCCCTGCCTCACTCTTCCTGGCCATGTTCCAGAGCCGTCATGCTAAAGACCTGGCCCTACTGGACATCTCTGAGAGGTAAGCCTGGAGTGTTCAGATTCCAAGAGAAAGACAGGCCAGAGAGGAGGGGACCCTAGATTCTGGAGTCAGGGGCAGGGAGGATGGGGTTTAGGGGGGCAGAGGATCTGGGAGGGAGTGAGATGCATGGGTATCAAGCAAGGAAAACAGAAAGCTGACCTCACCCTTTCCACCTTCCCAGTGTCCTAATCTACCTGGGCTTTGAGCGCAGTGAACTGCTTTGTAAATCATGGTATGGACTGCTGCACCCCGAGGACCTGGCCCACGCTTCTGCTCAACACTACCGCCTGTGTGAGTGTCCAGAGAGGCTGGGGACAAGAGAGCAAGCTGAGAAAGGGCATGGGAGACCAGACAACAAATGAGCTGTAGTCAAGAGTGATGCTGGGGAGATAATAGAGGCCAAAAGTTTCGGATGCTATAGGGTGAACATGAGGGTGAGGATTCAAGGCAATAATAGAAGCAGAATTGGGGGACTCTCAGTGGTGAGGTCAAGTTAGAGAGCTGAGTGGTGCAGGTGAGGGTAGTCAGAGGAGAGGATGGCATGGCTATCTTAATTCAGTGGAGAGGTGAGCAAAGGTGGGGATTAGGTAGAGTTGCCTGGTGGGCATCCTAACTCTGCATCTTCTTTCTCCCCAGTGGCTGAGAGTGGAGATATTCAGGCAGAGATGGTGGTGAGACTACAGGCCAAGACTGGAGGCTGGGCATGGATTTACTGCCTGCTATACTCAGAAGGTCCAGAGGGCCCCATTACTGCCAATAACTACCCAATCAGGTAAGCCACAAGCCAGGGGTCTAGGGTGCAGCTGAGGTCAGCATGGGGGAGACACAAATCAGGGAACTGCTCTGGAAATGGACATGAGACCCTTACCAGTTGCCTCTTCTCTCCTCTCCAGTGACATGGAAGCCTGGAGCCTCCGCCAGCAATTGAACTCTGAAGACAACCAGGCAGCTTATGTCCTGGGCACTCCAACCATGCTGCCCTCATTCCCTGAGAACATTCTCTCCCAGGAACAGTGCTCCAGCACTAACCCACTCTTCACTGCAGCCCTGGGGGCTCCCAGAAGCACCAGCTTCCCCAGTGCTCCTGAACTGAGTGTTGTCTCTGCATCAGAAGAGCTTCCCCGACCCTCCAAAGAACTGGACTTCAGTTACTTGGCATTCCCTTCTGGGCCTGAGCCTTCTCTCCAAGCAGAACTGAGCAAGGATCTTGTGTGCACTCCGCCCTACACGCCCCACCAGCCAGGAGGCTGTGCCTTCCTCTTCAGCCTCCATGAGCCCTTCCAGACCCACTTGCCCGCCCCATCCAGCACTCTTCAAGAACAGCTGACTCCAAGCACTGCCACCTTCTCTGATCAGTTGACACCCAGCAGTGCAACCTTCCCAGATCCACTAACTAGCCCACTGCAAGTCCAGCTGACTGAAACCTCAGTCAGAAGCTACGAAGACCAGTTGACTCCCTGCACCTCTACCTTCCCAGACCAGCTGCTTCCCAGCACAGCCACCTTTCCAGAGCCTATGGGCAGCCCTGCCCATGAACAGCTGACCCCTCCCAGCACAGCATTCCAAGCACACCTGGACAGTCCCAGCCAAACCTTCCCAGAGCAACTGAGCCCCAATCCTACCAAGACTTACTTTGCCCAGGAGGGATGCAGTTTTCTCTATGAGAAGTTGCCCCCAAGTCCTAGCAGCCCTGGTAATGGGGACTGCACGCTCTTGGCCCTAGCCCAGCTCCGGGGCCCCCTCTCTGTGGATGTCCCCCTGGTGCCCGAAGGCCTGCTCACACCTGAGGCCTCTCCAGTCAAGCAGAGTTTCTTCCACTACTCTGAAAAGGAGCAGAATGAGATAGACCGTCTCATCCAGCAGATTAGCCAATTGGCTCAGGGCATGGACAGACCCTTCTCAGCTGAGGCTGGCACTGGTGGACTAGAGCCACTTGGAGGACTGGAGCCCCTGGATTCCAACTTGTCCCTGTCGGGGGCAGGCCCCCCTGTGCTCAGCCTAGACCTGAAACCCTGGAAATGCCAGGAGTTGGACTTCCTGGCTGACCCTGATAACATGTTCCTGGAAGAGACGCCCGTGGAAGACATCTTCATGGATCTCTCTACCCCAGACCCCAATGAGGAATGGGGTTCAGGGGATCCTGAGGCAGAGGGCCCAGGAGGGGCCCCATCGCCTTGCAACAACCTGTCCCCAGAAGACCACAGCTTCCTGGAGGACCTGGCCACATATGAAACCGCCTTTGAGACAGGTGTCTCAGCATTCCCCTATGATGGGTTTACTGATGAGTTGCATCAACTCCAGAGCCAAGTTCAAGACAGCTTCCATGAAGGTGAGTCCAGCCAAAAGTTCCAAGAACCCAAGTCCCTCTCCTGCCACAGAAATGCTGGGTAGAATTGGGTGAATCATTTCCCCTCTCTGTGCCTCTATTTTATTAAGGGATGACATCCCCTGCTGCAAAGAGTAGCAGTGGGGATAAGGAAAAAATGAAAGACTTAAGTTTTGAACAAGTACACCTGGCAGGGGTTGGGGCTGTGGGATAGAGTACTAGAGAATCCTTAAGGAAGGGCTTGTGCTTAACTTTATTAAGCTTGTGCTTAACTAGATCAGTCTTCACCACCCCACTTTACAGATGAAAATAATCAAGGTCCCAGAGTTAAGGAAACTCTCCTTAGGGCACAAAACAAACTGATGGAAGAGGGACCAGAGCTCTATCCTAGTATCCTACCTCCCTGAAGGGGATAAAGAGCAAGAATTTATAAAAGTTGGTAAAAGAAAGATGAGGCTCAGCCCCTGACTACAGCCTCAGTTTCACTCCGTCCGTCCAAATTGCTCCCTAATCTACTGAGTCTCTGGGGATCGTTTCGTTATTGAGCCAACATCTTTGAAGCCCATATTAGTACCAACACATTCTCAGCCCCAGGATCCTCTCTCCTAATTGGTCTAACTGATTGTGCTCTCTCTATCTCTCCCTGCAGATGGAAGTGGAGGGGAACCAACGTTTTGAATAAGTCTGTGACTTAACGTCGTCAAGTATGGCATATTGTCATCAAGACGTGGAGCCGCTCTCCACCCCCCCGGGACTGTTGGGGGGATTCTGGGGGCCAGAGGGGGATATATATGATTCCCCAGGCCCTGCAGGATTTGCGGGGGGAGGTGGGAGGGCAAGGGAGGGGAGCTTCTTTTTAAAATCAAGAGACTTCCAGCGATCCCAGTTTCCATTTCAATCTGTATTCACTCGTAGTGAGTTTCCTTGAATGGGATTTCAAGCGGAGAATGGGGGAGTCTCACTTCCCCGCCGCATTGCCCCATTGGCCTGGGCCAGTTCTCCACTCCTAGGGGCCAAGCCACCTCTAGGCCTTGGTGGGGGAAAGGCAGGGCCCACCTGGGCCAGCCTGTGCCCTGAGGGGCTCTTGACACCCACGTAGAATTCTCTACACACCAGTAACGGGATTTCAATTCCGATGGACTCTGCCGCCCTGGCGGCCCTTCCTGTGACTTTTGCGCCCCGCGCCTGGGGTGGGGGGTGCGAAGAGACGCTACGTTCCTTTCCGATGGAGGAAGGCAGACCTGCCGTCACACATGTGCTTGCACGAGTGCGTGTACCTGGTGCGGGACTCAACCGGCCGCCAGACTGCCTGGGCCTGCCCAGATGGCCACCTCGTGGTGCTGCGGTGACTTTGTAGCCAACTTTATAATAAAGTCCAGTTTGCCTTTTTGGTACCTCTGGTGTCATGCACTGCTGTGTAAAAGGAAGGGTGAAGGATAAGTTCAGGAGGCTTGGATGGGAGCCTGGGGATCACGAGGTAAAAGCTGGACCTGTTTATGGCCCCAGCATTTCTTCATCTACTCATGAATTCATTCATTCATTCATTTACCCATTCATTTATTCTTTCACTCAACATCTACATGTACATTGTGTGGCCCATACTGTGCTAGAACTGGAAAGTTTAGGGCTGAAACAAATGTTATGTCTTATCCTCAAGGTGCTTGGCATCCAGTACTAGAGAATATTGGTATCTTCTCCTTGTGCCAGGCCTGCAGTGCTCATGGTATGGGAGGGAACAGAGGGCCTAGAGGTACACAAGAGGATTCAACTTGATATTGGTTCTGGACACAGGCTTGAAGCTTCTGCTTACAAGTTATTTCTTCACCTGATCCTTCAAGGAAGCAATTTCCTTGTGGGGCCCTGGATCAACTCATTGGAAATTATAAACACGTCTGTAATCCTTGCACAGGGCTTTCAGCTGACACACTCTTTTACATATCTTATTTGCTGCAATGAAGCCTCTCAAGCAGGCATATTAACCCATCTCACTGATGAAGAAACTGAGGACCACAGGTAAAAAGTTATTTGCTCCCACAGTTGGTGAGAGGCATGGGTGGGTGGGCAACATGCCCAGAGCATCTGCATCCCGGCCCTGGGCTGTTTTCTCTGCTGTGAGAGCCAGTGAGCCACCACCTCAAATCATCCCATCCCAGATTACTCAAGAAGGGCAAGTGTGGGCTGGAGCAGGGGCCTCTCTCCCAAGCATGGGGTGAGAAACTCCCTCCTTTTGCCCCTCCAGGTCTGTAAAGTCGAGCTGAACAGAATATAATTCAGTAGGTCAAGAGAAAAAAGTTTCCAAAAGTGCTGTTTTCCTCCAAGCTTGAAGGCCAAAGAGCCACAGGGTAAAGTGAGGGCAAATGAAAATGAAGAGATGGGCTGGGAGCAGTGGCTCATGCCTGCAATCCCAGCACTTTGGGAGGCCAAGGCAGGAAGATTTCTTGAGCTCAGAAATTTGAGATTAGCCTGGGCAACATGGTGAAACCCTGTCTTTACAAAATACAAAAATTAGCTGGGTATGCTGCACACTTGTAGTCCCAGCTACATGAGAGGCTGAGGCAGTAGGATCTCTTGAGCCTGGGAGGCAGAGGTTTCAGTGAGCGGGGATCACACCACTGTACTCCAGCCTGGGCAACAGAGCGAACCCTGGATTTAAATCTCACCTCCACCAATTATTTGCCAAATGGGACTTGAGGCTCAGTTTCTCCACAAGTGAAGTGGGACTCACAAATACGGCACTTATCTCCCAAAGATGCTGTTAGAACTTGATAGTGTCCATTTATAAGCTGAGAAGTACAGAATGGACTTAAGTTATCAAATTGAATTAGAAGGCAATGGTGACATCAAAGGCTTAGAGCACATTTCTTTCTCAAGGAAAGGAAAGACACTCCATGCCCCAATCTTTCTCCAGTGAAGTACAGGGGCTGGGTTCCAGGAACTGAGGGCATAACCCTGAGAAAGCCCCTAAGCCTCCTTTTATTCCAAATCCTCCAGCTCTGGGGCCATGCCCTTCAGAGAGTTCCATGGGAAGGAAGATACTCCCGAGGACCTGTCACCACTTTTCCACTTGGGTTGGGTCCTTGAGTGGAAAAGGAGGGTGGAATTTTGCCCTCTGCTTTCCTTGTGCATCTGTTCTCCAACTTAGACAAAATAACTGGGCTGTCAGCCCCAGGAGGACCCTGGCACAGAGCGCAGGACTAGCATATAGCAGGCATACTCAAAATGTCTTCTTGAAAGGAATCTCCCTTTCTTCCTTCCTTCCTTTCTTTTTCTTTCTTTCTTCTTTTGTTCTCTTTCTTTCTTCTTCTTTTGAGACAGGGTCTTACTATATTTATTGAAAAAACTTCTTTCTTTCTTTCTTCTTTCTCTTTCTTTTTTTCCTTCTCTCTTTCTTCTTTCTTTTGAGACAAGGTCTCACTATATTACCAAGGCTGGACTCAAACTCCTGGGCTTAAGTGATCCTCCCACCTCATCCTCCCAAAGTGATGGAATTACAGGTTCACAGAATTCCACCTGGCTGAGAGAACTACTTCTGAATATCAATCCAAGGAGTCCATTGGAGTCATCAGTTTCTACCATAAAAATGTGCTCCTAAATTCCCCAGAGGGAATCTTAAGTGACCATGAGCTCAAGATACACATTGAAGTTCCACCTAGAAACATCCCTGGGGACATTAAAAAAAAAAAAAAAGGAAAGTCTGGCCAGGCAATTGTGGTGGCTCATGCCTATAATCCCAGAACTTTGGGAGGACAAATATGAGGGGAGAGGATGGCCTGAGCTCACGAGTTCAATACCAGTCTGGGCAACAAAGCAAGACCCAATCTCTGCAAACAAAAATTAGCTGAGCATAGTGGTGTGCCCCTATAATTCTGGCTACTTGGGAGGCTAAAGTGAGAAGATTGCTTAAGCCCAGAAGTTACAGATTGCAATAAGCTATGGTCAGACCATTGCACTCTAGTCTGGGTGACAGAGCAAGACCCTGCCTCAAAAACAAAACAAAACAGCCGGGCGCGGTGGCTCAAGCCTGTAATCCCAGCACTTTGGGAGGCCGAGGCGGGTGGATCACGAGGTCGAGAGATCGAGACTATCCTGGTCAACATCGTGAAACCCCGTCTCTACTAAAAATACAAAAAACTAGCTGGGCATGGTGGCGCGTGCCCGTAATCCCAGCTACTCAGGAGGCTGAGGCAGGAGAATTGCCTGAGCCCAGGAGGCGGAGGTTGCGGTGAGCCGAGATCGCGCCATTGCACTCCAGCCTGGGTAACAAGAGCGAAACTCCGTCTCAAAAAAAAAAAAAAAAGGAAAATCTGAGAAACTTAAGGAAACATAATGATGAAATAGAATATAGTATACTACAGCAAAAAAAAAAAAAAAGGACGCAAGGTAGTGAGGAAGCCTGAATAAAGTATGGACTTCAGTTAATAATACCGTATCAACTGACTCATTAATTGAGACAAATGTACCATGTAAGTGTAAAATGTTGACAACGGGAAAACGGCTGTGGGGTCTATGGGAACTTCGTATGATCGTCACAACTTCTCTCTAAGTCTAAATCTATTCTAGGCCAGGCGCGGTGGCTCATGCCTGTAATCCCAGCACTTTGGGAGGCCGAGGTGGGTGGATCACCTGAGGTCAGGAGTTCGACAGCAGCCTGGCCAACATCGTGAAACCCCGTCTCCACTAAAAATACAAAAAATTAGCCGGGCATGGTGGTAGGTGCCTGTAATCCCAGCCACTCAGGGAGCTGAGGCAGGAGAATCAATTGAACCCAGGAGGCAGAGGTTGCAGTGAGCTGAGATCACGCCATTGCACTCCTGCCTGGGTGACAGAGTGAGATTCTGTTTTGAAAACACACACACACACACACACACACACACACACACACACACACAAAATACCGCCACAACTTTAAAAGGTAAAAATTATGGGAGAAAAAATAGAAACCCCTCTCTGGTATTTGATGGCAGTGACGGGAGATGGTAGTGTGTGTGGACAAGAAGGCACCCTGACACTCAAAACCGGAGAGCCAGGCCGCCCGCCAGTGCGAAGAAGTTGAAAGAGCCCATGGCGCCCCCTGCTGGACATAAAACTATCTGCTTCTGTTCCCTTCCCTGGCAGGGTCCCTGTAGCTCAGAGCATCAATATTGCATCTTAGAACAGATGGGTAAACTGAGGCCCAGAGAGAGGAAAGGAATTGCCCAATGGTACTTCCAAAATGACTGCAGAAGCAAAATCTGGCTGTCAAGGAGTTCCCTTGCCACCCACACCTGATTGCTGTTCTGGGAGCAAAAAGGTATGAGAAAGGGCTGAAGTTTTGGAGTCACAAAGACTGAGCTCAAATACTGGCTCTCCTTTTTGCATGTGACAAACACTTATGACACCTATATGCGCCAGGGGCTTTTCTGGGTGCTGGGGAAAACTGAACAAGGCAGACAAAGTTCCTGCTCACTGAAGTTGTGGGAAGATGTAACAAAAAGTAAACTAACTCTCTAAAAGGAGCATGTGGTGTGTGCGATGAAGGGAAGAACCAGCATGCTGTGGCACAGAGGAACTGAGGAGGGGTGCTAATTTAGAGTGTGGTGTCAAAAAGCTCTTCTAAGGTGACAGTGAGCTAAGACCTAAAAAATAAGAAAGAAGAGGCCAGGTGCAGCGGCGCATGCCTATAATCCCAGCACTTTGGGAGGCTGAGGTGGGTGGATGGCTTGAGCCCAGAGTTTGAAACCAGCCTGAGCAACATGGCAAAACCCCGTATCTGAAAAAAAAAAAAAAAAAAAAGGCAAGAAATTAGCCAGGAGTGGTGTTGCACACCTGCAGTCCCAGCTACCTGGGAGGCTGAGGTGGGAGGGTCACCTGAGCCCAGAAGGTCAAGGCTGCATGAGCCTTGATTGCACCACTGCACTCCAGCCTGGGCAACAAGAGTGAGACCTTGTCTTAAGGAAAAAAAAAAAAAAAAGGCTGTGCATGGTGGCACATGCCTGTAATCCACTTTGGGAGGCCGAGGTAGGCAGATCACCTGAGGTCAGGAGTTCAAGACCAGCCTGGTCAACATGGTGAAACCTCCGTCTCTACTAAAAATATATAAATTAGGTAGGTGCAGTGGTGGGCCCCTATAATCCCAGCTGCTCAGGAGGCTGATGCAGGATAATCACTTGAGCCTGGGAGGCAAAGGTTGCAGTGAACTGAGATTGTGCCACTGCATTCCAGCCTGGGCAACAGAGCAAGACTCAGTGAAAAAGAAAGAGACTGGGTGCAGTGGCTCACACCTGTAATCCTAGCACTTTGGGAGGCCAAGGCAGGCAGATCACCTGAGGTCAGGAGTTCAAGACTAGCATTTCCCAACATGGTGAAACCTCATCTCTACTAAAACTACAAAAAATTACCCGGACACGGTGGTACACACCTGTAATCCCAGCTACTCAGGAGGCTGAGGCAGGAGAGTCACCTGAATCCAGGAGGTGGAGGTTGCAGTGAGTTGAGATTGTACCACTGCACTCCAGCCTGGGTGACAGAGTGAGATTCCATCAAAAGAAAGAAAAGAACTAAGAAAGAAAGAAGGAAGGAAAAGAAAGGAAGAGAAAGAGAGAGAGAGAGGGAGGGAGGGAAGAAGGAAGGAAAGAAAGAGAGAAAGAAAGAACAAAAGAAAGAAGGAAGGAAGGAAAGAATGAAAGAAAGAAAAAGAAGGAAAGAAAGAAAGACGGAAGGGAGGGAGGGAGGGAGGGAGGGAGGGAGGGGAAAGGCTGGACATGGTGGCTCATGCCTGTAATTCCAGCACTTTGGAAGGCTGAGGTGGGTGGATCACCTGAAGTCAGGAATTTAAGACCAGCCTGGCTAACATGGCAAAACCGCATCTCTACCAAAAACACAAAAATTAGCCAGGCATGGTGGCATGTAGCTATACTCCCAGCTACTCAGGAGGCTGACACAGGAGAATCGCTTGAACCTAGGGGGTGGAGGTTGCAGTGAGCTGAGATCATGCCACTACACTCCAGCCTGGGTGACAGAGCGAGATTCCATCTCAAAAAAATAAATAAATAAATAAAAACTGAGATGAGATGAATATTGGAAATTCTGTCCACTGATGCCTGGAATAATTAATTCAAACCCTTTCTGGATAAGGGCACTTCCACCTTAGGCCTCAAGGAGCTTCAATAAATAATTTATCAAAGGCATGGAGCAACACAGAATCAAAGATAACCAGGGACCAGGTGCAGTGGCTAACGCCTGTAATCCCAGCACTTTGGAATGCTGAGGCAGGAGGATCACTTGAGCCTGGGAATTCGAGACCAGCCCAGGCAGCAGAATGAGACCCTCTCTCTACAAAAAAAAAAAAAAAAAAATTAGAAATTAGCTTGGCATGGTGGCTAATTTCTTTTTTCCAACTGAGTTTTAAATTTCAGTTTTCATGTTTTTCATTTCTAGTTCTACTGGATCTTTTACTTGTCTGCTTTATCACCTCTTTTTTCTTAATTTTTCTTTTTTTAACTGGGTAGCCTCCTGAGCCAGTCTCTGAGCCTACTCTGGCTCAGGAGGCAGGAAAATGGAAAATTAAAACAACAGGGAAAACATTTGTACATTGTCTGAAAACCAATTGCCTGTGTGATCTGGATATTTTAATTTATCACAGGCCACTATAACCTATAAAGCGTTAGTAAAAATACATAATCCAAAATGCTATTTTCTATTTCAGTTACCTAATCACCTTGAAGGGAATTAAATTTCACTATTGATACAATGAAAACTATATACACTACAGGTTCACACCTGTAATCTCAGCACTTTGGGAGGCTGAGGCAGGTGGCTCACTTGAGATCAGGAGTTTGAGACCAACCTGGCCGACGTGGTGAAACCCCATCTCTACTAAAAATACAAAAATTAGCTGGGCATAGTGGCAGGTGTCTGTAATCCCAGCTACTTGGGAGGCTGAGGCAGGAGAATCACTTGAACCCAGGAGGCGGATGTTGCAGTGAGCTGAGATTGCTCCACTCCACTCCAGCCTAGGCAACAGAGCGACTCAGTCTCAAAAGAAAAAAATAAAGACAAGAAGAAAAGAAAGAAAAGAAAACTATATACACTATTAATTAAAAAATCAGTATTTGAAGAAAAAAACGATTGACATATACTGCATATGAAGTATCTAAGGGAGAAAGTCCTTAAAAGGGCAACAGCTTGCCACATACTCATGACCATCTCCCCTTCAAGACATTTGCCACATTTCAAACCTGCATTGGGAGGAATGCTAAGTTCAAAACTTCTGAAAGGCAGAACTGAATTCCCACAGTCTTCTGGAGATCTTCCAAGCTCTCAGTCAAAGCCCAGTCAAAGAGAGATCTTCAAAGCTGTCAACGCCCAGGAGGGCCATGGCAGGGAATAGGCACAAACCAGAGGTCTGATAAAATTGCAGTCTACCTTGACTCACCTTATTCATTGGAACAAGATAATCAATCACTCACTTCATCTAACACTGGAAGGGGACTCTGAAGCTACTATGGTTCCTTTAATACAATGTCCACGAAACTCAAAGAGTAAGAAAAATGTAATGACCGGGAGTGGTGGCTCACGCCTGTAATCCCAGCACTTTGGGAAAATGAGGCAGGCACATCATAAGGTCAGGAGTTCGAGACCAGCCTGGCCAATACGGTGAAACCTCATCTCTACTAAAAACACAAAAATTAGCCAGGCATGGTGGTGCATGCCTGTAGTCCCAGCTACTCAGGAGGCTGAGGCAGGAGAATCACGTGAATTTGGGAGGCAGAGGTTGTAGTGAGTCAAGATCATGCCACTGCACCAGCCTGGGTGACAGAGCAAGACTCCATCTCAAAAAAAAAAAAAAAAAAAAAAAAAAAAAAAGACAGATTACTAAGCCATCATTTAAAATAGTTTTAGAAAGATAATTTTTTTTTTTTTTTTTTTTTTTTGAGACAGAGTTTCGCTCTTGTTATCCAGGCTGGAGTGCAATGGTGCGATCTCGGCTCACCGCAACCTCCGCCTCCTGGGTTCAGGCAATTCTCCTGCCTCAGCCTCCTGAGTAGCTGGGATTACAGGCACGCACCACCATGCCCAGCTAATTTTTTGTATTTTTAGTAGAGACGGGGTTTCACCATGTTGACCAGGATGGTCTCGATCTCTCGACCTCGTGATCCACCCGCTTCAGCCTCCCAAAGTGCTGGGATTACAGGCTTGAGCCACTGCACCCAGCTTAGAAAGATAATTTTTAAATGTTCTAAATAGTTGCCAAGTTAAAAGTGCTGTATAGATGTATAGAGTAATGACCCCAACTTGTTTTTTTCAAAATGCATTATACATAAACACACACACACAAAGAAAAAAAAGAGCATAAAAGATACACACCAAATATCGGCAGGAGTATCATCTGGGTGGCGGGATAACATGAGGTTTTTCTTTTAGGTGTTTATCTACCTATGCTTTCCATATTTTCTCAGTGGAAAATGAAGTGTCTAGCACATAACACATGCTCACTATATGCGAATCTCCTTTCTCCCCAAACTCTTGCTCTCTTTTCTGAAAGGACAATCAGGAAATAAAAGGCTAACGGCTTCCCGAGGACTTTTGCCTCAGACAGGAACCTGCGAAAGCTTTGGTCTTTCTGTGGTAGCTGTGAGCCCTACAATAGTTCATGTTCAGCCACATCTGACCCAAAGCCAGGGTCCGAAGCTTAGTAGAAGGGCCTCAAGTAGCCCCTGGGATCTGGGCACTCTGTGAAGTAACCCTGCCTCCGGCTGTCAGCTGAGATCTCCACAGGGACCTACTTCTGCTAAGCTAGCAAGTCCTTAAGAGATAAGAGATTTTTGATAGAACCCCAGCCCCAGCACCCATGGTTCCCACCCCGGGGAGGGGAAGAACACAGGATTTCAAATGAGAAGGCCTGGGTTCTATTCAGAACTTGAGCAATAAAACAAAACAATGATACCTTAAAAAAGAAAAAAAAAAAAGGCCGGGCGCGGTGGCTCAAGCCTGTAATCCCAGCACTTTGGGAGGCCAAGGCGGGTGGATCACAAGGTCAAGAGATCGAGACCATCCTGGTCAACATGGTGAAACCCCGTCTCTACTAAAAATACAAAAAAAATAGCTGGGCATGGTGGCGCGTGCCTGTAATCCCAGCTACTCAGGAGGCTGAGGCAGGAGAATTGCCTGAACCCAGGAGGCGGAGGTTGCGGTGAGCCGAGATCGCGCCATTGCACTCCAGCCTGGGTAACAAGAGCGAAACTCCGTCTCAAAAAAAAAAAAAAAAAAAAAAAAAAAAAAAAAAAAAGAGGCCAGGTGCAGTGGTTCACGCCTGTAATCCCAGCACTCTGGGAGGTGGAGGTGGGCGGATCATAAGTTCAAGAGATGGAGACTATCCTGGCCAACATGGTGAAACCATCTCTAGCACAAAATACAAAAATTAGCCAGGCATGGTGGTGTGTGCCTGTAGTCCCAGCTACTCAAGAGGCTTAAGCAGAAGGAAAAAAAAAGGCCGGGCACGGTGGCTCAAGCCTGTAATCCCAGCACTTTGGGAGGCCAAGGCGGGTGGATCACAAGGTCGAGAGATCGAGACCATCCTGGTCAACAAGGTGAAACCCCGTCTCTACTAAAGATACAAAAAATCAGCTGGGCATGGTGGCACGTGCCTGTAATCCCAGCTACTCAGGAGGCTGAGGCAGGAAAATTGCTTGAACCCAGGAGGCAGAGGTTGCGGTGAGCCGAGATCGCGCCATTGCACTCCAGCCTGGGTAACAAGAGCGAAACTCCGTCTCAAAAAAAAAAAAAAAAAAGAAAAAAAAGGACCTGGACAAGTTACTTTGCTTGGCTGAGCCTCAGTTTACACATCTGAGAAGCAGCATGAAGACCCCAATTTCCTAATGTCTGCCCACGTTGGCTACCATCAGTGCCAATCTCCTTCCCCAGGGTCCCAAGATTGAAGCTGACAGTGGGCAAGAAAGGATGTTTATTCAGGCCTGATGCCTTGATAAAGCCAGATGTACAAAAATATATCATTCAGAGTCACAAAAACAATCACCATATTTGTGTGACCTCCCTTCCTCCCCTTGGGCACAGCCTTTGCAACTGGCCCCCTTCCCAGCTGCTTCCTCTGAAATCTGGGAGCTGGGGGGCAAGGGTCACTTCTTGGCAGCTTCTTCCTGGGCGGCCAAATCTGCCTCCTTCTGAGCAGCCAGGAAGATGGCTCGTTCCTTCTGGAAAGCTGCAAGCTCTTCTGAACTGAGGCTGTAAGTGAAGAAAGACAGACAGTTGGCACATGGTCAGTCACTGGCGGGAGCTCAAAGGACCCCACATCTTGCAGGGGCTCAAAGGGGCCTCTGTCTCAGAGCCCAGCTTGCCTGGCCCCTTCTTCCTCCCTGACTTCTCAGCCTCCATACCTTTGCTCATGTTTCCTCTCCAGGGACACCATCTCCCAACCCCCAACCTTTTGTTCCCTTATTAAATCCCTACTCATCCTTTGAGGCATCAGCCATACGCCAGTCCAGATTAACTGGGGTACTCTTGTGCCTCAAAATATGCTGTACAGTGACATCATGGGTTGAGCATGTGTGTCTCTCCCAGGGCAGGGGTCAGATTTACCCATCTCCATGCTCCCAGTAAAAGAAAAGATTTGAGAAAAGTCAAGTCCACGTCTGCTCCATGCTTAAACCCACCCTTCTTGGGAAACAATCAATCGTCAGCCTTGACATGGGATGTGACACAGCAGCAAGAGGGCAGTAAAGGGTTGAGTCGCTGTCTCTGTCCAGCCTGTCATCTAGGCCAGACACCCTCCCACCCAACATCTTGCTTTAATGAAACAATTCCTGCTGGGCGCGGTGGCTCAAGCCTGTAATCCCAGCACTTTGGGAGGCCGAGGCGGGTGGATCACGAGGTCGAGAGATCGAGACCATCCTGGTCAACATGGTGAAACCCCGTCTCTACTAAAAATACAAAAAATTAGCTGGGCATGGTGGCGCGTGCCCGTAATCCCAGCTACTCAGGAGGCTGAGGCAGGAGAATTGCCTGAACCCAGGAGGCGGAGGTTGCGGTGAGCCGAGATTGCGCCATTGCACTCCAGCCTGGGTAACAAGAGCGAAACTCCGTCTCAAAAAAAAAAAAAAAAGAAAGAAACAATTCCTGAAGTCATCCAAAGCCCCATGACAGGGGTCCCCTGTTTGCCTCAGGAGCAAGCATGAACCTGACCCAGCCCAAAAGTCATTCCCCACTGGTCCTTCCCTCATGTCATTCTCCACTCACCTCTAGGACTACAGACTCTGATCACACTGAACTTCTCCCACTTGGATCCTTCATGGAAATCTTTCCATTTCTTAGAACATTTGCAGAACAACATCCAATACATAACAGGTGCCCAATAAGTGTATTCCAAATCAATGAATGTGGCCTCCCACCCCCGCCCCCTCCTCTAGAATCTAGGGTCCCTTGAATCAAAAGCTGACTTTCCCACTGCCACCTGCCAGGACACTTACTCCTTCACCACACGAATGCCCATGGAACGGGCAGACCCGATGATGGAGCGGACAACAGACGACAGGGGTACATCCTGCAGGACGAATACCTCATCCTGAGCTTTGACGACGGCAATCTCATACACATGCTTCAAGGTCACCAGGCCTGCCACCTCTTTTCCTGGAAGGAAGGAACAAATGGCTCTTCAGGTGTTATTGCTTCCTTCTGGCGCCCCCAGAATCTCCAACGCCCATCCTGGCCCTCACCTGTCTGCCGGGCCCCCTTCTCAATCCCAGCTGCTGCCTTCAGGAAGTAGGAAATGGTGGGCTGTCCAATCTTGATGTCAAATGTTCTGTCAGGCTTAGCAGAAAAAAGAAATATGGGATTCTCTCTTCCTGCTGCCCCATCCCAGGGAACTTCTAATGTCCTGCCCCTGCTTTCTTCATCTCACTCTCCTATGGCATCCCTCGAAAAGACCCCAGAATCACAAGAAAAAGTAAATCTGCAGCAAATCGCCGTCCCCTCTATTCCTGCCCTAACTCTGCTCTGAGATGAATGGGCAAAGGCAGGAACTGCCATACGGCAAGATGGGGCGGGCTCAGAAAAAATATGGTCTAGTCCTAATGAGGAAAAGGAAGTCAAGTCAGGAGCAGAGAAGCAACCCCAGGTGACCAGCCCCAGGGCCGGGGAAGAACAAGGGGAGAAGGAAACCAGGGATCAGAGTCCAGACTCCACCTTCACAAAAATCTTGGTAGGCAGAGGAATGCCTTCCTTGATGTCCTTCGTCCTCTCATTGAACTCCTTGCAAAACTGGTTGATGGAAACACCTCGCTGTGAGGGAAGCACAGGGGGTCAGTGCTGGGAGGCAGGGACGGCTTCCTACCGCCCAGGAGGCGCCGTCCGTTCCCTCCTTCGTCTCCACTTCTCCCGGTTCCCATCTCTACCCGGATTCAACTACCATGTGGTGCGCTGCGCCAAAAGATCTGCAGGCATCTTCCCACGTTATCATCACAGCACACAGGAAGGGATGAGGAAGCCCAGGCGAAAGACACTTTGTAACCAGCACAAGGACATAAAGCGTGTGACACGCAGAGCCGAGCTCTGAACCGGGGCCCGGGTGGTTCCAGAGCCAGCGCCCTCCATCCGCGTACTAGCTTCCACCCTCGACCCCCACACCCGGTTCCCGCCGTGGCCGCACCTGACCCAACACTGGGCCCAGTGGGGGCCCGGGCATGGCCTGGCCTGCCCGCACGATAGTCCGGATCACACCGCCGACCTCGGGCTTCCTGAGGGCCCGAGTGGCCCGGCTGACCTTCGACATGATGCGGGGCTGCCAACTTTAGTTCACCTCACGGCAGCAGCAAGAGCGACGCCCTGGGCGCCGCCATCTTGAGCCAGAGGTCAAGGGTCCTCACGTTAGGCACACGCAGGTGAGGCCAACAGCAGCCTTGTTTCAGTCCTACTGCTGGCCAACTAGTAAGGCATGGAGGGTGAGAGGAGGAGAAAATACTTTCTGACTTGTCTTATGCAGATAAAGGGAGGGCTCGAATGGTACACACATTTTCCCACCACCCCCCCCCCCCCGCAGGGACGCGCACAGGCACTATCTCGGACAGCTAACCAGGAGGTGGGACTGTGATACCCCACAGCATTTTGGGTAAGGTAGTTTCGACTCCGTGTGCAGGTCCGGCCAATTGCTGTGCGCCAGGGCGCCATCTGCTGGACACGGCGATGATCCTAGGGTTTGAAATACACCTGGAGCTCTTGATTGGTAGTGGGAATCTCTCTATCCTCTTTCTGTTCCTCACATGCTGTTGAAAGGCAGTACGGTTACGAGTGTGCCGTAGACCCTGGGCTGGGCGCAGTAGCTCACGCCTGTAATCCCAGCACTTTGGGAGGCCAAGACGGGAGGATCGCTTGAGCCCAAGAGTTTGAGACCAGCCTGGGCAACACAGTAAGACCCTGTCTCTACTGGTCGGGAGGATCGCTTGAGCCCAGGAGTTGGAAGCGGCAGTGAGCTATGATCACTCTACGGCATGTGAACTTGATCAAGTTACTTATGCTCTGTCTCCTGCCCAGTACAGCAGGTATTGTAATGTGCAGTACCTACCTCTCAGGATTGCTGTGAAGACTGTTAGCAAAGTGCTTAAAACAATGTCTGGCGCCTAGTAAGCACGTGCTATTATTAGCTGTACAATTAAGATAAAACCTGAGCTGTTGTGAGGCTTAACAGACCCAGAATATTTGATACATCACCTGTGACCAGTCAAATAAGCCAGCATCTTATTGTATCATGAGGAAAGCAAAAATCACCAGGTGACCATTGAACAGGCCCTAGAGACAAAAACCCCTTAAATGAGGAATTTAAAAGTAATTAAACTTCCCTAGTATCTAATGTCAGCATCTGGTTCTAGGCCTCTTTTCAACTTAAAATGTATAAGCGGGCCGGGCGCGGTGGCTCAAGCTTGTAATCCCAGCACTTTGGGAGGCCGAGGCGGGTGGATCACAAGGTCGAGAGATCGAGACCATCCTGGTCAACTTGGTGAAACCCCGTCTCTACTAAAAATACAAAAAATTAGCTGGGCATGGTGGCGTGTGCCTGTAATCCCAGCTACTCAGGAGGCTGAGGCAGGAGAATTGCCTGAACCCAGGAGGCAGAGGTTGCGGTGAGCCGAGATCGCGCCATTGCACTCCAGCCTGGGTAACAAGAGCGAAACTCCGTCTCAAAAAAAAAAAAAAAAAAAAAAAAAAATGTATAAGCGACTAGAATTTCTATACATCTCAGGAATGCCATCCCAAAACTCATTTTGCAACACTTGCTCACATTAAGGCACCAGAGTTGCTATGAATGTAATCATTTATCATGACCTATGTGGCTAGTGTGGTCCAAATTACCATCAACCTCCCGCTTCAAGGTCCATAAATGCCCCTAAGGAAAATCCACCAGCTTGTTTAGTACTCTCTTGCTGAGGCCCCCCTCTGCACGGCCTTCTTTCTTTCTAATAAAACTTTCCAGCTGACGCCCTTTTTGGCCTCAGCCCGCCAACACCTCGGTGAAAAAAAAAAACTTTCCTTTTCGCTGGGCGCGGTCACTCATGCCTGTAATCCAAGCATTTTGGGAGGCCGAGGCGGGCAGATCACAAGATCAGGAGTTGAAGACCAGCCTGGCCAACATGGTGAAACCCCCTTCTCTACTAAAAATTTAAAAATTGGCCGGGCGCGGTGGCTCAAGCCTGTAATCCCAGCACTTTGGGAGGCCGAGGCGGGTGGATCACGAGGGCAAGAGATCGAGACCATCCTGGTCAACAAGGTGAAACCCCGTCTCTACTAAAAAAAAAAAAATACAAAAAATTAGCTGGGCATGGTGGCGTGTGCCTGTAATCCCAGCTACTCAGGAGGCTGAGGCAGGAGAATTGCTTGACCTGGGACCCGGGAAGCAGAGGTTACAGTGAGCCGAGATCACACCACTGCACTCCAGCCTGGCCGACAGAACAAGACTTCATCTCACAAAAAAATAAAAATAAAAATAAAAAAATAAAACTTTCCTTTTCAAACCTATACTGTTGTCAGTAAATTCTTCTTACCAACCCATGAGTCAAGCATGTCCGATGCCAGGGCTCTGACACCTTGTCTGGCATGTCACTTACCTTGTTTTCTGAGCATTTGCTCTATGTCAGGCACTGTGCTAAGCACAAGTGCATTATTATTTAATCCTCACGATGGCATGAGGCAAACGATTTTATTGTAGTCCAGGAACAGTGGCTCATGCCTGTAATCTCAGCAATTTGGCTGAGGCAGGAGGATCACTTGAGCCCAGGAGTTTGAAACCAATCCTGACAACATATTGAGACCCCTGTCTCTAACAACAACAACAACAAAAAAAAATTGGAAAATCAGAGACAGCTCTCACAGGTGGATAAATATCTTTGCCTTGAACCAGATATACCTTACAGTAGGGCATCACCCTGCCCCAGCTGAGATGATGCATGGTGAACTACCCAATTTCAGGGTTGGATGGTAAGCATGGGATGGGTAACTCTAAGCTGGAGACCCTTGAATAATAAACTACATCTGTCCAAGGGCTCCCCACCCATAACTGCCAGAATTTAGAATGCAGTCCTATGCTCATCACCATCGGCAATCCAGCTGTTCTAAACCAAGAACCAAAAGTAGCATCTCAGGTATATGGGGAAGGGGCAGACATCACAGGGAAAGACCCCCTTAGGGTGATTTGTTCTGAAACAATCAAGAACTCAACCTCCCATTTGACTGGGACTACTCCAATCCCAGACCCTAATAAACACTTTAGTTCATGAAGTAAATGATACTAAAAGGGTAAAAATAATTGAGGTAAAGGATTCAAGGCAAACCTTAGAAACTGAGACAGGGTACAGGGATGTGCATGCCTGCGTAGAATGGGTCAAATTTTCAGTACAAGCTCTCAACAAGAGTAACTGCTATGCATGTGCTGCGGGATGACCTCAAGCACAGGTGGTTCTGTTTCCCTAGGATGGGGTGCTAATCCTGAAGGAATGCATTGCATATTGGCTCTATACCAGGACAAGGATGCATGGGAAAATGAGACTTTTTAAGAGTCTGTCGGCCGGGCGCAGTGGCTCAAGCCTGTAATCCCGAGCACTTTGGGAGGCCGAGGTGGGTGGATCACGAGGTCAAGAGACTGAGACCGTCCTGGTCAACATGGTGAAACCCCGTCTCTACCAAAAATACAAAAAATTAGCTGGGCATGGTGGCGCGTGCCTGTAATCCCAGCTACTCAGGAGGCTGAGGCAGGAGAATTGCCTGAACCCAGGAGGCGGATGTTGCGGTGAGCCGAGATCGCGCCATTGTACTCCAGCCTGGGTAACAAGAGTGAAACTCCGTCTCAAAAAAAAAAAAAAAAAGAGTCTGTCATTGCTCTTTCCTGCATTGTGGGGGTCAGTTCCCAGAGCAATCCCTTGTTCTCTATAGGGAATATGTACCATTCCTTTTGCCTGTCCAGGCAGGGGGCAGAGGTCAATAAGCCCGTGGGAGAACTCTCATCTTGTACCCACATCCTAAACGTCACTGGTGAGTCAGGCAATGGCAATTACTCAGCTCTCCATAAACCCCAGGCTAATGTCTGGTGGTATTGTGGGAAAAGGAACCTCCATAACCTGTTGCCATCCCATTGGACCAGGACTTGTGCTTTAGCCAATTGGCCATTCCCTCCACCCTGACGTTCCATAAGATACCCAAAAATACACATGGCCACCGAAACTGGAGGGATTTGACAAATTCTTTGGATCCCAATATATATATGTTGACTCGATAGGAGTCCCAAGTGGGGGTGCCTCATGAATTTAAGGCCCAAAACCAAATGGCTGCTAGGTTTGAGTCAGCAACCTTCTGGTGGTTGGCTATCAGTAAGAATGTGGATTGGATGAACTATATCTATTACAGTCAACAGAGCCATGTGCAGTGGCTCATGCCTGTAATCCCAGCACTTTGCGGGGCTGAGGCGGCTGGATCACCTGAGGTCGGGAGTTTGAGACCAGCCTGACCAACATGGAGAAACCCTGTCTCTACTAAAAATACAAAATTAGCCTGGTGTGGTGGCACATGCCTGTAATCCCAGAGGCAGAGGCAGGAGAATCACTTGAACTGGATTTTCCAAATTCCCACAAGGTAAGACCTGGCATTAAATCTTATACTTTGGAGTCCTGCTGTCTTGGTCACATTAATCACCAAGGGAGATTGGGTGACTGGGTCAGGAGGAGTCAACTGGCAGTTTCCATGTTGACCTTCTGCTCTTTGTATAGTAGCCCATCCCAGTCATATTGACTTCCAGAAATCGGACCAGCCCATGTTTTCTTTTTAGATTTTTCTCAGAGTTAACTTTAAGGTTTCCTCAGATGACCCATGCACTTCTCACTGACTGGTCTTTTTCCTTCCCTTCCAGGGTCTCTTTTACTAGTTCCTTGACTCAAGTATAGTGAGTCCACCCTGTTCAGCTATTCACATGACCACTTAAGTGGTTAAGAGCATTGAATAGGCCGGGGGCGGTGGCTCAAGCCTGTAATCCCAGCACTTTGGGAGGCCGAGGCGGGTGGATCACGAGGTCGAGAGATCGAGACCATCCTGGTCAACATGGTGAAACCCCGTCTCTACTAAAAATACAAAAAATTAGCTGGGCAAGGTGGCGCGTGCCTGTAATCCCAGCTACTCAGGAGACTGAGGCAGGAGAACTGCCTGAACCCAGGAGGCGGAGGTTGCAGTGAGCCGAGATCGCGCCATTGCACTCCAGCCTGGGTAACAAGAGTGAAACTCCGTCTCAAAAAAAAAAAAAAGAAAAAAAAAACGGCCGGACGCGGTGGCTCAAGCCTGTAATCCCAGCACTTTGGGAGGCTGAGGCGGGTGGATCACGAGGTCAAGAGATCGAGACCATCCTGGTCAACATGGTGAAACCCCATCTCTACTAAAAATACAAAAATTAGCTGGGCATGGTGGTGCGTGCCTGTAGTCCCAGCTACTTGGGAGGCTGAGGCAGGAGAATTGCTTGAACCCAGGAGGCGGAGGTTGCGGTGAGCCGAGATCGCGCCATTGCACTCCAGCCTGGGTAACAAGAGTGAAACTCCGTCTCAAAAAAAAAAAAAAAAACTAGTTCTGACCGTGATGGGAATTGAGGATTGGATATGCCTCATTATTTCCTCCTCTCTTTTGGAATTCAGGCACAACTCACCAGTAAAAACAGATCTTAAGACCGATAAAGCAGACTCTTTGTAGGAATAGGATACCAAATTCCAACCTGACTCTAGTATAGCAGCCCATGATAGATAGCAGGCCCTGAAAGAAATCAAAGTATTTTACTCCAAATTATGTTACTTTGCCATATCTTGAAATAGTCCTGTCATGGGGGATTTCTACATTCTGTAAGAGAATCCCCTTCCTTTTCCAGGTCTTCTTCCTGATCCAGGAGAAGAAAAAAGAGTCTGGTACGTTTTTAAGCCGGATAGAAAAAATTTACAATCTATTGTCTCTGAAGACTGCTACCTGGAGACTTCATCTGCATAATAAAAACTTGGTCTCTACAACATCTTTTTTTTTTTTTTTTTTTTTTTTTTTTTTTTTGAGACGGAGTTTCGCTCTTGTTACCCAGGCTGGAGTGCAATGGCGCGATCTCGGCTCACCGCAACCTCCGCCTCCTGGGTTCAGGAAATTCTCCTGCCTCAGCCTCCGGAGTAGCTGGGATTACAGGCACGCACAACCATGCCCAGCTAATTTTTTGCACCTTTAGTAGAGACGGGGTTTCACCATGTTGACCAGGATGGTCTCGATCTCTTGACCTCGTGATCTACCCGCCTCGGCCTCCCAAAGTGCTGGGATTACAGGCTTGAGCCACCGCGCCGGGCTACAACATCTTATCTTAACCCAGACACCCACTTCTATTGATTCCAGGTCCTTAGATAAATTCTTTTTTTTTTTTTTTGAGGCGGAGTTTCGCTTTTGTTACCCAGGCTGGAGTGCAATGGCACGATCTCGACTCACCGCAACCTCCGCCTCCTGGGTTCAGGCAATTCTCCTGCCTCAGCCTCCTGAGTAGCTGGGATTACAGGCACGCGCCACCATGCCCAGCTAAATTTTTTTTGTATTTTTAGTAGAGACGGGGTTTCACCATATGGACCAGGATAGTCTCGATCTCTTGACCTTGTGATCCACCCTCCTCGGCCTCCCAAAGTGCTGGGATTACAGGCTTGAGCCACCGCGCCCGGCTTAAGTTGCACTTTAATCAGTATCTCAGATGGACCAAGACCTACCCTCAGTAAAAAAAGGTGCAGGTGCCATTGACAAGATGTAAACAGGAACTTGACACTGACTTAGTTGGAGAAGATAGATTGGAGGGGCAAGAATGGAAACAGAGAGGCCATGATGGGGGCTGTCCTGAGGGCCCAAGCCAAGAAATGATGAAGTCTGAACTAGGTTGATGGGCGCTGTGGGGACATAGTAGGCAGGACTTGGTAACATGTTGAAAGTGGGCAATGAGGGAAGGGAATGAGCTACTTGCAGGAAGTTCTGGGTCCCTAACTCTCCAAGTTGCCAATCAAAGGTCAAAGGGAGCCCAGCCTCCTCTCTCTCCTCTGCCTTCCCCGTCCTCTGTCTGCTCTTCCTTGCTCCTCCTGGGGCTCCCAAGATACCAAGCAAGAGGCTGACGTTGCTTGTGTATGACAGATACAAATCTCGGGCTCGTTGCCCTTACTTGCACGTTTGGTGACTGGAGAGATTATTTTAGTGAAGTCTGTCTCCTCCTTCTTGCTGCCAGAGTGTGAAGCCTCAGATGTCATTCCTCAGGGGGTACAGCCTTGGGTACCCACGATCACCGTGGGTTAACAAGGGTTTTGGCAGGACTCTCTTGGACTGACTCGTTCCCTAACATACCCAGCTGTTAAGCTCCAGTAATTGCCAGCTGAATTGTCTATTACTGTATTTTCAACAAAGCTCTGGGGTATAAACTGCTCCACAAATGGATCCAATCAAACCTGGTGACTCCTTTGAAGAAACAGTCCTGGAGGTGAGTGTCTCAGGTTTGTTCCGACTCTAGCAGGATTCTCCAGTTTCCCTTTCCCCAGTTTCTCTCCAGCAGACTAGCCAGCCTGCAATTTAGCCTTTATCTCCAGATTCCATCAATCTCCCTCTGTTGCCTTTCACCATAACCTCCAGTGTTTTGAGAGTGCTCCTGGGCTTGAACTCAAACTTCCTTACAACCTGCTGCAAATGTTCCTTTAGAGAAAGATCTGGAGCTGTCTCTCTTACTACCTACTTTTTTTTTTTTTTTTTTTTGAGACGGAGTTTCACTCTTGTTACCCAGGCTGGAGTTTAATGGCACAATCTCGGCTCACTACAACCTCCGCTTCTCTGGTTCAAACAATTCTACTGCCTTAGCCTCCTTAGTAGCTTGTATTACAGGCATGTACCACCACACCCTGCTAATTTTCGTACTTTTAGTAGAGGCAACGTTTCACCATGTTGGCCAGGCTGGTCTCAAACTCCTGACCTCAAGTGATCCACCCAACTTGACCTCCCAAAATGCTGTGATTACAGGCATGAGCCACCATGCCCCGGCCTTACTACCCACTTCTGTTCCCTAGAGAAATCTCTGAGCCACTGCTCTCGTGCGGGCGGGAACAATAGCGTGCCACTCTCTGAGTGACACCCCCACTTCAGGAGCTGAGTACTTGGAGGAGGGCGAGTGCAGCAGCCCCAGGTCTCCTCAGTCCTCCTCCTCCACCCTCTGAATCGAACCCCCATTCCACAAGTGGGGTAAGAGTGAATTGTGTCCCAGTGTTCTCAGCAGTGCTGCGCCCAGTGTTGGACATCCATCCTACCAGTGGAGGATGTGTGGAAGAAGGGCACTTCCACATATCAGATACACTAACCTAGAACTCAGACTCAACAACAGGTAGATAGGGCAGGATGAAAAATGCTGATGTCTAGTCCCTCCTGAAAAAATAGCCCCCTGACCTGGAGCTGGGGAGCGAGGGAGTCTGTTTTGTTTTTTTGAGACAGAGTCTCACTCTGTTGCCCAGGCTGAGTGCAGTGGCGCAATCTTGGCTAACTGCAACTTCCGCCTCCTGGGTTCCAGCAATTCTCCCGCCTCAGCCTCCCAAGTAGCTGGGACAACAGGCACGTGCCACCACACCTGGCTAATTTTTTGTATTTTTAGTAGAGATGGGGTTTCACCATGTAAAGTCAGGATGGTCTCCATCTGACCTTGTGATATACCTGCCTCAGCCTCCCAAAGTGCTGGGATTACAGGCGTGAGCCACCGTGCCTGGCCTGCTTTTTGTTTCTCTGAGACATGCTCTCACTCTATGTTCAGATTGAAGTGCATTGGTGCAATCATGACTCACTGCAGTCTCGACCTCCCTGGCTCAAGTGATCCTCCTGCCTCAGCTTTTCAAGTAACTGGGACTACAGGCATGCACCACCATGCCCAGTTAATTTTTTGTATTTTTTGTAGACACAGGGTTTTGTCATGTTGCCCTGGCAGGAATTATTTCTCATTCTGAGGTAGATTAGACAGGATGGTGACAGCCTCCCTAAAGGGGAATAAAACTTGCTAAGTAGATGGAGAAAACAAAATACCCAACAATGCACAAACTGCATCCTGGGCTCATAGTTAGAACATCCCTCAGAAAGGAGGTAGAAAAGCAGAAGGGGGCTGGGCATGGTGGCTCACGCCTGTAATCTCAGAAGTTTGGGAGGCCGAGGCAAGTGGATCATCTGAGGTCAGGAGTTCAAAACCAGCCTGACCAACAGAAACCCCGTCTCTAATAAAAATAAAAACTTAGCCAGGCATGGTGGCATGTGCCTGCAATCCCAGCTACTTGGGGGGCTGAGACAGGAGAAGTGCTTGAACCCAGGAGGTGGAGGTTACAGTGAGCCAAGATCACACCACTGCACTCCAACTTGAGCAACAGAGACTCCAACACACACACATAAACAGAGCAGAAGGGAAAATACCCAAATTCAGGTAAAGCGCAGAAACCCACGTTCAGTGTCCTTGGGCTAACCTATGCTTATTATAATAGTAAAAAACGCCGGGCGCGGTGGCTCACGCCTGTAATCCCAGCACTTTGGGAGGCCGAGGCGGGTGGATCACGAGGTCAAGAGATCGAGACCATCCCGGTCAACATGGTGAAACCCCGTCTCTACTAAAAATACAAAAAATTAGCTGGGCATGGTGGCACGTGCCTGTAATCCCAGCTACTCAGGAGGCTGAGGCAGGAGAATTGCCTGAGCCCAGGAGACAGAGATTGCGGTGAGCCGAGATCGCGCCATTGCACTCCAGCCTGGGTAACAAGAGCAAAACTCCGTCTCAAAAAAAAAAAAAAAGTAAAAAACACACCCCTAGGTAGAGATTTAAGATGCTAATGAGACATGCCATGTATGTACTAGCATGCTCAATAATAGCACATGTGCATGCAGGGGACCACCCAGAACATGAATAATCATGAATAATGATTCCCCCCTTTATGAATAATCATGTAAGACTCCCATAAAGGGAGACTCTCTAATGTCAATTGGTGCCGTTTCACCTTTGAGCAGCCAGCTCTGATCAGTGTACTTTGATTTATTATTAATTAATTTATTTATTTATTTATTTTTGAGATGGAGTCTCTCTCTGTCACTCATGCTGGAGTGCAATGGCACAATCTCGGCTCACTGCAACATCCGCCTCCTGGGTTCAAGCGGTTCTCCTGCCTCAGCCTCCTGAGTAGTTGGAATTACAGGGATGCACCCCCACGCCTGGCTAATTTTTATATTTTTAGTAGAGACAGGGTTTCACCTTGTTGACCAAGATGGTCTTGATCTCTTGACCTCGTGATCCATCCACCTCGGCCTCCCAAAGTGCTGGGATTATAGGCGTGAGCCACCGCGCCCGGCCAGGCCTTGGAGTCTTTTTTTTTTTTTTTTTTTTGAGAAGGAGTTTCACTCTTGTTACCCAGGCTGGAGTGCAATGGCGCAATCTCGGCTCACCGCAACCTCCGCCTCCTGGGTTCAGGCAATTCTCCTGCCTCAGCCTCCTGAGTAGCTGGGATTACAGGCACGCGCCACCATGCCCAGCTAATCTTTTGTATTTTTAGTAGAGACGGGGTTTCACCATGTTGACCAGGATGGTCTCGATCTCTTGACCTCGTGATCCACCCGCCTCAGCCTCCCAAAGTGCTGGGATTACAGGCTTGAGCCACCGCGCCCGGTGGCCTTGGAGTCTTAATCAAAGAACTGCCAACTTGTATTTGCTAGAGTTGACAATTTCTGGGCACCAGTGACTCTTGCATGCCTCCCATATTCCCATTTGTTTTTGTTTTGTTTTGTTTTTGTTTGCTTGTTTGTTTTGTTTGTTTTTGAGACAGAGTCTCGCTCTGTCTCCCAGGGTGGAGTGCAGTGGCATGATCTCACTCACTGCAATCTCTGCCTTCCAGGTTCAAGTGATTCTCCTGCCTCAGCCTCTTGAGTAGCTGGGACTACAGATGCATGCCACAACATCCGGCTAATTTTTTTGTATTTTTACTAGGTACTGGTCTGCATCTCCTGACCTTGTGATCCGCCTGCCTCAGCCTCCCAAAGTCCTGGGATTACAGGCGTGAACCACCATGACTGGCCTGTTTTGTTTCTTTGTTTGTTTGTTTTTGAGACAAAGTCTTGCTCTTTCACCCAGGCTGGAATGCAGTGGCACCATCTCAGCCTCCCAGGTTCAAGTGATTCTCATGGCTCAGCCTCCGGAGTAGCTGGGATTTCAGGCATGTGCCACCACACCCAGCTAATTTTGTGCTTTTAGTAGAGATAGGGTTTTGCCATGTTGGCCAAGCTGGTCTCAAATGCCTGGCCTCAAGTGATCCACTCACTTCGGCCTCCCAAAGTGCTGGGATTATTGGCGTGAGCCACCGTGCCCTGTCATTCCCACTTTTTTTTTTTTTTTTTTTTTTTTTTTTGAGACGGAGTTTTGCTCTTGTTACCCAGGCTGGAGTGCAATGGCGCGATCTCGGCTCACCGCAACCTCCGCCTCCTGGGTTCAGGCAATTCTCCTGCCTCAGCCTCCTGAGTAGCTGGGATTACAGACATGCACCACCATGCCCAGCTAATTTTTTTTTGTATTTTTAGTAGAGACGGGGTTTCACCATGTTGACCAGGATGGTCTCGATCTCTTGACCTCGTGATCCACCCGCCCTGGCCTCCCAAAGTGCTGGGATTACAGGCTTGAGCCACCGTGCCCGGCCCTCATTCCCACTTTTTGAACACAAAGATATATATCAGTTAGTGTATGCCAGTCCCACCATTGTTTGTTGGGTTTGGGGGGGAGGGAAATAACATATCTCTTTATTTCACAGGTTTTCAGATGGAAAGGAACTGTATTTGAGGGGTTATATCCAAGGATCTATACCCAAGAGACTTCATACACACCTAAACCTGATTAAGGTGGTGAGATTTTTAGACTTCCAGTGGATACTGTAATGGGGCAAGATGGGGGTCGGTAAGAGGGAGGATGCTTTTTTTTTTTTTTTTTTTTTTTTTTTGAGACGGAGTTTCGCTCTTGTTACCCAGGCTGGAGTGCAATGGTGTGATCTCAGCTCACCGTAACCTCCGCCTCCTGGGTTCAGGCAATTCTCCTGCCTCAGCCTCCTGAGTAACTGGGATTACAGACACGCGCCACCATGCCCAGCTAATTTTTTGTATTTTTAGTAGAGACGGGGTTTCACCATGTTGACCAGGATGGTCTCGATCTCTTGACCTCGTGATCCACCCGCCTCGGCCTCCCAAAGTGCTGGGATTACAGGCTTGAGCCACCACGCCCGGCCTTGGGAGGATGCATTTTTAATATGAAAGGGGAGTCAGAGGGCAGTCTGTGGTAGCCAGCCTCCAAGATCCCCCACAATGATCCCTGCTTCCTTGTGTAGTGTTTTCCCATGTGGAATAGGGCTGATCTGTGGAACCAATCATATATGACAGAAATGAAGGTGTGTAGTTTTTGAGGCTAAGCCAGAAAGAAAAAATTTTATATATATATATATATATATATATTTTAAGACAGTTTCACTCTTGTGGCCCAGGCTGGAGTGCAGTGGCATGATCTTGGCTCACTGCAACCTTCGCCATTCCCTAGATTCAAGTGATTCTCCTACCTCAGCCTCCTAAGTAACTGGGATTATAGGCACTCACCATCATGCCTGGCTAATTTTGTATTTTTGGTAGGGGCATGGTTTCTCCATGGTTGATCAGGCTGGTCTCAAACTCCCAACCTCAGAGGATCCACCCACCTCAGCCTCCCAAAGTGCTGAGATTACAGGCATGAGCCACTACACCTGGCCAAAAATAATTTTTAAAAAAGACATTGTAGCTTCTTTCTTGCTCTCTTGCATCACTCACTCTGAAGGACCCAGCTATCATGACATTCAAGCATCCCAAGGGGAAGTCTCTCTGCAAAGGAACATTAACCTTTCACCAAAGCATCACTCACCTGCTGGGTACATGAGAGCACCTCCTCCAGGGGATTCTCTAGCTTATTAAGCTAACTTTTTTTGGTAAGGAGCCAGACGGTAAATATTTCAGACTTTGAGAGCCATACAGTCCCTCTCACCACAACTCAACTCTGCCATTGTAGCATGAAAATAGCCACACACAGTACATAATCTAGTAGATGTGGTATGCTCCCATACATTATTACAAAAACAGGCAGCAGGCTAGATTTAGCCCGTGGGTTGTAGGTTGCTCACCCCTGTTCTAAAACTAAACATCATCTCTCTTTCCAGTCCCCATTGCACCTGTTGGAAGACAGTGTCATCAAAGTAAGTTTCAGCTTTTCTCAGTCATTTCAGATTTAAATGCATTCCTTCGGACTCTTCCACCTCCTTCTCCTCTACTTGGAATGGTTTCTCAGATCTGAGGGGACTTCCCCAGTGTCATGGCACTGGGAGAAGCAGGAGCCTATGAACCAGTGCCCCTGTAGCCGGCTATCTTCCTTGCCAGCTTCTACTGAGATATCTGTGTCTCACCGGCCTCTAGCTGTCAATCCAGGTACCCTGATCCACCACCCCATAAGGACAATCCAGCCTGTCTCAGTTTGGCAATTTTGGGGCACAGAAATCTCAAGGCTTTCCCATGCCACTCACGCATCTAAGACTGTACAGACCAGCCCTCCTAGACACAGCACAAACCCCACACACTGCTGTAGTCACCCTGTTTCTAGGGCTTTCCTCTAAAGCTGTAGCCTGAGAACTGAAGCCCAGGTCGCATTTACCCTGGATCCCCAAATCTACATGAGGGATCTGTCTTTTCCCAACCTTACCCTCCCACTCCAGCATGGCCTCAAGCGCAGAACCCAGCATCTTAGCTCTCCCTTCTCCCCAAATCTCCCAGCACAGAAGGAGTTTGTCACGGTTGTTTTTTGTTTGTTGTTTTTTTCTTCTTAATTTTTTTTAGAGATAGGATCTCACTCTGTTGCCGAGGGTGGAGTGCAGTGGTATGTTCATAGCTCACTGCAGTCTCAATCTCCTGGGCTCAAGAGATTCTCCTGCCCGAACTTCTTGACTAGCTGGGACTATAGGCAGGCACCACCATGCCCAGCTAATTTTTTAATTTTGTAGAGACACGGTCTTGCTATGTTGCCCAGGCTGGTCTCAAACTCCTAGCCTCAAGCGATCCTCCTGCCTTAGGCTCCCAAAGCATTGGGGTGAGCCACTGCACCCAGCCCTGTTTTGTTTTTTCAACATATGTTCTCAACTAGATACGCAACTACCTTTCCAAACTATTCCAAGCCCCTCACCTTCAGGCATTTGAACCCAAGAATTAAATAAAGCTTATATCTTATTCCTTTATTTGTCCCTTTCTTTGATGCAACAGGGACAAGATCTAAATTGAAGAGAGAAAAGGGAGGGCTGACAAAGGAATTTCAAAACAATACTGCAAAACCTTATTTCACCACATTTAGGTATCATTATTATGATTCCCATTTTACATATAAGGAAACTGAGGCCTAGAGAGATTAAGAAGCTGGAGTTCTTGGGGCAGAGTGCTGGGTTTAGAGCCAGAAGCCAATGCTGGAACTTCAGCATCTGTGTCTGCTGCTGGTGTCCTAACTCTCCCTTCCTCTCCCTTACTTGGGCAATCCTGGGATTGGGCACACCCAGGCTCCCTGAGGCCCCTGAAGGTCTGGCTGTGCCCACCATGCAGCTCCAATCCCAGTACTCTGCCCCAGGAGAAATCCCTGCCTCCTTCTCCAGTGAGTCTTGGTGATCCCCCTCAGACCTTCCTCCATACAGTCCAGTGGCAGGTGGAAGCATCAGCTCTGCATCTGCCTGGCTTGTGACCTGGGGCAAGTTTCTTCTCCTGCCTCAGCCTGAACTTCCTTGTGTGTAAACGGGGGATTATAACAGGGATTCAGTGTGTGTTCACTGAGGACCTGCTCTGGCAGGCAATGCATTGAAAGCTGGGGGTACACAAGGGAGTGAGGCTGTCCAAGGGTCGCTGTGCACACCGGCACAACAGGGGCCTCTGGAGGCATCAGGGAGGACAGCTATCCTGTGTCACAGGGTTTGTGTGACCTGTAGCCAGCAGCCCAGCAGTCTGCTTGGTGGGGGTCTCCCAGGGAGATTCTCTGTGACTAGTGTCTTATCCCCTAAAGAATGTGCCATCTGGTGCTTTCTTGTTTCATCTAGCCACTGGGCCCCAGAACAGTTGGCAAAGCAGTTGGTATCTTTGGCTATTTTTAGGTGGGGGAGCTAGTGGGGTGGATGTGGTGGCCCCAGGGGAGTCTGATAGAGGGAGCTTCAGGTGCAACAAGTTTGTGGGGGTGGGGTAGCAGCAGCTTTCTCTCAGGAATGTTTAGGCAAACTCCCATGCATCCTTCGTGATGCAAGGCCAAAGCCACCTCCTCTGTGCAGCCTTCTTTGATTTTCTCATAAAACACTACCACTGCCACCCACAAGACGAAAGACTTGATCTGGAACTATAGCCCAGCCTTTAATTACAGTTCCAGACCAAGAGTACTGAGCAACGGGGACCTTACCTGATGAAGATAAGCTTTCTTTTCTGCACCTCTGAGGCTCCATCCTGCCATCCCTAGTCAGAACGACAAGGTACAGAAGTTAGGAGTTGTGACTGAAGTCACTCATACAGCGGAGATTCCCTTTTGGCCCATTTCTAGTAAACTACAACAAGCAAGTCACTTTTGTAAATCTATTTTCTCATCTGTAAAATGGGCAACCATCATGCTTGCCTCCCAGGATTAAAGTAAAGGGTTTAATTTGCTCAAAGCACAGCGCACAGCGCCTGACATACAAGAGATCTCTCGCGAGCCCCAGGCTTAGAAGGGGCTGTGCTCCCCTAAAGGTCTCCTTCCTTTGCAGCAAGTCGGGTGGTGTATGCGTGCTGGCAGAGGGGAGGTGGCTGAGGGGAGGGGAATGGGGGATGCCCAAGCTGGGCTGGAAGACAAGTCTGCGACTCTAGTCAACTGCGGCTGCCTTCCCCGCTGACGCACACCCCCTTTGCCTTTGCCATTTTCCTCCTCTCCTCTAATTGCGTGGCGCCCACAGATGGGAGGCCAGGTGTCGGAGCTGAGGGTGGGGAGTCCTCGGGCCTAAGCCTGGGGAAGGGGCCTCCAGCGCCATGTGAGGGCCCCGATCTACGGTGGGGAGGGGGCGCCCGGGTCTCTGGGAGAATCCCGGAGTCCCCGGAAATGGAGGCGGAGTCTGGGGAGCCTGAAATGGGGGACGGGTCGCGTAGACTAAGGGAGAGTCCTGAGCCGGCGAGGAGGGGCAAGGGAGTCCCCCAGTCGGAGTGGAGGGCGGGGCTTCCCTGGACAGAGGGCGGTGCCAGGGGAGGGGCGTGGTCTCCCGTGAAGGGGCGGAGCTCCGCCGACAAGGGCTAAGCTTCGCCGCAAGAGGCGGAGTCTGGAGCGAGGCGGGGCTTTTCCTAGGGGCGGGGACAGTGGGGCGTGGCCTCAGGCCAGGGGGCGGAGCGTGGCGGTTGGCGCTCATCCCCCTCCCCCGGCCCCGGGTGTCCCCGTGACGAGGCAGCTCGGAGCCGCCGCGGGCCGGGCCCATCCCGCCGCAGCGGCCCGGGGCCGAGCAGGGGCTAGACGGGGAGGGAGTGGCGCCCAGCGGGGCCCGGAGCGTGGCCAGGTGAGGCCGCCGGGGCGGAGGGGGCGGGGGCTGCGCCGGGCGGGCCCCGGCGGGCGCGGGGGGCGTGTTTGCGTGTCTGGGGGTGGCGGAGGGAGTGGGTCCGAAGGCGGGCGCTGGTGGCTGCTGCGCGCCCGCGCGTCCCTGCGGTCGCGGTTGCGGGTGGTCTCTGCGCCGTCCGGGCCCGGGGTGTACGGGGCCGTGAGCGCGCGCGTGTTGTGCGGAGGGGCCTCCGGGTGTGGACCTGCGTAGGCGCTGGGCCGCGGTTCTCGTTCTGCCCGCCCTGGGCGCAGGGCTCCGGGCGCGGGCCTGCCCCGGCGCAGTCCCTCCGGCGCGGAGATGTTTTCCAAACAGGCTGCCTGCGGGAGACGTCTCTGCTGCAGCCCGAGCTCGAGGGGGGAGCGCCGCCCCCACAGGCCTCCTGAAACCTGGGTGGTCGGGACGCAGACAGACACCTGAGGGAGGGAGGGAGGAGAGGGCGAGCACCCAGGAGGAGACCATAGGCCTGCCCGCAAGGGGAGGCCGAGATGGGGAGACTGAGGCAAATGGATGGTGTGGCGGAGGCGGGCAGACAGGCAGAGACGGGGAATGGGGGAGAGAGATGGTGAAAAGGACAGCAGCTGGGAGGACAGAGAGTCATTGAGAAAACAGACAGACAGACAGAGGCCTAGACCTTGAAGGGGCAGAAAGATTCATATGGACAGGTAGATTCAAGGAACCTGTTAGAGGGGCTAAACCAGAGGTCCAGAGGCTAAGAGCTATACCTAGGAACTGGGTCTGCGATGAGGGGTAAGGGCCCCCAACTCATGGGGTACCCCTCTTTGAAGCACATCCCAGTTTGGGATCTTGGACAAAAAGTAGCCTCTGGCTACCCCAAGTTGGTCCATCCCTCTGGCACCACTGAATATCCTGACCCTCTGACTGTGCCACCCATCCCTGGTATCCCAGCAACCTCAGGCAGTTTAGAGGAGGCAGAGGGAAAGTGGTTGCCATAGCAGTAGAGGCGGTGAAAGGTCACCCTTGCCTTAGCCTAGGCGGCCCTGCAGCAGGCTGGAGCTGGGATTGAGCGGGGCTGGGGTGGGAACCTGCAAAGCTCTTTTCTCTCCCACTCTGCCCAGAATGGTGCTGGAAGGAAACCCTGAAGTGGGGTCCCCCCGAACCTCAGACCTCCAGCACCGGGGGAACAAGGGCTCTTGCGTTCTCTCCTCTCCCGGTGAAGATGCACAGCCAGGCGAGGAGCCCATCAAGTATGGTGAACTCATTGTCTTGGGGTGAGCATCCCTGGCCTAGGAGGGGTGAGGCACCAGACACCCTCCCACACCCAGCACAGCCAGAACAAGGGCCCTGACCCCTCCTTCCCCCACATAGGGCTTTCTGCTGTTTGTCCCTCCTCACCTTCCCAGCTGAAAGGCAAAATAGACCCAACCCACCTCAATTCATAATTATTATTTTATCTTCCCATTTTTCACAAATTACTGTGACAACTCTAACTGCCCAAGTTCCTGATCAGATGAGAAAAATGTGACACCAGCTGCCTTTCCTAAAGCACCTAGTATGTGTGGTGTGGGATGAAGAATTCTTGGTTGAGTTCAAATCCTGCCTCTGCAAGTTGCTGAACTTCCCTGTGCCTCCGTTTCCCCTGTTTTGCAAATGGGGATGATAATAATCCCTTCCTCAGAGGGTTGTCAGAAGGAATGAATGTGGTGATTTCTGTAAAGTACATAGAACAGCGCCCAGCACATATCGAGTGTTCTGGGAGGCAGGCCTGTGCCAAGCCCTTTCATGGACATTATTTCATTTCAATCTTCACAAAGATGCTGTGAGGAAGGAGGTGAGGAAACCGAGGCTCAGAGAGGGGAAGTGACTGGCCCAAGGGCACACAGCTGGTAAGTGGCAGGGCTGGGATTTGGACCCAGATCTTTCTTACTCTAGGTCTAGTGCACTTTCACTAAGCCGCAGCTGACCCGCACACTGCAGATGGGAAAGCGAAGGCCAGGAGAGAGGAAGCCACGTGAACTGGCGGCCGGGCCAACCTCATCCCTTCCTGGTCTCTGTCTGACCAGGATCCCTGCACCATCCACTCAGCTCTTTCCCCAGCTCTTACCCTCTTCCCTCTTCCTCCTCTCCCAACCAGGTCTCCTTTTGGCCTCTCTCTGCCATCAGTCCTAAAGAAACTATTTGATAAGCTATATCATTATGATTTTTAACAAAAGGCTGCTGTTTGTTGACATGTGCTTTTAAAAAAAAAAAAAACAGTGATAGTGAACACTTATCAAGGCCTTGCTATAAATATGCCAAACTCCGTGCCAAGCACTTTTAAATGCTTTGTCTCATTTCGTTCTCAAAATGAACCTCCAAGGTAGGTCCTGAAAAATTAGCTCCATTTTACAGAGGTCATGTGATAAGTGGAAGAGCCAGATTTAAGCCAGGCCCAAGCCTGTGTCCTGACCTGTCCCACCTCAAGGCCTGCCCCTGTCCATGTGTGGGAAGAGCTCACAGGGGCAAAAGTGATGTCTCCCTTGGGAGAGCTTGCCTTGGAAAAGCAGCTGCTTCGTATCCCACAGGCAGGACTGGCTTTCCAGCCCAAGGCAAGGCCACTAATGTGGGAAGCTGCAGACTCACGGGTGTGGGCCCACCTGGCAGCCCCCTGCAGAGCAGAGTCCACACTGGCTGCACATCAGAGATGGCTGGAGAATGCTGAAAATATACATTGACAGGCCCTCTCCAAGCCTGCAGAATCACTGTCACAGTGGGTAGGCCCAGGGAATCTGGATTTTTTTTTTTTTTTTTTTTTGAGACAGAGTCTTGCTTTGTTGCTCAGGCTGGAGTACAGTGTCATGATCTCAGCTCACTGCATCCTCCGCCTCCCTGGTTCAAGTGATTCTCCTGCCTCAGCCTCCTGAGTAGCTGGGATTACAGCTGGGATTACCCACCACTCCTGGCTAATGTTTGTATTTTTGGTAGAGATGGGATTTTACCATGTTGGCCAGGCTGGTCTCAAACTCCTGACTCCTGACCCCAGGTGATCTGCCCGCCTTCGTCCCCCAGAGTGTTGGGATTACAGATACGGGTCACGGTACCCGACCTCATCTGGATTTTAACAAATTCCCTGGAAGATCCTGATTCAAGCGGCCTTGTCTGTATTTGGCAGCTATTTGTCCTGTCACTTCCTTTTCCCAAACCTTCCTGGCTCCCCACTGCTTACAGAATAACGTCCTCAGCCTGGAGTTCAGAGCCTTCCCATCAGCATCATCTCCCTACCACACTTTACCACCAAAGTCACCATTCCCCGATCTCATCAGACCCTGACAGCCTTGGGGCCTTTGCTTAGGGTGAGCCTCCATCTAGAGTTGCTTCTGCAAGTCTGGAGTGGGACAGACCAGGCTCGAATCTGGACATTTTCACCTACTAGCCTGAGGCAAGTCACTTTACCTCCCTGAGCCTTGATTTCTCTCATGTGTAAGATGATCAGAGAGCCACTTGCCTGGCAGGCCACTGCACAGATTCCATTAGGTGATTGATGCCATGAAGGCCAGGAACACAGGGGCAGTAGCCCATGGCAGCAATGAGAGCTATGACTCACCCGCTCTGTGCCTCTCACATCCATCCCCTCCAGACAAGAGCTAGAAAGGCAGGTGGAAATTTGACATATATAGACATGGAGGTGGTGGCATTGTGGGCCATTTTTTCCTTTCATTTTGGTTCCTAGTAGAGGTGTGACAAGTGACAGTTTGCTACAGGTGAACCCTTTCTAGTTCTTCAAGACCCAAGAGGTGTTTCCTCTCACAGAAACCTGATCCTAGAGCCAGAATTCCCTTTTCTTCTAGGCTATGGCATCCTTGGCTTGTGTCTGGTTGTGGCAGGTGGCACTTAGGTTCCTGAAGAAGCTGAGGAACCTCTCCACTGAGGGCCCACAACTGACCCTGTGGTGCTCTACTGCCCCCATGCACAGCACCGAACCAGGCATGGCTCAAGTGTCTAGGAAATACTTGGTTAGCTGAATGAAAGTGCTTTTGAAACTGTTCTGACACCCCCCGCCCACTCCCTAGTGCACCAATTTGTTATTGTAGGTCTTCCGGTTTCAGGGGCTTCTAGAGCTTGTTTATTAATGTAGGATCTCCCCAGAAGTTGGCAGTTTCCTCCAAGTCTCATCAGGGGTTCACCTTCCCTCTGTCTCGTGTCTCACCTTCCCTCTGTCTCGTGTCTCCTCTTGCAACCCTTTCTTCTTCACCCCCCACATGTATAGCTACAATGGATGTCTAGCAAGTGGGGACAAGGGCCGCCGGCGAAGCCGCCTGGCACTGAGCCGCCGGCCGCATGCCAACGGAGTGAAGCCAGATGTCATGCATCACATCTCCACGCCGCTCGTCTCCAAGGCAAGCAACTGACCCATAGACCTGAGCGCCAGTCCTGCCCAAGGCCCAGGTCTTTGGCCTTCCCAGTCCTACCTGTCCACAGCCCCCCACTGCAACAGGGGAGCCCACTTTGTGTCATCACTCTCTGCTTATTGGGCTAGCCGAGAATGGTGATGAGACATCCTTTGCAGTGTGCACAGTTCTTTACAATTTGCAAAATGCTTCCTTGACCCCTGGACCTCTCTGAACCTTGGCTACCTCTAAGACGGTGCTGCTTCTTTCCATCCAATGGAAATGGAAATGGATGGAAATGAGCTGTACCATTTTAGAGGCAGCTAAAGTTCAGAAAGTGGGAGGCGACAGTCACACTGCAATGGTAAAGGAAAAACCTTTGGCTTTAGAGGATTTGGGTTAGAATTCAACCTCTGATATTTCCAGCTGTGTGCCTTTAGGCCAGTTTCTTTCTGACCTGCAGTTCCTTCAACGGTAAAATGGGAATGATAACCCCATTCTTTTTTGTTTTCGAGGCAGAGTCGCGCTCTGTCACCCAGGCTGGAATCCAGTGGTGTGATCTCGGCTCACTGCAACCTTCACTTCCTGGGTTCAACCCACTTCAGCCTCCTGAGTAGCTGGGACTACAGGCGGGCACCACCACACCTGGCTAATTTTTATATTTTAGTAGAGACAGGGTTTCGCTATGTTGGCCAGGCTGGCCTCGAACTCCTGACCTCAAGTGACCCGCCCGCCTGGGCCTCCCAAAGTGATGGGATTACAGGTATGAGCCACCACGCCCAGACTGGTAACCCCATTTGTGTTCCATCCTCTGGCACCACTGAATATCCCGACCCTCTGACTGTGCCACTGCTCCCTGGTATCCCAGCAACCTCAGGTAGTTTGGAGGAGGCAATTACTTAAAAATTCTTAGGGTGACTGTAGGGTTTAAATCATGTGAAACACCTGCTGCACTGTTCACCCTCTGCAAAGGATGGAGCTGCCCCCTTCCCAGGGAGTGGCTGCTGGGCCTTGAGCTCCAGCTGCCGGCTCGAGGCATACCCTTATCATGGCTGCACACCCTGGCAAGTGACTTTTTTCTCCCCTCAGGCACTGAGTAACCGTGGCCAGCACAGCATCTCGTACACATTGTCCCGGAGCCATTCAGTCATAGTGGAGTATACACATGATAGTGACACAGACATGTTCCAGGTATGCTCAGGCCTCTCCACACACCTCCTGGCCACCAGGCCTCTAGGCTCTGCAGACATTTCAGGTGAGGCTACAGGATGGGAGGCCATGGGAAAGTTGCTTCTCTTCAGACGAGGAAGCAGGATGTCCCAGTGTGGGCTGCTGACTGCAGAGTCATACAGCAAGTCAGCGGCTGTATCAAGGCTCAGACTCAAGACTCCCAGACTGGGAGGTCACATAGCTCAGGAGTTCAGGTGTGAGAGGCTAATGTGTGGGTTCAGATTTTGGCTCCATCACTTAAGTTCATTTTTCTTTTTTTTGAGATGGAGTCTTGCTCTCATCACACAGCAGTGGACTCTTGGCTCACTGCAACCTCTGCTTCCTGGGTTGAAGTGATTCTCCTTCCTCAGCCTCCTGAGTAGCTGGGATTACAGGCATGTGCCACCCCGCCTGGCTAATTTTTGTATTTTTAGTGGAGACGGGGTTTCACCATGTTGGCCTTGAACTCCTGACCTCAGGTGATCCACCCGCCTTGGCCTCCCAAAGTGTTAGAATTACAGGCGTGAGCCACCTCACCCAGCCAGCGTCACTTAAGTTCTCTGGGCCTTGGTTTACTCGTCTGTAAAATGACACCCTTAATAGTACCTGCCCCACAGGAAGATTAACTTGGGCATTGCACATAAAATGCTTAGCACAGTGGCTGGCCTATGGCAAATAGTTACTCGGAATTCACTATCTGCTGCTAACATTTGAGCAGCAGATATTATTATTATATTATTATTAATTGTTATCTTGTCAGCAAATCAACTGGTATTTATTGAGTGGGTTGATCCCCAGCGCTGGGGGCAACAGAGAAGGAGAAGCTCCAGGCCATGGCTTCTTGGACTTGGAGACCCCATCTGGGAACCTAGAGGACCTAAGGAGTTGGTACTGCCCCTTCCTCAAGGTCTAGCAGCCTCCTTGTTTGGTGGCCTTGCATACAGAGCAGCTGCTGGTACTCTGGGTGGGGAAGCCCATGAGAGTCCCCTGTGCACAGGCAGTCCCTGCTTGCCCTCCCTGTCCTCACAGATTGGCCGCTCCACGGAGAACATGATTGACTTCGTGGTTACAGACACATCCCCTGGAGGAGGGGCTGCCGAGGGCCCTTCTGCCCAGAGCACCATCTCCCGCTATGCCTGCCGAATCCTCTGTGACCGCCGGCCGCCCTATACTGCCCGCATCTATGCCGCTGGCTTCGACGCCTCCAGCAACATCTTCCTTGGAGTGAGTGAGCCCCCAGGAAGGGACCAACTCTATCTGTGAGGCAAGGGGTAGGCTGGGGAGGTGTAGCACCTTGGGGTGAACCAGCCCACAGTAATTCAAAGGATGGTCTCCGCAGGGCTTAGCAACCCCAGCTAATTGATGAGCAAAGTGAAGCCCAGAGAGATGCTCAAGTCATGCAGCTTCAGTGCCAGGCCTCTCTGGGCCACCTCCAAACTTGAGAGTAGAGGGGCAGTGCCTCTGGCACATGGCCTGCTGGTGGGCCACTGGGGGATATGATCTGATCCCTTATGTGGTCCCAGGAGCGGGCGGCCAAATGGCGGACCCCGGATGGCCTGATGGATGGACTGACCACCAATGGAGTCCTGGTGATGCACCCGGCGGGCGGCTTCTCCGAGGACTCAGCCCCGGGTGTCTGGCGGGAGATCTCGGTCTGTGGGAATGTGTACACATTGCGGGACAGCCGCTCAGCCCAGCAGCGGGGCAAGCTGGTAGGTGGCCCACTCCATGTCCCACCCCCATCCTTGCCAGGCCCTCACAAGCTGCCCATCTCCCTGCCCAAGCCAGGAAATGATCTCTAGTCTTTCTGCCCCAGGGAACCCCAACAGGCTCCACGTTGGGGAATCCCAGACTCAGGGAGTTCTTGGCATGTGCCACTTGTCCCACAGACAGGCAGACAGACCAGGGTCCCCAAGCATAGCGTGCATACCACTGGAGGTCCAGGGGGTCATGCAAAGCAAGGTGCACGCAGACACACTGTGCAGTCCCAGGTGGCTTTGAGGCTGCTGGCAGCTTGAAAAAATCGTACTCTCTTATAAGGGTGACACTTGGCCCATGTGTGAGCAGTTTATAGCCTAAAGTGTTGGCAGTTTGCAGCACGTCTGTCACATTCAGACAGGTTTAGCACTGTTCTTTTCTCCCAGGAGGAAAGTGTCCTTAGAATAGTTCTGACACAGGTGTTAGTGGAAGCTCCTTGTGGTACAGATCAGAGAGTTAAGGTTAGGAGCTGGAGTAAGTCCTAGGGAGAGGCAGGGGCTGCCCAAGGTTACATGGCTGTGCTCCTCAAACGGGCCATGCGCTGCTCTTCCCAGGCATGAGCACATTGGCCAAGGAGATGCAAAACCTCAGAGAAAATCATGGCTTTTCTTTCCAGAGCGTTGACTCTGCTGGGAGGTCTAGGGAAGCATTATTTGTTAAAACAATGCATGTGAATGTTTCACAGGCCTACTCTGCTTGAGCACCCACAATTTGCCACGTATTGTTCTAAGTTTTTACGTTGATTATTTATTTATTTTTATTATTATAATATTTTTATTTGAGATGGAGTCTCACTCTGTGGCCCAGGCTGGAGTACAATGGCACGATCTAGGCTCACTGCTACCTCTGCCTCCCAGGTTCAAGTGATTCTCCTGTCTCAGTCTCCCAAGTAGCTGGGACTACAGGCATGACGCACCACAGCCAGCTAACTTTTTGTATTTTTAGTAGAGATGGGGTTTTACCATGTTCACCAGGCTGGTCTTAAATTCCTGAGCTCAAGTGATCCACCTGCCTCGGCCTCCCAAAGTGCTGGGATTACAGGCATGAGCCACTGCACCCAGCCTGATTGATTCATTTAATCTTCACGAGAACCATTTGAGATGCCAGAAGGTACAATCCACCTTGAGGATGAGGCAACTGAGATAGAGAGAGGTTAAGTTACTCAACCAGGGACACAGTTAGTCAATGATGAGGCCAGAATTCAGCCTAGGCAGCCCAGCTCCTGAGTTTTTGCTTTTAACTGTAACCACTAGGACAGCTGCTTTGGGCTAAGCACCCAGCATTCCTCGTTAGAAGTCTTCCTGCCTCTGCCTCTTCCAGAAGGGGGCACTTTGGAAAACGTCTTGTTTTAGAAAAACTCTATCTAGGTCCAGACTTCCTGATTAGACAGATGGGGAAACCAAGGCCCATGCCCCGCTGGGAGGGGGGGTCAGCATGTGCCTGGGGTGCACCTGCACGCCTGCTTGGCCTCCTAGCCTGCCTTGCCCCTCTGCCCTGCCTGCCCTGCCAGCCCTGCCAGACAAGGTGTCCTCTCCAGGGAGGCTCCGTGGGATGGACCTGCGGGTTCAGTAGGGGCCTCTTGGGCAGTAAGGCCCTTCTACTGCCTCTGGCAGGTGGAAAACGAGTCCAACGTGCTACAGGACGGCTCTCTCATCGACCTATGTGGGGCCACACTGCTGTGGCGCACACCAGCAGGGCTGCTGCGGGCTCCCACACTGAAGCAACTGGAGGCCCAGCGGCAGGAGGCAAATGCAGCGCGGCCCCAGTGCCCCGTGGGCCTCAGCACTCTGGCCTTCCCTAGCCCAGCCCGTGGCCGCACAGCACCCGACAAACAGCAGCCCTGGGTCTACGTCCGCTGTGGGCACGTCCATGGCTACCACGGCTGGGGCTGCCGGCGGGAGCGGGGCCCCCAGGAACGTGAATGTCCTCTCTGCCGCCTTGTAGGGCCCTATGTGCCCCTGTGGCTTGGCCAGGAGGCCGGCCTCTGCCTGGACCCTGGGCCGCCCAGCCATGCCTTTGCACCCTGCGGCCACGTCTGCTCTGAGAAGACTGCCCGCTACTGGGCCCAGACACCACTGCCCCACGGCACCCACGCTTTCCATGCCGCCTGCCCCTTCTGCGGGGCCTGGCTTACCGGCGAGCATGGCTGCGTCCGTCTCATTTTCCAGGGCCCACTGGATTAGGCTCCCTGGAGCCCCCTGCTGCTGTGCCCACCTGCCTGCCCAGGTCCCCACCTCCTGCAGCCCAGTGGGAGCTCTGCATGTGGGACACTCCCTGCTGGCACATAGCCACACCAGATGGACATGTTGGATGGGCTGCGCCCTTCCCCCCAACTGTGGCCCCCCACAAGGAGATCCCCAAGATCTCCACCCCAGTCATGCCGATGGGGCCTTCAGCACCGGCTCTGTCCTGGGTTGATGGAGGAAAGCCCAGCCCCATGCCCTTGCCCTTCCTGGGGCATCCCACATTGTGCCGCCGACACTGTGTGCCCCTGGGGGAGTGAAGGGGTCAGGAGCCCCTGACCCCCAGATTAGGCTGGCTGTGCCCTGAGCCTGCCAACCCAGTTTCAGACACTTACCCTTCTTGCTACCACCCTGGGTTCCTCTATAAACCTCGATGCTCAGCTGCCCTCACAAGTCCCACATGCCCCGCATGCATGCAATGCCTCCAGCCCCAGAGTGAGTGGTGGGTAGGTGGCAGGCTGGGCCAAGCATTTGCTGATAGCCAGTGGGCTGGACTCTGTGCTAAGTGGTCTCTGGGGATCCAGAGGCAATCAGACCTGGTTCCCCACCTGGCAGAGTTCACAGTCTAGAGGATGACAGACCGTTACCAAATGGCAACACAGCTTCATGTGTGCCAGGATCAGAGTATGATTGGGCTGTGGCAGGCCTCACTGGTCATGGAAAAGTGAGGGAGGCTTCACGGAGGAGGTGGCATAGGAGCTCAGCCTCGATGGCTGCTCGGAACCCTCTGGGTCCACAGGATGGGAAGCGCGCTCTATACAGAAGGGAGGGCCTGTGCACAGGCTCAGGTGTCAGTAAGCCAGGAATCCAGGGACAGATTCAGGGTGGCTAGAGCATGGACTGCAGGGGGACAGGGAAGGAGGTGGAGCAAAAGGTTGAGACCATGTGACCAGGGAAGATTGTGACCAAGGAAGATGCTGGATGGAGGATTCTGAACCTCATTTGTGGATGGTCAGGAGTTAACAAAGGGAGGAGAGAGGAATCACTGGTCAAGAGTGTCGGCTGTGACACAAGGGCCGTCATCCCTGAATGTCCACCACGTGCCCCGCACTGTGCTGATGATAATAATAACTATGTCCATTGAGCACTCTCCAGACACCAGGCTCTGCTTCTTGGAGGTTTTGTTATTTAATCTTCATAGTAACCCAAGAAGGGAGGTGTTGCCATTTGTGTTTCTGAGAAGATGAGGGCAGATTCACCAAGTCACACAACTAGAAAGTGACCAAACCAGGATTTGAATCCTCAGCTGCTCTTCTCCATCACAGTGTTGCTTTCCTTCAACAGAGGTGGGGGTGAACCAAGCAGGGTTTTGGATACTGGATTGGTGGGCATGCACCTGCTTCATTCCCAGCCCTTCACAGGGCCCCTACAGTGGGCAAGGCCCTGCCTCTGGCAGCCCATGGTCTGCAGAAGGACCTACCTGTGCTTGTACTGGAAGCTAATCCCCACACCTGTACTGACCACCTGCACCCCAGGCCAGGATGCAGTGGGCCATCAGCCAGTCTGGAAGTATTTGGAGGAGTGAGAACCAGGAGCTCTAGAAGGCCCAGGAAGGACCTGGAGACTGAGCCAAGTCTTGAATGGCAGAGCATCTCCAAAGGCAGGGAGAGTTGGGAGGGCAGGCCAGGTGAGGGGGACCCCGAAAGAGAATGGGGAGTGGGGAAGGTTGCTGGGGCCTGGTGGGCCTTGATTGCTGTGGAAGCCAAGCCTAAACTAGATTCCTATTCATCCTGGCCACAGGTGGGGATGTTGCTGGGGTTTCTCCCAGACCATTCCTCGGGGTAGTGAGCCAGGAAGACAGATGGCTGTTCTGGAGATGAAGAGAAGAAGGTCTGAGTACAGGCCTGACCTGATCTGGGTCCCCAGGAGAAGGCAGATGGCAGAGCCTAGGGGAGTGCAGATTCCAAGGGGCAGGACGGACCTGCCCAAGGGCGCACAGTTGGTTGGGGCCAGGGAGACCAGGCCTGGGCTATTGCGAGGATCCAGGGCACCACATGTGATGAGAGGAGGAGGGTATGATCAGATTCTTGCTTCCAGAGCATAGCACTGCTGCAGTGGGGGCAAGGAGGGTGGGGATGCTGCAGGAGGTGTTGGAGCATTCCAATTTCTCTCCCCCCACATATACACAACAAAGCACTAAAAATCCAACTCTTCCAAGTACTCGGGTATTGGTGGAGGGGATCAGACAGCCCTGGTCTTATCCCAGCTCTGCCTTTGCCAGTTCTGAGAGCCTGTTTCCTTAACGTTAAAGGGAATAACAGTCACTACCTTGCCAGGTGGTTGAGAATATATGGAGGGCACCTGTAACAGTTGATTCATAAGTGTTACTCCTCACCTACCCCTTGTTCATTCCCATGGGGAAGAGTCAAGGCTGGGGAGTTATGACTCCAGTGATAGACTGCTCCATGTGAGTGTGTGTGTGTGTGTCTGTGTGTTGGAGTCAGGTGAAGGTGACAGTGTGGTGCAAAATCTGAATCAGGCCAGGTCCCAGTTCAGGGACACCTGAACTGTGTGGTGTTAGAGCAGTCGGTGAACCTCTTAGCCTCAGGTTCCCCATCTGTACAATGGGTAAAGTGATGATACCTCAGGAATCTTGCAAGAATTAAATAAGGTCCTCCATGCCAAACTGGTAGCAAGGGACCTCAGTACATGCTCATATTATCTGTAATTATAAAAATGTGATCACACAGCTTGTTGAGGATCTTGAGAGCACTGAAATCTTTTGCTTGCTTGAGCTGCCCCTGCTGGCAATGGACAGCACTACCGCCTTTACCTGTGCATATTTCAACTTCACCTGTCAGTCAACTTTACACCCTTTTTACTTTTTTTTTTTTTTTTTTAAAGACAGGGTTTCACCATGTTGGTCAGGCGGGTCTTGAACTCCCGACCTCAGGTGATCCGCCCGCCTTGGCCTCCAAAGTGCTTGGATACAGGTGTGAGCCACCATGCCCAGCCCTTTACACTCATTTTAGACAATTAAAACGGAGGCACAGGAAAGAAGAGGGGTGACTTTCCTGAGGACACTGACCAACTTGTTGAACTCCCCCATATAAAAAGTCATCATCAAAGCTAAAAGCTTGTAACACTCTTGTGCCAAGCAGGGCTTTGCGCGCCTTTGTGGATGAAACTGGTGTCTGGTAGGCGGACGCTGCCTGGCTTAGACACAGGCGCAGCAAGGAGACTGTGGGGTTTCAGTTCCTAAAAGCCCCTCACCCCGCACAACTATAGGGAGCAGCACTGTAGTCAACACATCACACCCTATAATATCCCTTGGATTGGATTCAATTATCAGCCTGGTTTTCCGGCTCAAAGAGCCAAAACTTCCAGACAACCTCGGTCCACCCCGGGTCTGACCCTGCGCCCTCACTTAGACTACTCCCCATTCGGCCTAGGTCCTTCCACATGCCCCATTTAGACCGAGGTGTGAGCCTGTCCAGCCCTGTAAAAAGTGGACTGCAAGCCCGCCTTTGCCCTGGACTCCCTTTTGGGGCCGCAGAAGGCTTTCTCAGCCTTCTGGCTTCTGTCAAGCACCAGGAAACTGTCAGCCCGTTTGTGCTGAGGAAACTGAGGCTCGGGAATGTTTAGCGGCTGCTTCCAGGCCCGTGGCGGGTGGGTGGTGGTGCAGTGAAGCACTCGTGGCGTTTCTCCGCACCCCTACACGGGTGGGACCACCTCAGCCCTGGCCCGAGTCGGCTCAACAGTAGCCCCGATTCCCGGCACCGACAGCTTTGCAGCCTCCAAGTCTCCAACCCCAGGCCCCGAGTCCCGTGAGGAAGGTGGAGCCACATTACTCCTATTGTGTGGGTTCCCACCTGCAAAAGTGAGGTCCGGGCCCCTGGGGTGAAACCCCAAAAGAAAGCGGGATCGGGGCTGGGAAAGGGGGGGTTCTCAAGTCACTGATACCCTTGCCAGCTCGGCCTGGGCTTGGTGACCTTGTCAGTCCGGTCTGTCGGGACTAGGCCGCGGCCAGGCGGGGCACAGAGCTCCCGGGTCCGGCGCGTGTGCGGCCTGCGGACAAAAGGCCGAGTCCGCGGGGCCAATCCGCTGGGCGGGAGCTGGCGGGCCGAGAGGGTCGTCTCGGCGCATCTATTGGCTGGAACTGACGCCCATCTGATCCCCGGGGCCAGGCAGTTGGCCAAGAGGGGCGGGGTTCGCAGAGCCCCAATGAATGGGGGAGCCGGAAGCAGGAAGTGAGTTTGCGAACGGAGCAGCGGCTGCAGGTGAGGCGCGGCGCCCTGGTTTTGGGGGTCACAGTGTGTCATCCCGGGGGACCAGGACTAATCTGTACTGAGCGCAAAATCACTCCCTTTCTGCCCACTCTCCAGTACCGCCTCCAAATTCATCCGGCCTTCGAGGCCAAGGAGCGCTCCGGGCAGCAAAGAGTTAACAGCCCTCTGGGAACCTGGAGGTTGTGCTTTTAGGGCGGAGCCTCTGGAGTCCCGGGCCGGGCCGGGAGACGCGAAACTCTGCCTCAGCCGGGACTGGGCGTGGCGGGGAGAATGCCGCGCGGGTTGGGGTATCTCCGGGTCCCAACGGGGCTATCAGACCTTCGGTAAATTGTTGGCCCTTCCTAGCCTCAGTTTCTCTATCTGTAAAATGGGCTTTCTTCTGGTTGTGAACTTTCGTGGCTTCCCTGGCGGAGCACAAGGAGAGAGCCAGAGAATGGAGGGCCGAGGAAAAGCAGTTAGAGGGATGAGGATGGGACACGTTCAAGGAAAGTCATTTATTGCTGTGGATAATTTCCGTCCAGGAAGACCTCATCTGATTAGTGCACCCACCTGGTAAGACTGAGGTTATTCCCTCTTTCACAGAGGAGGAAACGGAGGTACAGAAAAGTGAAGCAATGGACTTGACTTTAAGGAGTGTGGGGCTGAGTCCTTGCTAAAGGCTGAGGCTTCCATCTGGTGGCCTGGCGCTCTATCCTTACGAGCACAGTGGAAAGTGTCAAGAATTCTGAACAAGGACCAGGCGCTGTGGCTCACTTCTGTAATCCCAGTACTTTGGAAGTTCGAGGCAGGCGGATCACTTGAGGTCAGGAGTTCAAGAGCAGCCTGGGCAAAATAGTGAGAGCCCCGTCTCTACCAAAAATACAAAAATTAGCAGGGCGTGGTGGCGTGCACCTGTAGTCCCAGCTACTCAGGAGGCTGAGGCAGGAAAATAGCTTGAACTCGGAAGGCAGAGGTTGCAGTTTGAGATCATGCCATTGTGCTCCAGCCTGGGCAACAGAGTGAGACTCCTTCTGAAAAAAGGAATTTTGAACAAGGAAGCAGGGAGGGGCCTGGGCTGGGAGCCTAGAGATGAGGGTCTCTGCTGCTGATGTCTCTATTGTGAGATTAAGCAAGGCTCTTAGCCTCTCTGAACCTCAGTTTCCCCATATGTAACACTAGGTAGAGTCTTTTTTTTTTTTTTTTTTTTTTTTTTTTTCGAAATGGAGTCTTGTTGCCTAGGCTGGAGTTCAATGGTGTGATTTGCCTCACTGCAGCCTCCGCCTCCTGGGTTCAAGCAATTCTCCTGCCTCAGCCTTCCCAGTAACTGGGATTACAGGCGCCCATCACCACGCCCGGCTAAATTTTTTATTTTTAGTAGAGAAGGGGTTTCACCCTGTTGGCCAGACTGGTCTTGAATTCTTGACCTCAGGTGATCCATCCATCACACCCTCCCAAAGTGCTGGGATTACAGGTGTGAGCCACCATTCCCAGCCTTAGAGTCAATCTTTAAGATATAGAGGCTACAGCCGGGCGCGGTGGCTCAAGCCTGTAATCCCAGCACTTTGGGAGGCCGAGGCGGGTGGATCACGAGGTCGAGAGATCGAGACCATCCTGGTCAACATGGTGAAACCCCGTCTCTACTAAAAGTGCAAAAAATTAGCTGGGCATGGTGGCACGTGCCTGTAATCCCAGCTACTCAGGAGGCTGAGGCAGGAGAATTGCCTGAGCCCAGGAGGCGGAGGTTGCGGTGAGCCGAGATCGCGCCATTGCACTCCAGCCTGGGTAACAAGGGCGAAACTCCGTCTCAAAAAAAAAAAAAAAAAAAAAAAAAAAAGATATAGAGGCTACAGACCAAATATGGTCCATCAGTGTATTTTGTGACCTCCTTGGGTGAGTCATTTCACCTCTGAGCCTCAGTTAGCATATCTGGTGAATGGGTACAATAGTATTCCTTTCCATGTGTGCTTTTGGGAGGATTAAATGAGATCATAAGAGTTCAGGACCAGGTATGCAACTGTTGTGGGGTAAACGACAGCTGTGATGATAGTGATGGTTCTCAGCAGGGCCCATGGCGGACACCCAGTACATCCTGCCCAATGACATTGGCGTGTCTAGTCTGGACTGCCGTGAGGCCTTCCGCCTACTGTCACCTTCAGAGCGCCTCTATGCCCACCACCTGTCCCGTGCGGCCTGGTACGGAGGCCTGGCCGTGCTGCTGCAGACCTCCCCCGAGGCCCCCTACATCTATGCTCTTCTCAGCCGCCTCTTCCGCGCGCAGGACCCTGACCAGCTGCGCCAACATGCCCTGGCCGAGGGCCTTACGGAGGAGGAGTATCAGGTCAGTTCTCTCGGGCCAACCCGCATTTCCTGAATGGCTTCTGGGTGTGAAAGACCAGGATGCAAATGTCTGTCTATTTCAAGGGGTAGGTGGAGGATTAAACCAAAGGTTACAAATTCAGGCACTTCCCCTCTCTGGAACCTCAGTCTTCTCATCTGTAAAATATGCATGTGGGATGTGTATACCTCTTAGTGTTGTGATGACCCACTTAGAACAGTGCCTGACTTCAAAATAAATGGTGGCTTCTCTGATTATAGCAAAAGAAACTGTAGTGGAGATTCAGGGAAGGCAGAGGAAGGAGTCCAGAGTAGGAATCAGGAGGTCTGAGATCAGGACCAGTTCTCTACCACACTGTGTGGCCCTGGAAAGAATGTTCTGCCTGTCTCTTAGTTTTTGTTTTTGGATGTATTGGTCAGTTAATAGATGAATTCTTAGTGCATTGCAGCAATGCAGAAAGACACAAAACAAAACCCAAAGATCACTCATTCTCAGTACCCTCCTCAGAGGTAACTACTGAGGCTGGTTACAGCCTTTTCTTTTTTTTTTTTTTTTTTTTTTTTTTGGTGAGAGTCTCATTCTGTCACCCAGGCTGGAATACCGTGGCACAATCTCAGCTCACTGCAAACCTCCGCCTCCCAGGTTCAAACACTTCTCACGCCTCAGCTTCCCAAGTAGCTGGGACCACAGGTATGTGCTACTCTGTCCAGCTAATTTTTGTATTTTTAGTAGAGCTGGGTTTTCACCATGTTGGCCAGGCTGGTGTTGAACTCCTGGCTGCAAGCAATCCACCTGCCTCAGCCTCCCAAAGTGCTGGGATTACAGGTGTGAGCCACCATGCCTGGCCTTAGCTGCAGCCTTTTTTTTTTTTTTTTGAGATGGAGTCTCACTTTCACCAGGCTAGAGTGTGGTGGTCCAATCGCGGCTCACTACAACCTCCCCCTCCTGGGTTCGAGCAATTCTAATGCCTCAGCCTCCCGAGTAGCTGGGATTACAGGCACGCACCACCACACCCAACTAATTTTTGTATTTTTAGTAGAGACTGGGTTTCACCATGTTGGCCAGGATGGATTTGATCTCCTAACCTCGTGATCCACCTGCCTCGGCCTCCCAAAGTGCTGGGATTAGAGGTGTGAGCCACCGCGCCCGGCCAGTTACAGCCTTTTCTATGCCATCTGTATATTACATTCCTATATGTGTACATGCATGGTGACTCAGTTCCTTGTTTTCGCTTTTATAGAAATGAGATAATGTTCTTTTCCTGCTTCATGTTCTGCTTTTCCCATTGAATGCCAGTTCTTGGAGAACTTCCATGGGGTACATATAAATGTACCTTACTCCTTTTTATTGGCGTGAAGGATTCCATAACAGTGTACACTGTAATCAATTTACTCTTTTCTTTATTGCTGGACATTTAGCTTGCCCTGTTTTTCTTACAAACAGTGCCATGGTGAGCATACTCGTGCACACATGTGAGGAGGATCTATTTCTAGATGGAGAACTGCTGGGTCAAAAGTTCTGTACATTTACAATTGACTGATTTTGTTAAATCATCTTCTAAAAAAGCTTCACTGCATTATATTCCCACCAAGAATGTACAAGAATATGACCTGTTTTTCTATATGTGAAATAAAGGGATTTTGGATTGTTTCTCTCTGAGCTGATGTGCTGTTTCTTCTACCGCTTTTGAATGTTGGGCAATGACTTCCCATCTTGAGGGCTTGGCTTACTCATTAAAAGAGCTAATAATCTGTGGAAATGTTTATAAATGAAAAGGTACAATCCAAGCGTTACTATTTTCAGGGGAATTCTTATGTTTGCAGTAGCAGAAACCCAACTCAACTTGGCTTACATGAAAAAGAGAGTTATTGGCTCACGTGATTGAAAAGTCCAGGTCTAGTGGAAGTTTCAGGCAGGGCTGGATGCAGGGATTCAGTGCTCCCATTGGGATGCAATCTTCATCTCTCCGCTTGGTTGCTTTTCTCACTCATGGAGGGGAGCTCCAGGGGTTCCAGGCCTGATAATCCCTGGTGTACAGAGGCTCTTTGCCAATAGGAAATGTCCTAGGTAAAGCTCTTAGGCCAGATGGAGCTTTAGGTCCATCCCTGTAGTCAGGGATGGTGGTTTCTCAGACTGGCTGAGCTAACTTACATCCCTGAGCTCCAGGAATGGCCCTGGAGCTGGGGGAAGGGAGATCCCCCAGCCCCCTACCCACAAGAGGAGGTCTGAGGTCTTATTACCAGAGGAAGATCTGGGGCCAGCAGAAGCCACAGAGAAGATAGATGACTAAGGCCCCTCCGGCTCTAACGTGTGTTGCTTGCTTCCAAGGCCAGCTGCCTGATGGGTCAGAGGCTGAGGACAGGCTCCCAGGAGGAGGGAGGTGGTGCTGGAATTAGGCCTTAAAGGACGCAGAAGCCTCAGGTGGCTGAGAGGGTGCTGGGATGGAGAGGACAAAGGCAGACAAGCGCTTGGGTGTGTGTGGGAACTGTCCAGAAGATCAGTTAGGCAGGACAATGAGGGTGTGAAAATGGGTCTGTGAAAGTCAGTGTGGGCCAGACTGGGGCTTCCCAGGACCTGGGTCCTGCCCACAGATTTCCTAGCCTTACCCACACTGGTTCTACTGGGGCATTTGCATCTCAGGAGGGGGTGTCACTGGGGTCAGGGAGGCTGTGCTTCCTAGGTCTCTGATGCCTGCCTCCCCCCTCAGGCGTTCCTGGTCTATGCTGCGGGTGTTTACTCCAACATGGGCAACTACAAGTCCTTTGGTGATACCAAGTTTGTTCCCAACTTGCCCAAGGTGAGCCAAGGGAGGGTTGGGGAAGTGGAGATAGGGGTTTGGTGGGGTGGGGGTGGAGAATGCATTAGAAGGAGCCCTAACCAGAGTATCAGAAGCAGAGACCCTTGAGCCTATTGCTGTCACCCTGTGTGACTGTGGGTGTCACCAGCCTCACTGGGTGCTGCAGCCTCTTAGTGTATAAATGAAAAGCACAGCTCTCCCTGACTGCTGATCTTCAGGTGGAACAAGGGCGGGATGTGGAAGCGTTCTGTGACCTTTTAGGTGCTCGCAGACACGGAGCTCATTGGTCATCACCAGGAACAGTGGCGAGTGCTGGGCAGGAAGCATCCCCACCAGGGTTATGAGGCTTGAGTCTGTTTAGGGCAGAGGTGGTTCTTACAGCAGGTATAAGAGCCGGGACTTTCACATGCACACAAGTCACCTGGCAATCTTACTGACGTTCAGCATCTGATTTGGCAGGTCTGGCGGCCCGAGGCTTGACATTTTTTTTTTTTTTTTTTTTTTTTGAGATGTAGTCTTGCTCTGTTGCCCAGGCTGGAGTGCAGTGGCATGTCTGCTCATTGCAACCTCCACCTCCTGGGTCCAAGGAATTCTCCTGCCTCAGTCACCTGAGTAGCTGGGACTACAGGCGCGTGCCACCATGCCCGGCTAATTTTTTGTATTTTTAGTAGAGACAGGGTTTCACTGTGTCAGTCAGAATGGTCCTGATCTCATGACCTCGTGATCTACCCACCTTGGCCTTCCCAAAGTGTTGGGATTACAGGTGTGAGCCACCGCACCCAGCCTGACATTTTTTCATTAAGACAGGGCATTGCTCTGTCACCCAAGCTGGACCTAGTGGTGTGATCATGACCCACTTCAGCCTCAACCTCCTGGACTCAAGTGATCCTCCTGCCTTAGCCTCCCAAGTAGTTGGGAATGTGGGCATGCACCACCACAACAGCTAAATTTTCTTCCTTTCTTTTTTTTTTTCTTTTTTCTTTTTTTTTTTTTTTTGGGATAGGACCTCACTCTCTTACTCAGGATGGGGGCAGTGGCACAAACACAGCTCACTGCAACCTCAACTTCCTATGCTCAAGCGATCCTCCTCAGCTTCCAGAGTAGCTGGGACCACAGGTGCCTGCCACCACGACACCTGGCTGATTTTTTTTTTTTTTTTTTTTTTTTTTTTTTTTGAGACGGAGTTTCGCTCTTGTTACCCAGGCTGGAGTGCAATGGCGCGATCTCGGCTCACCGCAACCTCCGCCTCCTGGGTTCAGGCAATTCTCCTGCCTCAGCCTCCTGAGGAGCTGGGATTACAGGCACGTGCCACCATGCCCAGCTAATTTTTTGTATTTTTAGTAGAGACGGGGTTTCACCATGTTGACCAGGATGGTCTCGATCTCTTGACCTCGTGATCCACCCGCCTCGGCCTCCCAAAGTGCTGGGATTACAGGCTTGAGCCACCGCGCCCAGCCTGGCTGATTTTTTTAAAATTTTTTGTAGAGGGCTGCGCATGGTGGTTCATACCTGTGATCCCAGCACTTTGGGAGGCCAAGGTGGGTAGATTACGAGGTCAAGACATTGAGACCATCCTGGCCAACATGGTGAAACCCCATCTCTACTAAAATACAAAAATTATCTGAGTGTGGTGGCACATGCCTGTAGTCCCAGCTACTCGGGAGGCTGAGGCAGAAGAATTGCTTGAACCCAAGAGGCAGAGGCTGCAGTGAGCTGAGATTGCACCATTGCACTCTAGCCTGGCACCTGGCAACAGAGCAACATTCTGTCTCTATAAAAAAAAAAATTTTTTTTTTTTTGTAGAGACAGAATCCCACTGTGTTACCTAAGCTGGTCTTGAACTCCTAGGCTCAAGCAATTCTCACATCTTGTCCTCTCAAAATGCTAGGATTACAGGCATGAGCCACTGTGTCTAGCCTAATTTTTTTTTTTTTTTTTTTTTTTTTTTGAGATAGGGTCTCACTTTCGTCACACAGGCTGGAGTGTAGTGGCAGGATCTCAGCTTACTGCAACCTCCACCTCCTGGGTTCAAGCAATTCTCCTTCCTCAGCCTCCCAAGTAGTTGGGATTACAGGCGTGCACCATCACGTCTGGCTAATTTTTATATTTTTGGTAGAGACGGGGTTTCACCATGTTGGCCAGGCTGGTCTCAAACTCCTGAACTCAGGTGATCCACCTGTTTCAGCCTCCCAAAGCATGGGGATTACAGACGTGAGCCACCTTGCCCTACCTAAATTTTTTTATTCTTTGTTGAGATGGGGGTCTTTCTGTGTTGCCCAGGCTTGTCTTGGCTTCCAAGCCTGGCCTCAAGCATGTCTCTCCTCTGCTTCCTGAAGTGCTGGGATTATAGGCATGAGCCACCGCACATGGAGGCTTGACATTTCTCAGGTCCCACCAGTGCTGCTGGTCCATGGACCGCACAACGAGCCAAAGCTCTTAGGCCATGGGAGAAGAGCTTGGGAGTGGATAGGGAGGCTCTGGAAGGCAGGTTTGGGTGGGGTGACTGAACCAGTGGCCTCCCTTTCCCTGCAGGAGAAGCTGGAACGGGTGATCCTAGGGAGTGAGGCCGCTCAGCAGCACCCAGAAGAAGTCAGAGGCCTCTGGCAGACCTGCGGGGAGCTTATGTTCTGTCTGGAGCCAAGGCTTCGACACCTCGGGCTGGGGAACGAGGTGAGGCCCCGACTCCTCCAAGGGGAGGGGGAGTGGAGGGAATCCTTCCAGGCCACTTGGTAAGGAGGGAAGGACACGGAATGGGGAAGCGATGGGCTCTGCCTCACACTCCTGAGGCAATACTGCTCCCTACTCTAGGCCTCAGTTTTGTCATCTATAGAATGAGAAGCAGGTCAGGTTGAATGCTTTCTGAATGCCCTCCCAGATCTGACATTCTGCATGCAGGATGTGGTGTGCTGATGGAGGGAAGGAGAAGGCTGAAGGAAGAGGGAGCTGAGGAGAAGATGGCAGGGAAGGAGGGGGTTGCAGGGTGGCTACCTCTGCAGGCCACCTCAGTTGCCTGGGGTGAGGATGCAAGTCTTAGGGGTGGCCAGCCTGAGAGAGGCCTCAGCAGGGCTGCAGGAAGGCTGGAGATGAGCATCTGTTTGTTTTACAACTTTTTCCCCTAGAGGTAGATGGAGGGGTAAGGGGTAGAGGCTGCTGGAAGGAGGGAGGGACAGGAATCCTGGAAGATGACATCCCTGCAGCCCTGACCTCGGCAACTCCTCTTTCCCATGTCCCCTCTCTTCCCCAACAGGGAATCACCACCTATTTCTCTGGGAATTGTACCATGGAAGATGCCAAACTGGCCCAAGACTTTCTGGACTCACAGGTTTGGGGTCAGGGGATCTCAGGGTAGCGTCGGTTTGGTGGGGTTCCTAGTCCTAGCCCCTCATACCTGGTGACCACTCCTGAGTCTCTGCTTGACTACCCCCCGCCCCTGTGTACGAGGGAAGGTGCCACCCCTGCCCCACCCCAGGCTGTAGAGCCTAAAGACAGGCTCAGAGCAGGATGAGGAGGCAGGACCTCAGGCCACATCCTTGTGTGGCTCTGGGGTCCGTGTGTCAGTGGAACTCCCAGCTCAGCCACTTACCAGCTACGTGATCAGTTTCCATGGCTGTGAAGTGGTACCCACCTCCAGTAGCCCTGGGTTCACAGAGGCCATGCAGTGCCTGGCACAGTGGTTGGAGTCAGTGCTTAGTAAAAGTTAGTGCACAGTGTCACGAGCAGAGCAGGAGAGGTGGCCCTGGGCTGTCCCTGCCCACTCTCCCTCTCCCCACTACAGCCAACTGGGAAGGCCCAGCCTGCTTTGCCTCCATGCCTTCTCCCCCTTGCGTGGTCCATTTTCCTCTTCCTACCCCACTGTCCCCTCCAGACCTCACTCTCTAACCCCTGCCCTGGTCTCTTCTAGAACCTCAGTGCCTACAACACCCGGCTCTTCAAAGAGGTCGACAGAGAAGGGAAGCCCCACTATGAGGTGCGGCTGGCTTCTGTGCTCGGCACAGGTGAGCTTAGCCCCAGGCTTCCCTTCTGCCCCCTCCCGGCCATTTCTGGACCTGGGTGGCTCAGGCCACCAGCCCTGCCAGTGCAGCAGAAAGAGGGTCCTTCTCTCCCAGGAGTTTCTGCATAAGGCCAGGGAATGGCTCTAGTTTCTCTATATTAGTCCCATATTTGTCTGTGAACCAATCCCTGAGGGCTAGCAAGGGACAGGTTTCTGACTGGCTCAGCCTGGTCTCAAGCTTATCCTGTAGTCAGGCAATGAAGTTGGCCCCTCAGGCCGGGTGCGGTGGCTCACACCTGTAATCCCAGCACTTTGGGAGGCTCAGGCAGGCGAATCACCTGAGCTCAGGATGGTGCCCAGCATGGTGAAACCCCATCTCTACTAAAAATACGAAAATTAGCTGGGTGTGCTGACATTTGCCTATGATTCTAGCTATTTAGGAGGCTGAGGCAGGAGAATCGCTTGAACCCAGGAGGCAGAGGTTGCAGTGAGCCGAGATCTTATCACTGCACTCCAGCACTCCAGCCTGGGTGGCAGAGCAAGATTCCGTCTCAAAAAAAAAAAAAAAAAAAAAAAAGAGCCGGGCACGGTGGCTCAAGCCTGTAATCCCAGCACTTTGGGAGGCCGAGGCGGGTGGATCACAAGGTCAAGAGATGGAGACCATCCTGGTCAACAAGGTGAAACCCCATCTCTACTAAGAATACAAAAAATTAGCTGGGCATGGTGGCGCGTGCCTGTAATCCCAGCTACTCAGGAGGCTGAGACAGGAGAATTGCCTGAACCCAGGAGGTGGAGGTTGTAGTGAGCCGAGATCGCGCCATTGCACTCCAGCCTGGCTAACAAGAGCGAAACTCTTGTCTTTTTTATTTTTTTTTTATTTTTATTTTTTATTTTTTATTTTTTGAGACAGAGTTTCGCTCTTGTTACCCAGGCTGGAGTGCAATGGCGCGATCTCGGCTCACCGCAACCTCCGCCTCCTGGGTTCAGGCAATTCTCCTGCCTCAGCCTCCTGAGTAGCTGGGATTACAGGCACGTGCCACCATGCCCAGCTCATTTTCTAGTAGAGACGAGGTTTCACCATGTTGACCAGGATGGTCTCGATCTCTTGACCTCGTGATCCACCCGCCTCGGCCTCCCAAAGTGCTGGGATTACAGGCGTGAGCCACCGCGCCCGGCCCTCTCTCTCTTTTTTTTTTAATGATTTGGTTTAGCACCATTTTTTTTTTTTTTTTTTTTCTCATGGACCCTCTCTAGGTCTTTGTTTTTGTTTTTGTTTTGGGGTTTTTATTTTTTGAGACAGAGTCTCGCTGTATCGCCCAGGCTGGAGTGCCTAGGCTAGAGTACAGTGGCACGACCTTGGCTCACTGCAACCTCTGCCTCCCGGGTTCAAGTGATTCTCCTACCTCAGCCTCCAGAGTAGCTGGCATTGCAGGAACCCATCACAACACCTGGCTAATTTTTGTATTTTTAGTAGAGACAGTATTTTACCATGGTGGCCTGGCTGTTCTCCAACTCCTGACCTCAGGTGATCACCTGCCTTTCGGCCTCCCAAAATGCTGGAATTAAAGGTGTGAGCCACTGCACCTGGCCCCTCTCTGGGTCTTTGCACAGTCTATTCCCTGTTTCCCATGCGGAACCTCCTCTGGCCTCTCCTTGCGCCCTGGCCACCTCTTCCCCGTCCTCTAGGCCATGCATGGACATCGCCTTCCCCAGGATCTTCCCCCATCTTCCTGTAACTGAGTCCATGCCTTTCTCTCTTCCCATTGGCACACTTAGTAGTTTCCCTAACTACAAGCTCCCGAGAGAAGGGTCTGTGTGTTTCATCAGCCATTGTCTCCCCAGTGCTCAGCGCTTGGTGGATCTGAGCATCCATCAGGGAGATGATGGCAGATGTGGGTTCAGAGGAACAGGAGTGGATCTCACTGGAATATAAGCTGGGCCCATACTTAACGTACAGGATGCAATGTCGGGCAGTGGTTGAGTGAGGCCCTGGAGCCAGGATACCTGAGTGGGTCATTATCTATTGCTGTGGAACAAATGCTTCCCAAATTTAGTGCTACAAAACTTCCTTTTCAGCAGAGCACGGTGGCTCACGCCTGTAATCCCAGCACTCTGGGAGGCCGAGGCGGGTAGATCACGAGGTCAAGAGATTGAGACCATCCTGGCCAACATGGTGAAATCCCATCTCTACTAAAATACAAAAATTAGCTGGGCATGGTGGCGTGCACCTGTAGTCCCGGTTACTTGGGAGGCTGAGATAGGAGAATTGCTTGAACCTGGGAGGCGAAGGTTGCAATGAGCCGAGATTGCGCCACTGCACTCTAGCCTAGTGCCTGGTGACAGAGCAAGACTGTCTCAAAAAAAAAAAAAAAAATCTTTTCATGCTCACAGACTCTGGGTCAGGAATGCAGGTGGAGCACAGTAGGAACAGCCAGTTGCTGGGTGACCATGTCTGGGGCCTCAGCTGGGAAGACTCGACGGCTTGTGGCCGCAGGCATCCACAGGCTCGTTCGCTCATAGGCAGCTGCTGGCTGCCGGCTGGAACCCAGCTGGGCTGTTGACCACAGTACCTCACGTAGCACCCTCTTACTGTTCATGGTAGCTGGGCTCCAAGAGTGAACATCCCAGGAGAGCCAGGCGGAAGCCTGCTCACCTTGTGTGACCTGGCCTCAGCACATACATGATGTCCCTGCCACTGAAGTCACAGCCTTCCAGCTTCAGGAGGAGGGAACACTGATCCCACATCTCCATGGGCGAAGTCACAGTTGAGCTGGACATAGTGGCTCATACCTGTAATCCCAGCTAGTCAGGAGGCTGAGCCAGGAGGATCACTTGAGCCCAGGAGTCAGATCAGCTGGGCAATCTTGCGAGATCCTATCCCAGTTTTTTGTTGTTGTTTTTTTTAAAGAGCAGTAAGACAGGAAATACTGTGGCTATTTTTGCTTGTTTGTTTTGTTTGTTTTTACGTAGCTTTGAAGTTTATTTTATTGATCAGAGACGAGGAAAATACAATACTGTGTTAGCATCCCATTGCTTCTGTAACAAATGACCACAAATTTAGTGGCACCAAACAACACAGATTTATTCTATTATAGTTGTGGAGGTCCAGAGTCTAAAAGCAAGGTGAAGCTGGGCTGCATTCCTTCTGGAGTCTCAGCAGGAACCTGCTCCCTTGCCTTTTCCAGCTTCTGGAAGGCTGCCCAGCCCCCGACTTCACTCCAGCTCCCTTCTGCTATCATCACAGCTCTTCCCCTCAGTGTCTCCCTGTGGGACTGTCGATTATGTTCGGGACGTGGCTGTCTTTTAAAATCCAATCTGCCACTTGCTACTCCCTTAACATCGCGGTGCCTTAGTTTCCCATCTGTAAAATGGGGATAATAATTTCCCCCTCCCCCCAGAGTTGGAATGAGGCTTAAAGGAGTTAATACATTGAAAGCACATGTTATATGATACATGTATTTTTGGTTTTTTTGTTGTTGTTGTTGTTTTTGTTTTGAGATGGAGTCTCGCTCTTGTTGCCCAGGCTGGAGCGCAGTGGCACAATCTCAGCTTGCTGCAACCTCCGCCTCTCAGGTTCAAGCAATTCTCCTGCCTCAGCTTCCCAAGTAGCTGGATTACAAGCGCCTGCCAACATGCCCAACTAAATTTTTTGTATTTTTTTTTTTTTTTTTTTTTTGGAGACGGAGTTTCGCTCTTGTCACCCAGGCTGGAGTGCAATGGCACGATCTCGGCTCACCGCAACCTCCGCCTCCTGGGTTCAAGCAATTCTCCTGCCTCAGCCTCCTGAGTAGCTGGGATTACAGGCATGCACTACCATGCCCAGCTAATGTTTTGTATTTTTAGTAGAGACGGGGTTTCACTATGTTGACCAGGATGGTCTCGATCTCTCGACCTTGTGATCCGCCCGCCTCAGCCTCCCAAAGTGCTGGGATTACAAGCTTGAGCCACCGCGCCCGGCAATTTTTTGTATTTTTAGTGGAGACAGGGTCTCACCATGTTGGCCAGACTGATATCCAACTCCTGACCTCAGGTGATCCACATGCCTCAGCTTCCCACAGTGCTGGGATTACAGGTGTGAGCCACTGCGCCCAGCCAGTTTTTTTGTTTTGTTTTCGTTTTTGTTTTTGAGAAAGATTTTCACTCTTGTCGCCCAGGCTGGAGTACAATGGTAAAAAATGGCTTATTGCAACCTCCATGTCCCTGGTTCAAGCAATTCTCCTGCCCCAGCCTCCTCAGTAGCTTGGATTACAGGTGCATGCCACCACACCCGACTAGTTTTGTATTTTTAATAGAGGTGGAATTTCACCATGTTGGCTAGGTTGGTCATGAACTCCAGACCTCAGACGATCCACCCACTTTGCCCTCCCAAAGTGCTGGGATTACAGGTGTGAGCCACCATGCCCAGCTGATATGTATATATATTTTTTTTGTTGTTGTTGTTGAGATGGAGTCTCGCTCTTGTTACCCAGGCTGGAGTGCAATGGCGCGATCTCGGCTCACCGCAACCTCCGCCTCCTGGGTTCAGGCAATTCTCCTGCCTCAGCCTCCTGAGTAGCTGGGATTACAGGCACGCGCCACCATGCCCAGCTAATTTTTTGTATTTTTAGTAGAGACGGGGTTTCACCATGCTGACCAGATGGTCTCGATCCCTTGACCTCATGATCCACCCGCCTCGGCCTCCCAAAGTGCTGGGATTACAGGCTTGAGCCACTGCGCCCGGCCCTGATATGTATATTTTTTAAGATGAGAGTTTATACTTATGTCTGTTGGCTACAGGGAGCCATTGAAGATCTTAGAGTAAAAGAATGCTATGGGGAAGAGCTGGCTGAGGTGTCTTACTCCAGCCTTTTCTGAGTGATGCCTTCTTTCCCCAGGGCCTTCCCCAGACTCCGAGGTGACTTCCAAGCTGAAGAGCTATGAATTCCGGGGAAGCCCTTTCCAGGTGACCCGGGGAGACTACGCACCCATCCTCCAGAAGGTGGTGGAACAGCTGGACAAAGCCAAGGTTGGACTGGCTGGGGGCTGAGGGGTGCAGGCTGGGGACGCTTCTGGGCAGCAGAGGGGGCGTGGAGGTGGGTGGGTGGCCCAAGGTTGACTGTCCCCACCTTATGGTACCTCAGGCGTATGCAGCCAACAGCCACCAGAAGCAGATGCTGGCCCAGTACATAGATAGCTTCACCCAGGGCTCCATCGAGGCCCACAAGAGGGGCTCCCGCTTCTGGATCCAGGACAAAGGCCCCATCGTAGAGAGGTGAGGCACCAGCTCCACCCTGCCCACCCCTCCTGCCCGCCCCTCCTCTACCTCTGCCCTTTTCTCCCCCAGTTACATCGGGTTCATCGAGAGCTACCGTGACCCCTTTGGTTCCCGAGGAGAATTTGAAGGTAACTTCCTCGGGTAGGGGGAGGTCAGTCACAGTCCCTTTTTCCACCTCCAAGTCCATGTTTCCAGCGTCCCTTGAGGGTTCTCCCCACCCTCCTCAGCCATAATCATAACCAATAAGAACAGCCATGGTAAATAAACACCACTTACAATGTATTGGGCGCTGTTGTAAGAAGCTTACCTATATTAACTAATTTAGGGTTCGTCATCCCATGAGGATTTATCTTAAATCCCCATGGGCATCAACATCCCCAACTGTGAGTGTCCTCAGGTGCAGCCCCCAAGCCCCAGAAGCCCCCTTTTAGAGTCGCCCCTCCCTCTCCACATGCACACCCTCCACAACAGGTGTGGGCACTGGGTCACAATCAAGGGGTGGCCCGGGAACCCTGGCTCTGAGCCCCTTTGCTGTGCTGCCTCTGGTGTCTGGTCAGGGCATAGGCTCCAAACAGACATGTGCCTCCCAAGCCCAGCTTCACCACACCGGAGCTGTGTGATCTTGGGCCAACTAGCCCAGCCTTTGAACATCAGTGTGATTAGGATGCAGACTTCTGCACTCAGTGGCTGGGAGCAGGATAGACATTGTGACTGTAGACCTGACCCGAGGCTGTCATCCCAGGCTGGTGGCAGGCTGCCTCAGACCCCACCCATGTCCCCAGGGGACCTATCTGTGAAAGGCAGGGCATCCAGCCTGAGGATTCAGCCACTTCTGTGACTGCCGTAAGCCTCTCCAGCCCCTGAATGTAGAAGATTCTGAGCATCTGCCTGCTAAAACCGAAGAGATTAGCCTGGTAGGAGGGAGAGCACACAGCCTGATGGGTCTCATGTGTGAGCCCCTAGACCCAGGCCCAGGGGGAAGGGGCAGGTGGCCCAGGGGCCTGAGTGGGAGACAGGTTTGTGCAGCTGCAGCTTTCCTGCCCCAGTCCTGACCCAGTAGGGCCCAGGCCTGGGTCACTGCTGTCGCCAGCCACCAGCACAGTGATCATATACAGTACCCATTCAGTACATGCGTGATGGCTGGAGTAGGGTGAAGTGGGAGCCCTCCTGGAACCCTGCCAAGCCACAGCCCCCTCCCTCCCCTGCAGGCTTTGTAGCCGTAGTGAACAAGGCCATGAGTGCCAAGTTTGAGCGGCTGGTGGCGAGCGCAGAGCAGCTGCTGAAGGAGCTGCCCTGGCCCCCAGCCTTTGAGAAGGACAAGTTTCTTACCCCCGACTTCACCTCCCTGGATGTTCTCACGTTCGCTGGCTCTGGCATCCCTGCTGGCATCAACATCCCCAACTGTGAGTGTCCTCAGGCCCAGCCCCCAAGCCCCAGAAGCCTCCTTTTAGAGTCGCCCCTCCCTCTCCACATGCACACCCTCCGCAAACAGCCCTGTGCCTCTTGTCTGTGGCCTTTGACCCTCGCCTCTTTCTGGTCCTCCGCCTTCTCCTCCAGATGATGACCTGAGGCAGACGGAAGGCTTTAAGAACGTGTCACTGGGGAACGTGCTGGCTGTGGCCTACGCCACGCAGAGGGAAAAGCTCACCTTTCTGGAGGAGGAGGACAAGGTGGGCACCAGTAGTCAGAGGGTCGGGGCTGGGCCTCACCTGCCTCAAGTGGACTTGGGAAGGCGGACAGCCCAGAGCAGTAGAAAGGAAAGCACAGTTTCAGTCCTGGCTCTGTCACTTCCCAGCCACGTGACCATGCGGACTTTGGAGCCTCAGTGTCCTCTTGGGTCACACTAGGGAGGCATCCCTCCCTGCCTCCTGGGTTGTTGCAAAGATGAGATGGGCTGTGGGGCGGAGCACAGCTGGCCTTCACTAAGCACGTACACTGAGCTGGGCCCATGGCCCAGGGGAGGGGAGGGTGACAGGCTCTGTGGCCGGGGCCGGCCAGTGGACAGTGCATTCTCTGCTTGTCTTGGCAGGACCTGTATATCCTCTGGAAGGGGCCCTCCTTTGATGTGCAGGTGGGCCTGCATGAGCTGCTGGGCCATGGCAGCGGCAAGCTCTTCGTGCAGGTGAGAAGGCAGCGGCCAGCCCTGGCACCCCCGCCCACAGCTCCACTCTCCCACAACCTGCCCTACCCAGCGGTGAAGCTGCTTCAGCCTCTGCCCTCGCAGGCTGTGGGTCAGGTGGGGAAAATGGCCCCTTAAGCAGAGAAGACTCTGTCTTGCCCTCTCTCAAGATGTCCCAGGAGCTCAGATGCCTTGAGTATAGAGGTGTAGAGGGACCTCTGGGACAGTTCAGCTGCCCCTCCCACACCAGGAGGAATTGCTTGGCTCAGGCTAAGGAAGCGTACCCTAAGGGTGTGACTCCAGCAGCCCCAGGACAGACGCTGGGGCAGGGGGCATCTCTGCTACTCCCATCTGAGGCGGTAGTGCTGTCTGTTTGCGCTGCTGTTCTATGGAGCCTGGGCCTTTCCAGGTATTGTTGGGAGCCACTTCTCCCCAGAGCAGCTGGCCAGAGTGGCTGGAGCCCCCTCCACGCCTACCCAGGGAATATGGAAACACAGATAGTTTTTTGTGGGGGCCTGAAAAAGCTGATTGTGGACCCCCAGCATGGAGATGACCAGAGGTGGAGTGGGGTATGGACCCTCCCCTCTGAGGGTGGGGTTCTGGGTGGGCCCTGTTCCCCAGGGATGGGCTGCTTCCCTGGATGGGGAAGGGCTGGAGCTAGATCCCAGGGTCAGGAAGATGCAGAGAGCAGCTGTTGGGGCAGCAGTCTGGTGGAACGCTTGTCCAGGCTTTATCCAGGCTGTGGCCTTGGATAAGTCAGCTCCTTCATCGAGCCTCAGTTGGCCCATCTGTAAAATGAGGTTCCTGACCCCTACTACTGTGTGGGCTGTTGCGAAGACTAAAAGTGAAGACAGACCGTAAGCCCTGGCACACAGTCGGTCCTCAGCAAGCAGGTGTTAGTGCTGAGAGACAGTGTCCGCGGAGGTTGTGTGCTCTGACTCCATCTTGGGGCTCTTAGGCTCTGAGCCTCGGTGTCCTCGTCTGTGAAGTGGGGTCATAGTAGCACTGTCCTCAGAGGGTAGTTGTGAGGATTAAAAGGATGCTGCCTGAGGCCAGGCGTAGTGGCTCACACCTGTAATCCAAGCACTTTGGAGGCCAAGGCAGGCGGATCACCTGAGGTCGGGAGTTCAAGACCAGCCTGACCAACATGGTGAAAACCCATCTTTAAAAAAAAAAAAAAAAAAAGGATGCTGCCTGAAAGATGCGTGGCACGCGGTGGGAGGGCGAGGATGATGCTGTGACCTCCTCTGGCAGAGCCAGGAGCCAGGCCAGAAGCCCGTGGTGGGCACAGCTGGGTTCTCTGGCCCACACGTTTGGGGCATCTCCCACCTGGGTCTGGAGACACCAAATCTGGGTCTTCACAGGACTTGGGGTGAGTCCCTCCCCTGTCTGGCCCTCAGTTGTCCTCTCTGTGCGGTGAGGTAGGCAGCCCTGGTTCTCACACTCCTGAGCTCTGAGGAGGCAGCCAGCGTCACAGGGCTCAGGGCCGGGCGGGTGTCAGCGTGTGGACTGACCTGCTGCTCCCGCCACCTGCTCCTGGGCTCCCGCTTGCCTTTCTGAGCGACTCTCCGGGCCCACGGATCCTGGGGCTGGAGGCCTGGACCCAGCCGGGGGTGCCTTTCCCTCACTCGCCCTGTGTTCTGCAGGATGAAAAAGGAGCATTCAACTTTGACCAGGAGACGGTGATCAACCCAGAGACGGGCGAGCAGGTGAGGGAGGCCTCGGCGGAGCCCCAGGTGCTCACCCCAGGAGGGTGGGCACCAGTGGGGCATTGGCCACTCTAAGCCTGACAGTCCAGCTCCTTTTCCAGATTCAGAGCTGGTATCGGAGTGGGGAGACGTGGGACAGCAAGTTCAGCACCATTGCCTCCAGCTACGAAGAGTGCCGGGCTGAGAGCGTGGGGCTCTACCTCTGTCTCCACCCGCAAGTGCTGGAGTAAGAGCAGCAGGGTTGAGGGGTGGGCTGTCCCAGTGCGGTGATGGCGGCTGGTGGGAGGGGCACAGGGCAGCCTCTGACCATTCGCCACCTGCCTGCCCCTCCCACAGGATCTTTGGCTTTGAGGGGGCTGATGCGGAGGACGTGATCTACGTGAACTGGCTCAACATGGTTCGGGCCGGGCTGCTCGCTCTGGAGTTCTACACACCTGAGGCCTCCAACTGGCGACAGGTGGGGCCTGGGTGGAGCCCCCAGGAGGCAGAAGGGAGCCTGCAGTGGGTGCCAAGATCAGGGTGCAAGGATGGGACCACTGTACCTTTAAGGCAGATGAACTCAGTTTAATCCCAGACTCCACTGTTTAGGGGCAAGTCACATCATTCTTGTGAGCCCCAGAATTCCTCTCTGTGAAATGGCAGTAGGACTCTTCCTGGCCACCATTCAGGGTGAATCAGATGAGGTGACTTTATTAGGACTCCTTGCAGTTGATGTACTCTGTGCCACATACAATTCATTTTTCATTTTTTGTTTTTTGTTTTTTGAGACGGAGTCTTTCTCTGTTGCCTGGCTGGAGTGCAGTGGTACAATTTTGGCTCGCTGCAACCTCTGCTGCCCAGGTTCAAGCAATTGTCCTGCCTCAGCCTCCTGAGTAGTTGGGACCAGATGCTCACACCACCATACCTGGCTAATTTTTTTTTTTTGTATTTAGTAGAGATGGGGTTTCACCATGTTGGCCAGAATGGTCTCAATCTCCTGACCTCATGACCCTCCCGTCTCGGCCTCCCAAAGTGCTGAGATTACAGGCGTGAGCCACCGCGCCTGGCTGCAACACACAATTCTAAGCGCCCTCCATGAATTAACTACCCCAGGAGGTAGGTGCTATTGTTATCCTCATTTTAGAGATGAGGAAGTTGAGGCACAAGGAGATGAAGCTACCTGCCGCTAAGTGGCAGAGCCAGTCTTCACATCCACACGATGCCTCTGGGGCCATTCGATGCCACCGCTCAGTTATGTGTCCTCTGGATGCGGGGTAAGCAACAGAAACTTTTTGACAAAATCAGATGGTTGTGGTTTGAGGAGGTGATGTAATGTCATTCAGAGTCCAGAAATATGGGTCTGAGTCCTGACTCTTCCTTTACTTGCTGTGCACCCCTAAGGAAGTCCCTCTACCTCTCTGGGCCTCTATTTTATCATCTGTAAATGGGATAATGATGCCTACTTGGTTCCACTTTTGAGCACAAACAAGGTTGTGGAGGAAGAAGTGTTTGGGGGCCCTGGAGAGGGTAGCTGCTGTCCTCAGAGGGGATCTGGAGCAGCAGGGGTCACAGTGGATGACACGGGAAGCCCAGGCACCAGGTCCTGCCTGGAAATGGCCTCCCTGTCTCCTAGGGCAGCCTACCCTCTCTGTGAGCTGAGAAAGGAGGAAGCATTGGAGGGGAGGGGAATAAGCAGTAAAGGACCCACAGGGTGGGGGGGATTGACAGTACAGTTGCCAGTTAATGAGCATATACTATAGACCAGGCCTAGAACCGAGCACTTGATACAGGCTGCAAATGTCGTCTTTCCCCCGCCCCGGCAGGCCCATATGCAGGCCCGGTTTGTGATCCTGAGAGTCTTGCTGGAGGCTGGCGAGGGACTCGTTACCATCACTCCCACCACAGGCTCTGATGGGCGCCCAGATGCCCGGGTCCGCCTCGATCGCAGCAAAATCCAGTCTGTGGGCAAGCCTGCCCTAGAGCGCTTCCTGCGGAGACTTCAGGTAAGCAAAGGCCTCTCACCTGGGGGGCCCCCACCAACCTCTCCAGGGTTACTGAGTGTTACCATGTGCCAGGCACAGAGAATAAGCTGTGAGCAGTTTCTTATGCTGTAGTGAGGAAAGGTAGCCAGTAAACACGTAAGCACATCGGGTGGCTCACGCCTTTAATCTCAGCACTGTGGGAGGCCAAGGTGGGTGGATCACATGAGCTCAGGAGTTCGAGACCAGCCCAAGCAACATGGCAAAACCTCATCTCTATAAAAAATTCAAAAATTAACCAGGCTTGGTAGTGTGCACCTGTAGTTCCAGGTACTCTGGAGGCTGAAGTAGGAGGATCATGTAAGCCTGAGAGGTCAAGGCTGCAGTGAGCCATGATTGCACCACTACATTCCAGCCTAGGTAACAGAGTATGACCCTATCCCTAAAAAAAAAGAATAAGGACATCTTTTAAGAATTAAGGACATTAAAAAAAAAAAAAAAGAATTAAGGACATTTTTGGACAAACAAAACCAGTTAACCATTACTAAACCCTCAATAACAAAACTTCTTCAGGATATAATTTAGGAAAAAGAAACAGCCCCAGAGAGAAGGTTTGATAAGCCATAAGAAATAGTGTAAGTGAGGCTGAATGTAAGGTTACAATATGAACAATTGGTGTACAATATGTACACCAATAAAAATGCTCAATTTGGCTGGGCGTGGTGGCTCATGCCTATAATCCCAGCACTTTGGGAGGTTAGACTCCTTGAGTGCAGGAGTTTAAGACCAGCCTGAGCAACATAGACCTCATCTCTACAAAAAATTTTAAAAGCAGCCAAGTGTAGTGATGCACATCTGTGGTCCCAGCCACACAGGAGGCTGAGATGGGAGGATCACTTGAGCATGGGAAGCAGAGGCTGCAGTGAGCCCTGATCACGCCACCACTCTAGTCTGGGCGACAGAGCTAGACTCTGTCTCTAAATGAAGAAAGATAACGTATTAATCATAAGTTACCATAAAGAAGGTGCCAAGTTGGCCGGGCGCAGTGGCTCAAGCCTGTAATCCCAGCACTTTGGGAGGCCAAGGCGGGTGGATCACGAGGTCAAGAGATCGAGACCATCCTGGTCAACATGGTGAAACCCCGTCTCTACTAAAAATACAAAAAATTAGCTGGGTATGGTGGTGCGTGCCTGTAATGCCAGCTACTCAGGAGGCTGAGGCAGGAGAATTGCCTGAACCCAGGAGGCAGTGGTTGCGGTGAGCTGAGATCACTCCATTGCACTCCAGCCTGGGTAACAAGAGCGAAACTCCGTCTCAAAAAAAAAATTGCCAGGCATAGTGGCAGGCGCTGGTAATCCCAGCTACTCAGGAGGCTGAGGCAGGAGAATTGCTCAAACCTGGGAGGCAGAGGTTGCAGTGAGCTGACATCATGCCACTGCACTCCCTCATGGGCAACAGAGTAAGACTCCATTTCAAAAAGTACAAGTAAATTAAGAACTTTTTTTTTTTAAGTAAAGAAGAAGCTGGGCACGGTGGCTCGCACCTGTAATCCCCAGCACTTTGGGAGGCTGAGGCAGGCAGATCACGAGGTCAGGAGTTCAAGACTAGCCTGACCAACATGAGGAAACCCTGTCTCTACTAAAAACACAAAAATTACAATGGCTCATGCCTGCAATGCCAGCACTTTGGGAGGCCAAGGCAGGGGGATCACAAGGTCAAGAAATCAAAACTATCCTGGCCAACATAGTGAAACCTCATCTCTACTAAAATATAAAAATTAGCTGGGCATGGTGGTGTGCATCTGTAGTCCCAGCTACTCGGGAGGCTGAGGCAGGAGAATTGCTTGAACCCGGGAGGCAGAGGTTGCAGTGAGCCAAGATCGTGTCACTACACTCCGGCCTGGCACCTGGCGACAGAGCAAGACTCTGTCTCAAAAAAAAAAAAAAAAAACTCACAAAAATTAGCCAGGCGTGGTGATGCAGGCTGAAGCAGGAGAATCACTTGAACCCGGAAGGCAGAGGTTGCAATGAGCCAAGGTCACGCCATTGCACTCCAGCCTGGTCGAGGGAGTGAGACTCTGTCTCAGAAAAAAAAAAAAAAAAAATGAAGAAGAAAAGTTACCAGAAAAATAAGCAAAAATGAACAGAAGAGGAAAATGAATAGCTCTTGACCGAGATCACCAGAGAAGATGTTCAACCTCGTTAGTAATCAGGCAAGCTCAACCTAAGCTGCATAAATTACAATTTATACCCACCAGCATGGCAGAAATTAACAACTGCCAGCATCTACTTGGTAGGCTGAGCAATGAGTACTGCATCCACTGCGCTTCTGGAAGGCTGTGTTGCATAGGAATTTCAAGAAACAGTAGCATCATCTCTTAAAGTTGAGCATTCCTGTCACCTACACGGAATCAGTTCTGGGAAAACTTAGCTCTGTTCCTCAGGAGACATACTGGGATGTTCACAGCAGCATTATTAGCAAAAAGCACCAGCTGGCGCGGTGGCTCACACCTGTAATCCCAGCACTTTGGGAGGCCAAGGCTGGTGGATCACCTGAGGTCAGAAGTTTGAGACCTGCCTGGTTAACATGGTGAAACACCATCTCTGCTAAAAATACCAAAACATTAGCCAGACATGGTGGGCTATGCTTGTAATCCAAGCTACTTGGGAAGCTAAGGCAGAAAAATCACTTGAACCCGGGAGGTGGGGGTTGTAGTGAGCTGAGATTGTGCCACTGCACTCCAGCCTGGGCAAGAGCGAAAATCACATCTCAAAAAAAAAAGCACCAAATTACACATCAGCTGTAGAAGAGATTGTGTGTTTTAAGCAGAAGACTACACAGCAGTGAAACTATAGCTTCATGTTTTAGCACAAATGAATCTCAAATGTAATCCAAGCAGAAAGAGCAAATCAGAATATATACAGTTCAAAAAGCAGCCAAGCCAGGTAGCCCATTCTTATAATCCCAGCATGTTGGGAGGCAGAGGTGGGCAGATCACCTAAGATCAGGAGTTTGAGACCAGTCTGTCCAACATGGTGAAACCCCCTATTTACTAAAAATTCAAAAATTAGGTGGGCATGGTGGCAGATGCCTATAGACCCAGCTACAGAGGAGGCTAAGGCAGGAGGATCACTTGAACCCGGGAAGCAGAGGTTGCAGTGGGCTGAGATTATGCCACTGCACTCCAGCCTGGGTAACAGAGTGAGACTCCGTCTCAAAAAAAATAAATAAAATAACAGGCAATAATTTAATATATGATTTAGATTGAAACTCAGGTAAAGCAAGGAAATTTTTTAAAAAGTACATTACCGGCCGGGCGCAGTGGCTCACTCCTATAATCCCAACACTTTGGGAGGCCAAGGAGAGCAGATCATGAGGTTAAGAGAGCAAGACCATCCTGACCAACATGGTAAAGCAGTGTCTCTACTAAAAATACAAAAATTAGCCGGGGGTGGTAGTGCGTGCATGTAGTCCCAGCTACACGGGAGGCTGAGGCAGGAGAATTGTTTGAACCCAGTGGGTAGAGGTTGCAGTGAGCTAAGATGGTGCTACTTCACTCCAGCCTGGTGACAGAGCAAGACACCATCTCAAAAAAAAGTCTATATCAAGGATAGTGGTTTCCTTAGATGGGGGCAACCACAGGGTGCAGTCAAGCAGAAGGAGCTGAACCCTGAAGTGTGGTGGTGGCTGTATGAGTGTCTGTTTTAATGTTCTTTACAGCATACATACTGTATCTTGTCTGTGTAAGAAATGTTTTATTTATTTTTTTTTTATATGGAGTTTCACTCTTATTGTCCAGACTAGAGTGCAATGGTGCAATCTCAGCTCACTGCAACCTCCCTTCCCAGGTTCAAGCGATTCTCCTGCCTCAGCCTCCCGAGTAGCTGGGATTATAGGCATGCACCACCAAGCCCAGCTAATTTTGTATTTTTAGTAGAGATGGGGTTTCTCCATGTTGGTCAGGTTGGTCTCAAACTCCTGATCTCAGGTGATCTACCCACCTCGGCCTTCCAAAGTGCTAAGATTAAAGGCATAAGCCACCATGCCCGGCTATTTTTATTTTATTTTATTTTATTTTATTTTATTTATTTATTTTTGAGTTGGAGTCTTGCTCTGTTGCCAGGCTGGAGTGCAGTGGCACAATCTTGGCTCACTGTAACCTATGCATCCCAGGTTCAAGCGATTCTCCTGCCTTAGCCTCCCAAGTAGCTGGGACTACAGGCACACACCTCCATGCCCAGCTAATTTTTGTATTTTTATTAGAAATGGGGTAATGGGGTTTCGCCATGTTGGCCAGGATGGTCTCGATCTCTTGACCTCATGATCCTCACACCTGGGCCTCCCAAAGTGCTGGGATTTCAAGCAGGAGCCACCGCGCCCAGTCTATTCTTATTTTTATTTTCCTTTTTTTTTTTTTTTTTTTTTTTGAGACGGAGTCTCACTTTGTTGTCCAGGCTGGAATACAATAGTGTGATCTTGGCTCACTGCAACCTCCACCTCCCGGGTTCAAGCAATTCTCCTGTCTCAGCTTCCTGAATAGCTGGGACTATAGGCACTGCCATCATGCCTGGCTAGTTTTTGTATTTTTGTAGAGACGGAGTTTCACCATGTTTGCCAGGATGGTCTTGAATTCCTTACCTCAGGTGATCCACCAGCCTTAGCCTCCCGAAGTATTGGGATTACAGGCATGAGCCACCATGCCCGGCCAGAAATGTTTTATTTTAAAAAGGCTAATGGTGGTCAGTGGTGGCTTACACCTATGATCCCAACACTTTGGGAGGCCAAGGTGGGCAGATCGCCTGAGGTCAGGAATTTGAGACCATCCTGGCCAACATGGTGAAATAGTAGCCAGGTGTAGTGGCAGGCACCTATAATTCCATCTACTCAGGAGGCTGACGCAAGAGAATCACATGAACCCAGGAGGTGAAGGTTGCAGTGAGACCATACCATTGCACTTCAGCCTGGGTGACAGAGTTAGACACTGTCACAAAAAAATAAAAATAAAAAGGTAATGATAATACCTGCCTTGTCTACATGTCAAATGAGATAATCAAACAAGAAAGATTAGCTTTAATTTTGTGAGCGTTTAGTCTGTGGTAATCATTGATCTGTGTTTCCCACTCATTCAGCACAGTAACTGTGAGAGAGCAGAACTATTCCTGTTTAGAGATAACAGCTCAGAGTGGTTCTGTAACTTGTCCCAAGGTCACACTGCCTGTAAATGACAGGGCCCAGCACTTTGCAGAAGTGTCTTAGTCTGTTTTGTGCTGTTGTAACACAAAAAAATACCAGAGGCTGAGTGATTTATAAAGAACAGAAATTTATTTCTGACAGTTCTGGAGATGGGGAAGTCCAAGATCAAGGCACCAGCTAGTTTCCTTGTCTGATGAAGGCTGCTCTCCCCGTCTATCCAGGATGATACCTCGTTGCCAAAATCTTTGGAGGAGAGGAATGGGAGGAATGCTGTGGCCTCACATAGTAGAAGGCAAAATGGCAATAGGGCCAAACGGGCATAAAGCCTGTTTTCCTTATTCTTTCTTTCTTTTCTTTTTATTTAGAGATGAGACAAGGTCTCCCTCTGTGGCCCAGGCTGGTCTCAAACTCCTGAGCTCAAGCAGTTCTCTCACCTCGGCCTCCCCAAGTGCCAGGATTGCAGGCATGAGCCACCATAGCCAGCCATTTTTTTTTTTTTTTTTTTTTTTTTTTTTTAATAGAGAGAGGGTCTTGCCATGTTGCCCAGGCTGGTCTCAAACTCCTGGGCTCAGTGTTCCCCCATCTCTGCCTCGGAAAGTACTATTACAGGTGTGAGCCACCACACCAAGCCTGAAGCCTCTTTTATAAGGGCCTTAATCCCATTCATGGGGAAGGAACCTTAATGGTTAAGTTGAAACTTAACCATAAGTTTCAACGCCAGAATTTTGGAGGGGACACATTCAAACCATAGCACAGACCGTCCAGGACTGAGCACCGTCAACTAGACACTTACTCCATCATCCCACAGGTGCTGAAGTCCACAGGGGATGTGGCTGGAGGCCGGGCCCTGTATGAGGGGTATGCAGCAGTCACTGATGCGCCCCCCGAGTGCTTCCTCACCCTCCGGGACACAGTATTGCTGCGTAAGGAATCTCGGAAGCTAATCGTTCAGCCCAACACTCGCCTTGAAGGTAATGGACTCGAACTCCTTTCATGGGGACCACACGGGGCCCTATGGGGAGCACGAAGAACCCACACAGGGGCTCCAGGAGAGCAGCCCAGCATGGCCGTTTCCTTTCCATCTCCAGGGTCCTTCCCATGCCAAACTTCAGGCCCTACTCTTGGTTTCTGTCACTTCACCCCCCAACAAACACAGAGTCATACAGGTTGTAAGACAGTGACAGAAGATCTGAAGAAGACCACCAGAGCAGGGGATAGCAGAACATACAGACAGGGGAAGCCAGGCATTCATACCAAACAATTAGACCTGTTGGGTACCCAGGCTGGGGGTCAGGTCAGGAGGGAGCTGGGACCCAGCAAGCCTAGTGAAACCCAGGGGACAGTGTGACTCAGTCGCATCCGGGATGGTGATCAACAGCTGCATCATCCCTCTTCCTTCTCAAGCGACAACACCAGAGCCTAGCCCTAGCCTCACGGTGCTTGTACCTTTCATATTCAAACCTCCTCGGGTCGCAGCACCTTACTACCTTCACTTTCCTGTCACCCCTTGACTCATCTTTCCTGATAGTTATCACTTGAGACACCTAAGACAATGTGATGTTATGGAGTGGTTACAGCACCAGCTTCAGAACTGCCCTGTGACCTTGGCCTAGTCACTTGACCTTTCTAGACTTTGGTGTCTTCATTCATAAAGCCAGTGTGGATTGCTTGCTGATATGATAGTGAACCTGAATTCCTTCCTGTGGTTTCTAAGTGCTTTCTGGGGATTCACCTTTTAAATCCTCACAATAGCCCAATAAGGTAGGTATTTTTGTTATCCCCATTTTACAGGTAAGGAAACTGAGGCATAGAGAGTAATTTGCACAAGGATTATCCCTTTTTAGTAGAGGAGCCAAGAGTCAAATTAAGAGTGGTTGAGTTAGCCGGGCATGGTGGCTCATGCCTGTAATCTAAGCACCTTGGAGGCCAAGGCAGGCAGATCACCTGAGGTCAGGAGTTCAAGACCAGCCTGACCAACATGATGAAATGCCGTCTTTATTAAAAAAATAAAAAATAGGCCGGGCGCGGTGGCTCAAGCATGTAATCGCAGCACTTTGGGAGGCCGAGGCGGGTGGATCACGAGGTCAAGAGATCGAGACCGTCCTGGTCAACATGGTGAAACCCCGTCTCTACTAAAAATACAAAGAATGAACTGGGCATGGTGGCGCGTGCCTGTAGTCCCAGCTACTAGGGAGGCTGAGGCAGGAGAATTGCTTGAACCCAGGAGGCGGAGGTTGCGGTGAGCCGAGATCGCGCCATTGCACTCCAGCCTGGGTAACAAGAGCGAAACTCCATCTCAAAAAAAAAGAAAATAAATAAATAAATAAATAAATAAATAAAAAATAAAAAGAGTGGTTGAGTCAGGTATGGTGTCCCCTGCCTGTAGTCCCAGCTACTTGAAATAGTGAGTTGGGAGGATCGCTTGAGCCCAGGAGTTCAAGGCTGCAGTGAGCTATGGTTGTACCATTGTGCTCCAGCCTGGGTGACAGAGCAAGACCTCAACTCAAAAAAGAAAAGCATTGTCATGGGCAGTTAATGAGGGTTGAATAGAATAATATTTGTAAAAATCATTACCTACTATTGGTGAGGAAAAAGCATTTATTTATTTATTTTTGTTTGTTTGTTTTGAGATGGAGTCCCACTCTGTCACTCAGGCTAGAGTGCAGTGGTGCAGTCTCAGCTCACTGCAACCTCTCTGCCTCCTGGGTTCAAGCAATTGGCCTGCCTCAACCTCCTGAGTAGCTGGGATTACAGGCATCACCCACCACACCCGGCTAATTTTTGTATATTTTTTAGTAGAGACAGAGTTTTACTATGTTGGCTAGGCTGGTCTCGAACTCCTGACCTCAAGTGATCGGCCCACCTTGGCCTCTCAAAGTGCTAAGAATACAGGCGTGAGCCAGCACACTTGGCCTTATTTATTTTTATTTATTTTTTGAGACAGGGTCTCACTCTGTCACCCAGGTTGGAGTACAGTGGTGCGACCTTGACTCACTGCAGACCTTGACTCTGCTTTCCAGGCTCAAGTGATTCTCCAACCTCAGCCTCCCAAGTAGCTGGGACTACACAGCCAGCTAAGTTTTATATTTTTTATAGAGACAGGGTTTCTCTATGTTAGCCAGGCTGATCTCAAACTCCTGAGCTCAAAGTGATCCACCCTCGGCCGGGCACGGTGGCTCAAGCCTGTAATCCCAGCACTTTGGGAGGCCGAGGCGGGTGGATCACGAGGTCGAGAGATCGAGACCATCCTGGTCAACATGGTGAAACTCCGTCTCTACTAAAAATACAAAAAAGTAGCTGGGCATGGTGGCACATGCCTGTAGTCCAAGCTACTCAGGAGGCTGAGGCAGGAGAATTGCCTGAACCCAGGAGGCGGAGGTTGCGGTGAGCCAAGATTGCGTCATTGCGCTCCAGCCTGGGTAACAAGAGCGAAACTCTGTCTCAAAAAAAAAAAAGTGATCCACCTTCCTTAGCCTCCCAAAGTGCTGGGATTACAGGCATAAGCCACCATGCCCAGTGGAAAAAGCATTTATTAAGAGGCTTGGCTTGGCGCTGTGGCTCACTCCTGTAATCCCAGCACTTTGGGAGGCTGAGGCGGGAGAATTGTGAGGTCAGGAGATCAAGATCGTCCTGGCCAACATGGTGAAACCCCATCTCTACTAAAAATAGAAAAATGAGCTGGACATGGTGATGTGTACCTATAATCCCAGCTACTTAGAAAGCTGTGGCAGGGGAACTACTTGAACCAGGGAGTCAGAGGTTGCAGTGAGCTGAGATTGCGCCACTGCAGTCCAGCCTCGTGACAAAGCGAGACTCTGTCTCAAAAAAAAAAAAAAAAGGCTCACTCTAGATGCTTTTCCATGCCCTCAGGAGGCTTCCTGAGAGTTGGCCCCAGCCCTTGCCAGCCTCACCACCTCTTCCCTGGCTCACTGTACTCCAGGCTCCTGACCCTTCTGTTTCTTCTACTCACTGAGCTCGCTCCAGTCCTATAGCCTTTGAATAGACTGTTCTCACTGCTTGGCATGATCTTCCTCCAGATCTTTGCCTGTCTGGTTCTTTTCTTTTCTTTTCTTTCTTTTTTTTTTTTTTTGAGACCAAGTCTCACTCCATTACCAAGGCTGGAGTGCAATGGTGCGATCTCCACTCACTGCAACCTCTGCCTTCCAGGTTCAAGTGATTCTCCTGCCTCATCCTCCCGAGTAGCTAGGATTACAGGCATGCACCATCACACCTGGCTAATTTAGTATTTTTAGTAGCGATGGGGTTTCACCGTGTTAGCCATGCTGTTCTCAAACTCCTGACCTTGTGATCCGTCTGCCTCGTCCTCCCAAAAGTGCTGGGATTACAGGCATAAGCCACCGCGCCCAGCTGCCTGTCTGATTCTTTTTGTCCTTCAGGTCCTTGTAAAATGGTACCTTGTGAGAGAGGTTGTCTCTGACCCCCTCGGCCTAAAGTAACTGCTTCAGTCCCTCTCTGTTCTTCCACCCAGCTTCATTTTCTTCATGTGCCCATCACACTTGCCCATCTTCTTGCTGGTCACATCTCATGATGGCAGGAGCAGCATACCCCAGTGCCTCATGCACAACCTGGCACACTGGAGCTGCTCAGTGACTGTCAAATGAGGCCGGGCACGGTGGCTCATGCTTGTAATCCCAGCACTTTGGGAGGCTGAGGCAGATGTTTAAGACCAGCCTGACCAACATGGCAAAACCCTGTCTCTATTTAAAAAAAAAAAAAAAAAGATTCTTATAGATCCAAATGAGTGCATTAACAAATCATGTCAGCCACGTGGACAGTATCATCAATTGCTTTGTTATGTCTAGCCCTGTGCAAGCTATGGAGGAGCCACTGGGGATCCAAAGGTGATCACAGCTTATTGGGGATGATAAGATATGGAGACAAATCATCATACAAGGGAAATGTTAATGAATAGTCAAAAGATATAAACAAAACTCTAAACACTTAGAGGAGGGAAAATCGCATCCATCTTCAAGAGTATCCAGGAACGTTCTGGGGAGGAAGTGGTGGTTCCCACTAGATCTGAAGAACAGTTTGGATTTTCAAAGGCTGCCATGGTGATGGGTGATGTACCATAAAAACTTTATTTTTTGAGACAGAGTCTCACGCTGTCCCACAGGCAGTGGTGCAATCTCAGCTCACTGCAACCTCCTCCTCCTGGGTCAAGCGATTCTCCAGCCTCAGCCTCCCGAGGAGCTGGGATTACAGGTGTCTACCACCATGCCCAGCTAATTTTGTATTTTTAGTAGAGATAGGGTTTCACCATATCGGCCAGGCTGGTCGTGAACTTCTGACCTCGTGATCCATACACCTTGTCCTCCCAAAGTGCTAGGATTATAGGCATGAGCCACTGCACCCAGCCAAATATTTTATTATTTATTTATTTAGTTTAGTTTAGTATGTATGTATGTATGTATGTATGTATGTATGTATGTATGTATGTATTTGAGATAGAGTCTCACTCTGTCACCCAGGCTGGAATGCAGTGGCACAATCGGCTCACTGCAGCCTCCGCCATTCAGGTTCAAACGATTCTCCAGCCTCAGCCTCCCAAGTAGCTGGGACTACAGCTACACACCACCATGCCCGAGTAATTTTTTTGTATTTTATTAGAAACAGCGTTTCACCATATTGGCCAGGCTGGTCTCAAACTCCTGACCTCAGGTGATCTCCCGCCTTGGCTTCCCAAATCTTTATTTGACTGACTGAATGAATGAATGAAAGTAGCCATGCATTTAATACTCCCTCTGTAGTATTTCCTTCCTCACAGGGTTAGTGTAAAGATTGAATTAAGTAATTAACCTAAAATGTAGAGCACAGTTTTGTTTTTTGTTTTTTGTTTTTTTGGGGTTTTTTTGCAGAGCTCAGTAAGAAACAGTTGCTGCTGTGATTGTGATTATTGACTATTAGGATGATTTAGTATCCCAATTCAGACCTTTTCCTGCTGCTCTTTTCTCTCCATCTCCTCCCCAGGCTCAGATGTGCAGCTTCTGGAATACGAGGCCTCAGCTGCTGGCCTTATCCGATCCTTCTCTGAGCGTTTCCCAGAGGATGGGCCTGAGCTGGAGGAGATCCTCACACAGCTGGCCACAGCCGATGCCCGATTCTGGAAGGGCCCCAGTGAGGCCCCATCCGGCCAGGCTTGAGGAAGATGTGTGTGGCCTCTCCCCCAACTCCATCAAACTAAGGCTGCAAGTGGCCCTCCATTCATGTGTGTATTTAGGGGCTAGGGGAGGGGAAGGGGCAGGAGCATGGACCTTGGTACTACCTCAGCTGAGGGTGGTGACACTAACCGCTTCCATTTGTCAGCACTTTCCAGCTTGCCAAGTGCTTCCCCTCTGATCTCATTTCATCTGCACTGCCATGTGTGGGGTGAGCAAGACAGGGCTCACCATCCCATCTACCAGATGAGGAAATGGCAGTTCTGAGAAGTCACTGGTCTAGATCCCGCAGGAGGCACGTGACAGCTAGGGTTCAAAACCTTCTCACCAAATCCAATGCTCCTCACGTATTAATTTTATAACCAGACAAATAAATATCAGAGACAACCACCATCTTTGCGGCGTGTGTGGCTCTTCCTTGCCTTTGTCTGACTTCTCATTTGCTCCCAGCAGGAGGGTGATGAGCTCAAGGCCTGGGGAGGGGGAAAGCCTCCCTTCCGTAACAAGATGTTGACATTATCTCTAGATGAGGATATACAGTCACAGAGGTGAACACAGCATGATTTTTGCAGCCCTCCTTTGTGGCATTTCTTGCTTTTTTTTTTTTTTTTTTTTTTTTTTTTTGAGACGGAGTTTCACCCTTGTTGCCCAGGTTGGAGTGCAATGGTGCGATCTTGGCTCGCTGCAACCTCCTCCTCCCGAGTTCAAGCAATTCTCCTGCCTCAGCCTTCTGAGTAGCTGGGATTACAGGCGCCCACCACCATGCCCGGCTAATTTTTTGTATTTTTAGTAGAGACGGGATTTCACTATGTTGGCCAGACTGGTCTCGAACTGCTGACCTCGTGATCCACCCGCCTCGGCCTCCCAAAGTGCTGGGATTACAGGCATGAGCCACCGCGCCCAGCCTTCTTGCATTTTTAAATGTTCTGGGAACTTACAAACTCAACTTCAGTCAGAATGGTCTGCATTTGCCCCTTAACCCTCGTGTTTTGTTTCTCTGTGCCTGGACCTCTAGAATAAGGCAGCAAGACAGGACATGGCTCCTCACCGGGTAGCCATGAAGATGGTGACAGAAGTTCGTTTTGCTGCTCATAAATGCTAGAAGGGGCTTCTTTCCAACCCTGGAAGCCAGAGGGCCCTGTGGCTGACCCAGAGATCGAAGGACCCAAACACCTGGAAAGGTGGCTCTCATTGGAAAGGAACAAAGATAAATGAGCTGGGAAGAGAGATTCCTCAACCCAGGAAGGTGGCCAGTGCGTCCTCCCTCGGGGACCCTGAGCCTGGCTGGGAAAGCCTGGCGCCCGGAACCTTTGTACTTGCGCTTCCCAGCGCTCGGGCACTATTGGGCGTTACGCGGCGGCAGGGGCGGGGCTGGTTGCCAGGACGACGTCTGCCAAGATGGCCGCTGTGTCCTCATCGGATTCCGACGGCTGCGGAGCTGAGAGGTGAAGGCGGAGCTCCTCAAAGCCTCCTTTCCTTCCCGTGTAAAGAGGGTCCCTTGGTCCCCGGGCTCTGGGCTTCTGTTCTCGGGCAGTCTGGAAGGACTCTTAGATGTCACATAGGGAAACCGAGGCCCAAGATGTGCATGTTTGTGTCTGGAGGTCGCTCGGTGAGCCAGTGGCGAAGCCCCGGACTTGTACCCAGACGTTCTAATCTTATGTTCATGAGTGACCTGTACCAGCTCGCTCTAAGTTTTCTTCCCCTCCTGTGGGACTCACTCCCCAACTCTCTTTCCCCCACTTCCAGCAATGAGACCAATTCGAAATGGTTGGATGCGCACTACGACCCAATGGCCAACATCCACACCTTTTCTGCCTGCCTAGGTGAGTCTCTGGAACCAGGAACCCTGGCTTATAGGGGGATGGGGAATCAGACGATGGTCCTGTAGTGAAGCCTCTGGGATTCTGAGACCCTGGTTTTGGCCCTTTTGTTTTCCAGCGCTGGCAGATTTGCATGGGGATGGGGAATACAAGGTAAGCATATTACCCTAGCAGGAGAGTTGGGGACAGGGAGGTGTACCCAGAAATAAGATTTTCCGACGGCTGAAAAGAGGCCCAGCATACTCTGGAATTCACATATACTATGAAAAAGCACATTTCGCGTTAAATTTTGTTTTTATGTGGAAAGTGAAGAGAACTTACTGATTTCATAATACAGACTGCAGAAAGTAAAGCAGATAAAATATTTCTGGGGATTGTATTAAGACAAAGCCTTTTAATTTAGTTAACATGGTTTTCTTGTTGGAAGGGCAAATCCCTTGGTTGGGGGTGGGTATTAGAATCTGGAGGGAAAGTAAAAGGGAGGGAAGCGAGAGTTTTATGTTTATCAAGAGATTTTAAGATTGGCCATAAGCTGTCAATTGTCGAAGCTGGATAATGGGGTATATCGGGGTTCATTATGTGAGTCTCTCCACTTTTGTATGTGAATGAAAATTTTCCATAGAAAAAGGTTAAATTTTAAATTTAATTTTAAGACTGGGCATGGTGGCTCATGCCTGTAATCCCAGCACTTTGGGAGGCTGAGTTGGGTGGTGCACTTGAGCTCAGGAGTTTGAGACCAGCCTGTCCAACATGTGTGAAAAATTGTCTCTACTAAAAATACAAAAATTACCCGGGCATGGTGGTAGGCACCAGTAATCCCAGCTACCTGGGAGGCTGAGGCAGGAGAATCACTTGAACCCAGGAGGTAGAGGTTGAGTAAGCTGAAATTGTGCCACTACACTCCAGCCTGGATGACAGAGTGAGACTCAGTCTCAAATACACACACACACACACACACACACACACACACACACACTCTTAAATAAAAATATAGGCCGGGCGCGGTGGCTCAAGCTTGTAATCCCAGCACTTTGGGAGGCCGAGGCGGGTGGATCACAAGGTCAAGAGATCGAGACCATCCTGGTCAACATGGTGAAACCCCGTCTCTACTAAAAATACAAAAAACTAGCTGGGCGTGGTGGCGCATGCCTGTAATCCCAGCTACTCAGGAGGCTGAGGCAGGAGAATTGCCTGAGCCCAGGAGGCGGAGGTTGCGGTGAGCCGAGATCGCGCCATTGCACTCCAGCCTGGGTAACAAGAGCGAAACTCCGTCTCAAAAAAAAAATAAAATAAAATAAAATAAAATAAAATAAAATAAAATATATATATATATAAAAATAAGTTTAAAAAGACATAATTTTTTTTTTTTTTTTTTTTTTTTTTTTGAGACAGAGTTTCGCTCTTGTTACCCAGGCTGGAGTGCAATGGCACGATCTCGGCTCACCGCAACCTCCACCTCCTGGGTTCAGGCAATTCTCCTGCCTCAGCCTCCTGAGTAGTTGGGATTACAGGCATGCGCCACCATGCCCAGCTAATGTTTTGTGTTTTTAGTAGAGACGGGGTTTCACCACGTTGACCAGGATGGTCTCAATCTCTTGACCTCGTGATCCACCCGCCTCGGCCTCCCAAAGTGCTGGGATTACAGGCTTGAGCCACCGCGCCCGGCCGACATAACGTTTTTTAAAGGTAGAGAAGTGTATTGGGATAAAAGAAATGAAGTTAGCGTGGATTCAGTATCCATTTCTGGACTAGACCTTCCATGGAGGCACATTCATAAACACAGATTTTATTTATTCCCATTTTGTTAATGGGAAAATAGTTTCAAAGAAGTTAAGTTTATTGAATTTGTAACTGGGTCTGTTTGATTCCAAGTCCTGTACTTTTCTACCATAGCTCAGCCCTTACTATAGGCAACGACACTGCAATGGCTATATCATGTGGGTGGCTAGAAGATAGTCCTGAAATCCTACCCCATTTGGAATAGGACCCAGTGGTTTTTGCCCCCAAATTCCTATCCATAATGCATTCAGTAATTCAGCAAGTGTATAGTGAGAAGTGTATAGTGAGTCCCTACTGTGTGTCAGGCGTTATGGGGACACCTTATTCAGAAATCCGTCATCACATAGGAGGAGATACAGACACCATTGACAATTATTTCATGATATTGATTGAATGCCTATTTTGTGTTTGGCCCTGGGCTTACAATAGTGAGGGAGGAGAAACCATAGACACAGTAGCTAATAAGAAATGTTTTCCTTCAGTGCCGCCTGGGGGAAAAAAAAAAAAAAGAAATATTAAGTATCTTCACGTAATAGCATGTTTAATAGCCAGTTTATTCAGCATTGAGTCCTAGCATCTAGCCCAGTACCTGGGACAAAGTAGGTACTTGATAAATATTTGTGGGGAAGTGAGTAGATGCTAAAATTGAACATGTAGAAAGTAATATGGGAGTACCAGTGAGAACAATGGATTCCATCTGGAGGTACCAGGAGGCAGTAATGTGTGAACTGGGCATTGAAAGATGAATAAAATCTCTGAAGAAGGCAAGGATGAGAGGATGGGGAAGGCATTTCAGGTAGAAGGAACAGCACAAGCAGAAGCCCAGAGGCTTAGAAGTTCATAGCATATTTGGAAAGAGTAAATGTGAAGTTAGAAAGTTGAGGCCTATATAAAATAACTACCACATAAAATAGTAGTTAAGACTATGGCTTTGGATTCAGACAGACCTAGCTATCCCACTTAATAGCTGTGTGACTTTTATTTAACATCTCTAAGACACAGCTTCCTCATTTGAGAAATGAGGCTACTAATGGCACCTACTTCATAAGGTTGTTGAAAGCTGGTGTAGTGGTGCACACCTGTAGTCCCAGCTGCTTGGAAGGCTAAGGTGCGAAGATTGCTTAAGCCCAGGAGTTCAAGGCTGCAGCGAGCTGTGATCGCACCACTGAACTCCAGCCTAGGTGACAGAGCAAGACCCAGTCTCTCTCTTTTTTTTTTTAAAGACAGGGTTTCACCATGTTGGTTAGGCTGGTCTTGAACTCCCGACCTCAGGTAATCCGCCCCCGCTCCACCTCCAAAGTGCTTGGATTACAGGCGTGAGCCACCACGCCCAGCCAACCCAGTCTCTTAAAAATAATAAGATTGGGGCCGGGCGCGGTGGCTCAAGCCTGTAATCCCAGCACTTTGGGAGGCCGAGGCGGGTGGATCACAAGGTCGAGAGATCGAGACCAACCTGGTCAACATGGTGAAACCCCGTCTCTACTAAAAATACAAAAAATTAGCTGGGCATGGTGGCGCATGCCTATAATCCCAGCTACTAAGGAGGCTGAGGCAGGAGAATTGCCTGAACCCAGGAGGCGGAGGTTGCGGTGAGCCGAGATCGCGCCATTGCACTCCAGCCTGGGTAACAAGAGCGAAACTCCGTCTCAAAAAAAAAAAAAAAAAAAATAATAATAATAATAATAATAATAATAAGATTGTTAGGCCAAGCATGGTGGCTCATGCCTGTAATCCCAGCACTTTGGGAGGCCGAGGTGGGCAGATCACCTGAGGTTGGGAGTTCAAGACCAGCCTGACCAACGTAGAGAAACCCCATCTCTAAAACACAAAATTAGCTGGGTGTGGTGGTGCATGCCTGTAATCCTAGCTACTTGGAAAGCTGAGGCAGGAGAATCACTTGATTCTGGGAGGCGGAGGTTGCTGTGAGCCGAGATCAGGCCATTGCACTCCAGCCTGGGCAATAAGAGCAACGCTTCGTCTCAAAAATAATAATAATAATAGGATTGTTGAGAGAGTTAAAGGTTGCATGCAGTTTCTGATGTGGTCCCTGGCACATACTACATGCTCAGTATCCAGGCATTCTTGGGGATCCCCTTTCTGTCTGGAACACAGAAATGGGAAGGCGATAGGAAACAAGTTGATAACTAGATTAGAGGGGCCTTGCAGGCCTCATTCGGGGGAATGGGCTTGTGTGGCAGCTTCAGCAGCTTGGAAGATGGATTGGAGGGTGGAAAACTGAGAGACCAAGGAGCTTGGTTCCCCTCTCTGTGTCCACAGAGCACATCCTGCCATGCATTTGGAAACCAGGCTTCAGCAGCCCAGATACAGGTGTCCCCATCCCTTCCCCAACTGACCTCTGCCACTGTCCCAGTGTCTCTCTAGAAGTGCCTGGCATGGAAGACATGTTTGCCAAATGAATAATAAAAACATCAACTGCCACTTACTCCTCAGTAGCACTTACCAGGTTCTGTAACTCATTATCTCATTTGATTTTTACCACATATCATGAGGAAAGTATTCTCATTTTGCAAGTGGGAAACCTGAGATTCAGAAAGGCTAGTCAGCTTTCCCAAAGTCAGGCAGCTTGAAAGCCTGAGGGCCAAGGCTTTGTTGGTGCAGAAATGAATTAATGCACACCAGCAACAAGGCAAGAAGAGGGTCAAGTGGAAAGGTCTTCAGACCCTGAGCCTAGAATGAGCCACCTTCTCCCTGCAGCTGGTGGTAGGGGACCTTGGCCCTGGTGGGCAGCAGCCCCGCCTGAAGGTGCTCAAAGGACCACTGGTGATGACCGAAAGCCCGCTACCTGCTCTGCCAGCTGCGGCCGCCACCTTCTTCATGGAGCAACATGAGCCCCGGACCCCAGCTCTGGCACTTGCTTCAGGCCCTTGTGTCTATGTGTATAAGAATCTCAGACCCTACTTCAAGTTCAGCCTGCCCCAATTGCCTCCAAACCCTCTGGAACAAGACCTTTGGAACCAGGCCAAAGAGGTAAATAACATGGGAGTTGGGAACCAGAAGGCAAAGATGGCAGCCACTGGGTGAGGAGGGCTGGGCTCCTGGGAAGAAGGTGGGCTGGTGGTAGGAGATCAGCTATAGTCCATCTTAGAGAGCAGTGGTGGCACCTTTTTTTTTTTTTTTTTTTTTTTTTTGAGACAGTTTCATTCCTGCCCAGACTGGAGTGCAATAGCATGATCTCAGTTCACTGCAGCCTGTGCCTCCCAGGTTCAAGCAATTCTTCTGCCTCAGCCTCCCAAGTAGCTGGGATTACAGGTGCTGGCAATCACACCCAGCTAATTTTTTGTATTTTTTTTAGTAGAGATGGGGTTTTACCATGTTGGCCAGGCTGGTCTCGAACTCTTGGCCTCACATGATCCACCTGTGTTGGCCTCCCAAAGTGCTGGAATTACAGGCATGAGCCACCTTGCCCAGCCTAGTGGTGGCACTTCTGGGCAAGATGCTGTGCTTGGCTACTCAGCAGTCATTCCCAGAGAGGCACGGAGCCAGTCCCCTTGGAGAGTAGAACCCAGAAAATTCCTCTGCACTAGCCACACCCCTGCTCAACTTTGGGGGAGATGAAACCAAAGAAGGTAGGAGCCTATCAGAAGAAGGACTGGAAACACCAGGAGAAGGGGGAAGTTTGGGGAGGTGTTGATAAAGGCGATGATATACATGGCCCTGAGGCTGGATTCAGATAAAGGGCATGAGCTTGGGGCTTAGTACAGAGGTAGGCTGGCAGAGAGGCAGAGACCAAGAGGTACATCCAGAAGTGTGGAGCTCTCTGAGGGCATGGGCTTTGAGTTTCCTGCTTGCCTTGAGCTCACAGGCTCTCCCTTCTAATCCCACATTGTCACAGGACCAGATCGACCCCTTAACCCTGAAGGAGATGCTGGAGAGCATCCGGTGAGAGCCTGCCTTCCCCTTCATCCCTCCCAACTCCTTCCTCTTACCTAAGCCCAGGTTTCTGTTCCTCCACTCAGCTGCCATGCTGGCCCCTCTCTTTGCAGGGAGACAGCAGAGGAGCCTTTATCTGTCCAGTCACTCAGGTAAGGACCCTGTGGAGGGCCAGGGCTTGGGAGGCTCCAGGGGGAGGAAGCAGCTGCCAGAATGATGGAGGAGTGCAGCCAGGCCGGGGCCTGCAGATGCCAGTTCTGTGTGTGTCTAGTTTTCTGCAGCTGGAGCTGAGTGAAATGGAGGCATTTGTAAACCAACACAAGTCCAAGTCCATCAAGCGGCAGGTAATATGCCCTTCTCTTTTTATTTCCCTGTAAAAAAAATTCATATATTTTTTTAAAAGACCACCTAATATCAGTAGTAAAGTCTCTAAGGAAACCCAACCAGTGTCTCTGCTATATCCCTTCCAGCCATGCCATGTGTATATAGTCACAAAGTGGCAGTGCCTTCCACGTTCCAGTTAACAATGACAGCTTTTTTTTTTTTTTTTTTTTTTTTTTTTTTTTTTTGAGACGGAGTTTCGCTCTTGTTACCCAGGCTGGAATGCAATGGCGCGATCTCGGCTCACCGCAACCTCCGCCTCCTGGGTTCAGGCAATTCTCCTGCCTCAGCCTCCTGAGTAGCTGGGATTACAGGCACACACCACCATGCCCAGCTAATTTTTTGAGTTTTTAGTAGAGACGGGGTTTCACCATGTTGACCAGGATGGTCTCGATCTCTCGACCTCGTGATCCACCCGCCTCGGCCTCCCAAAGTGCCGGGATTACAGGCTTGAGCGACTGCGCCCGGCTATCTTTTTCAGTCTTAATGGTAATTACACAATGAGCAGCTTTATCTAAATAAAAACATTTTGCTTCTGCTAATTTCTGTAGGAGAAATTCCTTACAAAGATCTCCTTACAAAGGAGATCTTTTATTTTTTGTTTTCTCTCCAATTATAATTACAAAAGGAACAAGTAGGCCGCCCAGCTAATTTTGCATTTTTAGTAGAGCCGGGGGTTTCTCCATGTTGATCAGGTGGGTCTCAAACTCCGAACCTCAGGTGATCCACCTGCCTCAGCCTCCCAAAGTGCTGGGATTAGAGGCATGATCTGCTGAGCCAAGCCCAAATATTTTTTTTTAAATACAACTTTAAAAAAATGACTGGGGCCGGGCGCGGTGGCTCAAGCCTGTAATCCCAGCACTTTGGGAGGCCGAGGCGGGTGGATCACAAGGTCGAGAGATCGAGACCAACCTGGTCAACATGGTGAAACCCCGTCTCTACTAAAAATACAAAAAATTAGCTGGGCATGGTGGCGCGTGTCTGTAATCCCAGCTACTCAGGAGGCTGAGGCAGGAGAATTGCCTGAACCCAGGAGGCGGAGGTTGCGGTGAGCTGAGATCGCGCCATTGCACTCCAGCCTGGGTAACAAGAGTGAAACTCCGTCTCAAAAAAAAAAAAAAAATGACTGCAGCTGTACGTGGTGGCTCACGCCTATAATCCCAGCACTTTGGGAGGCTGAGGCAGGTGGATCACAGGGTCAGGAGTTCAAGACCAACCTGGGCAATATGGTGAAACCCTATCTCTACTAAAAATACAAAAATTAGCTGGGAGTGGTGGTGTGCGCCTGTAATCCCAGCTAGTTGGGAGGCTGAGGCAAGAGAATCACTTGAACCTGTGAGGCAGAGGTTGCAGTGAGTCAAGATTGCACCACCACATTCCTTCCTGGGCAACAGAGTGAGACCTTGTCTCAAAAAAAAAAAAAAAAGACTGCATAGTTTTTGATAATATGGGTAGCTCATAATAGACTTAGACAATCCTCTTTTGTTAGAAAGTTAGATTTGTTGCAATAAACACCTTCGTACTTAAATCTTCTGTCACATCTCTGATATTTCCTCTTCATCCTCCTTTCCCTCTTTCTTCCCTCCTGTGACATCCTGGGAGTATCTTGGGGGTGGCATGTGGGGGTTCCCTGGGTGACCCCTGGAGTCCTTCTGTAGACAGTCATCACCACCATGACCACCTTGAAGAAGAACCTGGCTGACGAGGATGCTGTGTCTTGCCTGGTGCTGGGCACTGAGAACAAGGAGCTCCTGGTGCTTGACCCCGAGGCCTTCACCGTTTTAGCCAAGGTCAGTGTCAGGTCTGGCCCTGGGCACCCTGGGGGCCCAGGCTTCATTCTCTCCCCATGCTCCGCAGTTTGTTCTGGGTAATATGTATGTTCATTGTAGAAAAATTAGAAACTAGATAAGCATAAAGAAAGATATATAGCCAAAAATCCTACCACCCATGGATGTATACTGTTAAGGTTGAGGCATAGGTCCTTCTAGACATTTTCATATTTAGACATAGATATATAACTTTATGTAAATATTTATCTTTATAAAAACAGGATTAGCTAGTTGTGGTGGCCCATGCCTCTAATCTTAGTGCTTTAGGAAGCCAAGGCAGGAGGATGGCTGGAGCCCAGGAGTTTGAGGCTGCAGTGAGCTATGATTGTGGCACTGCACTCCAGCCTGGGTGACAGAGTAAGACCCTGTCTCTAAACAACAAATAAATAAATAAAAGCAGGAGGATCATGTAACATGTTTTCATATAGCAGCATATCATCAGTGTCTTTCTATATCTGTAAAACCACCTGAACCTTTTGTTTTGTTTTGTTTTGTTTTTTTGTTTTGTTTTGTTTTTGTTTTTGAGACGGAGTTTCGCTCTTGTTACCCAGGCTGGAGTGCAATGGCGCGATCTCGGCTCACCGCAACCTCCGCCTCCTGGGTTCAGGCAATTCTCCTGCCTCAGCCTCCTGAGTGGGTGGGATTACAGGCACACGCCACCATGCCCAGCTAGTTTTTTGCACTTTTTAGTAGAGACGGGGTTTCACCATGTTGACCAGGACGGTCTCGATCTCTCGACCTCGTGATCCACCCGCCTCGGCCTCCCAAAGTGCTGGGATTACAGGCTTGAGCCACCGCGCCCGGCCTGTTTTGTTTTGTTTTTTGTTTTTGAGGCAGAATCTCACTCTGTCACCCAGGCTGGAGTGCAGTGGCTCTATCTCAGCTCACTGCAACTTACCTCCCAGGTTAAAGCAGTTCTCATGCCTCAGCCACCTGCACCGCCATGCCCAGCTAATTTTCATATTTTTAGTAGAGATGGGGTTTCACCATGTTGGCCAGGCTGGTCTTGAATTCCTGACCTCAAGTGATCTGCGCATCTCAGTCCCCCAAAGCATTGAGCTTACAGGTGTGAGCCACCATACCTGGCCCCACATCAGCCTTTTTAAAGACCACACAATATCTATTATATAGAGGTACCATAATTTATTTACGCTGCCACCTATTGTACATTTAAATTGTTTTTCGTTTTTTGCCTATTATACATTTAAATTGTTTTGTTTTTGTTTTTGTTTTTTTTTTTCCTGTTAATACCAGTGCTACAAACTTACTTACCCAAATATCTTTGCATGCTTGTTTGTTTGTTTGTTTTTGAGAGAGAGTCTTGCTCTGTCACCCAGGCTGAGGTACAGTGGTACAATCTGAACTCACTGCAACCTCTACCACCTGGGCTCAAGCAGTCCTCTTACCTCAGCTTCTCAAGTAGTGGGGACCACAGATGGAGGCCACCACGCCCAGCTAAGTTTTTGTACTTTTGGTAGAGACGAGGTTTCACCATGTTGGACAGGCTGGTCTCTAACTCCTGAGCTCAAGCCATCCACCCACCTCAGCCTCCCAAAGTGCTGGGATTACAGGCATGAGCCACCGAATCTGGCTGCATGGTTGTTTAAGTACTTCCTTAGAATGCAGTCCTAGGAGTGGCATCATTTAGTCAAAAGGCACAGACTAAAAGGCTTTTGCTAAATGTTGCCCTCTCTTGAAAAACTGTATGAGTTTAAACTGGGTGCGAGTGAGGATATTGGGACTTTAGACCAGGCATTCACTCAGAGGAGTTACTGTCAGGGCAGGGAGGGACGGGGACTCCTGAGAGATTGGAGTGTTTGCGCCTCTTCTTTGCAGATGAGCCTTCCCAGCGTCCCCGTCTTCCTAGAGGTTTCCGGCCAGTTTGATGTCGAATTCCGGCTTGCCGCGGCCTGCCGCAATGGAAACATCTATATTCTGAGAAGGTAGCCACATCTCTGGTCTCTGGGGCCGGGAGGAACATCTCAGAAAACTGAGGGCTTCAGAGGCTTGCATGATGAGAATGGGCTTTAAGGCTGGAATTTGGAAATGTAAAGAGCTGAGAACTTCATGAAGGAGGCTGAGCCTGCAAGCCCAGGGAGGCTACCTGTAGGCTTGTGAGATGGGCTGGCAAAGTGAGAGACTAGGCTGAGTGACTATAGTACGGGAGTGATGTGATCAGAAATGAGAAGATAGGCCAGGTGCGGTGGCTCATGCCTATAATCCTAGCACTTTGGGAGGCCGAGGAAGGCAGATCACCTGAGGTCAGTTCAAGACCAGCCTGGCCAACATGGTAAAACTCCATCTCCACCAAAAATACAAAATTAGCTGGGTGTGGTGGCACACACCCCTAGCCCCAGCTACTTGGGAGACTGAGGCAGGAGAATCACTTGAACCCAGGAGGTAGAGCTTGCAATGAGCTGAGATCACACCATTGTACTCCAGCCTGAATAACAGAGCAAGACTCTGTCTCAAAAAAAAAAGGAAATTGATGGGAGGAAATAAAATAATTTCCCACATTTGTTACTTTCCAGGGTATATGACATTGTTTATGCATTAGTTTAACATCACATATAACGTGCATTTTTTTAATTCAAGAAATATTTATTTAGCACCTACTAATGCATTATGCAGTGTGTGGTATTAGGGATATATTGATGAGCAAGATAAATATGCTCCCTGTCCTCATGGGGAACACAGATGTTTTAAAATCAAGAAACCAAGATATTACTAAAAATTGGATGAGTGCTATGGAGAAAAAATACAAGCTCATTGGGGAAAAATAATGGGTAAGGATGATCAGGAACACCTGTCTGTGGAGATGGCTTGAAGGTTAAGAAGAAAGCAATTGGCCAGGCGTGGTGAGTCACGCCTATAATCCTAGCACTTTGGGAAGTCAAGCCAGGCAGATCACCTGAGGTCAGGAGTTTGAGACTAGCCTGACAAACATGGAGAAACCCCATCTCTACTAAAAATACAAAATAAGCCAGGTGTGGTAGCACATGCCTGTAGTCCCAGCTACTCAGGAGGCTGAAGCAGGAGAATCGCTTGAACCCAGACAGTGGAGGTTGTGGTGAGCCAAGATCATGCCACTGCACTCCAGCATGGGCAACAAGAGCGAAACTCTGTCTCAAAAAAAAAAACAGAAGGAAGCAGTTGTTGAGAAAGTGGGAGAAGAGTGTTGTAGGGAAACTCAAAGAGGGAAAGACATTGGCATGTGCTTCTCAAGTAGGGAGGAATTAACTGTACTTTCTAGATAAGGGAAACTAAAATTGAGAGGCCAGTAAACTAAAAACTGCATCGACCTTTGGGAGGCCGTGGCGGGTGAATCACGAGGTCAAGAGATTGAGACCATCCTGGTCAACATGGTGAAACCCGTCTCTACTAAAAATACAAAAAATTAGCTGGGCATGGTGGTGCGTGCCTGTAATCCCAGCTACTCAGGAGGCTGAGGCAGGAGAATTGCCTGAACCCAGGAAGTGGAGGTTGCGGTGAGCTGAGATTGCGCCATTGTACTCCAGCCTGAGTAACAAGAGCAAAACTCCGTCTCAAAAAAAAAAAACTGCATTGACACAGGGCAAAGCTCTTCATCCTTTTCTCATAAGTTAGTAAACTGCCTAAGTCCACTTGTCCTGGCTAGTCTGGCCTTAGGCAAACTCGCTGAAAACTGTTAAATGCCAGATGATCATACAAGCCACCATAGTAAAGGTGGGAGGAAAACAGAGTAGGAGACCACACTTGATGTTTCTAAGGCCACACATTTACTCAGGTGGCAGAGGTGGAAATAATCCCAAGGTCATCTGCTTTGGGGCCAGTGTTCCTCCCAGGTGAGTCCATAGGGTTTAGAAAGAGGAGGGTCAGCCATGGAAGTGGAGAGAGGATTTCTTGGGGCTGGACAATGTGTCATTTATTCCACAGAGACTCCAAGCACCCCAAGTACTGCATCGAGCTGAGCGCCCAGCCTGTAGGACTTGTCCGAGTACACAAGATCCTGGTGGTGGGCAGCACCCAAGACAGCCTGCACGGCTTCACCCACAAGGTGCAGCCCCCAGGAAGCAGCAGCCCCTCCATGCCTATGTCCCCAGCACCCCCTTGGCAAGAAAGCCCTCTGGCTTCCCCACCCCAGAAACCCTTCTTTCCACTGTAAGCCCTGAGCCCTTCACAGACACTGGCTGTTCCCTGCCAGGGGAAGAAGCTGTGGACAGTACCGATGCCCGCAGCAATCCTGACCATGAACCTCCTGGAGCAGCATTCCCGGGGCCTGCAGGCTGTCATGGCTGGGCTGGCCAATGGAGAGGTCCGCATTTATCGTGACAAGGCCCTACTCAATGTCATCCGCACCCCGGTGAGCCCCACCTCCAGCATCTGCCGCTTATTCTTCCTTGCCCTAGTCTCACCTCTGGGGCTTCTTAGCTGCCTCTCCTGACCATACATTGATGCATTTCAAAAACGTTTGTAGACACCTGTAACCCCAACACTTTGGGAGGCCAAAGTGGGCAGATCACCTGACGTCAGGAGTTCAAAACCAGCCTCACCAACATGGCATGACTCCATCGTTACTAAAAATATAAAAATTAGCCAGGCATGGTGGTGCATGTCTGTAATCCCAGCTACTCAGGAGGTTGAGGCAGGAGAATCATTTGAACTGGGAGAAGGAGGTTGCAGTGAGCCGAGATTGCACCATAGCACTCTAGCCTGGGCAACAGAGTGAGATCCTGTGTTTAAAAAAAAAAAAAAGGCCGGGCACGGTGGCTCAAGCCTGTAATCCCAGCACTTTGGGAGGCCGAGGCGGGTGGATCACAAGGTCGAGAGATCGAGACCAACCTGGTCAACATGGTGAAACCCCGTCTCTACTAAAAATACAAAAAATTAGCTGGGCATGGTGGCGCGGAGGTTGCAGTGAGCCGAGATCGTGCCATTGCACTCCAGCCTGGGTGACAAGAGCGAAACTCCGTCTCAAAAAAAAAAAAAAAAAATGTGTTGTGCACCTCATGTGTACAAGTTACCATATTGGTGTGGGAGGAGGTGTCCTTGTTTTCAGGAGGCTTGCAGTCTAAGGTAACAGCAAATTTAAAAGCAGGGCCAACTAAAGCTGAGCAAAGTGCTAAAAAGCACAGAGGCAGCTGAGTAACAAGAGTAGGGGGTGAGATAAATGGGGATGGACTTCATGGGATACTTCACAGAACAAGTGACAGTTCAGCTGGGACTCAAAACAGTTTGTCAAATGGACGAAGAACATTCTGCACAGGGAAGAGCACGAACAAAGCCTGAGAAATATGAAGGCTTTTGATTAAGGTCATTTGATGAGTTTGGACCAGAGGTTTTCAGTCTCTAAGTTGTGAGTCAATAAATTAGTTTAGTGGATCACAACCAGCAACATTTTTAAAAATAGAATAGTAGGCCGGGCGCGGTGGCTCAAGCCTGTAATCCCAGCACTTTGGGAGGCCGAGGCGGGTGGATCACGAGGTCGAGAGTTCGAGACCATCCTGGTCGACATGGTGAAACCCCGTCTCTACTCAAAATACAAAAAATTAGCTGGGCATGGTGGTACGTGCCTGTAATCCCAGCTACTCAGGAGGCTGAGGCAGGAGAATTGCCTGACCCCAGGAGGCGGAGGTTGCGGTGAGCCGAGATCGCGCCATTGCACTCCAGCCTGGGCAACAAGAGCGAAACTCTGTCTCAAAAAAAAAAAAAAAATAGAATAGTAAATTCAAAGTATGTCAAAAGTGAGGCCCGGGCCCAGTGGCTTACACCTATAATCCCAGCACTTTGGAAGGCCAGGGCAGGTGATCACAGTTCTAGACCAGCCTGGCCAACATGGTGAAACCCTGTCTCTACTAAAAATACATAATTTAACTGGGTGTGGTAGCACAATGCCTGTAATCCCAGCTACTCCAGAGGCTGAGGCAGGAGAATTGCTTGAACCCGGGAGGCGAAGGGTTCAATGAACTGAGATCACTCCACTGCACTCCAGCCTGGGCAACAGATCAAGACTCCATCTCAAAACAAAAACAACAACAACAACAAAAAAAATAAATAGCTGAGCACGGTGGTGCATGCCTATAATCCCAGCTACTGAGGAGGCTGAGGTAGAACCGCTTGAACCCAAGAGGCAAAGGCTGCAGTGAGCCAAGATTGCACCACTGCACTCCAGCCTGGGCGATGGAATGAGACTCCATCTCAAAAATGAAAGTATGTTACAAGTGAAACGTGCGTATGTGTGCATGTGCACCTCTGTGTGTAAATTGTCCTGTGTCACATTATAAAATTTGAAAACAACTGGCTTGGGCCGTAGGTGCTGAGAGAGCCAGTGGTCTGCTGGTTGAAACAAGGGGAAAGAGAGAACTGATGGAAAAGGCAGGTTGGAGTCAAATGTGGAAGGCCTTCAGTGTCCTAACAAAGAGGACAAAAGCCGTTAGAGGTTTTCTAGCAGAGACCAGACATGTTTGTGTTTTCGAAAGGCAGCAAAGGCAGATTGTGAAGGACAGACTGGGGTGAAAGACCAGAAAGATGAGGCTGGGAAACCTATTAGGAGGTTGACCCCAAAAGTGAGGGCCAGTGATATTTGGTCTCGAACTGTGGTAGTGAGTTTGGAGGGGAGATGAGAATATAGAAAATATTTCAGAGGCAGTGATGCCCCAGGACTATCTCTTATCACTTCTCACCTATTATATCTCAGCTCTTGCTTTCCTCTCCAAGATAGTTCCCCAACTAAACTCTGACGTTTCCACATAGGATGCAGTGACCAGCCTTTGCTTTGGCCGCTATGGGCGGGAGGACAACACCCTCATCATGACCACACGAGGTGAGTGAGTCACACCTGTTAAGGGCTCCGGAGTCGGGAGTGAAGGGGTACGCCAGCTTCTGGGGAAAGAGGAGGAGGTGGGTATGAAGCATGCGCAGACCTGGGTGTGGAAAGCAAGGTGTACAGATGCGTCCTTCCAGGGTTAGATCTCCACGGGACAGCTCATCAGATAGCTACCCAGTGGCTGGGTCCTGGGCTGGATTCTATCTCTCTAGTTCACCCAGCATCCCCAGTGCCTGCCACAATGCCAAGAACATCCTAGTACTCCACAAATAACTGCTAAGTGGATTAATGAATTAATGATGGGAGACTATTAAGATACACTTCATTCCTTCCAGAAACAGTCTCATCTGGAAGACAGATGTGTACAGAAACAGCTCTATAGGAGGCAAATTGGGGAAGAAAGAGTGGGAATGCAGGATAGGAGTGGGAATGCAGGATAGAACTGGGGAGAACAAATCTATTTCCACTGTCCACTTCCCTAGGCGGCGGACTGATCATCAAGATCCTGAAGCGTACAGCAGTGTTTGTAGAGGGAGGAAGTGAGCTGGGTCCCCCACCAGCCCAGGCCATGAAACTCAATGTGCCCCGCAAGACCCGGCTTTATGTGGATCAGACACTGCGAGAGCGGGAGGCTGGCACCGGTAGGACTCAGACTGGGTCCTTTCTCTTCTTCCTCCTCCATAGCAAAGCTGAGGGAATGTTGTGCAGCCACCCTGCACACTGGGAGGAGACCTTGGCCAACTAGGCAGGTCACGTGGCTCTGGAAATCCAGGGACAGCCTAGGAGGTACACCTTGCCTGCAAATCACTGTTTCTCAGGGTGGAAGGTGCTGTGGGTGACGGCAGGAGCCTTAGAATTCAGGAAAGGGAACAGTCACTTCCAAATGCAGGAATTATTATGAGGAAAGCAGAATTTTGGCCAGGCACAGTGGCTCATGCCTGTAGAGGTGGGAGGACAGCATGAGCCCGGGAGTTCAAGACCTGCCTGGGCAACATGGTGATACTTCTTTCTCAAAAAAAAAAAAAAAGGGAGAGCGAGAAAAGTAGAATTTGACTGTGTCCTCTTGTCCAGTTTTTCCTGCTCATTTGTTTATTTGTTCATTCATTCATTCATTTATTCAGTACCTATGATTACACCAGGCCTTGTGCCAGGTGTCTTTAATTAGAATAGTCCCTACCGGCCAGGCACAGTGGCTCACGCTTGTAATCCCAGCACTTTGGGAGGCCAAGGTGGACAGATCATAAGATCAGGAGTTCAAGACCAGCCTGGCCAAGACAGTGAAACCCCGTCTCTAGTAAAAATACAAAAATTAGCTGGGCGAGTTTGCAGGCGCCTGTAATCCCAGCTACTCAGAGAGGCTGAGGCAGGAGAATCACTTGAACCCAGGGGGCAGAGGTTTCAGTGAACCAAGATAACGCCACTGCACTCCAGCCTGGGTGACAAAGTGAGACTCTGTCTCAAAAAATAAAAAAGAATAGTCCCTACCTTAGGAACTCAGTCTACATGGCCAACTTCATGTTCAGGTATAGAAGGGGTTTCTGCAAAGAGCTTTTGGAGCACATGAAGTAAGGACTTCTGCCTGGGAAGCTTGGAAAAGGCTTAAGAGTGAGGTGATTTTGGGCTTTACCCTAAGAGATGATTGCCAGACCCCATCAGGGCAAGGCAGGGTAATGTAGGCAGAGGCACAGGGCGTTGACCTGGATTCAAGAGAGCAGGCCATGCACAGTGGCTCATGCGTGTAATCTCAGCACTTTAGGAGGCTGAGGCAGGCAGATCACCTGAGGTCGGGGTTCATGACAAGCCCGACCAACATGCTGCTAAAAATACAAAATTAGCTGGGCACGGTGGCACGTGCCTGTAATCCCAGCTACTCTGGAGTTTGAGGCAGGAGAATCGCTTGAACGCAGGAGGTGGAGGTTGCAGTGAGCCAAGATCACACCACTGCACTCCAGCCTGAGCAACAAGACTGAGACTCTGTCTCAAAGAAAAAGAAAATGTACAAAGTCTAATAAAATTGTGAAACTGTCTTCAAGAACAGAAAAGACCATGTTCAAGAATGCTTAAGTGGACAGATATATCAAGTTGTAGGATGGGAAGACCTAATGCTGTAAAGCTGTCGATTCTTCTGAAATTAATTGAGAAGCATAGTAAAGTTGCAGTTAAAATCCCAGTGGGGGCCAGGCGCGGTGGCTCAAGCCTGTAATCCCAGCACTTTGGGAGGCCGAGGCGGGTGGATCACGAGGTCGAGAGATCGAGACCATCCTGGTCAACATAGTGAAACCCCGTCTCTACTAAAAATACAAAAAACTAGCTGAGCGTGGTGGCGCATGCCTGTAATCCCAGCTACTCAGGAGGCTGAGGCAGGAGAATTGCCTGAAACCAGGAGACGGAGGTTGCGGTGAGCCGAGATTGCGCCATTGCACTCCAGCCTGGGTAACAAGAGCGAAACTCCGTCTCAAAAAAAAAAAAAATCCCAGTGGGGTTTGTTTTAAGGACATGGCCAGTTGATTCAAAGAGTAAACCTAAGAAGTTTGAGGAAAATAAGACTAAGGGGACTTACCCTATCAGGTAGCAAAATGAACTCAAGCTGTAGGAATCAGTAGCTGTGGTGTGGATGTAGAAATAGACACAGAGAGCAGGGGCAAGTCTAGGAAGTCCAGAAACAGACCCTGAACATGTGGAAAGTCAGAGTATGCAAAAGGTGTTATTTCGAATTGGCAGGGAAATGTGAGACTATCCAAAAACAGAATAGGACAACTTGCTTCTAGAAAAGAAAATTAGACCTTTTATTCAGAGCAGCCACAAAAATTAGTTCTGGATAGATTAAAAATAAATGGTAGGTCTGGGCACGGTGGCTCACTCCCAGAACTTTGGGAGGGGCCGGGCGCGGTGGCTCACGTCTGTAATCCCAGCACTTTGGGAGGCCGAGGCGGGTGGATCACAAGGTCAAGAGATCGAGACCATCCTGGTCAACATGGTGAAACTCCGTCTCTACTAAAAATGGGCATGGTGGTGCGTGCCTGTAATCCAAGCTACTCAGGAGGCTGAGGCAGGAGAATTGCCTGAACCCAGGAGGCGGAGGTTGCGGCGGTGAGCCGAGACCGCACCATTGCACTCCAGCCTGGGTAACAAGAGCAAAACTCCATCTCCAAAAGAAAGAACTTTGGGAGGCTGAGGCGGGTGAATCACAAGGTCAGGAGTTTGAGCCTGGCCAACATGGTGAAACCCTGTCTCTACTAAAAATACAAAAAAACAGCTGGGCATAGGAGCAGGCGCCTATAATCCCAGCTACTTGAGAGGCTGAGGCAGGAGAATCACTTGAACCCAGGAGCCAGAGGTAGCAGTGAGCTGAGATGGTGCTATTGCACTCCAGCCCTGGCAACAGAGTGAGACTCCATCTCAAAAATAAATAAATAAATTGTAAAAGTACTGGAGAAAAAGGACAGACTCTGTCTCAAAAATAAATAAATTGGGCCGGGCGCGGTGGCTCACGCCTGTAATCCCAGCACTTTGGGAGGCCGAGGCGGGTGGATCACGAGGTCGAGAGATCGAGACCATCCTGGTCAACATGGTGAAACCCCGTCTCTACTAAAAATACAAAAATTAGCTGGGCATGGTGGTGCGCGCCTGTAGTCCCAGCTACTAGGGAGGCTGAGGCAGGAGAATTGCCTGAACCCACGAGGCGGAGGTTGCGGTGAGCCGAGATCGCGCCATCGCACTCCAGCCTGGGTAACAAGAGCGAAACTCCGTCTCAAAAAAATAAATAAATAAATAAATAAATAAATAGTAAAAGTACTGGAGAAAAAGGACATGTGAATAGGTGGGATAACTAAAATGTAATCTCCTGAATGGCAGAAGCCATCTCACACACACGGAAGAGTGAAGCCATCCTGGAGGACCAAGGTGCTCAGTCTGGAAGAGAGACAGTGGGGTGAGGGCAGGGTGATCTCTGGAGGCAGCTTGGGGAAGAGTCAAATGATACTGCAAATGGTGAACTGTGAGGAGTGGACCTAGGTGACTTGGACAGGGAGGGAGTGATGGAGGCAGGACCATGAGGCTGGTTTCCGTCGCGTTGAGCCTGAGGTGTTGATGGGACCTCCCTGTGGACATGAGCAGGAGGCAGGCCCAGTGCTTGCTGAGCTCTGGGGACACACGTGCAATAAGAACTCAGGAGGGACGCAGAACCTGCCCGCAGGAGCTTGCAGCTGTTCCTCTTTGTGGTGGTCAGAGCTGTGGCAGGACATGGATTGTCTGGGGGAAGAAAATGGAGGATGAGAAAAGATTGGACCAGATTCAGGAGAACACCAGCCTCTAGGGCCGGACAGAGGAGCCAGCAAAGGAGCCAGACAGTGCAGGCAGGAGGTGGTAGGGGAGCAAGGAAGAGGCAGGGCAAGCCCACCTCGTCCAGTGTTGCCAGAGGCTGAGCTCTTTCCCACGTCCCCAGTTCCTGCAGACCCCTCCCGCAGCACCTTCCTCTTGCACCCTCCCCACAGCCTGAGCAAGAGTGCCCCCTGTTCCTGTCTCCTCCCTGCCACCCCCCACTTCCACCACCAGCCTCTGTGCCCCTTCTCTGCAGCCATGCACCGGGCCTTCCAGACAGACCTCTACCTGCTGCGCCTGCGGGCTGCCCGCACCTACCTGCAGGCCCTTGAGTCCAGCCTGAGCCCCGTGTCTGTGACAGCCCGGGAGCCACTGAAGCTGCATGCCATGGTGAGCATCTGGGTGAGGGTGGAGTCAGGCCAGGGGGGCAGAGGCTGGGGTGCAGAGGAACCCCTCTGCCACACAGCTAAGCCCCAGAGCTGATTCCAAGCCAACTCAGCCTGTGCCCCCCATCACCTTCCCACAGACCCAGGGACTGAGTCTCATGTTCTCCTTTGTGAGAGCTGCCCTCACCTTCCTGCCCTCCTGTGCCACCTCTCCCCTCAGCTGGCCATGTGATGGGACACTCTCCAGCTCCCTGTTCCATGTTGTGCCTCACACAGGCCCCCAGAGTAGTCACATGGGGATATTTCTTCCCAGGAACCTGGAGGGATCCCTATAGCTATAGTACAGGAAAGAAGGCTGTCACTTTGGTAACATGTTAGGACTGCCCGGTACAGGGAAGGGGCCATCCCGACCTGACCCATAGGCACCGAGACTAGCACAGGCACAAGGAGAGGAGTCCACAGGCTCAGACGAAAATTAGCTTAGGGTCAGCAAGGCTCCGACCAGCTCCAAATGGGTCCCTGAGGTATGGCATCTGACCCAACTGGGTTCCGATTTCTCTTTTCCTAAAGACAGTGGATAGATGCAGAGGAGGACGAGGCTACAAGGTGACTCGAGAGCGAGAGAACAGTGAAATCTTCAAGGCTACCCTAGGATGAGAGTGGGAGGTGAAACAGGCAAGGGTTGGGGTGACGGGCTCAGGTGGGAGTCGGGGCCTGCAGTCCCAGGCTGTATGACCTCCCTCAGGCTCTCACTCTCTCCGGCCTCTTCTGATCCCTGTGCTCCGTCTGGTCTTCTGTGTCTGTGGGGGCAGATTTAGTAGGAGGAGGGGATATGAGGGCATTAGTGGAAGGCAGGCAGGGCACACTGTACTTTGTGCCCAAGGCTGCCAGGTCCTAAGGGCTTTCTCTACCTGCCCCCTCCACAGGTTCAGGGCCTTGGCCCCACCTTTAAGCTCACACTTCACCTGCAGAACACTTCAACAGCCCGTCCTATCCTGGGGCTGCTGATCTGCTTCCTGTACAACGAGGCGCTCTATGCCCTGCCCCGGGCCTTCTTCAAGGTACTGAACTCTCCTCACTTAGAGTAAAAAAGGCCAGGACAGGGGGCCAATGAGATGCCCACAGAGCCCTGGCAGGTCAGGGTCAGAGCATGCGGGTGGCTGGGAGGTGGCCAGCAGACCTACTCTCCCACCACAGACCAGGCCAAGGCCCCAGCAGAGGCCTCTGGAGGGAGCACTCAAGCCCCGCCTCTGCTGTTCTTCTTGCAGCCTGTGAGGGGTCTCCAAGAGCCACATAGAAGGTGCTGGGAAAACTGCCAGAGCCTGAGCCCCAGCCCCAGCTACACCTCCCAGAAGCCTGTTGGAGTCTGGGGGATCCCAGAGCCCACCCTGCTTCCCAGCTACTCCTACAACACAAACAGGAGCCTCTATGCCCCAGAGAGCATCGCCCATAGAGTGAAGGCCTGGTTTTCCTCCAGGGCCCAAGTCTGACCCCAACTTGGGAGACCCCAAGACGGAGAGACTGCAATATGCAGTAAACAGCCCCAGACTTGGTGGAAGTCTAGACATTAGGTTTCTTCACTCACTGTGTGGCTTGGGACATTCACTTCCTCACCGTACCTGCATCCTCCTCTACCCAGCAATTGTCCTGCCCACCCTGCAGGGGCGCTGAGGGTCAGCGGAGACTGCGGGCCTGAATGCACTTGGGAATGTGCCAAACACTGGCACGTGAGCTGGTTTCCTTACTTCTTTGTCCCCAAACATAGGTACCCTTGCTGGTGCCAGGGCTCAGCTACCCCCTGGAGACCTTTGTGGAGAGTCTCAGTAACAAGGGCATCTCAGACATCATCAAGGTAGGTCCCACACCTGTACTACGTGGAGGGCCAGCGGGACCCTGGGGAGGACAGTAAGGGTGAGCTCCAACAAAGCCCTTGAGGGGCTGCCAGGTGGGGGTGGGAGTATCGGCACAGTGGAGCCCTGTGGCCAGCGCAGACCAGGCAAGGGGTCAGGGGTGCATGCCCCCCGCTGCCATGGTCACTCCTCCATAGGTGCTGGTCCTTCGAGAAGGCCAAAGCGCACCCCTGCTGAGTGCCCACGTCAACATGCCCGGGAGTGAGGGGCTGGTGGCCACCTGAGCCCTGGGCTGCTGTGAAAACCCCTGAGGAATCAGCCAGGGAGAACCGGGCAGGTTCAGTGGCCCCAGGCCCACTCCTGATGCAGCAGTGTGCTGGGGTGACAGCTTGTCTCCCCTCTCCTAAGCACCCCCTTTCTTACCACCCCCACCACTGGGCCTATAGTAGCAGTTAGTGAGTACCCTAAGCGGCTCGACTCCTCCTTCAGGACCAACCAGGCATTGGTCCACCGAGCTCCTGCTACACCCTCCCCCTCCCCAGCCTTTTCAGAAACCACCCTGAGCTTGGAACAGAGCTCTGAAGTGGTCAAAGTGAGATGAGCAGGACAGGCGGAGCCATTCTCCACTGCCACATCCCTCATGCACGTCACTCGTCTCCCACTGCAGGCCAAGGCCAAAACTGGCCTAGGCCTGGCCAGGGAAATCAGCAGCTCTTCTTGGATGAGAGTGTGCCTCCTATTGCTCCCTGGCGATCCAGAGGCTAGGCTGCAGCCCATTCAGCTTGCAGGCAAAACACATGCTCTCTTCTCTCCTGACAGCTGAGCAAGCCCAGGGAATAGCCCTCCTCTCTCCAGCAAGCTTCTCTGAAATCTTAGACTCAGCCGTTCTTAGGCCTATGATGGTACACAAAGGTTGTCCAGGGAGAAGGGGGTGTAGGAGGGCAGATGGTGCCCCACAGGGAGCTGGTGGCTTCAGCCCCCCTAGAGCTCCTAAAGATCACACAGCAGCTGCTCCTGATGGGGGTGCTTATGCACAGAAAGAAACCCCAGGAGAGGCAGGCGGAGCGAGACAGAGCAGAGCCAGGGCCAGGGGCACAAGGAGAGGCGTTTCTGGGGCTTTGGGGAAGTGCCACAGGAGGCAGAAGTCCAGAACTGCCCATATAGATGCCCTTCTATGTCCTGGAGCCCAAATCAGTCATGTAAGTGGGAAGTTCCCAGGACAGTGGCCATATCGTGAGAATGAGCAGGAAAGGCTGGCCCCAGAGGTGTTTAATAAAGCTGGAGACTGAACAAAGGCCTGTGCTGAGACCCACAGACCTGGCCTAAGCTCCTGGCTAGCCTGCCTGGCCCACCTCACAGGCCACCCTGAGCCCTGCTCCCTAAAAACCTGCATCTTCCCCTGCTTGCCAAGGTGCACCCTGCAGTGTGATGCACAGCTCAGGGTTTTAGGAGGTCACCAGATCTCTCTGGGCTTCAGTCTCCCACATGTAAAATAAGGCACTTTGACCAGATTGTTTCCAAAACTCTTTCACCTCTAATACACTGTGAGCTTGGCAGCCCCTCTGGAGGAAGGAGGAGTTGACTCCAGAAAGCTGACACTTAACAGGAGTAACTGCAGAGCTTTTGCCCTTGAGGCTAAGGGCCCCTGGCTAACTGCCACTGCTGGCAGCAGCCGCTGTGCCCAAGACATGGGGACTGAGGTGATGCAGCCCACCATCCACCCCTGTGCCTCTCAGGGGATGCAGCTGAGGTCAGGCTAAAAGAAGCAAGGGACTCTGCACTGTGTGGCCACTTGCAGACACAGACCAATTGGGTCAGGATGGCAGAGGGTTTCTAGATCAAGCCTGCTGGGCCACAGCTGGAAGAAGCAGGAGTTATAACCCAGAAGTGGAAAGACCTGGGGCAGAGGGAGTGTCACTGTCAGATTTCAACTTAACCTGAAGAACTTAGCAGAGACGGAAGGGCCTGCCCTAGAAAGTGATGAGCCCCTTGTTGCTGGAGCTGTGCAAATGGTGGCTGCACTATCACATGACAGGGTCACGGGATGGGCCAGATGACCAGATGATCCCTTTCACCCCAATCAGGCTATGAACTTTGAGAACTGGGAACAAAAAAGTCTAATCTGGGTTCTCATCATAGCTATTTCTGAGGATGAAATGGGAGACCTATGCCCAGCACTGATGTCAGTTTATATAATGTAATGCTGTGTATCTACCACTAAGAAACACATGAACCGCACCGCGTGGACAGGAAGTGTTCACAAAGCCACATGAGGCAAGAAACAGTGCCGGGTGCCCAGCACATGCACTAGAGAGAAGCTACAGACATTAGGACAAGGAGAGTTGGTGTCTTTCTAAAACGTTCTTATTTAAAAACGTGTCCCCACTTACTAACATGAATTACACAGTTTGCAAGAAGAAAAGTCTTTCCCATTCTCTAGTGCTGCTCCCCGACCCAGCAGTCACTTCCAGTTCTTTCAGGTATTTTTAAAATGTGCTTATATGACTCCTGCTTGATTTATCAATCTTAGACATTACCTGTTGACTCCCTGTTGTCATACATGAGGCTTTAGCTCTTGTACCCCTCCCCCATCCCTAGTTTTTAGGTTAAAAAAAAAACTCAGAATACTATTTCTATTATTATGTGAAAGTTATTAACTGCAGAGCCAAGAATTGGAATATAATTAAATTCACTTTGTTGTACTTTTTTTTATGGAGTGAATGAGTTGCCCTGAGTTTCTCATTTACTTTGTTTTCTGATAGACCAATTGCAAATTCTTCCCCCACCATCTGACAGCTCCTCTTTTTCCGGACACTTTTCCTTCATCCTCTATTTCACTAAGGACTATTTGTTCTCCAGGTAAACTCCTTTTGCCTCTCTCCTGGGCTAGATCCTGATTCCTGGGCCCCATGGCTTCCTATTTCTCAGTTCGCCTTCATTTGGTGAAACACTTCCTCAAATATCTTTAAAAACTTGTGGCCAGAAGGCTGGGTGCCATGGCTCATGCCAGTAATCCCAGCACTTTCGGAGGCTGGGGCAGACGGATCACCTGAGGTCAGGAGTTCAAGACCAGCCTGGCCAACATGGTGAAACCCTGTCGCTACTAAAAATACAAAAACTAGCCAGGCATGGTGGCAAGCAGCTGTAGTCCCAGGTACTCAGGAGGCTGAGACAGGAGAATTGCTTGAACCTGGGAGGCGGAAGTTGCAGTGAGCTGAGATCATGCCCCTGTACTCCATTCTGGACAAAAAGAGTGAAACTCTCAAAAGAAAAAAAAAAAAAAGCCGGGCACGGTGGCTGAAGCCTGTAATCCCAGCACTTTGGGAAGCTGAGGCAGGTGGATCACGAGGTCAAGAGATCAAGACCAGCCGGGCGCGGTGGCTCAAGCCTGTAATCCCAGCACTTTGGGAGGCTGAGGTGGGTGGATCACGAGGTCGAGAGATCGAGACCATCCTGGTCAACATGGTGAAACCCCGTCTCTACTAAAGATACAAAAAATTAGCTGGGCATGGTGGCACATGCCTGTAATCCCAGCTACTCAGGAGGCTGAGGCAGGAGAATTGCCTGAGCCCAGGAGGCGGAGGTTGCGGTGAGCCGAGATCGCGCCATTGCACTCCAGCCTGGGTAACAAGAGCGAAACTCCGTCTCAAAAAAAAAAAAAAAAAAGACCATCCTGGTCAACATGGTGAAACCCTGTCTCTACTAAATATACAAAAAATTAGCTGGGCATGGTGGCGCGTGCTTATAATCCCAGCTACTCAGGAGGCCGAGGCAGGAGAATTGCCTGAACCCAGAAGGCAGAGGTTGCGGTGAGCCGAGATCACGCCATTGCACTCCAGCCTGGGTAACGAGAGAAACTCCATCTCAAAAAAAAAAAAGAAAGAAAGAAAGAAAAAAGTCATTAGAGGCCGGGTATGGTCATTCACACCTGTAATCCCAGCCCTTTGAGAGGCCAAAGCAGGAGGATCGCTTTAACCCATAAGCTGGAGACCAACCCGGGCAACATGGTGAGACCCTGTCTCTACCCCCACCAAAAAAAGGTCATTAGAGTTTTTAAGAATTTTAACACGCTGCTTGTCTGAACATTTCTTTATTTAATTCATACATATGTGACAGTTTGGCTGGGTCATAAGATTCAAAGTTGAAAATATTTTTCCTGCAGGTAGTACTCCCTTGTCTTCTAACTTCAGATAATGCAGTTGAGAAATTCCATGATATGCCATTCTTACATTCTTAGTCCTGATCTCTTTTTTTTTTTTTTTTTGAGATGGAGTCCCACTCTGCTGGACTGCAGTGGTGAGATCTCAGCTCACTGCAACCTCCACTTCCTAGTTTCAAGCGATTCTCCTGCCTCAGCCTCCCGAGTAGCTGGGATTACAGGCACCTGCCACCATGTCCTGCTAATTTTTGTATTTTTAGTAGAGACAGTGTTTGACCATGTTTGCCAGGCTGGTCTTAAACTCCTGGGCTTAAGTGAAATGCCTGCCTCACCTCCCAAAGTACTGGGATTACAGGTGTGAGCCACCACACCCGGCCACCATGTGTTTCTATCATTTGCTGTGCTGTGGGTGGAGATGTGCATCCTTCAGCTGCAGGAAATTGTGCTGCTGTTGTTTTGTGGGTGATTCCCCCACTTCGTTTTCTCTGTTCTCTCCGGAACGCCAGTTAAGCCCCAAAATTACAGAAATTAGCTGGGCATGGTAGCAGGCACCTGTAATCCCAGCTACTTTGAGAGGCTGAGACAGGAGAAAATCACTTGAACCTGGGAGGCAGAGGTTGCACTGAGCCGAGATCATGCCATCTGCACTCCATCTCAAAAAATAATAAAAAAAATATTTGACATTAGGGCTGCCCAATAATTTAAAAAACTATAACAAACATTTAATGGTGAAATATTGATCTTATTCTAAAGTGAGAAACAAGAGTGTCTACTACCTGCAATCCACATTATATAGTAGTCTCACCCATACAGAGGGGCAAGAAAAGGGTACAAAAATTTAAAAAGGTGGCTGGACTCAGTGGCTCATACCTGTAATCCCAGCACTTTGTGAGGCCAAGGTGAGAGGGTCTCTTGAGCCCAGAAGTTCAAACATGGTGAAACCTCATCTCTACAAAAAAAATACAAAAATTAGCCGGGCATGGTGGCGCATGCTTCTAGTCTGAGCTACTCAGAAGGCTGAGGTGGAAGGGATTGATAGAGCCCAGGAGGTAGAGGCTGCAGACGGCCATGATCACGCCAGTGCACTTCAGCCTGGGTGACAGAGTGAGACCCCATCTCAATAAAAAAGTTTTTGGTTTGGCTGGGCATGGTGGCTCACGCCTGTAATCCAAGCACTTTGGAGGCCAAGGCGGGCAGATCACCTGAGGTCAGGAGTTCAAGACCAGCCTAACCAACATGGTGAAATCCCGTCTTTAATTACAAAAAAAAAAAAAAAAAGTTTTTGGTTTGTTGGACACAAGTTTTGTTTCTCTTGGTTTGTTTTTGTTTTGAGGCAGTCTCTCTATCACCCAGGCTGGAGTGTGGTGGCATGATCCAGGCTCACTTTAACCTCTGCCACCTGGGCTCAAGTGATTCTCCTGCCTCAGCCTCCCAAGTAGCTGGGATTACAGGCATGCATCACTGCGCCTGGCTAATTTTTGTATTTTTAGTAGAGATGGGGTTTCGCCATGTTGGCCAGGCTGGTCTTGAACTCCTGACCTCAGGTGATCCGCCTCCCTTGGCCTCTCAAAGTACTGGGATTACACATGTGAGCCACCATGCCTGCCCTGGACACAGATTTTTTTTTTTTTTTTTTTTTTTTTTTTTTTTTTTGATAGAGCGTCTACCTCTGTCACTCAGGCTGGAGTGCAGCCGCATGATCACAGCTCACTGCAGCCTTGACCTGCTGAGCTCAAGCCATCCTCCCACCTCAGCCCACCACCATCCCCCACACTACAGATGCACCACCACACAAGGCTTTTTAAAAAAAAAAAAAACACACACACACAGGGTATCAGCAGGGCGTGGTGGCTCACGCCTATAATCCCAGCACTTCAGAAGGCCCAGGCGGGTGGATCACGAGGTCAAGAGATCGAGACCATCCTGTCAACATGGTGAAACCCTGTCTCTACTAAAAATACAGAAAAAATTAGCTGGGCATGGTGGCGTGCAACTGTAGTCCCAGCTACTCAGGAGGCTGAGGCAGGAGAATTGCTTGAACCCAGGAGGCAGAGGTTGCGGTGAGCCGAGATCGAGCCATTGCACTCCAGCCTGGGTAGCAAGAGCGAAACTCTGACTCAAAAAAAAAAAAAAAAAAAAAAAAAATTACACAGGGTCTCACTATGTTGTCCAGGCTTGTCTCAAGGGATCCTCCCGCCTCAGCCTCCCAAACTGTGGGATTACAGGCATAAGCCACAGTGCCCTACCCCACTAATTTTGTGTTTTCTGTAGAGACAAGGTCTGGCTAAGTTGCCCAGGCTCACAGTCTGTTTTCATAGTGCATGTATAATAGCATAAAATACTTAAGAATCAATCCAGTTTAAAAAGGCATGATCTTTATGGGAAAAGGTATGCAACTTTATTGAAAACACTGAGTGGGGAAATAAACCATGCTCATGAACTGGAAAATTCAATTGTACATAGATGCTGATTTCATCCAGATTGATCTACAGATTCAACTGGGTTCCATTCTCTATCTGAAGGGGTTTTTTGGGGGAATTTGACAAGCTCATTCTCAAGGTTACATGGAAGAGCAAGGGCCAAGACTAGACCGCTTAGATGATTTTCAAAGGGCACATGGCAGAAAAAAATGGCCAGTGGAACCAAATAGAAAAATTAATTGTGGTATTTTCAGTAGATCACTATGCAGCAGGGGAAAGGAATGCCATATACACACAGTAATCTGGATACATCCCAGGAACATGCTCGAGTGGAAAGACGAACTGTAAAACAATAAACTCGGCATGATTTCATTCATAAATTTGAAAACATGCAAAGCCAATACAAACACAAAAAAACTATAAAGCAAAGCAAGGGAACGACTGAAACAGGACAGTGTCTGCCCCACAGGGAGGGGCAACAGCAGGAACTTCGAAGGAAATGGTAACGTTCTCAAATGCAACAGGGGATGCTGTTTCTCTTTATAAATGTGTTTTTTAGCTCCTCACTCACTAATTTCACAACAACAAAAAAAAATCCAGGTGCAGTGGCTCACATCTGTAATCCCAGCACTTTGGGAGGCCAAGGTGGGCAGATCACCTGAGGTGAGGAGGTCAAGACCTGACTGGCCAACAGGGTGAAACCCCATCTCTACTAAAATAAAAAAAAATTAGCCAGGTGTGGTGGCGTACACCTGTAGTCCCAGCTACTCAGGAGGCTGAGGCAGGGGAATTGCTTGAACCTGAGAGGTGAAGGTTGCAGTGAGCTGAGATCGCACCACTGCACTCCAGCCTAGCAACAGAGCAAGACTCCATCTTAGAAAAAAGAAAATGTCAGCCAGGAATGGTAGCTCAGGCCTATAATCCTCGCACTTTGGGAGACGAAGGCAGAGGCAGTGGATCACTTGAGGCCAGGAATTCAAGTTCAGCCTGGCCAACATGGCAAAACCCCGTCTCTACTAAAAATACAAAAAAAAAAAATTAGCTCAGTGTGGTGGTGGGTGCCTGTAATCCCAGCTACCCAGGAGGCTGAGGCACAACAATCGTTTGCACCTGGGAGGTGGAGGTTGCAATGAGCCGAGATCACACCACTGCACTCCAGCCTGGGCAAAAGAGTGACAAAAAAGAAAATGTCAGGCTCTTTCTTCTACTGTCTTCCCTCCTGTTTTCTTTCCCTTGGTATATATTTTTGGTTTTCTTTACTATCAACTTAGAGAGATCCTAAGAGAAAGCTGAGATGAACTCATGTTTAAGCCTGCTGTGTGGAACTGGCGATCTCTATTCACTCTATTTAGACAGAAACGTGTAACAAGCAGCTCCTGAGGAATCCAGAGAGGTGCAGGCTGAGCCCTCTCAGCACTGCCCTCCACAGGAGCCCCAACAGCCCCAGCCCACTTCTTTACCTTGATTCTTTCCTACTCATTTCCTCCAGCTGTGGAAGGGTAAAGGCAAAAGCACAAAGACCTGGGATCAAATCTTCCTCCATCTGCCACACCATGGTCTTACCACATTGATTCTTAGGGCGTAACTGCTGCCTCATGGACCAGGTTAGCTAAGAGAGGTTCCATGAAACTGCTGTTGCAGAAATGCTTCTAACTATAAAATGCCAAATCTGGGAACAAACGTTTGGATTCTCATAGCCTGGACCACTAGGACACTGCCTTGGCCTGCTGGTACCCCACCCCCAACTCACCCAGGCCAGGGGAGGTAGAGCCCCAGCCCCTGAGACCCTCAGGCATTCTGCGGTTTCCAGACCAGCAGAAGGACCCAGAAACAGTAGCCCCAGCAACAAACTAAGGGGCCAGAAACCATGCAAAGATGGAGGGAGGCTGAGAAGCAAGTCAGTGCTTTATTAACCTGGCAAAGGGGCAGCTAGGCAGCCTAAGGAGCCCCCTGCCAGACCCTCCTCTGCACTCCTCTGCCCAAGTCACAGCCCAAGCCCTGGACCCATAGGAGTGCAGGCTGAGCAGGGGCAAGGCCAAGGAAGGGGTAGAATTGTTCAGTGCAGATGTTAAGGTCCAACCCTACTTCCTTCCTAAGTCTGGGGGTGGGCCCCCCTCCCACCCATTCCTCCCTGTACAGTTCTGGCTCTTCCTGGAGTCAGGAGGCTGTGTCCCACATCTGCTGTGGTCTGGAAGGTGATCCCATCCCCAGGCAATGGGGAGGCCAGGAAGGGCCAGAGCCAGACGAGGACCCAGCGGGGCCCCAGGGCTGCCTGCAGGTTGTGGCAGGGACCCAGGTCATAGGAGTGCTGGCCCCGAGCCCACTCCCACGTGGTCTGGCCTCGCAGCAGCAGCATTCCATGGAAGAGCAGCCCAGCCCCGCACAGCAGCGCACCCGCCACGCACGTGTCCATCACGAAGGCCAAGGCGAACTGTGCCAGAGAAACTCTGCCTGCAAGGAGAGAGCAGAGATCAGGGAGTGGCAGTAGAACCCAGCTCTTCTTTCACCCGCTCCCCTCCACCACAAAGCAGGGCTCATTCCTCTGCTCAGCAAACCCTGTGTCTGTGTCAATACTGTCCAGCCAGTGCTGGGTGACAAGAACACACTGGTAAACCGGGCAGGCACAGCCCCCTGCTTGGGATACGGCTTCATTCCTGCATCACCTACTTGGTGAGCACTTCCTTAGCCCCAGAGGCGGTACCAGGCACTAGAGGGCGTCTCTGCCCTCAGGGAGCTCACAGACATCAAAGAGGCCATTCTGAGCGGAGCACAATGGCTCCCACCTGTAATTCCAGCACTTTGGGAGGCCGCAACAGTTGGATAACCTGTGGTCAGTTTGAGACCGACCTGGACAACATGATGAAACTCCATCTCTACTAAAAAATACAACAATTCGGCCAGGCGCAGTGGCTCACACCTGTAATCCCAGCACTTTGGGAGGCCAAGGCAGGTGGATCATGAGGTCAGGATATCGAGACCATCCTGGCCATGGTGAAACCCTGTCTCTACTAAAATACAAAAAATTAGCCAGGTGTGGTGGCGCATGCCTGTAGTCCCAGCTACTCAAGGGGCTGAAGCAGGGGAATCGCTGAATCCAGGAGAAGCAGGTTACAGTAGGCCGAGATCGTGCCGCTGCACTCCAGTGTGGTGAAAGAACAAGACTCCCTCTCAAAAAAAAAAAAAAAAATTGCCAGGCAGTGGTTCACGCCTGTAATCCCAGCACTTTGGGAAGCAGAGGCAGGCAGATCACCTGAGGTCAGGAGTTTCAGACCAGCCTGACCAACATGGAGAAAGCCCTGTCTCTACTAAGAATTCAAAATTATCTAGGTGTGGTGGCACATGCCTGTAATCCCAGCTACTCGGGAGGCTGAGACAGGAGAATCGCTGGAATCCAGGAGGCAGAGGTTGTGGTGAGCTGAGATTGTGCCATTGCACTCCAGCCTGGGCAACAAGAGCAAAACTCCCTCTCAAAAAAAAAAAAATATATATATATATATATATAAATTACCTGGATGTGGTGGCACATGCCTGTAATCCCAGCTACTTGGGAGGCTGAGGGGCTGAGGCAGGAGAATTGCTTAAACCTGAGAGGTGGAGGTTTCAGTGAGTCTCGAACACACCATTGCACTCTGGCCTGGGCAATGACAGAGGGAGACTCCGTCTCAAAAAAAAAAAAAAAAAAAGCCAGGCGAGGTGGCTCATGCCTGTAATCCCAGCACTTTGGGAGGCCAAGGCAGGTGGATCACAAGGTCAGGAGTTCAAGACCAGTCTAGACAAAATAGTGAAACCCTGTCTGTACTAAAAATACAAAGGTTTGCTGGGCATGGTGGCACACATCTGTAATCCCAGTTACTCAGGAGGCTGAGGGGCTGAAGCAGGAGAATTGCTTGAAACCGAGAGGCAAAGGTTGCGGTGAACCAAGATCGCGCCACTACACTCCAGCCTGGGCGACAAAGCAAGACTCCATCTCAAAAAAAAAAAAAAAAAAAAAGAGGCCGGGCGCGGTGGCTCAAGCCTGTAATCCCAGCACTTTGGGAGGCCGAGGCAGGTGGATCACGAGGTTGAGAGATCGAGACCATCCTGGTCAACATGGTGAAACCCCGTCTCTACTAAAGATACAAAAAATTAGCTGGGCATGGTGGCACGTGCCTGTAATCCCAGCTACTCAGGAGGCTGAGGCAGGAGAATTGCCTGAACCCAGGAGGCAGAGGTTGCGGTGAGCCAAGATCGCGCCATTGCACTCCAGCCTGGGTAACAAGAGCGAAACTCCATCTCAAAAAAAAAAAAGAGAGGCCGGGCGTGGTGGCTCAAGCCTGTAATCCCAGCACTTTGGGAGGCCGAGGCGGGTGGATCACGAGGTCAAGAGATCGAGACCATCCTGGTCAACATGGTGAAACCCCGTCTCTACTAAAAATACAAAAAATTAGCTGGGCATGGCGGCACGTGCCTGTAATCCCAGCTACTCAGGAGGCTGAGGCAGGAGAATTGCCTGAACCCGGAAGGTGGAGGTTGCAGTGAGCCAAGATCGCACCATTGCACTCCAGCCTGGGTAGTAAGAGCGAAACTCCGTCTCAAAAAAAAAAAAAAACATTCTGTTTGGGCCAGGTGTGGTGGCTCAACGCTTGTAATCCCAGCACTTTGGGAGGCTGAGGCAGGCAGATCACCTGAGGTCAGGAGTTCGAGACCAGCCTGGCTGACATGGTGAAACCCCACCTCTACTAAAAATACAAAATTAGCCAGGCATGGTGGTGGGCACCTATAATCCCAGCTACTCGAGAGGACAAGGCAGGAGAATCACTTGAAGCCAGGAGGCGGAGGTGGCCGTGAGCCAAGACTGCACCACTGCACTCCAGCCTGGGTAACAAGAGTGAATCTCAAAACATTCTCTTTGAAGGTCCTGAGGCAGGCCAGAGGCACCTGTGAGACAAGCGGGTGGCCAGTCTGCAGGTACAGGGAGAAGCGCAGGCTGGACAAGTGGCCCTGCAAGAGGCGTGCAAGGCCCCGAGACTGGGCGCAGCCAGACCTACCAAAGTGTAGGGTGAGAGGGGAATGGCACCTAGATGGGAGCATGGGGAAATCAGTTATTGGGGATCAGATAAAAGATGACAGAGGGCAACCAGAAAGGAAGGCAGGTGCACCAAGGTCCCAGCCACCGGTGATGCAGGCAGAGAACACTTCACAGGGCCTGGGGGCCAGCACTGTCATGAGTCTAAAAGGTCTCATAAAGCATGAACTTGAGTGGGTTATAAAGTACATGGAGACAGATCCCTGGGTGAGTGGCGGTGGCAGAAGTCAGGCTGGAGCAGGCAGGGAAGGCACAGCCATGAGCCTGGGCAAGTCCCTTGGGAAGCTTAGAGCAGGACAAAGGAGTTTGTCCAAGGTGTTAAAGCTGGAGGAACCAGCAGAGGGGGCCTGGCCTGCAGGAGAGGCAGACGCCACAGCCTGACGACTCCAAGCAGGGAGGTAGGCACCAAACACAAGAAGCTGGAGACAGTCAGCCGGGCTCGGAGATTTGAGGACAGTGCAATTTGGGATGTGCCAACTGATTTCTCGCTTGCTCTGTGTCGGAGCTTGGAGGGTGGGAGAGCAGGGAAGGTCTGAGCTGCTGTCACTGTGGGGAGCAAGCTTACGAACAAACAGGAAGACCAGGCATGGCGGAGGGCCTGCTGAGGTCAGCAGCCGGGAACATGAGCATGGCATCAACCTGCCACAGACTACCAGTGCCTCCGGCTCTCAGCAGCCAGAGGCAGACACAGAGAAGCCAGGAAGGCACCATGGAAGAAGATGAGGGAGGAAGTTTGCGACACTGGCAGGAGAATGGTGGGAAGGATGAGTGCCGAGACGACGTCGGCAGCAAAGGTGGAAAGGCACAGACGGGCAGTGAGGGCCACAGGCCTGCAGGCTTATGGAGCAGGTGCCAGGGCGTAGAGGAGTAAGAGATGGAGAGGAGGTGGGGAGCAGAAAGAGGGAGGCAGATGGGTGGTTTGGGGGGTGAATCAGTTGTGGATTCTGACCAGGATTGGGGTGTGGAGATGGGAGCAGGAAAAGGAAGGAAAATGAAGGAAGAGGCCGAGAGCTAAGCCATCCAGGCATTGAGGGTGCTGGTCATGCAGAATTCCAGACACCTTGATTTACATAGGGCCCAGGGCTGAGCAAAAGTCTGAGACTGAAGCCGGAGCCTTCTGTGACTGAGGGGAGTGTGTGTTGACCACAAGGAGGTAAGGGGGTGCAGCTGGAGGGCTGGGACTCATGGAGGGGTCAATGAGGAGGGCAGAGGAGGGCCCGCTGGGAAGCCAGTGTGGGCAGATGAAGACTGATGACCCCAGTTGGGAGGCTTCCCCTGGGCCAGAGGGTGGGCTCTATGCACAGAGACTACTCCAAGTGGCTGGGGAGGTTCCTCACCACAGATCAAAGTGACAGAGGGAACCATGGAAGAGGCAGGAGGAAGGAATTGGGGCAAGAAAGGCCAAAGCATTCTGGGCACAGAGAACAAAGAGTAAAAAGGACCAGCGGGGCTTCTAGCTGTGGAGGTGTCGGGGAAAGAGAAACCTGTGTCGTCCAGAACATGGGATCTCAGGGAGCTTCCTGATCCAAATCTGCCCTCCATAACTGGGCCTTCTCCTGCCTGTCACTTTCACTGGCTCCCCAATGTCCAGTCAAGTAGGAGACATCTCACACCAGTGCTCAGGACCCCGCCAGCCAGGTCTCCCCTACCAATCTGGCCTTAATTCTCACAATTCCCGCCTACCCTCCAAACCTTTGTTCCTGCTGCTTCTCTCACTTAGAAATACCCCTAGAATTCGCTCCCACATCCTGCCACGCAGGAACCCCGACAGGTCTTTCTCCTCTCTCAACAACTCCTGGAATCCTTCCGATTCTCTGGCCAGAATGCTTGCCTTGTCTCAACACACCAGTTTCTGTTCTGCACCCCCAGGGGAATACCAACCTGCCCTTATCACCATAATTGACACAGGGGCTGCGTCCCCCCAGGCCAGAAAGTCCATCTCCCACCAGAATGGGCTGCACTCCCCAGCCCAATACCAGGGCCCCCGCCTCTGCGCAGAGGTCTCCCAGGCACCCCACCTGTAAGCAGCATGAGCCAGGGAAGCAGGAGGAGGGCAGCCATGTGGAGGGGCGTGTGGGCTCGCAGCAGAGCCGACAGTGCAGGGCCCAGCAGCACAGAGACGTGGAGCAGGACACCGGCGGCGTGAAGCAGCAGGCACAGGAAGGGCCGGTAGTTGCTGAAGCCCACGCAGCGGCCCAGCAGGCGGCAGTGGTGGTCCCGACGTAGGATGCAGACGCGGCAGGCAGAGCAGTGTCCACTGCGTGGGGGCACCTGGCTTTGGCACTGGTAGCAGTAACTGCAGGAAGGAACCACAGGGTCAGTTTCCCTAGCAACTTGAGTGCCCCATATCATGCATGGGGCAGCCCCAGAGCCCATCCTGGGGAAGCAGGAACAGTCATTTGCCCTGCTTAACCTCAATTTCTTTTTTTTTTTTGTTTCGATGGAGTTTCACTCTATTGCCCAGGCTGGAGTACGGTGGAGTCATCTCAGCTCACTGCAACCTCCACCTCCCTGGTTCAAGCGATTCTCCTGCCTCAGCCTCCCAAGTAGCTGGGACTACAGGCGCCCGCCACCGTGCCTGGCTAATTTTTTGTATTTTTAGTAGAGACGGAATTTCACCATGTTAGCTAGGATGGTCTCAATCTCCTGACCTCGTGATCTGCCCACCTCAGCCTCCCAAAGTGTTGGGATTACAGGCGTGAGCCACAGTACCCGGCCATAAGCCTCAATTTCTTTTCAGGTAAATGCAGGCTAAACAAGATGTCCTAGGCCCTTCTAGTTCTAGCACCCCAGGTCTGAGGCCTCCTCCAGCCCTAACATCCCCCATCCTGAGACCTCTCTCAAGCTACTAACATCCAGCAGTAAATCCCTCCCTTCCACCATGGACACTCCTTTGTCCAGGTCACTAGGAACTCCCTGGATTACTGCAATGCCTCTCAACTGGTCTCCCGATTCCACCTTTGCCCCACCTCATACAGTCTTACCCCAGCAACCAAACTGACCCTCCTCTGCTTAAAACCCTCCATGATTCTCCAATTTATTTCAAAGCCTTCCATGTCCTACAGCATCCTTCCATCTGTGACATCTCTTCCCCTCTCTTACTCCACTCCAGCCACACTGGCCTTCTTGCTGTTCCGGGAACATGCTACATATACAACTGCGTCAGAGGCTTTGCTTCATCTGTTCACTCTGCCTGGAACACCTTTCCCTCGGATTCCCACATGGCTAACTCCCCACCCCCTCCAAGTTTTTGCTCAAATGACTCCTTCTTTATGAGGTCTACCTTGACCACCTATTTATTTTTATTACTTTAAAAATTAGCCGGGCGCGGTGGCTCAAGCCTGTAATCCCAGCACTTTGGGAGGCCAAGGCGGGTGGATCACAAGGTCAAGAGATCGAGACCATCCTGGCCAACATGGTGAAACCCCGTCTCTACTAAAAATACAAAAAATTAGCTGGGCATGGTGGCGCGTGCCTGTAATCCCAGCTACTCAGGAGGCTGAGGCAGGAGAATTGCCTGAACCCAGGAGGCGGAGGTTGCGGTGAGCCGAGATCGTGCCATTGCACTCCAGCCTGGGTAACAAGAACGAAACTCCGTCTTAAAAAAAAAAAAAAAAAAAATTAATTTGACTGGGCGTGGTGGCTCACGCCTGTAATCCCAACACTTTGAAAGGCCAAGGATTACAAGGTCAGGAGTTCGACACCAGCCTGGCCAATACGGTGAAATCCCATCTCTACTAAAATTACAAAAATTAGCTGGGCATGATGGCGTGTACCTGTGGTCCCAGCTACTCGGGAGGCTGAGGCAGGAGAATCACTTGAACCCAGAAGGCAGAGGTTGTGGTGAGCAAAGATCGTGCCACTGCAATCCAGCCTGGGCAACAGAGTAAGATTCCATCTCAAAAAAAATTTTTTTTTAATTTTAGTGCTCACTTCGGCAGCACATATACTAAAATTGGAACGATACAGAGATGATTAGCACAAGGATGACACGCAAATTCATGAAGCATTCCATAATGAAAATAATTTAAAAAAAGAAAAAAAAATTTAAAGACAGGGTCTTGCTACGGTATCCAGGTTGGGGTGTAGTGGCTGTTCACAGGTGCAATCTGTGAACACATCACTACAGCCTCAGCTTCTCAAGTAGCTGGAACTACAGGCAAAAGCCTGTGCCTGGCATAAAATGTGTGTGTAGAGCCTGTTACCTGGTGTAATTTGTATTTTCTAATTGACAAATTCCAGTTGTATACACTTATGGGATACCAAGTAATGTTATGATTTATTAATACAACTTGGAATAATTTTTTTTTGAGACAGAGTCTTGCTCTGTAGCCCAGGCTGGAGTGCAGTGGTTCAATCTCTGCTCACTGCAACATGTACTTCCCAGGTTCAAGCAATTCTCTTCCCTCAGTCTCCTGAGTAGCTGGGATTACAGGCGCATCCCACCACATCCGGTTAATTTTTTTGTATTTTTAGTAGAGACAGGTTTTCACCATGTTGGCCAGGCTTGTAAACTTCTGACCTCAAGTGATCTTCCTTCCCACCTTGGCCTCCCAAACTACAGGTGTGAGCCACCACACCTGGCCTGACCACCTATTTATTTATTTATTTATTTTGAGATGTTGTTTCGCTCTTGTTGCCCAGGCTGGAGTGCAATGGCGCAATCTCAGCTCACCAAAACCTCTGCCTTCCGGGTTCAAGCGATTCTCCTGCCTCAGCCTCCCAGGTAGCTGGGATTACAGGAATGCGCCACCACACCTGGTTTTGTTTTTTGTTTTTTGGGGTTTTTTTGTATTTTTAGTAGAGACAGGGTTTCTCCAAGTTGGGCAGTCTGAGCTCGAACTCCTGACCTCCGGTGATCCACCCACCTCGGCCTCCCAAAGTGCTGGGATTACAAGCATAAGCCACTGTGCCCAGACTAACCACCTATTTAATACTGAAACTTGCAACCCCTTTACCCTGATCTACTTCTTATTTCCATACTACTATCACCTTCTAGCATTCTATATGATTTTCTTATTATTCCTCTAGTTTCTCATCTGCCCCCTAAATGAGCTCCAGATCAAGAATCTGTTCTATTGTACCCTTAGTACCTTGCACCTAGTAGGTGCCCAGTAAGTAGTTGTGAGTGAATAAATAACAGTCGTTCTAGCTCTTCCATTCCAGGTTCTAAAAAAATTTCTGGCTCTAACAACCCGAATCCTAATGTAAGCCGGTTCTAACATCTCCAGTCTTGGGGCCCTTCCGCCCTGGCAACGGCTCCCACTTCTCCCCCCGGATTCCACGCCCCACTCACGCCCAGCCCTGGCCCAGACCGCGGCCGGCCAGCATCACGCCGCGGATGCTGGGATCCGAGCGTAGGAAGAGCCCCACGTTGCCCAGCAGGTTGAGCAGCTGGAAGGCGGCCAACGCCAGCTGCAAGGCCCGGGCCAGGGGTCCCAGCGGGGGCGGCCCGGGACCGACCACCAGCACGTAAGCCAGCTCCAGACCCACGGCCGTGGCCCACAGCGCGGTGAGCACGAGAGGCAGCCCCGCGGGCGCCCCATCTGCGCCCTCAGCCGCCCACGGCTGCCCCATGGCCTGGACACTGCAGCAATCGGAGCCGGAGGACTCGACCGCTTCCGTATTAGGGAGGGAATAGCGGCAGACGGACGTCTGCTACGGCCAATAAAAGCTTCGAAGGGGTGCGGCAAGCGCTCAGAGTCTCAGGGAGCGGCCGACCAACGGGGCGAGTTGATTGGGCCGACGGACCAGCAGGAGGCCCTCGGAATCCCGCGGCAGTGGAGCACGGAAGACGCCGCGGAGTGATCGGCCCGCCCACCTGGGAGGCCCCGCCCCCCGCCGAAGCCCCGCCTGCTGGCGCCGCCGGCCAGGCGCGCCCGGGGGATTGAGTTGCAGCCTGGGCGGCATCGGGGTTTCCCGGCTCAGCAAATTCTCTCCTACTCCTCCTAGTCGCCCCGATATTAATAGCCCTGCCGCGGCCCATCCAGCTGGCTCGGAGCCGTTCCCCATGCCCGGTGTCTCCCTTCATCACCCCAGAAAACATGCGAAACAGCTCGGCGCCTTCGTGTTCCTGACTGTGAAATGGGGATAGGGCTCCGTGTCCCACCATCAAGGGGCTGAAAGAGGCTAGCCAGGAGCGCCGCAGGGCAGCCGCTAGAGCGGCCCGCGGCCGCTACTATTATCCGCCTTTCCATTGTGGTGAGGAGGAAACAGAGAGGTCCCGTGGATTTCCCAAGGTCACACAGCACCCCCGCAGCGGAGCGAGAATGCAAACCCAGGATCTCCGCCGCGAGATCCATCCCGGCGCCCCCCAGCTCCGCAGTCCCTGGCCCCAGGACAACCCCTTGCCAGGTCTAGCCCGAGCTCCTTCGCCCCATCCGGCCCCTCCCTCCTCCCCCATATTTAGTGCGAATTCGATCCGGGGCCGGATTGGACCCTACTTAACGGGGCCCGGGTGTCCGAGAGCGCGCGGAGCGGAGCGAAGCCAGGAGCCGGAGCAAGATGATGATGGTTATGCAGCCTGAGGGTCTGGGGGCCGGGGAGGGGCCCTTCGCGGGCGGCGGCGGGGGCGGCGAGTACATGGAACAGGAAGAGGACTGGGACCGCGACCTGCTGCTGGACCCGGCCTGGGAGAAGCAGCAGCGGAAAGTGAGTGTTCGCCCATTTCCCGAAAGCAAAACCGAGGCCTGAGAGGCCGGGCGGTTTGTCCTGGGCATCTCAGCAGGGCAGGGGCAGAGGCTGTCTTTAACCTAGAGTGCCAGTCCCCAACCCAGGCTCTGCCCATCAGCTGTCTGCTGTCCCCAGGGCTGGAGGAGAGGACTGGGAGCCCTCAAGAGGGGTTTAGAATGACAAGAGAGTTTCTGGGGTCCCCACCCCACAGCGTTCATTCCCCTGGGCTCACTGCCCCACTTCTGCTGGTCAAAACAGGTTGGGCAAAGTCCAGGAGATCCAAGTTTCGGGGTTCAGGAAGAAGAATCTTTCTCCCACCACTCTCTAGTTAAATATTCCCAGGCCCCACCCTGAGGGCTTGCAGCCAGGCAGCCAGTGGACTTGGGAGTGTGGTGGGGTGAGGAGGGTCCTCTCAGACCTCTTCCCATCTCCAGGGTGGGGTTCATAGTCGCTGTATCTCATTTAACAACTGAAGAAACTGAAGCCCAGAAAGGAGCAGAGACAGGCCTCAAATCACAGACTGTCAGACTTCAGGACCCCATAACCTGAGGATCTTTATCCCTTGCCCCACCCCCACTCTTTCCCAAGATACTCCAGGGGCCCTGAGTCTGCTGAAAAGGCCACAGGTCAGGGATGGGAGACCCGGGTCCCCTTACGCAGTAACCTGACTCTCTGGCCAGATGGACACGTAGTGCTGAGGCAGCACCTCAGGGACCCAGCCCGTTGGGCACTCAGGGCCCCTCCCTCCCTGAGCTATTTTCACTCCCAGACTTTCCCAAGTGGAGGGGGCAAGACACCTGGGTTCCCAAAGAGAAAATGATCCAGGCCAGAGGGAGAAAAGTTTGGGAAGTGGCAGGCCAGGGGTAACTAAGAAAGCACCATGAGCCATTAGACCCTGCTCAGCATGTACCAACACTGTATGACATGAGGAAAGGGAAGGGTACCGGGGCACTCAGTGGAATTTGCAGGACCTGAGAATTCTAGAATTTAGAATCAGAACACTTCCGCTGGGTTAGATAACAGGAGATGACCCCAAGGGCCAGGACGCTCCGCTGACTCGGCTGGGCTTCCCCAGGTGACAGACCTCCCGTTAGGCTCCCTTGCACCTGTCTCCAGCCTGGCTGCAGTCCCAGGTTCTGCAATTTCCCGGTGATGTCATCCCCGTCCTTGGCTCCAGCTGCCACCTGTTCTGCAACATCTCTCTCTACCCCCTCCCACCCGGGCCTCTCCTGGATCCAGGTCTTCATGCCCCTCATATGACACATGCCAGTCTGTGACTTGCCTTTGTCACCTAACAAAATATCAGAAACATCTGTTCATCGCAACTTGCAGTCACCATCTCATCCATTCATTCAACGGCTGCACAGCAGAGAGGCTCTGAAAATCAATCAGCATCCCCTGTAGTTGGACATGTGGCTCATGTCTTTCTCGTCCAGCGTTGTTTATTGCAAGGTGGTAATAAACATCCTTGTGCTCTGCTTTAGCGCTGCCCTCTCCCTGTTCCTCTACGCTCCCTTTCTCCCCAGTGACTCCTCCATCCAAGGGCTTCCTTCACAGTCTTGGGGCAGCATGCCCACCTCCTCCCACCTGATGACTTACTATCTGCCAGCACTGTTTTAGGTGCTGGGATTCGGCAGCAGACAAAATAAAGCCCCTGCCACAGGGAGCTTACATTCCATCATTTCTGTCTCATCCACCCAATCCTGCCTTGTCCCCCTCACTGACACCCTTCCTCTCTTGCCCTGGTCCCAGTTACTGCCTCCTCACTTCTCCCCTCTGCCGCGCCAACCCATTTAGCTCCATTCTGCAACCAGCATGGACAGTTCTGCCCACCTCCCTCTTGCCTGAGGCTTCCCTGACTCCCTGTTGCCCTCAAGATCAAATTTAATCTCCCCGGCTTAGCATCCAAGATCATGCATGACCTGGCCCCTGCTGCCCCTCCGGCCCGCCTCTTACCACTTATGCCCCAACACCCCCAGCTCCATTCCAGCAGTGCCCAGATCCTTGTAGTCTGACAAATGTGGCAACTGTTTCTCTCAGCCACCAAGCACTTGCCCACATAGCTGCCCCTGCCTGAAATGCCCTTGCCTGCCCTTCCCTGCCTGAATAATTCCTGCCCATCACAGTTCTGATCAAATACTGGCCTTCCCCAAGAGGCTCCCACGCTGATCTGCAGCGTCCCTCCCATAAACTCCTCAGCAACTTCTTCCAGCACTTCTCAGATCAACATGACTCTTGGATAGACTATGAGCTCCCTTAGGGCAGGAACCACATCTCATTCAGAGTCATGTTTGGCACCACCCAGACCTGCCTGTCCCCCTGCCTTTTCCAGATCAGAGCATCTCAGACTCCAGGGTTGGAGGGAACTGTGGGAAATCTAAATTGCCCTATTCAGTGCTTGGGTTCCCATCAAGTTGTACTCAGCACCTACTTTAATTACACAAATGGGGAGACCAATCCCCAAAGAGGGAAAGGGGCTGACCCTAGATCACAGAGAGTGAGTGGCTCAGCTGGACTTGGAGCTCACCCTGACTCTACCAAGGAGTCTCTGGAAAGACAGAATTCAGAACTCGAAGGGCAGCAGGTTGGCAGAAACTTGTGTACCAAGTGCAATGTCACCCCTATCCCCAACAGACACACAGCCCTGTACCATCCCTCCCATCTCAGATGGAGCCTGAGGCTGAGGCTGACTCTTGGGGAAGCGGTGGTCAGTCACCCCGGGAAATGAGTTCAGACCAGGCATGGTAGCTCATGCCTGTAATCCCAACAGTTTGGGAAACCAAGGCAGGAGGATCACTTGAGCCCAGAAGCTTGAGGCAAGCCTGGGCAACATAGGAAGACCCCGTCTCTAAAAAAACAAAATGAGATCAAGCTAGGCCTGACCCTTACCAGCTGATCCTCCAACAGCCGGCCGAGTCCTTGCACACTTAAGGTCTACTTGGAGGCCAATTTACAACAGCCCTGGAAGGTCAATGGGGCTAAGAAAATAGAAACACAGAGATAGTCCCTTAGACAAAACCCTGAGGGCCAGATCTAGGAGTTTTCAGATTTCAGAAAGGCAGTATCACCCTGCACTGGTCCTTATAGTTCAAGACCTCAGAGGGCCCCACACTTTGAATGTGTTAACATTTTCTAGGGCCCCCTCTAGTATTTAAGACCAGCTAAGGCCAGGCGCGGTGGCTCAAGCCTGTAATTTCAGCACTTTGGGAGGCTGAGGCGGGTGGATCACGAGGTCGAGAGATCGAGACCATCCTGGTCAACATGGTGAAACCCCGTCTCTACTAAAAATACCAAAAAAACTAGCTGGGCGTGGTGGCGCGTGCCTGTAATCCCAGCTACTCAGGAGGCTGAGGCAGGAGAATTGCCTGAACCCAGGAGGCGGAGGTTGCGGTGAGTCGAGATCGCGCCATTGCACTCCAGCCTGGGTAACAAGAGCGAAACTCCGTCTCAAAAAAAAAAAAAAAAAACCAGCTAAGGCTGAAGTGCTGATGGGAGGATGTCCAAACTGGAACCTGCATGGGTCCCAGATCCTATTTCTCCCCTCCCAGGAAAACTAAAGCTCAGAGAGGGAAAGGGACTGGCCCAGGATGCACAGCAAGTCAGTGGCTGAGCTGAGCTGAGACTTGAATTCAGAAACACAAGGCTCTGAGACGACCTACCCTGAGTGAGGAGACAGGACCGTGCCCCACATCCCCCAGACCTGGTTGTAGGGTCTGAGTGCTATCCTCTGCCCCCAGACCTTCACTGCCTGGTGCAACTCACACCTGCGCAAGGCGGGCACCCAGATCGAGAACATCGAGGAAGATTTCCGCAATGGCCTCAAACTCATGCTGCTCCTAGAGGTCATTTCAGGTGAGGATGGGAAATCAGTGCACCTGGGCCCCAGGACCCAGGAACATCTGGACAGCAGGGGCAATAGGGTGGCGGAATGTTTGACGGGACTTGGCAGGGAGGGGAGAGTTTGTGGGCAATGGTTTCAGCTGCCTCTAATGACCTTTGGCCCTTGGACTCTCCTCTTATACCCAGGAGAGAGGCTGCCCAGGCCAGATAAAGGCAAGATGCGCTTCCACAAAATCGCCAACGTTAACAAGGCCCTGGACTTCATTGCCAGCAAGGGGGTTAAGCTGGTGTCCATTGGTGCTGAAGGTGAGGAGGTAGCAAGAAGGGTCGTGGGCAGGGAGTGGGAGCCTCTCTTGATATCAACAGATCACCTCTGTGAGTCTCAGTTTCCTCATCTCAACAATGGGAATAATCCCTGCCTCGCCAGAGAGCCTGTAAAGAGCCAATCTACCAGCCAGGCCTGGTGGCTCACGCCTGTAATCTCAGCACTTTGGGAGGCCGAGACAGGAGGACCACTTGAGGCTAGGAGTTCGAGACCAGCCTAGCCAACATGACAAAACCCCCATCTCTACTAAAATTATAAAAATCAGCTGGTTGTGGTGCTACACATATGTAATCCCAGCTACTTGGGAGGCTGAGGCACGAGAATCGAATGAACCTGGGAGGTGGAGGTTGTAATGAGCCAAGATTGCACCACTGCACTCCAGCCTGAGCAGCAGAGCAAAACACAGAGATAGTCCCTTAGACAAAACCTGACCCCTTCCCTTTGCTTGAACAACACATAGTTTTAGGATCAGTTCCTTTGATTCCTTTATAGTGTGTTGGAGGAAAAATAAATAAAAAAGAAAAAGAAGAGCAAATATACCTAAAGAGGCAGCGCAGCCTCTGAACCCTAGTAAGAGTTCAGTGAAATCGTTTCTAAGTAACAAGCCAGGCATGGAAGCACGTGCCTATAGTCTCAGCTACTTGGGAGACCCAGGCAAGAGGACTACGTGAGCCTGGGAGCTGGGAGACCAGCCTGGGCAACATACCAAAACTCCATCTTGGCCGGGCACAGTGGCTCATGCCTGTAATCTCAACACTTTGGGAGGCCAAGGAGAGTGGATCACCTGAGGTCAGAAGTTCAAGACCAGCCTGACGAGCCAACATGGTGAAACCCCATCTGCACTAAAAATGCAAAAAACTGCTGGGCATGGTGGCACACACCTGTAATCCCAGCTACTTGGTAGGCTGATCCCAGCTCCTCAGTAACCTGGGAGGCGGAGGTTGCAGTGAGCCAAGATCACACCATTGCACTCCAGCCTGGGTGACAAGAGTGAGACTCTGTCACACGCACACACACAAAAAGAGAAAAGTCTGGGCCGGGCGCGGTGGCTCAAGCCTGTAATCCCAGCACTTTGGGAGGCCGAGGCGGGTGGATCACGAGGTCGAGAGATCGAGACCATCCTGGTCAACATGGTGAAACCCCATCTCTACTAAAAGTACAAAAAATTAGCTGGGCATGGTGGCACGTGCCTGTAATCCCAGCTACTCAGGAGGCTGAGGCAGGAGAATTGCCTGAACCCAGGAAGCGGAGGTTGCGGTGAGCTGAGATCGCGCCATTGCACTGCAGCCTGGGTAACAAGAGCGAAACTCCGTCTCAGAAAAAAAAAAAAAAAAAAGAGAAAAGTCTATCTCAAAACAAATCTCAAAATCAACCAACTAAACAAAAACAAAAATAGATATGGCTGCGCACGGTAGCTCACGTTTGTAATCCCAGCACTTCAGGAGACTGAGGTGGGCGGGTCATTTGAGGTCAGGAGTTCGAGACTAGCCTGGCCAACATGGTGAAACCCCATCTCTACTAAACATGCAAAAAAATTAGCTGGGTTTGGTGGTGCACACTTGTAGTCCCAGCTACTCAGGAGGCTGAGGCAGGAGAATCGCTTGAACCCAGGAGACGGAGGTTGCAGTGAGCCAAGATTGCACCACTGCACTCCAGTTGGGGTAACAGAAGGATACTCCATTTCAAAAAGAAAAGAAAAGAAAAGAAAAACAGATGCTTACTGAGCATCTGCTAGGTGCCCACCTACTAGGTGCCAGCCCTGAGATGGGGGACAAGGGCCAGAAGGCTGAGCAGGGGGAAGGTGAGTTGAGGTCAGATAGCACAGGCCTTGATTGCCAGGCAGAATCTGTCCCCTGACCCCTGCCCTGCAGAGATCGTCGATGGGAACCTGAAGATGACCCTGGGCATGATCTGGACCATCATCCTTCGCTTCGCCATCCAGGACATCTCGGTAGAGGGTGAGCAATGGGGAATGAGGTCGGGGCAAACTGCAATGGCTTGGGCCTATAATCCCCGCATTTTGGAAGGTCGAGGCAGGCGAATCACTTGAAGAATCGCCCAGAAGTTCAAGACCAGCCTGGGCAACATGATGAAACCCCATCTCTACAAAAAATGCCAAAAATGAAAATTCAAAAAAAATAGCTGGGCATGATGGCATGTGCCTGTAGTCCCAGACTAGGGAGTCTGTGGTAGGAGGATCGCTCAAGCCTGGGAGGTTGAGGCTGCAGTGGACCATGACTGTGTCACTGTACTCCAGTTGGATGACATAGCAAGAGAAGAAAGGAAGGAAGGAAAGAAAGAAGGGAGAGAGGGAGGGAATGAAAGAAAAGTAGGCCGGGCGCAATGGCTCACACCTGCAATCCCAGCACTTTGGGAGGCCGAGGTGGGTGGATCACCTGAGGTCAGGAGTTCGAGACCAGCCTGACCAACATGGAGCAACCCCATCTCTACTAAAAATACAAAATTAGCCAGGCATGGTGGTGCATGCCTGTAATACCAGCTACTCGAGAGGCTGAGGCAGGAGAATCGCTTGAACCTAGGAGGCAGAGGTTACAGTGAGCTGAGATTGCGCCATTGCACTCCAGCCTAGGCAACGAGAGCAAAACTCTGTTTCAAAAAAAAATTACTAGCTGGGCATGGTGGCGTGTGCCTGTAATCCCAGCTACTCAGGAGGCTGAGGCAGGAGAATTGCCTGAACCCAGGAGGCGGAGGTTGCGGTGAGCCAAGATCGTGCCATTGCACTCCAGCCTGGGCAACAAGAGCGAAACTCCGTCTCAAAAAAAAAAAAAAAAAAATTTAGGGTAAGAGGGATGACCCAGACCCATTGCCAATGAATTCTCCCCCCTGCTCCCCACCCAGAAACCTCGGCCAAGGAAGGCTTGCTCCTGTGGTGCCAGAGGAAGACAGCACCATATCGCAACGTGAACGTGCAGAATTTCCACACCAGGTCTGTCAGCTGGTTAGCAAATGTATCTGGGCCTCTGTGGGGCACTGGGCGCAGAGAGGAGTCCTCTCTGGTCAGTGAAGGGCACTGAGCTGTTCCCTGTCACAAGCCACAGGGGAGGAAAAGGTCACAGCACAGTTCCTAGAACAGTATCTGAAGAGAGGACTCAGTAATGTTGAGTGGAATGGAATTGAATCCAGGAGGGTCCCAGTTAACTCCTGGAGGAGGGAGTGTTTGACACATCCCTGGAAGGCCATGCCAGCCAGAGGGAAGCTGGAAGCCAAAAACATCTAAAAACTGGTCAGGCCTAAGCTTGGATATGTGACGGAATCGTGATGGCCTTGCAGGAGATGGTCCAGATCTGGTCATCAAGGGCCTCAAATGCCAACCTAAGCGGTTTGTGCTTTACTCCATTTTACAGATGAGACTGTCCTTCTGGGGGGTACTCCTGGGCCAAGGGGAGAACGAGGCCTCAGCTTGAACCCAGGCCTGACCCCCCTCTTCTCTCTGTCCAGCTGGAAGGATGGCCTGGCCCTCTGCGCTCTCATCCACCGACACCGCCCCGACCTCATCGACTACGCCAAACTGCGAAAGGTAGGTCTCCACCACCCCAGTCCACGACCTCTGCCTTCAGCTGACCTTTCACCTCCCTCCCTCACACCCATCTAGGATGACCCCATCGGCAACCTGAACACTGCCTTCGAGGTGGCAGAGAAATACCTGGACATCCCCAAGATGCTGGATGCAGAAGGTGAGAGTGAGCTAGCCCAGGGGAGGGCTCCAGTGGGCCTGGTACAAGTTCCACACCTTTGCACTGCCCTTTTCCTCCTCCTGAGATGCTCTGACCGCCCCTACCCCACTCCTGGGTCACAGTCCCCCTTCTCTAGGAGTCCTCTGTCTTGTCCCCTGCCCCATTCCCCAAGGAGCACCAGCCTCTCCTGCCTCTCCCCTATGTAATATACCTTCTGCCTCACATCCCAGTTACCTGGGTCACCTGGGATCATGCTGGTCCCCCAAGTCTGGCAGCTCCCCTGGGGGACATCCTTCCTGTGGTCCCCATGCCTAGGCAAGGCAAAAGTCAACTGAAGCAGCAAACACTTTCTGAGCATCTACTATGCATGATGCCTGGGCTGTGTGGCCACCGCTGGAGGAGAACTTGTTCTGGCCCCAAGGAGCTTGTGGCCTGGGGGAAAGAGACAGAGGAAGGTATAGAATAGTTCAAGGCACAAAGCAGTGTGGATCAGCCCCTCACGAGGGGCACAGTGGCTACCCACTCACACTCACCCACTCCTTCACACTTTTCTCACCTCAAGGAGAGGCGGGGGGGAAGTTGCTGAGCCCTGGGGTGAGGAGAGAGGGCTTCAAGGAAGAAGATGACCCTGGGCTTGGGTGGCTGGCAGCTGGTGGCCATGACTAGATGCCTCCAACTCTCCCACCCAGAGTGAGTTCTCTGCCTGGGGAGGAACCCCTGCCTTGGCCAGTAGATACCTTGCTGTCCTCTCCTAGACATTGTGAACACCCCAAAGCCAGATGAGAAGGCCATCATGACCTATGTGTCCTGCTTCTACCATGCCTTTGCCGGGGCTGAGCAGGTAAGAGGGCCCAGCTGCTGCTGCCTGTGCTGGTGGACCCAAGAACCCAACCTTGGCTGCAGTCCAACATTGAAGGCACCAGACCATGCGGGTGGGAGTGCCCCTGTCCCAGCTGCACACACTCAATCCTCAGAGAGCTCAGGAACAGAGGACCCTGGTTTGGAAACTCCCTCCCTACCTAAGAGCCGTGCGCCCCCGTCCCTTTCCCGATTTGCAGGTACTCCATTTGGTTTGTTTTTTTGTTTTTTGAGACAGGGTCTCACTCTATCACCTGGAGTGAAGTGGCGTGATCACGGCTCATTGCAGCCTTGACCTCAGTCTCCTGCCTCAGCCTCCCCAGTAACTGGGACTACAGGCACAGGCTACCACACCTGGCTAAGTTTTGTATTTTTTATAGAGATGGTGTTTCATCATGTTGCCCAGGCTGGTCTTGAACTCCTGGACTCAAATAACTCACCCACCTCAGCCTCCCAAAGTGCTGGGATTAAAAGCATAAGCCACCATGCCCAGCTAGGGGCTCTGGTTTTTAAGGGCTTTACAGAGGCAGCTTACTTTAATGCCAGTCCTCTGCCCACTCCTCCCACAGGCAGAGACAGCTGCCAACCGGATCTGCAAGGTGCTGGCGGTGAACCAGGAAAATGAGAAGCTGATGGAGGAGTATGAGAAGCTTGCCAGTGAGGTGAGGCTGGGCCAGAGAGCCCCCTCCTACCATTCTCTCCCTACCCGGGTCCTACTGGCTCTCCCAACCCTGCTAACCCCAAGCACAGGCCTGCAGAGCCTCCCTCTGCTCAGAGTAGCCCTGGCTTCCTCCCAGCCTCCTGTCCGCCTCCACCCTTCTGCCAACCCAAGCTCCTGGTCAGTCACTGATTCACTCATCATTCATCTGTTTACTCACACATCAATCCATTCACTTATATTTAGATAGTCACACAGCCCTTTGCTCTGTACCAACCTATACTAGCCCCTGGACTCAGAAATCAACCATCCCCTCCTTCCCTGACTCGTGGAGACTACCCCATTCTGCCCTTCATAGTTGTCAAAGTCACCCTCACCTACCCTCTGGCCAAGGCCTGAGTGTGGGTGGAGAGGGGTGGGTGAGCTGAGCAGGTTGGCTCAGAGCTCTCTGCCTTGCCCCTGCCTGCCCCTGTCAGCTTCTGGAGTGGATCCGCCGCACTGTCCCGTGGCTGGAGAACCGTGTGGGTGAGCCCAGCATGAGTGCCATGCAGCGCAAGCTGGAGGACTTTCGGGACTACCGGCGCCTGCACAAGCCACCCCGCGTTCAGGAGAAGTGCCAGCTGGAGATCAACTTCAACACGCTGCAGACCAAGTTACGGCTAAGCCACCGGCCTGCCTTCATGCCCTCCGAGGGCAAGCTGGTCTCGGTGAGCTCTGCACACATTCCCTGGGTGACCTTGGGCTCCGTATCCCCATCTGTACAATGGGTGAACCGTGATGGAGGGCACCCCTGCCTGCCCCACAGGACATCGCCAACGCATGGCGGGGGCTGGAGCAGGTGGAAAAGGGCTATGAGGACTGGCTGCTCTCAGAGATCCGGCGCCTGCAGCGGCTCCAGCACCTGGCTGAGAAGTTCCGGCAGAAGGCCTCCCTGCACGAAGCCTGGACCCGGGGTAGGCATACCTACCTCACGGGGCTGGACTGTCTGTCTCCCGGGAGGGGAGGTTCTTGGCAAAATCCACAGGACAGGGGTAGGTGCTCTGCAGGGAAGCCGAGACTGGATTTCCAGTCCTACCCTGACGCTGTGGTGCAACCTGGGCCTCTCTTTGGGCCACTGGTTGTTTTGTTTTTTGAGATAGAGTTTTGTTCTATTACCCAGGACAGTACAATCTTGGCTCACTATAATCTCTGCCTCCCAGGCTCAAGTGATTCTCCTGTCTCAGCCTCCCTAGTAGCTGGAACCGCAGGCTTGCACCACCACGCCCAGCTAACTTTTTGTACTTTTTTTGTAGAGATCGGTTCTCACTTTGTTGCCCAGGCTGGTCTCAAACTCCTGGGCTCAAGCAATCCACCCACCTTAGCCTCCTAAAGTGCTGGGATTACAGGCATGAGCCACCATGCCCAGCCATTTCTTTATCTATAAACTCCCTCCCCACTGACTGCCCCGCCCTGCTCTGGTCTTCTGTAGGTTTGTTCTAATTCATCATGTAGCACTTTATATATATATCAGGTGTCCAAAAGTGAGTCAAGTGCTCACATCACCTATATCATACTCAAAATACTAACGCTAAAATATTGCATGAGTCAAGTATGTTACTCTGGATAGAAACATTAATTCGGTATTCTGTCGAGGATTTTATTGGTAAACAAAGGAGGCAAGGTCAGGGCCTAGAACACGTTAGGCCTGGGCGATCGTCACCTTAACAGATGAGGCTTCAAGGTCACACAGCCCAGCCGGCACCCCTGCCCCTGCTGCCACTGGGTGACCAGAGCCGGCCTCTCTTCGGGCAGGGAAAGAGGAGATGCTGAGCCAGCGCGACTACGATTCAGCTTCGCTGCAGGAAGTGCGGGCGTTGCTGCGGCGCCACGAGGCTTTTGAGAGCGACCTGGCGGCACACCAGGACCGCGTGGAGCACATCGCCGCGCTGGCCCAGGAGCTCAAGTAGGCGGGGCCTCTCGAGGCCCGCCCCCCGATACCGCCCTAATCCCCACTGCCCTCCTCAAGACCCCGACTCTCCCGAGTTCTGTAACCCCGCTGTGGCACACAGGTCCTTCCCTTCACCATTCGCTCCGACCCCTCCTGAAACCCCATCCCCATCTCTGGACCCCGCTCTGATGCCCACACTCTGCCCACTGGCACTCGACCTGTCCCACTCCATGGCCTGTCCTCCAACCTACTGCTCCAAACCCTCCGCATCAGCCTTGGCCTGGCCACCACTTCTCACACAGCCCTGCCCCTCCACCCAAGAGCACCTCCTGGACTGCAGCTAACGACGCGTGGGCACCCCCCCCCCCGCCCACGTAAATAAGCCAGGGCCCCCCCCCCTTTCTAGGAAAGCACCCAGCTTTACCCACCAGCTGCCCTGGCTCGCTCCAACACCTTTGCCCTGATGTGGGGCATGAGTTCCAGCCCTGGGAGTGCAGTTAGGACATCTGGGCTGGTGCTGGCCCCACACTCATCCCACTTTGCTCTCCTAGTGAGCTGGACTACCACGAGGCGGCCTCAGTGAACAGCCGCTGCCAGGCCATCTGTGACCAGTGGGACAACCTGGGTACCCTGACCCAGAAAAGGCGGGATGCACTAGAGGTGGGGCTGGGGGCGGGGGAACTGGGGGGTGTGTAGGGAGGTGAGGCCAGGTCTGCCAGGCAGGTTGCTGACCCGCTACGCCACCCATCCCTAGCGGATGGAAAAGCTCCTGGAGACCATAGACCAGCTGCAGCTGGAGTTTGCCCGGCGGGCCGCGCCCTTCAACAATTGGCTGGACGGTGCCGTGGAGGATCTGCAAGATGTGTGGCTGGTACACTCTGTGGAGGAGACCCAGGTGGGTGCCAGGGTTGCAGGAGACAGATGGGATGACAGAAAAGCTGGATTCAAATTCTGCTAGCCACAACTTTACACTCCTGGGGCACAGGGCTGGGAGGAAAACCCATTTCCGAGTGCTGGGCTACAAGACAGGAGGCCAGGATTCTTGTGTCAGGACTGCCCAGGACCACTGGGTGGCCTGGAGCACACTGCCTTTTCTGTTGCCTGTGTTAAGTGAGGACACCAGCTGATACTTCCTGTCACCCCCAGAGCCTTCTGACAGCACATGATCAATTCAAAGCAACATTGCCTGAGGCTGACCGAGAGCGAGGCGCCATCATGGGCATCCAGGGCGAGATCCAGAAGATCTGCCAGACCTATGGGCTGCGGCCCTGCTCCACCAACCCCTACATCACCCTCAGCCCGCAGGACATCAACACCAAGTGGGACATGGTCAGTGCTACCCGTAGCCTTCTTTCCGCCCCTTCCTGCACACTCTGACCACCCTGAAACCTCGGGTGGCCCAAGATATGGAGATTAAAGTCCATCTTCAAATCTGGGTTCTGCCACAGACTCCATGTGGGACTGGATACATCACCTTGCCTATCTTGGCCTCATCTGTATATGACGAGCCATTAACAGCAGCATTTTCCTGTAACAACTGAAGTGAAGTAGAATTAAGCCTTGTATGTGCACATCTTTTATGTGGACAACCACCCATATTAGTTATAAACGATGTCATCAGCCCCATTTTGCAAATAAGAAAACTGAAGCCCGTATAGATTAGTGACTTGCCCAAGAGCTTTCTCGTATATTCCAGAGAAGCTGGCACAAGGCAACAGGGGTTGAGGTTTGAGGGGCTAGAGCCCATCTCCCCTCAAAGCCATTTCCCAGCCACCAGAGCTAGTTTTGGCATAACTATCCTCCTCCCAGGTCCGAAAGCTGGTACCCAGCCGTGACCAGACACTGCAGGAGGAGCTGGCACGGCAGCAGGTAAACGAGAGGCTCCGGCGACAATTTGCAGCCCAGGCCAATGCCATTGGACCCTGGATCCAGGCGAAGGTGGAGGTAAGAGCTGGGATAGTGTGGCCAACCTGGGGGAGTGGGGCAAGGGCTGGGCCACAGGGAGTCGGGAGCTCTCATGATGACTGGGTACCCCTGCAGGAAGTGGGACGGCTGGCAGCGGGGCTGGCCGGCTCTCTGGAGGAGCAAATGGCTGGGCTACGGCAGCAGGAGCAGAACATCATCAACTACAAAACTAACATTGACCGACTGGAGGGTGACCACCAGCTGCTGCAGGAGAGCCTGGTGTTTGACAATAAGCACACCGTCTACAGCATGGAGGTGGGATCGCACCCTCTCAGTAGAGAGGGCAGGGAGATCACAGCTGGACAGAGCATGTGTGTCCCAGTAGGGTGCCCAGTTCAGCTTGGCCAGGTCCCTTAAGACCCAGCGACGGAAAGTGACCCTTCCAGAGTCACAAAGCAGTCCAAAGCCAGGCCAGGATTGGCCATAGCTGGTTAGGAGACAGGAAGGACTGCTCTGGGGGTTACTCAGTGGAGCCTCCAGATGGGGATGGAGGCCCAGTGAGGGGGAGGACTTGCCCAGGGTCATTCAGCAGACTGAGCGTGGAGCTAGAGCCAGTGGCCAGGCACTGGCTGCCCACTGACAGTGGCCTGTCCTCTGCCTGCCAGCACATCCGTGTGGGCTGGGAGCAGCTGCTCACCTCCATCGCCCGTACCATCAATGAAGTGGAGAACCAGGTACTGACCCGAGACGCCAAGGGCCTGAGCCAGGAGCAGCTCAACGAGTTCCGAGCATCCTTCAACCACTTTGACCGGGTCAGCAGGAGCCTGGCCCTGTAGGGTAAGACACTTTGGGGCTGGTGGGGTCTGGAGACAAAGCCTGATACCCACTCACCCCCTACAGAAGCGGAATGGGATGATGGAGCCCGATGACTTCCGAGCTTGCCTCATCTCCATGGGCTATGACCTGGTGAGTATCCCTCTTCTGTGCTGATCACCTACTGCAAGCCTCCCATCTTCACATACACTGCCCTCTGCACCTTCATCACATCCACACAGGGGCTAGCAAGGTTCAGAGGGGTAAACTCACTTGGACCCAGTTCTGTATGGACCCAAAATCTGAGCTTGTAACATTTTTACCTGTAGAAAAACAGGACTACGGAAATGGGGGGCCCTGGGAAAAAAATCAGGATCAGCTTCCTGCTGTAGCTCTCTGGAGGAGCAAATGGCTGGGCTTTTTGCAGATTTTGCAAATTTGCAGATTTCAGCCTACCATAAAGGACTTCGATCTCTGGAGGAAGGGAACATCCTGTCACCGGGGCTCTGCAAGCCAAGGCTGGATAGTCCCCAAGAGGAGACCCCAGGAGCCCTCCTGGCTTTAGTGATCATGGGCATAATGCCTGGCCTCTATCTCTGCAGGGGGAGGTGGAGTTTGCTCGCATCATGACCATGGTGGACCCCAATGCGGCCGGGGTGGTGACCTTCCAGGCCTTCATAGACTTCATGACCCGAGAAACAGCTGAGACCGACACGGCTGAGCAAGTTGTGGCCTCCTTCAAGATCCTGGCAGGAGACAAGGTAAGTTCCAGGCAGTTGAGGGGCTGGGGGGCTGGGGCAAGGCATGGGACCTGAGGGCCCTCGATGCCTCTTCTCCCCAGAACTACATCACCCCTGAGGAGTTGCGGCGCGAGCTCCCCGCCGAGCAGGCCGAGTACTGCATCCGCCGTATGGTGCCCTACAAGGGATCCGGGGCCCCGGCTGGAGCCCTGGACTATGTGGCCTTCTCCAGTGCCCTCTATGGCGAGAGCGACCTCTAACCTCAACCACTGACGTTCTCTATGCAAGATGGAGAGAGGGTGCACCCTGTGGTTGTTGATCCCATCTGTCCCTCAAGGGAAGAGCCTGAGAGAGTGACCGGCCAAGTGCTTCTGAATAAAGATCCCTCCGTGGGCCTCTCCCCATCTCCTTTTGATTCCTGAAGCAGAATCCGGGCCCTCAGGCTCCTGGGCAGAACCAGCTATCCCAGCTTGACCCTCCAGGAGTCCCCACCATCCCTCCTCACCTTGGGAACCGAGCATTCATACCACATTGGGGACCAGGACACCTCTTTATTGCTGTTAGAAAAGGGTGGCTACAAGTTTCCTGGACGTGGAGGGGGGACACTATCCCTAAATCCAAGGGAACCAGAAAATTTATAGTATCAGAGAAAAGCGGGGGCAGGACAGAGCTGGGGTGAGATTAGAACATCTTCTTCCTGCTCATTACCTGAGCCCAGAGTTCTTGCCCCAGCCTCAACTGCCAAACACCACCCTTCACCCCGAGAGCTTCACCCTGAGCTACCACAATTCAACAAAGGTGCAAGTGCAGAACTTCAGGTTGGGAGTGGGGTGCAGGGAAGCAGGGACTGTGCCCCAGCCCAGTGCCCTCTGCTCACCCTGAGGTACCCAGTGCCTGTCCCTCAGCCAGCTGTACCTCCCAAGTAGGGGCCTGGACACATGTCAGGTTGGGGCAGCAGCCACTCTGATCAGCACCAGGTCCTGAGCTGGGGGCCCCTCCTCAGTCCACCACCGCCGAGCTGGCCATGGTGTTCACACCACAGGCCCCAGACCCGCGATGCAAGTAGTAGTAACCCTGGGAGAGAGTGGGAGCTGGTGAGGGCACCAGGGTAGGATGGCAGCCTGGAGGGCCAAGGGCCAAGCCAGCAAGACTCACCTTCTCACCCCAGTCAGTGCCCCAGCTGTTCTTGATGGCCCAGAAGGGAATGTCAGAGCCTGGGGTGCGGTGCAGAGCAGAAGGTCAGGGCCCTGAATTCCCTAGGCAGAGCCTCAATCACTTGGCACCCTTCAAATACTTGCACTGGGCCTACTGAGTGACACGGACTAGGAAAAGAGCAGAAAGCGAGGGCCCCACCTACCAGCCTCAGGAAGACCTGGTCCAGCCCGGGGGGAGGGAGGAAACACGCACCCACTCACCTCTTGCAGGGTATTGGGCCATCAATATTCAACCTACCACAGCTCAGCTTCCCTTCCATAAAGGACAGATGATGCCCACCTGGCACCACAGCCCAGGTAGCAGGTAAAGAATAGGGTTCCTTAGGCATCCCCCCGATGTCCCCTCTAGAGGACCTGAGATGCTGTGGTCCCGCCCCTGCCTGTGGCCTGGCGGGATGCAAGACAGGCAGTGGAACTCACGGTTGCCATAGCCCACAAGCAACACCGCATGGTCGATCAGCCAAGGGCTGCAGAGGGGCCGGAGAGGGCGGGAGATCCCGTGGCGGTAAAACTGGAGGTGGAGGAGGAGTAGGGGATCAACTCCAAGAAGAGGTCAAGGAGGTCAACAAGAGATGCGACAGGGGCCGTGTCGCTAGGGTCTCACCTGCATGCCAAAGGCATTGATGGCAACAGAGATTGGGCCCCTCTTGGCCAGCCAGGCCGCCAGCTCTGAGAAGAGAAGGGGTGACATCAGAGGGTACCCAGGCCCCAGCCCCACCTGGCCTCACCTCACTCTGCCCCTCACTCACTCTGCTCATTCTGACTCAGCTCCACAGAGTCGTTGATGTAGACCTTGGCCTTCTCTGGTGAGAAGCTGCAGGCCTGCATGTGGCCCCGGTAGCTGTAGTCATCCTCTGTCTCCAGCCCTCCTGGGGAACAGTGGGGATGGGTAGAGAAGGATGGGCTCTCATTTGCCGTTGACAGCCTGAAGTGGACTAAGCCCCCTACACAAGGTCTCACATTCCTCGTTTACCCCAGGCCACAGGCCATCCCCTCTGAAGAATGTCTTCATTCTAGAAATAACACATCTGACGCTGGGAGAAGTAGGGAGGAGGGAGCAGTAGCCAGCAAGAAAAGTAGCAGAGACAGAACTGAATTCCAACTTCTGACTCCTGACCCAGGGCTCGGCCTAACAGTCTTTCACCCAGGCTGGAATGCAGTGGCACAAACACGCCTCACTGCAGCCTCAACTTCCTGGGCTCCAGCGATCTTCCTGCCTCAGCCTCCCAAGCTGAGACTACAGATGCAAGCCACCATGCCCAGCTAATGTCTTTAGCTTTTTGGAGAGATAGGGGTCTTGCTATGTTGCCCAAGCTGGGCCTGAACTCCTAGCCTTAAGTGATCTTCCCATCTTGGCATCCCAAAGTGCTGGAAATACAGGCATGAGCCATCATGTCTAGCCAGGTCAGCATTAAGACTTGAACCCAGTGCTGTGTGTTTCTCATGCTTATGTCTCCCCCCATCATAAACTAACTTCTTACAGAGGGAGAAGTGGCTCCTGTTGCCCCTCCTGACCCCATGAATGCATACCCAAATTCTTTATGGCTGAGTAGGCACTGGAGGGCAAGCCGCCCATGCAGGCCTTGTCAATCTTGTCACAGTCCAAGAGCTCTAGGAGACAGAAGGCTGGTCCTAAGAAGCCCTCCTGAGGGGCTAGGCTGGGGACACATGGGTAGAGCGAGATGCTCACCCTGCTCAGAGAGGGAGAGCAGGGTCCCCTGGTTCAGAAACCACTGGCCCTCCACGTTGCCTGTGACTGAGAAGGCCCAGCAGGAGCCGCACATGCCCTACGAGAGATGGGTAGAGTCAGAGCTGGATCCCTGCGCCAGCCCCAGTGCTGTGCCCATGTCCCACCCTCACTTCTAGGAGTCCAACCTGGTCCTTGACTTTTGTGACAGCCCCCTTACTCCTCCAGTCCCATTCAGGCGGGGCGAGGTCACCCACAGACTTGGCTTGTTTCATCTTCTTGCCAGGCTCTTCTCTCAGGAGAGGATTCAGGTAGATAGTACGGAACTCCTCCTCTGTGGGCAAAGGTGGACAGGGCAGGAGGAAGAAGAGTGTTCTAAGCCAGACCTGACCAGAGGCCTTGCGAGCAAGGCCCTGTCTCTTCCTGGCTCCGTGAGGACTTGGCCACTCCCCCTACCTGTGAGATCACTGAACTTGGTGACTCCATACTGAGCTGTACCTCGGTCCAGAGCCTGGATCTTCTGGGCTCGCACCATGTTATGGGCAAAGATGGACAGGCGCCACTGGGCTTCTGAGGACCAAGGAGCAGAAGAGGAGGGGCTCAACCCCAGGCAAATAATAAAAGGGCAATCCGCTGGGTACAGTGGCTCACGCCTGTAATTCCAACACTTTAGGAGGCCAAGGCGGGTGGATCACGAGGTCAAGAGATCGAGACCATTCTGGTCAACATCGTGAAACCCCGTCTCTACTAAAAATACAAAAATTAGCTGGGCATGGTGGCGCACGCCTGTAGTCCCAGCTACTCGGGAGGCTGAGGCAGGAGAATTGCTTGAACCCAGGAGGCGGAGGTTGCGGTGAGCCGAGATCGCGCCATTGCACTCCAGCCTGGGTAACAAGAGCGAAACTCCGTCTCCAAAAAAAAAAAAAAAAAAAAAAAGAGGAGGGCAATTGAGGACAGCAGGCAGGGGTTTCCCGGGGGAACAAGCAGGGGTGGGAGTCAGACGTGCAAGTGATGGAATGGGAGGTCTGATCAACTTTTGGGGTCAAACGGAAGAGATGACTTCCCAGGTACAAAACCAATAAATGGGGTCTAGAGGACACCACCCAAAAGAGGTGGTGGGGAAAGGCATGTTGTCAAGGACTCTCCAGCACAAAAGATCTGGCCTCTGCCCCCATACCCTGCCCAGAGTGATGAAGACCCATGGCTGGGTTTTTTTTGTTGTTGTTTTTTGTTGTTTTTTTTTTTAAAAAGAGTTTTCCCTCTTGTCACCCATGCTGGAGTGGAGTGGCGCAATCTCAGTTCACTGCAACCTCTGCCTCCAAAGTTCAAACGATTCTCCTGCCTCGGCCTCCTGAGTAACTGGGACACAGGCGTGTGCCACTACGCCCAGCTGATTTTTGTGGGGCTTTTTTAAGTAGAGGTGGGATTTCACCATGTTGGCCAGGGTGGTCTTGAACTCCTGACCTCAGGTGATCTGCCCACCTTGGCCTCCCAAAGTGCTGGGATTACAAATGTTAGCCATTGCGCCCAGCCAAGACACATGGCTTCTGACTGGGAAGATAGCGGGAGACGAGACCAGGTACTCCGAGTGGCTGCCCAGGCCAGGAAGGCTAAAGGAGAGCTCAGGAATTACGGGGTCCTGGAATAGGTACACTACTTCTCGTCTTTCCCCTCTCCCAAAGTGCCAAGTTGGGGAGAAAGTGCCGTTCTGATTGTAACAGGTACAGCCAAGGCTGGGTCCTCACCTTCCTTTGACTCATATGTCCGGTTATAGGTAATGACAAAGTTCCTGAAGATTGAAGCCATCTTCACAGTCAAGTCCTGGATAGGCAGACCGATCTTTAGCCTAGCCAGGGAAACCCACTCCAAGAGGAAAAGAGAGGGCGATGAGGCAGCGGCTGGCTCCCCAAGCTACAGGCTCCTCACCTGGGGCAGGGGATCCTCATTCAACAGTGAAAATACTGGGCTGAAAGTCTCGTTTCCATTGTCTGGATGGGGTTGGGACAGAGAAGAAATCATGACTGAGCCCTGAGTGAAGGCTGACTTGGGCTCCCCAGCAGCCTTGGGCTCTCTCAGCACCTGGAACCTTGGTGTCCACCGGGCCACAGTCTTTCCGCAGCAGCACGTGTTTTCCAAGCTCATCTAGGACTTCGAAACTGCAGAGCTGGAGGGAGAGAAAGAAGCTGCCCTGGGGGCCTGGATGGGAGCAAGGTCTGGGCAAGATGGAGCTGGAGGCTCCTCAGATGAGGGGCACTCCTAAGGCAATCACCCCCACAGTGGACATCTTCCCCGCGCTTCAGAGCATCTCGGTTTCTGGCCCTCGAGGCCTGGGAAGGGGTTCAGGGTGGGGCAGCAGCTGCCTCAGATCCCTGCCTCTTGACCTGAACTGACATCATCCAACTGCTGCCTTACTCAGCCCGGGGGCACGGAACCCCTAGAGCCCCATCACTCACCAGGGTTTTCTTGGACACAGGGAGCTGGCACACCAGGGGGTCATTGCAGGGTGGCTCCTCCAGGGTCGCCTCCAGGGAGTACAGCGACCCCTGGCCCGCCTGGAGAGAGGAGCGGGTGAGGCGCGCACGGTCGGCCCTTCATGGCGCCCAGGGCCCCGCCGGTGCCGCGCTGCACGTTACCCATCGCCAGAGATCCGTTCCTCCAGAGGACAGGCCCCATCCCAAGGTTAGGCCAAAGCTCCCAACTCCCAAACCTTGTACCTCGGCCCGGCGCCCCCGCCCCCGGTGCGTCCTCACCCGGCGGACGCGGCCGCGCACAGCGCCCAGCACGACCCGCGTCCCCGCGGCCCGGCCGCGGTTGAACATCTCCAGCGCGAAGCGGGCGGGCGCCAGCAGCTCCGGGGACCGCGGCCCCCAGGCCTGAGCACTGGCGGCTCGGGGCTGGGCGGGGACGGCCACCGCGCCCGGGAGCAGCCCCAGCAGCGACAGGAGCTGCAGCCAGGGCGCCATGGCGACGGCAAAACCTGCAGCCCAGACGCGCACACCGACGAACACGCCACCAACCCACCCGCGACCGAGCCCGAAGCCAGCTGGGTCTGCTTCCGCCCCTCTCCTTCCCGCGCTCCGGCCAATGGGCGCAGGTCTGGGACGCCTGCGCGCTCGCTTGTTTACAGGAGGCACGTGGGGCGCGCGGGATCTGGTGATCAAGAGGCTACTACTGGCCTGAAGCTAACCTAGTTACTAACCTCTATCGCGAGCTTCTTTTTTTTTTTTTTTTTTTTTTTGACGGAGTTTCGCTCTTGTTACCCAGACTAGAGTGCAACGGCGCGATCTCGGCTCACCGCAACCTCCGCCTCCTGGGTTCAGGCAATTCTCCTGCCTCAGCCTCCTGAATACCTGGGATTATAGGCACGCGCCACCATGCCCAGCTAATTTTTTGTATTTTTAGTAGAGACGGGGTTTCACCATGTTGACCAGGTTGGTCTCGATCTCTCGACCTTGTGATCCACCCGCCTCGGCCTCCCAAAGTGCTGGGATTACAGGCTTGAGCCACCGCGCCCGGCCTATCGCGAACTTCTTATGTGTTAGACATGATATGCCAGCTCCCTTTATTTGGCGTAGCAATATCTGAAGTAGGTGCTATCTCCATCATACAGTCTAGAAAACAAGGCTTGAAGAGATTTAGTGGCGCGGCCCTGTGCAGTGGCTCACGCCTGTAGTTACAACCCTTTAGGAGGCCAAGGCAGGTGGGTCACCTGAGGTCAGGAGTTCGAGACCAGCGTGGCTAACATGGCGAAACCCCGTCCCTACTGAAAATATAAAAATTAGCAGGGCGTGGTGGCAGGAACCTGTAATCCCAGCTACTCAAGGAGGCCGAGGCAGGAGAATCGCTTCAACCCAGGAGGCGTTGTAGTGAGCCAGTATTGCGCCACTACACTCCAGCCTGGGCGGCAGAGTGAGACCCCATCTCAAAAAAATAAAGAAAGAAAAAGATGGGGGCCGGGCGCGGTGGCTCAAGCCTGTAATCCCAGCACTTTGGGAGGCCGAGGCGGGTAGATCACAAGGTCAAGAGATCGAGACCATCCTGGTCAACATGGTGAAACCCCGTCTCTACTAAAAATACAAAAAAGTAGGAGAGAGAGATTCAAGATGGCTGATCACTAGCAGCTCGGGATTGTAGCTCCCAGTGAAAGCGCAAAGAACGAGAGGACGCCACACCTTCACATGAATTCTTGTTGCTCACGCACCAGGAGATTCCCAGCGGAGGAGCCCCACGGGTCGCCAGCGCGACTCTTGTGACCGGCGAGGCGGTTTTGCCGGCGCCTTGGAGCGATGGTTCTTGGTGCAGAGTCGGAAAAGCACCATCAATCTTAACACCGCTGATTTGGTCGGTGCAGTGGGTTGCTCAGATTTCGGCGCTGAGAATCAGTAAGTTGGACGTCCACTCAGAAACCTAATTGCAAAGACGGTGAATACAGGGACCACAGATGGATAAATTTATAACGAAGGGAGGAAAACGGCCAAAAAAGGCTGAGAATGCCCAAGATCAGAACGCCTCTCCCTCAGCGGGGATCACAGTTCCTCATCAGCAACGGAACAAGGCTTGATGGAGAACGAGTGTGTTCCAATTACAGCAGTAGGCTTCAAAATGTGGATAATGAGAAACTTCTGTGAATTAAAAGAACTTGTTTTAACCCAATCTAAAGTAAGAACTTTGAAAAAAGATTTGACGAAATGTTAACAAGAATACACAATTTAGAGAGGAATATAAGTGAATTGATGGAGCTGAAAAACACAATAGGAGAACTTCGTGAAGTATGCACAAGTTTTAACAGCCGAATTGATCAAGCAGAAGAAAGGATAACAGAGGTCGAAGACCAACTCAATGAAATAAAACAAGAAGACAAGATTAGAGAAAAAAGGATAAAAAGGAACGAGCAAAGTCTCCAAGAAATATGGGTCTATGTGAAAAGACCTAATCTACGCTTGATAGGTGTACCTGAATGTGACGAAGAGAATGAATCCAAGCTGGAAAATACGCTTCAGGATATTATTCAGGAAAATTTTCCCAGCCTAGTAAGGCAGGATAATATTCAACTCCAGGTAATACAGAGAACACCACAGAGATATTCCTCAAGAAGAGCAACTCCAAGGCACATAATCGTCAGATTCACCAGGGTTGAAATGAAGGAGAAAATACTAAGGGCAGTCAGAAAGGTCAGGTTACCCACAAAGGGAAGCCTATCAGACTTACAGCAGATCTCTCAGCAGAAACCCTACAAGCCAGAAGAGAGTGGGGGCCAATATTCAACATCCTTAAAGAAAAGAACTTTCAACCCAGAATTTCACATCCAGCCAAACTAAGCTTCACAAGTGAAGGAAAAGTAAAGTTTTTTGTGAATAAGCAAGCACTCAGAGATTTCATCACCACCAGGCCTGCTTTACAAGAGCTTCTGAAAGAACCACTACACATAGAAAGGAACAAACAGTATCAGCCTTTCTAAAAAAAATTATCAAAAAGAGCATCAATATAATGAAGAATTTATATCAACTAATGGACAAAATAGCCAGTTAATGGCAGTATTAAACTCACATATATTATTATTAATTCTAAATTTAAATTGACTAAAATCCCTCAATCCAAAGACAGGCAATTTGAATACAAAACTAAAACCCATCAGTATGCTGCATCCAGACCCATCTCACATTCAAGGATACACAAAGACTCCAAACAAGAGATGGAGAAAGATTTACCAACCAAACAGATAGCTAAAATAAATAAATAAAAAGCAGAAGTTACAATTAAGCAACAAAGATCAAAAGAAGCAAAGAATGACATTATATAATGATAAAAGGATCAATGCAACAACAAGAAGAGCTAAAGATCCTAAATATACACGCACCCAATACAGGAATACGCAGACATACAAGACTTATAAAGAGACTTAGACTCCCACATAATAATAGTGGGAGACTTCAACATTAATATTAGACAGATCAATGAGACAGAAAATTAACAACGATATTCAGGACTTGAACTCAGATCTGGAACAAGTAAATGTAATTAACATTTATAGAACTCTCCACTTTAAATATACAAAATATACACTCTTATCAGTACCACATCATATCAACTTAGAAGTTTAAAAGAAATCTTGGTTGGCTCCTTGTTTGTTATTTGTTATTCTCTTCCCTCATTTTCTTTTATATCTCCATTACTAAGGACAATTATAGGCATACCCATATTTAGATTGCATTCTAGCCCGGGCAATAAAGCAATACCCCCATCCTCTCTCCCTCTTCCTCTTTCTCTTTCTTCCTCTTCTTTATTCTTTTTCTAAAAAAAAAAAAAAAAAAAAAAAAAAAGAACTGTCAGTCCAGAATACTATATTCTGTAGAAATATCCTTTAAGAATCCAGGTAGGGCCGGGTGCAGTGGCTCACACCTGTAATTCCAGCACTTTAGGAGGCTGAGAAGGGCAGATCATCTGAGGTTGGGAGTTCAAAACCAGCCTGACCAACATAGAGGAACCCCGTCTCTACTAAAGATACAAAATTAGCCAGGCATGCTGGTAATCCCAGCTGCTTGGGAGGCTGAGGCAGGAGAATTGTTTGAACCCAGGAGGTGGAGGTTGCAGTGAGCTGAGACTGTGCCACTGCACTCCAGCCTGTGTGACAAGAGTGAAACTCCACCTCAAAAAAAAAAAAAAAAAAAAATGAAGGCAGGCAGGGCGCACTGGCCTGTAATCCCAGCACTTTGGGAGGCTGAGGTGAATGGATCACCTGAGGCCAGGAGTTCAAGACCAGCCTGACCAGCGTGGAAAAACCCCGTCTCTACTAAAAATAGAAAAATTAGCCACGCATGGTGGCTCATGCCTGTAATCCCAGCTACTTGGGAGGCTGAGGCAGGAGAAAAAAAAAAAAAAAAAAGTAGCTGGGCATGGTGGCATATGCCTGTAATCCAAGCTACTCAGGAGGCTGAGGCAGGAGAATTGCCTGAACCCAGGAGGCGGAGGTTGCGGTGAGCCGAGATCGCGCCATTGCACTCCAGCCTGGGTAACAAGAGCGAAACTCCATCTCAAAAAAAAAAAAAAAAGAAAGAAAAAGATGTGAGTGGTTGGCTGGGCGCAGTGGCTCACATCTGTAATCCCACCACTCTGGGAGGCCGAGGCAGGTGGATCACCTGAGGACAGGAGTTCCAGACCAGCCTGGCCAATATGGTGAAACACCCTCTCTACTAAAAATACAAAATTAGTTGCGTGTAGTGGTTGGTGGGTGTTCGTAATCCCAGCTACTCAGGAGGCAGAGGCAGGAGAATTGCCTGAACCCAGGAGGCGGAAGTTGCAGTGAGCCGAGATCGCGCCATTGCACTCCAGCCTAGGTAACAAGAGCGAAACTCTGTCTCAAAAAAAAAAAAAAAAAGAGAGAGAGAGAGAGAGCAGGCAGTTGGATTCTGAGCCTGGGTTTGCAGCTTGATCCCCTCTTACAGCCCCTGTTCTCAACAGCGAAATGATCGGTAATATTCCAAGTGCTGGCAGTGTCTCAGGCTGTTGTGAGGCTCAAGTGCAATCATGCAAGCATTCAGTAACCACTAAGGCAAGGTGCACAGGGTTGGGACTATTCCTTCAAGCATTCACCTGCTGTGTTCCAGGGTCTACCAAGGGAAAGCATGCACAGACGCATTACAGGCATAGTGCTACATTGTTGGAGCTCACAGTCTAATGTGAAAAAGGACAGATGAGAAAAACAACATTTTCCTGCAAGGTGTTGCTACCTAGGAAAGAGAAAACAGGGAAAAGAAACTTTGAGGGAATTTGGCCCTGGGTGCAGTGGCTCACACCTGTAACCCCAACACTTTGGGAGGCCAAGGCGGGTGAATCGCCTGAGGTCAGGAGTTTGAGACCAGCCTAGCTAATGTGGTGAAACCCCACCTCTACTAAAAATACAAAATTTGCCATGCGCGGCGGCTCAAGCCTGTAATCCCAGCACTTTGGGAGGCTGAGGCGGGTGGATCACGAGGTCGAGAGATCGAGACCATCCTGGTCAACATGGTGAAACCCCGTCTCTACTAAAAATACAAAAAATTAGCTGGGCATGGTGGCGTGTGCCTGTAATCCCAGCTACTCAGGAGGCTGAGGCAGGAGAATTGCCTGAACCCAGGAGGCGGAGGTTGCGGTGAGCCGAGATCGCGCCATTGCACTCCAGCCTGGGTAACAAGAGCGAAACTCTGTCTCGAAAAAAAAAAAAAAAAAAAAAAAAATACAAAATTTAGTTGGGCGTGGTGGTGAGTGCCTGTAATCTCAGCTACTCGGGAAGCTGAGGCAGGAGAATCACATGAACCCGGGAGGCAGAGGTTGCAGTGAGCAGAAACTGTGCCACTCAACTCCAGCCTGGGCAACAGAGTGAGACTCCACCTCAAAAAAAAAAAAAAAAAATTGAAACTGCCTTTGCAAAATTATGACAGTAAGAGAAATCTGACATAGCTGACTGCATCTTGCTTTCTAGCCTCACAGGCTGGCTGTCTTTGCTCATTCCTGAGCATGGGGCAAGCTAACTTTTCGAGAAATTTAGTTTATACTTTAAATGATAATACCCCTTCCCCAAAACTAAACCATCCTTGTAAAACTAATGAAAGGCCACCAAGTTAGAAAGATGAGAGGAGCCTGAATTCTGCAAAGATGTAGATATAGTTTTTTGGGTTTTTTTTTCCGAGACAGAGTCTTGTTCTGTCGCCAGGCACGAGGCTGGAGTGCAGTGGCGCAATCTCAGCTCACTGCATCTTCTGTCTCCCGGGTCCAAGCATTTCTCCTGCCTCAGCCTCCCGAGTAGCTGGGACTACAGGCGTGTGCCACCAAACCCAGCTAATTTTTGTATTTTAGTAAAGACAGGGTTTCACCATGTTGGCCAGTTGGTCTTGATCTCTTGACCTCGTGATTTTCCTGCCTCGGGCTCCCAAAGTGATGGGATTACAGGCGTGAGCCGCTGTGTCCCCCAGATGTAGGCATAGTTAAAGGACTACTAGCCATTGTTCTGGAAGTTACAAGATTTGCAAATTCCCCAATTACTCCTGTAAATAACATCACTATTGTGGAACCTAAGATTGGCCTTTTGCATTTCTGACTATGGAATGGCACCACCCTGATGTGTGACTCAACCAGTCCTGTGGCCCCGCCCAGAAGCGGACTCACTGCAAGAGGGCCATTTTCCACAGTACTGTGATTTCAGACCCAAGCAATCAGTGGCACCCACATCCTATCCCCATGCTCACCAAACTATCTTTGAAAAACTCTAACCTCCGAGCCTTCAGTGAGATTGATGTAATAACTCTGTCTTCCCATGTGGCATGGCATGTCTTGTGTCAATTAAACTCTTTCTTTAAAGCAATGCTGTGGTCTCTGAATTCATTGTTTGTGCAGTGGGTAGGAAGAATCCATCTGGGATTACAAGATCATCTAGTTCAAACCGGAATTGCTACAGCAGCAGAGGTCTAGAGAGACAAAGCGACATTCCAGCTACTCAGAAATTAGTGCTGGAGCCAGAGTGGAGCCATCTCAATGCTCCCAGTTGCCAGCTGAGGTCTGAGAGGAGAGGACATGAGAGATTCCAGCAGATACTAATCTCTCCTTGATTATGCTCTTGATTATGCTCAGATGGAGCAAAACTCCATCTGAAAAAAAAAAAAAAGACAAGAAATACAAACATTATCCAGGCATAACAGTGTGTACTACAGTCTCAGCTACCTGGGAGTCTGAGGTGGGAAGATCTCTCTTTTTTTTTTTTTTTTTTTTTGAGACGGAGTTTCTCCCTTGTTACCCAGGCTGGAGTGTAATGGCGCGATCTCGGCTCACCGCAACCTCCGCCTCCTGGGCTCAGGCAATTCTCCTGCCTCAGCCTCCTGAGTAGCTGGGATTACAGGCATGCGCCACCACGCCCAGCTAGTGTTTTGTATTTTTAGTAGAGATGGGGTTTCACCATGTTGACCAGGATGGTCTCGATCTCTTGACCTCGTGATCCACTCGCCTCGGCCTCCCAAAGTGCTGGGATTACAGGCTTGAGCCACCGCGCCCGGCCCAGGTGGGAGGATCTCTTAATCACAGGAGGTTGAGGCTGCAATGAGCCATGATCATGCCACTGCACTACAGCCTGGGTGACAGAACAAAACCCTGTTCCAGGAAAAAAAAAAAAAAAAAGCCAGAGGTCTTAAGACTTTCTTGCAATACATTCAAGAATGTAGCAATAAAACCCCAAATTCAGCCAGGCGTGGTGGCTCATGCCTGTACTCTTAGCACTTTGGGAGGCCAAGGTGGGCAGATTACCTGAGGTCAGGGGTTCAAGACCGGTCTGGCCAACAAGGCGAAACCTCGTCTCTAATAAAAATACAAAAATTGGCCAGTGCTGTGGCTAAAGCCTGTAATCCCAGCATTTTGGGAGGCCAATGCAGACGGATCACTTGCGGTCAGGAGTTTGAGACCAGCCTGGCCAACATGCCAAAACCTTGTCTCTACTAAAAATACAAAATTAGCCAGGCATGGTAGTACATGCCTGTAGTCCCAGCTACTCAGGAGGCGGAGGCAGGAGAATTGTCTGAACCCGGGAGGCAGAGGTTGCAGTGAGCCAAGACTGTGCTTTTGCACTCTAGCCTGAGTGACAAAAGTGAAACTCCGTCTTAAAAAAAAATACAAGGGACCAGACAAGGTGACTCACGCCTGTAATCCTAGCACTTTGGGAGGTCGAGATGGGTGGATAAAGAGGTCAGGAGTTCAAGACCAGCCTGCCAAGATGGTGAAACTCCGTCTTTACTAAAACTACAACAATTCGCCAGGCGCTGTGGCAGGTGCCTATAATCCCAGCTACTTGGGAGGCTAAGGCTTGAACCCAGGAGGCACTGGTTGCAGTAAGCCAGGATCGCCTGCCAAAATGGCAAAACCCCAGCAAAACCCTATCTCTACTAATAATATGAAAATTAGGTGGGTAAGATGGCACATGCCTGTAATCCCAGCTACTCAGGAGGCTGAGAATCAAGAATCGCTTGAATCCGAGAGAGAGAGGTTGCAGTGAACTGAGATGCCACCACTGCACTCCAGCTTGGGTGACAAAGCGAGACTCTGTCTCAAAAATAAATACATCCATGTCAGACCTCCATGCGCAAGCCTGTACCCAGAAAGTCTTAAGACCTGATTGCCTTGGCTGATCGCCCCCCCAACCCCTGCCTGCATTTGCCATTATCCCTGATAGCCCAGTGGAGCTTCCCGCAGTTAAGATGGCTCACCCCACCTGGCCATCTTAACTGTTATTATGATAATGTGAATACTACTCACCCCACCCTGCCATATTAACTGCTCTTACGCCTTACCCTACCGGCCATTGTAACTGAACTTATGGTAATGTATACTCCTCACCCCAACCCCCACCAGTGTAACTGATCTTACTCTGTAACTTTCCACTACCCACCCCAAACCTATAAAACCAACTCCTATCCCACCACCCGTCACTAATGACCTTTTTGGCCTCAGCCCACCTGTACCTAGGTGAATAAACAGCCATGTTGCTCACAAAAAGCCTGTTTGGGGGGTCTCTTCATTCAAAGCGCATGTTTTTAACAATACATACATACTAAAAAAGGAAGAAAGAAGGGAAGGAAGGAAGGAAGGAAGGAAGGACAGACATGGTATAGTTACAAAAAAGGATGCCACAGCCCAGGGTCATCCCAGTGTTCGGAAAGTGAGCTGAAAGTGGGGGTAGTGGAGGATACTGGGAAGGAGTGGATATTGAGGGAGAAGGAAGACTAGGAGAGAGTGATTAAGAAAGCAGAATATGGCCGGGCACGGTGGCTCAAGCCTGTAATCCCAGCACTTTGGGAGGCCGAGGCGGGTGGATCACGAGGTCGAGAGATCGAGACCATCCCGGTCAACATGGTGAAACCCCGTCTCTACTAAAAATACAAAAAATCAGCTGGGCATGGTGGCACGTGCCTGTAATCCCAGCTACTCAGGAGGCTGAGACAGGAGAATTGCCTGAACCCAGGAGGCGGAGGTTGCGGTGAGCCGAGATCGCGCCATTGCACTCCAGCCTGGGTAACAAGAGCGAAACTCCGTCTCAAAAAAAAAAAAAGAAAGCAGAATATGGCCAGGCGCGGTGGCTCAAGCCTGTAATCCCAGCACTTTGGGAGGCCGAGGCGGGTGGATCACGAGGTCAAGAGATCGAGACTGGCCGGGCGCGATGGCTCAAGCCTGTAATCACAGCACTTTGGAAGGCCAAGGCGGGTGGATCACGAGGTCAAGAGATCGAGACCATCCTGGTCAACATGGTGAAACCCCGTCTCTACTAAAAATACAAAATATTAGCTGGGCATGTTGGCGCGTGCCTGTAATCCCAGCTACTCAGGAGGCTGAGGCAGGAGAACTGCTTGAACCCGGGAGGCGGAGGTTGCGGTGAGCCGAGATCGCGCCATTGCACTCCAGCCTGGGTAACAAAAGCGAAACTCCGTCTCAAAAAAAAAAAAAAAAAAAAAAAAAAAAAAGAGATCGAGACCCTCCTGGTCAACACGGTGAAACCCCGTCTCTACTAAAAATACAAAAAGTTAGCTGGAAGCCGGGCGCGGTGGCTCAAGCCTGTAATCCCAGCACTTTGGGAGGCCGAGGCTGGTGGATCACGAGGTCGAGAGATCGAGACCATCCTGGTCAACATGGTGAAACCCCGTCTCTACTCAAAATACAAAAAAAATTAGCTGGGCATGGTGGCTCGTGCCTGTAATCCCAGCTACTCAGGAGGCTGAGGCAGGAGAACTGCCTGAACCCAGGAGGCGGAGGTTGCGGTGAGCCGAGATCACGCCATTGCACTCCAGCCTGGGTAACAAGAGCGAAACTCCGTCTCAAAAAAAAAAAAAAAAAAAAAAGTTAGCTGGGCATGGTGGCGCGTGCCTGTAATCCCAGCTACTCAGGATGCTGAGGCAGGAGAACTGCCTGAACCCAGGAGGCAGAGGTTGTGGTGAGCTGAGATCGTGCCATTGCACTCCAGCCTGGGTAACAAGAGCGAAACTCCGTCTCAAAAAAAAGAAAGCAGAATATAATGTATTGCAAGAAAGAGGAAGTGGCTGGCTGTGTCAGATGCCAACAACAGGTCAAGGAAGATGAGGAGAGAGAAGTGCCCTTGGACTTAGCCACAGATAGGTCACTGGGCACCTCATTAGGAGGAGTGGTTTGAGGAGAGGATGTGAGAAATGTGGACAATGACTGGAGACAAGGATTTCAGGAAGTTTCACCAGGAGGGAGAGTAGAGAAACAAGGTAAGAGCTAGAGGGGCATGGGGCATCTGAAGAGTGCTTTTAAGATGGAGACATACTAGCCTGGCCAACATGATGAAACCCCGTTTCACTGGGCGTGGTGCTGGGTGCCTGTAATCCCGCCTACTCTGGAGGCTGAGGCAGAATTGCTTGAACCTGGGAGGCAGAGGTTGCAGTGAGCTGAGATCGCACCACTGTACTCCAGCCTGGGCAACAGAGCAAGACTCCATCTCAAAAAATAAAATAAGATAGAGACATGGCTGGGCATGGTGGCTCAAGCTAGTAATTTCAGCATTTTGGGAGGCTGAGGCGGGTGGATCACTTGCGGTTAGGAGTTTGAGATCAGCCTTGTCAACAGGGTGAAACCCCATCTCTACTAAAAATACAAAAAGTTAGCCAGGCATGGTGGCAAATGCCTGTAATCCCAAGCATTTGGGAAGCTGAGGCAGAAGAATTGCTTGAACCCTGGACGCGGAGGTTGCAGTGAGCCTAGATCCCGCCATTGCACTCCAGCCTGGGCAACAAGAGCAAAACTTCATCTCAAAAAAAAAAAAAAAAAGATGGAGACACTAAAGCACACACAGGATACGGGTTGGTGATTGCTGAGAATCAGAACAGAGATATTAATGACTCAGAAGAAAGATAGCAGGTTTGAAGGGGCCAAGAGCTTAAGGAGGTGAGAGGTAGTGTATTAGTTAATTACTCCTGTGTAAAACACTACTGCAAGCCGGAACAGTGATTTGCCCCTGTAATCCCAGCACTTTGGGAGACCAAGGTGGGAGCATCGCTTGAGCCCAGGAGTTTGAGCCCACCCTGGGCAACATGGCAAAACACTCTCTACAAAAAATACAAAAATTAGCCAGGCATGACAGCATGCATGTGTAGTCTCAGCTACTCTGGAGGCTGAGACAGGAAGATCACTTGAGCTGCAGATCACTGGAGGCTACAGTGAGCCATGATTGTACCGCTGTGATGTAGCCTGGAAGACAGAAGGAAATCTTATTAAAAAAAAAAAAAAAAGAAAGAAAGAAAAAGAAAAACCCAAACCAACCATCCCATTACCCACAAAATTAGTGGCTTAAAACAATGCATGGCCGGGCGCGTGGTGGCTCATGCCTGTAATTCCAGCACTTTGGAAGGCTGAGGCAGGTGGATTGCTTGAGCTCATGAGTTCAAGACCAGCCTGGGCAACATAGTGAAACCCCATCTCTACAAAAAATACAAAAAATAGCCATGCGTGGTCGTATATGCCTGTGGTCCCAGCTACCCAGAGGCCAAGGTGGGAGGATGGCTTCTGCCCGGGAGGCAGAGCTTGCAGTGGGCTGAGATTGAGATCAAAGCACTGTACTCCACCTTGGCTGATAGAGTCAGACCTTGCCTCAAAAAAAAAAAAAAAAAAAAAGCACGTTTCTTGGCGAAACCCCATCTCTACTAAAAAAAAATAATAAGCCGGGCGCGGTGGCTCAAGCCTGTAATCCCAGCACTTTGGGAGGCCGAGGCGGGTTGATCACGAGGTCGAGAGATCGAGACCATCCTGGTCAACATGGTGAAACCCCGTCTCTACTAAAAGTGCAAAAAATTAGCTGGGCATGGTGGCGTGTGCCTGTAATCCCAGCTACTCAGGAGGCTGAGGCAGGAGAATTGCCTGAACCCAGGAGGCGGAGGTTGCGGTGAGCCGAGATCGCGCCATTGCACTCCAACCTGGGTAACAAGAGCGAAACTCCGTCTCAAAAAAAAAAAAAATAATAATAATAATAATAATACAAAAATTAACTGGGTGCAGTGGCAAGCGCCTGTAATCCCAGCTACTTGGGAGCATGTTGCTTGAACTCCGGAGGCGGAAGTTGCAGCAGTGAGCCGAGATTGTGCCACTGCACTTCAGCCTGGGAGACAGAGCAAGACTCCATCCCCTCCTCCAAAAAGAAAGCGTGTTTCTTACATCCATTTCAGTGGGTCAGGAGCCGGCACAGCTTACGTGGGTCCTCTGCAGGGCAGCACTTCGAGCTGGCTAGGGCTGCCCTCTCCTCTCAGACTCAGCTGGGAAAAGAACTCAAACAGCATTCAGCCTCTGTGGCTACCAGACTGTGGTCCTCAGCCACTTGCAAGCAAGGCTGCCCTCAATTCCTTGACACATGAGCCTCCCAGCATGGCCACTTGCTTCCTCAAAGCCAGGAAGGGAAACACAGGTTATCACAATCTTACATAACATAATCACATCCATGTCATAACATAGATCAATCACCTCTGTTCTATCCTGTTGGTTAGATGCAAGTCACAGTCCCACTCACACTTAAGGAGAGGGGATTAAACCAGGGTGTAAATATCAGGAGGTGGGGATCACGGGGGGCCATCTTAGTGCCTGTCTGCTGCAGGCATTCCCCAGAAGAGTATCTAGCACACACAAATATTAACAGCAGCAATAATAATGGCTAACGTTTTCTGTGCACTCACTACCTGTGAGGCACTCAGAGTCCTCGGCTTGTGCATTATCAGCTCATGTAACTCCACACAGCCCTCTGAGATAGTTGTGATGCATGTGAAGAAACAAAGGCAAAAGGAGATTTGGTAATTTGCCCAGAAATTGGTGAATGCTGGATGCAGGGTTTGAGTCCAGTTTTCTTTTTTTTTTTTAGACAGGGTCTCACTCTGTCGCCCTTGCTGGAGTACAGTGGTACCATCTCAGCTCACTGTAGCTTCTGCCTCCCAGGTTCAAGTGATTCGCCTGCCTCAGCCTTCTGAGTAGCTGGGATTACAGGCATATGCTACCACACCAGGCTACTTTTTGTATATTTAGTAGAGACAGGGTTTCCCAATGTTGGCTAGTCTGGTTTTGAACTCCTGACCTCAAGTGATCCTCCCACACCAGCCTCCCAAAGTGCTGAGATTACAGGTGTGAGCCACTGCACATGGCCAACTTAGATAAATCCAGTTCTTTGTTTTTTTGTTGTTGTTTTTTCTTTCTTTCTTTCTTTTTTTCTTTCTTTCTTTTTTTTTTTTTTTTTTTTTTTTTTTTTGAGACGGAGTTGCGCTCTTGTTACCCAGGCTGCAGTGCAATGGCACGATCTCCGCTCACCGCAACCTCCGCCTCCTGGGTTCAGGCAATTCTCCTGCCTCAGCCTCCTGAGTAGCTGGGATTACAGGCACGTGCCACCATGCCCAGCTAATTTCTTGTATTTATAGTAGAGATGGGGTTTCACCATGTTGACCTGGATGGTCTTGATCTCTTGACCTCATGATCCACCCGCCTCGGCCTCCCAAAGTGCTGGGATTACAGGCTTGAGCCACCGCGCCCGGCCCTTGTTGTTTTTTAAGATGGAGTCTCACTCTGTCACCCATGCTGGAGTGCAGTGGTGTGATCTTGGCTCACTGCAACCTCCACCTCCCAGGTTCACGCAGCTCTCCTGCCTTGGTTTCCTGAGTAGCTTGGATTACAGGCATGCACCAACACGCCCAGCTAATTTTTGTAGTTTTTAGTAGAGTTTCACCATGTTGGCTAGGCTGGTTTCCAACTCCAGACCTCATGATGTGCCCGCCTCGGCCTCACAAAATACTGGGATTACAGGCATGAGCCACCATGTCCAGTCTAGATAAAGCCAGTTCTAAGACCCATAAAGACTCTTCTCAAAGTAGCCTCTACAGATCCCTGGGTGCATGGAAGCACGCCATTGAAAGCCAGAGGACAGACGGCACTGTTCCTTCACGCTAATAAACTGAGTAAATTAGTCACCCAGTCACCACCCAGTAGTAGACAATGCATAGTGTGCACATCTGCTTCAGTAGGCCTAGATCAGGAGCCTAGAATGTGCTAGGGAAGCTTAGGAACTGAAAAGTCTGCAGCAGACTGGATATGGTGGCTTACACCGGTAATCCCAGCACTTTGGGAGGCCAAGGAAGAAGGGATCACCTGAGGTCAGGAGTTTGAGACCAGCCTGATCAACATAGTGAAACCCCTTCTCTATTAAAAATACAAAACTTTGATAGGCCGGGCGCGGTGGCTCAAGTCTGTAATCCCAGCACTTTGGGAGGCCGAGGCGGGTGGATCACAAGGTCGAGAGATCGAGACCATCCTGGTCAACATGGTGAAACCCCGTCTCTACTAAAAATACAAAAAACTAGCTGGGCGTGGTGGCGCGTGCCTGTAATCCCAGCTACTTAGGAGGCTGAGGCAGGAGAATTGCCTGAACCCAGGAGGTGGAGGTTGCAGTGAGCCGAGATCGCGCCATTGCACTCCAGCCTGGGTAACAAGAGCGAAACTCCGTCTCAAAAAAAAAAAAAAAAAAAATACAAAACTTTGACCGGGCGTGGTGCCTTACGCCTATAATCACAGCAGTTTGGGAGGCCAAGGCAGGTAGATCACCTGAGGTCAGAAATTCGAGACCAGCCTGACCAATGTGGCGAAACCCCATCTCTTTAAAAAAAAAAATACAAGGCCGGGCGCGGTGGCTCAAGCCTGTAATCCCAGCACTTTGGGAGGCCGAGGCGGGTGGATCACGAGGTCGAGAGATCGAGACCATCCTGGTCAACATGGTGAAACCCCGTCTCTACTAAAAATACAAAAAAAACTAGCTGGGCGTGGTGGCGTGTGCCTGTAATCCCAGCTACTCAGGAGGCTGAGGCAGGAGAATTGCCTGAGCCCAGGAGGCGGAGGTTGCAGTGAGCCGAGGTCGCGCCATTGCACTCCAGCCTGGGTAACAAGAGGGAAACTCCGTCTCAAAAAAAAAAAAAAAAAAAAAAAAAATGTAGATTTTTGGCCAGGCGTGGTGGCTCAAGCCTGTAATCCCAGCACTTTGGGAGGCCGAGGCGAGTGGATCACGAGGTCAAGAGATCGAGACCACCCTGGTCAACATGGTGAAACCCCGTCTCTACTAAAAATACAAAAAATTAGCTGGGCATGGTGGCACATGCCTGTAATCCCAGCTACTCAGGAGGCTGAGGCAGGAGAATTGCCTGAACCCAGGAAGCGGAGGCTGCGGTGAGCCGAGATCGCGCCACTGCACTCCAGCCTCGGTAACAAGAGCGAAACTCTGTCTCAAAAAAAAAAAAGAAAGAAAGAAAAAGAAAATGCAGATTTTTCTTTTCTTTCTTTCTTTTTTCTTTTTTGAGACAGAGTCTCACTCTGTCACCAGGCTGGAGTGCAGTGGCGCAATCTCGGCTCACTGCAACCTCTACCTCCCGGGTTCAAGTAATTCTCCTGCCTCAGTCTCCCGAGTAGCTGGGACTACAGGTGTGTGCCACCACGCCCGGCTAATTTTTGCCTTTTTAGTAGAGACAGGGCTTCACCATGTTGGCCAGGGTGGTCTCTATCTCTTGACCTCGTGATCCCTGCCTGTCTCGGCCTCCAAAAGCACTGGGATTACAGGCGTGACCCACCACGCCCGGCCTTTTTTTTTTTTTTTTTTGAGATGGAGTCTTGTTCTGTCTCCCAGGCTGGAGTGCAGTGTCACAATCTTGGCTTGTTGGAACCTCCATCTCCCAGGTTCAAGTGATTTTCCTGCCTCAGACTCCCTGGTATCTGGGATTACAGGTACGCATCACCACACCTGGTTAATTTTTGTATTTTTAGTAGAGACGATGTTTCACTATGTAGGCCAAGCTGGTCTCAAATTCCTGACCTCAAATGATCCACCCGCCTCAACTTCCCAAAGTGCTGGGATTACTGGCGTGTACCACCGCGCCCAGCCAATGTCTTTCTTTTGAGGTCACTCCTTCCTCCCACCTCTAAGCGTTCCAGAATCCACAATGATTTTTGTCTGAAAGAGCAGGGGAGTGAGGGGGGCTGGTTTCTGAGGGTGCTGGCAGAGCAACTTGAGACCGGGGTCCACTTCGGTCATGACTCTTTATTGACACACAGTGGCGCTGTTGAGGTTTGGTCCTGTGCATTCCCGAGTGTCAGGAGCCCTGGAAGAAGTTGCAGGGGTCTCACCTCCTACGCAGCCACTGCACTCCGAATCACAACTGCCAAATCAAGGAGGCAGGGCCAGAGAGGAATTTGGCATCACTGGATAAAAATCAGCCTTAATTTACATCCCCTACATGCAGCTAAAAGTTAAAATGGAGAGATCTGGGCCCTTCATTTCACACCACCTACATAGCATCTACGCCTGGATGTCAAAATTAACCTGGGTATTGTTTTCATCCCTACTCGTCCTCAGGAATCTCCCATCCCAGCATATGGCATCACTATTCCCCCAGCTCTTCAGTCCGGAGAACTGCAAGTGTCACTGATTCTTTCCTTGCCTTCATCCTGCACATGTAGCACATCTCCAAGTGCCCTGGAGTCCATCCCTCACCGAAATATCTCCCCAATCTGTCCATTTCTCCCCATTCCTGAGGCTGCTGTTCATGGCCAAATCTCCACAATTGCTTGCCTGAATCCACTCCTGCCTCCAATAAGCTCCTCCACACATAGATGGACGGACCTCCAGCACAAGTAGGGACCTTCAACATAAACCTGCCGGGCACAGTGGCTCATGCCTGTAATCCCAGCACTTTGGGAGGTTGAGGTGAGTGGATCACCTGAGGTCAGGAGTTCAAGACCAGCCTGGTCAACATGGTGAAACCCCATCTCTACTAAAAATACAAAAATTAGCTGGGCATGGTGGTACATGCCTGTAATCCCAACTACTGGGGAGGCTGAGGCAGGAGAATTGCTTGAACCCAGGAAGCAGAGGTTGCAGTAAGTGGAGATTCTGCCCTTGCACTCCAGCCTGGGTGACAGAGCAAAACTCCACCTCAACAACAACAACATAAACCGGACCAGGTGTGGGCTGTGATGTGCAAACAGGATCCCCCTTCGAAAATGGACTTGGTCAGGCCAGGCGCGGTGGCTCAAGCCTGTAATCCCAGCACTTTGGGAGGCCGAGGCGGGTGGATCACAAGGTCAAGAGATCGAGACCATCCTGGTCAACATGGTGAAACCCCGTCTCTACTAAAAATACAAAAAAGTAGCTGGGCATGGTGGCGCGTGCCTGTAATCCCAGCTACTCAGGAGGCTGAGGCAGGAGAATTGCCTGAGCCCAGGAGGCGGAGGTTGCGGTGAGCCGAGATCGCGCCATTGCACTCCAGCCTGGGTAACAAGAGCGAAACTCCGTCTCAAAAAAAAAAAAAAAAGAAAATGGACTTGGTGTCCACCTACTGGGAGTGTAGCCCTCAGCTGTCAGCCTCCAGGGGGATGGCCTCAGCTGGGGAGTCACACCTCCTTCCCCAAGCAGCTCCATTTAGTGACAAACCTGAAGTGTCATCCCAGCTTCGGAGCTCCCTGCAGGATCAGGGGAGGCATTCATTGAGACTGCAGAGCAGCTCAGGTTTTCCGCTGCTCAGTTTCACTTCCTTCCCTTCTCTTCCCCAGCCATTGATTCTGAGAGGTTTCCCTAACTGACCTCCTACCTGCTAATCTCCATCTTGGAGTCTGCTTCCTGGGGAGCCCAACCCATGACAGCTCATGGCATACCCTGCACTTAGAATCAAATCCCACCTCCATGGCCTAGACGGCTGTGCACGATCTGGTCCTAGCCTTGCTGTCTGAAATCATTTCATGCCTCTCTTGCTGTCTCGCATTATTCCCTGCTGCAATGACTCCCTTCCCATCTACAAACTCAGTGGTTTCCTGTCTCAGGGCCTTTGCCCCAGCTATTCCCCCCGCAGAGATTTCCTCTGCTTTGTAGGGGTCAGGTTCCTTCTTAGCTGTCCAGTCTGGGTCTAAATGTCATAGGATCACCTCATCTTGAACCCGGAGGCAGAGGTTGCAGTAAGCTGAGATCGTGCCATTGCACATCAACCTGGACGAAAGGGTGAGATTCTGTCTCAAAAATAATAATAATAACAAAATAAAAATCACACAATTCATAAATGAGTTAATGTGAAGTCAGATAAATATTAAAAAGTATTATAGTATCATCAGGGCACGGTGGCTTACGTCTATAATCCCAGCACTTAGGGAGCCAAGGCAGGAGGATCACCTGAGGTCAGGAATTTGAGACCAGCCTGACCAACATGGAGAAACCCTGTCTCTACTAAAAATACAAAATTAGCCAGGCATCTTGGCACATGCCTGTAATCTCAGCTATTCGGGAGGCTGAGGCAGGAGAATCGCTTGAACCCAGGAGGCAGAGGTTGCAGTGAGCCGAGATTGCACCGTTGCATTCCAGCCTGGGCAAGAAGAGCGAAACTCCTATCTCAAAAGAAAAAGAAAAGTAAAAAAATTTACAGTATCACATTACTTAAGGTGGGATATAGGTGAATTTCATCAGGTATGATAAGGTTGTGGCTCCCAAGGAGGGACTAAATGTCAAAAAATGGTACGGCTTGGCTTTTAGTTGGTTTGCCCTAATATTTGTTGAGTGAATGAATGAATAGATGGATGGAAGGATGGATGGAAGGACGGGTGGATGGGCATATGAGTGAACAGAAGGATGGAGATTCTGGTCTCCAAGTCTTGAGACCAGACTTCTTTCCTGGACTGAAGTCATCTCAGGGGCTGTCCTTGGGCAGCTCTGATGCACCTGCAGATCTTCCTGCTGAATCATGCCCAGAGTTGGGATACTGACTGTCCCCACCCTCACTCCCACCCCGAAAGGCCCCAGGGCCTCCTACATAAATTGATTCACATCCTCCTCATTACTTTCTTTGCCAACATCTCAGGATATAGCAGTTTAGAGCTTTCTAAAAGCTTCCTGTTACACCCTAATCCCAGAATGATCTCCAACTCACCTCACCTTTGCACAACTCAGAGGAGATATTCAACAATTATAATAATAGCCAGTGCTTGCTTTGAGCTCAGTGCTAAACCCTTCTCAGGAAATAACTTTTAATTTAAAAAGGTCATCTCAGGTAGTCTGAGGCCTGCAGACATAGGAGAGCCTGACATCTTAACAATTAAATCCCTGCCTTAACCAGCTGGCAAGTAGTCATTTGGAGGTTTGGTCAGATTTACGTATAGTGATTTAAAACCTGAAACTAGACCCACACCTGGACTAACACCAATATCTGTGGGGTGGGGGTGAGGAGCAAGTGTGGAAGCCTGTGATGCAAGAGCTACAAGAAATCTGTTTGGGCTGGGTGTGGGGGGCCCATGCCTATAATCCTAGCATTTTGGGAAGCCAAGGTAGGAGGATTGCTTGAGGCCAGGGGTTTGAAACCAGGCTGGGCAACATGGTGAGACTTCATCTCAGAAAAACCTTTTTTTTTTTTTTTTTTTTTGGTAGAGACAGAGTCTCACTCTGTCATCCAGGCTAGAGTGCAATGGTGCAATCTCAGCTCACTGCAAGCTCTGCCTCCCAGATTCAAGCAATTTCTGCCTCAGCCTCCCAAGTAGCTGGGATTACAGGCATGAACCACCACACCTGGCTTTTTTTTTTTTTTTTTTTTTGAGACGGAGTTTCGCTCTTGTTACCCAGGCTGGAGTGCAATGGCGCGATCTCGGCTCACCACAACCTCCGCCTCCTAGGTTCAGGCAATTCTCCTGTCTCAGAATCCTGAGTAGCTGAGATTACAGGCACGCGCCACCATGCCCAGCTAATTTTTTGTATTTTTAGTAGAGACGGGGTTTTACCTTGTTGACCAAGATGGTCTCGATCTCTTGACCTTGTGATCCACCCGCCTCGGCCTCCCAAAGTGCTGGGATTACAGGCTTGCCACCGCACCTGGCCCGAGATGAAGTCTTGCTGTGTCACCCAGGCTAGAGTGCAGTGGTGGGATCTTGGCTCACTGCAACCTCTGTCTCCTGGGTGCAAGCGATTCTCCTGCCTCAGCCTCCCGAGTAGCTGGGACTACAGGTGCATGCCACCACGCTCAGCAAATTTTTGTATTTTTTTTTGAGATGGAGTTTCGCTCTTGTTACCCAGGCTGGAGTGCAATGGCGCGATCTCGGCTCACCGCAGCCTCCGCCTCCTGGGTTCAAGCAATTCTCCTGCCTCAGCCTCCTGAGTAGCTGGGATTACAGGCATGCACCACCATGCCCAGCTATTTTTTTTTTTGTATTTTTAGTAGAGACGGGGTTTCACCATGTTGACCAGGATGGTCTCGATCTCTTGGCCTCGTGATCCACCCGCCTCGGCCTCCCAAAGTGCTGGGATTACAGGCTTGAGCCACCGCGCCCAGCCAATTTTTGTATTTTTAGTAGAGACGTGGTTTCACCATGTTGGCCAGGATGGTCTTGATCTCCTGACCTCAGGTGATCTGCCTGCCTTGGCTTCCCAAAGTGCTGGGATTACAAGCATGAGCCAATGTCCTCAGCCAATTTTTGTATTTTTAGTAGGGACTGCGTTTTGCCATGTTGCCCAGGCTGGTCTCAAACTACTGACCTCAAGTGATCCATCCACCTTGGCCTTGCAAAGTGCTGGGATTATAGGCCTGTGTCACTGCGCCCAGTCTACAAAAAAAAAGGTTTTTTTTTTGTTTTTTTTTCTTTTTTTTTTTTTTTTGAGGCGGAGTTTCACTCTTGTTACCCAGGCTGGAGTGCAATGGCGCGATCTTGGCTCACTGCAACCTCCGCCTCCTGGGTTCAGGCAATTCTCCTGCCTCAGCCTCCTGAGTAGCTGGGATTACAGGCACGTGCCACCATGCCCAGCTAATTTTTTGTATTTTTAGTAGAGACAGGGTTTCACCATGTTGACCAGGATGGTCTCGATCTCCTGACCTCGTGATCCACCCGCCTCGGCCTCCCAAAGTGCTGGGATTACAGGCTTGAACCACCACGCCCGGCCCTAAAGTTTTTAAAGAAAATGGAAAAATTACAAATTCTCTCTCTCTTTTTGTCATATCTGCAGAGTCCTGATAAGATCAGTAAGCAACAAGAAAGGAGCTCCAGGTTGGGGAGAACAATTGTTCCAGGAGACAGCTAATCAGAGACAAGTCACTGGCACACCTTCTGTTCCCCAGTACCTCACTTCCCATGTAGCCCCTCCAGAACGACTCTGTAAAAATTATCTCCAGTACCTGCCTCTTTGCAGACAGCCCCTTCTCTGCTGTGCTGCCCACTGCTTCCTTGCAATATACTTTCCCTCTAATAAATCTGCCTTTCTTTCCTCATGACTGTCTTGGTAAATTCTTTTATTGCTTACAACATTGGCCCTGGCCAGTCATACCTGTGACATATTTCTCTCTGTCTCTCTGTCTCTCTCTCTCTCTTTTTTTTTTCTCTCTTTTTTTTTTCTCTCTCTCTCTTTTTCTAGAGACAGAGACCCCATCTGCATTATTATTATTATTATTTTTTTTTTTTTTTTTTGAGACGAAGTCTCATTTTGTCACCCAGGCTGAAATTCGGTGGCACAATCTTGGCTCACTGCAATTTCTGCCTCCTGGGTTCAAATGATTCTCCTGCCTCAGCCTCCTGAGTAGATGAAATTACAGGTGCCTGCCAGCACACCTGGCTAATTTTTTTGTATTTTAAGTAGAGACAGAGTTTCACTGTGTTAGTCCAGATGGTCTCGATTTTCTGACCTTATGATCTACCCACCTCGGCCTCCCAAAGTGCTGGGATTACAGGTGTAAGCTACTGCACCCAGCCCCATTAAAAATAATAATAATTGGCCAGGCGTGGTGGCTCATGCCTGTAATCTCAGCACTTTGGGAGGTGGAGGTGGGCAGATCACCTGAGGTCAGGAGTTCAAGACCAGCCTAGCCAACATGGTGAAACCCTGTCTTTTAAAAATAATAATAATTATTATTAAAAATCAAAAAAAAAGAAAAAAATCATAAAAATAATAATAATTATTATTATTATTTTTTTTTTTTTTGAGACTGAGTTTCGCTCTTGTTACCCAGGCTGGAGTGCAATGGCGCGATCTTGGCTCACCGCAACCTCCGCCTCCTGGGCTCAGGCAATTCTGCCTCAGCCTCCTGAGTAGCTGGGATTACAGGCACGCGCCACCACGCCCAGCTAGTTTTTTGTTTTTTTGTTTGTTTGTTTGTTTTTGAGACAGAGTTTCGCTCTTGTTACCCAGGCTGGAGTGCAATGGCACGATCTCGGCTCACCGCAACCTCCGCCTCCTGGATTCAAGCAATTCTCCTGCCTCAGCCTCCTGAGTAGCTGGGATTACAGGCACGCACCACCATGCCCAGCTAATTTTTTGTATTTTTAGTAGAGACGGGGTTTCACCATGTTGACCAGGATGGTCTCGATCTCTCAACCTCGTGATCCACCCGCCTCGGCCTCCCAAAGTGCTGGGATTACAGGCTTGAGCCACCGCGCCCGGCAATAATTATTATTAACAAAAAATCTCAAGGGCTCTGTGCTAACAGAGCATGCCTCCACTACCCCAGGTTCTGGCCCAGAGCCTTGGGGGCTGAATTTCCTTGTACATTCAAGAATGTCTCAATTCAGCCTCCTCACCCCTTCCTGGGACCCCTCCAGCCATGCTCCTCCCTGCCCCACTTCCCAGGCTGATGCCAAACTCCACCCAGCAGGTTTCCTTCCCTAGGACCAAATCTTGGTCCTCAGCAGGTGTCCTGAATAGCAGGTGTTCAAAGAACACCTGAACGACCCTAGCCTTTGGCTTGAGCTCACTAGCTTTGTCACCAGAGCCTAATTTCTGGTGGCCTCTATGACTCTGAGAGATTAAGAAATGTCAGGCCGGGCGCGGTGGCTCAAGCCTGTAATCCCAGCACTTTGGGAGGCCGAGGCGGGTGGATCACGAGGTCGAGAGATCGAGACCATCCTGGTCAACAAGGTGAAACCCCGTCTCTACTAAAAATACAAAAAGTTAGCTGGGCATGGTGGCGCGTGCCTGTAATCCCAGCTACTTAGGAGGCTGAGGCAGGAGAATTGCCTGAGCCCAGGAGGCAGAGGTTGCGGTGAGCCGAGATCGCGCCATTGCACTCCAGCCTGGGTAACAAGAGGGAAACTCCGTCTCAAAAAAAAAAAAAAAAAAAAAAAAAAGAAATGTCTTAGGTCTATGGCAAGTCTACCCCAAAGGCCTATGTCGTTCCCCTGCCCTACGCCATCTCCCCTTGAGCCAGGGAGGCTCCTGGCCTTTGGGGCCTCATCTCCTCATCTACAAAACAGAGGCTAACATTAGTCCCTCTGTAGGTTGCTGTGAAGAATAAAGGAGTTAATGGCTGAAAAACCCTCAGCCCAGGGCCTGGCATAGAGAAAAACCTTTGAAATATTAGTGGACGTGGTTATAATTATTATTATTTTGAGACGGAGTCTCAACAACGACATCAATAACAACAATGGCTGGGCGCGGTAGTTCACACCTGTAATCCCAGCACTTTGGGAGGCTGAGGTGGGCAGATCACGAGGTCAAGAGATCGAGACCACCCTGGCCAACATGGTGAAACCCCGTCTCTACTAAAAATACAAAAATTAACTAGTTGTGGTGGCCTGTAATCCCAGCTACTCGAGAGGCTGAAGCAAGAGAATCACTTGAACCTGGGAGGTGGAGGTTGCAGTGAGCCGAGATCACGCCTTTGCACTCCAGCCTGGGCAACAAGACTGAAACTCCATCTCAATAAGTAAATAAATAAATGGTAGAGATTGGGTGACTTTAAATCCTGTCTTTCTGCTATAATGGGAAGAAGGGAGGCAAGACACCAGCGATCCTTTTTTGTTTTTTGAGACAAAGTCTTGTTCTGTCACCCAGGCTGAAGTGCAGTGGCACAATCTTGGCTCCCTGCAACCTTTGTCTCCTGGGTTCAAGCGATTCTCCTGCCTCAACCTTCTGAGTAACTAGGATTACAGGTGTGCACCACCATGCCCAGCTAATTTTTATATTTTTAGTAGAGATGGGGTTTCGCCATGTTGCCCAGGCTGGTCTTGAACTCCTGAATTCTGGTGATCCACCTGCCTCCGTCTCCCAAAGTGTTGGGATTACAGGCATGAGCCACCACGCCTGGTCAGGAGATCCTTTCTAACATTGGTTTCCTCTCACCTTCTGTTATGGCCCTTTGACCAATGCCTATTGATAGAGCCCACTGCCAGCTTCTGCCCCCACCATTAAAGTCTTCTGTCCTGTAGACGCCTAATTGGTTTCACTTATTAACCGTAAGACCTGAGCAGGCCAAATGTGGTGGCTCACACCTGTAATCCCAGCACTTTGGGAGGCCAAAGTGGGAGAATGACTTGAGCTCAAGAATTCTAGTCTCCAGAGAGTTATGATCGCACCACTGCATTCCAGCCTCGTTGACAGAGAGAGACCTGGTCTCTAAAAGATTTTGAGCAAATTGCTCTGCTTCTCTGAGCATTTCTGATATGTAAAGTGAGCATGATGATGTCTTGTAAGTATAGGATAAAACTATAATGAGATGAGAAACACAAAGTCCAGATTACAGGGCTTGGTTAGGCTTAGGTAGAATCTATACTCAGCTGAGACTCTCATGGGAGGAAAGGAATGTCTCTGAGGCTGCAGGTCATGAGTGATCCACACATCTCCCCATGCCTCTGTCCCCCATTATTTCCACTGTGTATGTTTATTGGCTCTGTCTGAATCTGCTCCTTGAGGGCAGAGATTTCTCAGCTTTCCTAATTGCTGCTTCCTCAGTGCCACACTCATAGACAATGTACATCAAATATATGACGGATAAATGAATGAAAAGGAAATGAAATCCCCCACCCAAGGTCACACTCCAGCCTGGACAACAAAGCAAGACCCTATCTCAAAAAAAAACCATATATATATACATATGTTTTTTTGTTTTGTTTTGTTTTGTTTTGTTTTGTTTTTGAGATGGAGTTTTGCTCTTGTTACCCAGGCTGGAGTGCAATGGCGCAATCTCGGCTCACCACAACCTCCGCCTCCTGGGTTCACGCAATTCTCCTGCCTCAGCCTCCTGAGTAGCTGGGATTACAGGCACGTGCCACCATGCCCAGCTAATTTTTTGTATTTTTAGTAGAGACGGGGTTTCACCATGTTGACCAGGATGGTCTCGATCTCTCGACCTCATGATCCACCCGCCTCGGCCTCCCAAAGTGCTGGGATTACAAGCTTGAGCCACCGCGCACGGCCTGTTTTTTTTTTTTTTTTTTTTTTTTTTGAGACGGAGTTTCACTCTTGTTACCCAGGCTGGAGTGCAATGGCGCCATCTTGGCTCACCGCAACCTCCGCCTCCTGGGTTCAGGCAATTCTCCTGCCTCAGCCTCCTGAGTAGCTGGGATTACAGGCACGTGCCACCATGCCCAGCTAATTTTTGTATTTTTAGTAGAGACGGGGTTTCACCATGTTGACCAGGATGGTCTCGATCTCTTGACCTCGTGATCCACCCACCTCGGCCTCCCAAAGTGCTGGGATTACAGGTGTGAGCCACTGCGCCCGGCCTTATTATTTTTTTTTTTTTTAGGCCGGTTTTCTCCATGTTGGTCAGGCTCGTCTTGAACTCCCAACCTCAGGTGATCTGCCCACCTCAGCCTCCCAAAGTGCTGGGATTACAGGCGTGAGCCACCACACCCGGCCCTAAAAAACATAAATTTTTAAAGAAACTTAAAAAATTAGCCAGGCGCGGTGACTCACACCTGTAATCCCAGCACTTTGGGAGGCCGAGGCGGGTGGATCACGAGGTCAACAGATCGAGACCATCCTGGTCAACATGGTGAAACCCCATCTCTACTAAAAAAAAAAAAAAATACAAACCATTAGCTGGGCATGGTGGCGCGTGCCTGTAATCCCAGCTACTCAGGAGGTTGAGGCAGGAGAACTGCCCAAACCCAGGAGGCGGAGGTTGCAGTGAGTCGAGATCGCACCATTGCACTCCAGCCTGGGTAACAAGAGTGAAACTCCGTCTCAGAAAAAAAAAAAAAAAAGGCCAGGTGCTGTGGCTCACACCCGTAATCCCAGCACTTTTGGAGGCTGAGGCTGATTGATAGAGCTCAGGAGTTTGAGACCGGCCTGGCCAATATGATGAAACCCTGTCTCTACTAAAGATACAAAATTTAGCTGAGCATGGTGGCATGCACCTGTAATTCCAGCTACTCAGACGGCTGAGGCAAGAGAATGGTTTGAACCTGAGGGACAGAGGTTGCAGTGAACCGAGATCATGCCACTGCACTCCAGCCTGAGCGACAGAGTAAGACTCTGTCTCAAAAAATAAAAATTAACCGGGCGTGGTGGCTCAAGCCTGTAATCCCAGCACTTTGGGAGGCCGAGGCGGGTGGATCACGAGGTCAAGAGATCGAGACCATCCTGGTCAACATGGTGAAACCCCGTCTCTACTAAAAGTGCAAAAAATTAGCTGGGCATGGTGGCACGTGCCTGTAATCCCAGCTACTCAGGAGGCTGAGGCAGGAGAATTGCCTGAGCCCAGGAGGCGGAGGTTGCGGTGAGCCGAGATCGTGCCATTGCACTCCAGCCTGGGTAACAAGGGCGAAACTCCGTCTCAAAAAAAAAAAAAAAAAATTAAATTTAGGCCGGGTGTGGTGGCTCAAGCCTGTAATCCTAGCACTTTGAGAGGCCGAGGCGGGTGGATCACAAGGTCAAGAGATGGAGACCATCCTGGTCAACATGGTGAAACCCCGTCTCTACTAAAAAATCCAAAAAAATTAGCTGGGCATGGTGGCGCGTGCCTGTAATCCCAGCTACTCAGGAGGCTGAGGCAGGAGAATTGCCTAAACTCAGGAGGCGGAGGTTGCGGTGAGCCGAGATCGCGCCATTGCACTCCAGCCTGGGTAACAAGCGAAACTCCGTCTCAAAAAAAAAAAAAAAAAATTAAATTTAAAAATTGTACGGCCGGGTGCAGTGTGGCTCACGCCTGTAATCCAAGCACTTTGGAGGACAAGGCGGGCGGATCACCTGAGGTCGGGAGTTCACGACCAGCCTGACCAACATGGTAAAACCCCATCTTAAAAAAAAAAAAAAAACCAGCCGGGCGCAGTGGCTCAAGCCTGTAATCCCAGCACTTTGGGAAGCTGAGGCGGGTGGATCACGAGGTCAAGAGATCGAGACCATCCTGGTCAACATGGTGAAACCCCGTCTCTACTAAAAATACAAAACATTAGCTGGGCAGGGTGGCACGTGCCTGTAATCCCAGCTACTCAGGAGGCTGAGACAGGAGAATTGCCTGAACCCAGGAGGCGGAGGTTGTAGTGAGCCGAGATTGCGCCATTGCACTACAGCCTGGGTAACAAGAGCAAAACTCCATCTCAAAACAAACAAACAAACAAACAAAAACTTGTAGGCTGGGTGTGGTGGCTCATGCCTGTAATTCCAGCACTTTGGGAGGCCGAGGTGGGTGGATCACGAGGTCAGGCATTTGAGACCAGCCTGGCAAACATAGTGAAACCCTTTCTCTACTAAAAATACAGAAAATTAGCCAGGTGTGGTGGCAAGCACCTGTAATTGCAGCTACTCAGGAGTCTGAGGCAGGAGAATTGCTTGAACCTGGGAGGCAGAGGTTGCGGTGAGCCAAGATTGCACCACTGTATCACTGCACTCAGCCCATGTGACAGTGTGTAAGACTCCATCTCAAAAAAAAAAGAAAAAAAACAAATTGTTAACACTTATCCCCACAACAGGAAACTGAGATACTGGAGATAGGTATGGGAAAATTTACTTTTCAGTACATATCCTGGTATACTTTGTACCATATGCATGTAACTGGTAACATTTTTTTTTTTTTTTTTTTTTGAGACGGAGTTTCGCTCTTGTTGCCCAGGCTGGAGTGCAATGGCGCGATCTCGGCTCACCGCAACCTCCGCCTCCTGGGTTCAGGCAATTCTCCTGCCTCAGCCTCCTGAGTAGCTGGGATTACAGGCACGCACCACCATGCCCAGCTAATTTTTAGTATTTTTAGTAGAGACGGGGTTTCACCATGTTGACCAGGATGGTCTCGATCTCTTGACCTCGTGATCCACCCGCCTCGGCCTCCCAAAGTGCTGGGATTACAGGCTTGAGCCACCGCGCCCGGCTGTAACTGGTAACATTTTAATTAATTTCAGCTTCCTAATAGTGTGTGAGAACTAAAAGTGGTGACAATTTAATGTAGTGTGATAGGAATGCTAAAGTGAGTTGTTCCAAAGATCAACTTTGCCTGTCTGACCTTTCCCACTACAATGAACTCCAAGGTCTCAGGTTTTTTTATTTTATTTTTATTTTTATTTATTTATTTATTTTTTTTTTTTTAGACGGAGTTTCGCTCTTGTTACCCAGGCTGGAGTGCAATGGCGCAATCTCGGCTCACCGCAACCTCCGCCTCCTGGGTTCAGGCAATTCTCCCTCCTCAGCCTCCTGAGTAGCTTGGATTACAGGCATATGCCACCATGCCCAGCTAATTTTTTTGTATTTTTAGTAGAGACGGGGTTTCACCATGTTGACCAGGATGGTCTCGATCTCTTGACCTTGTGATCCACCCGCCTCGGCCTCCCAAAGTGCTGGGATTACAGGCTTGAGCCACCGCGCCCGGCCCCTATTTTATTTTATTTTAAAGATGGGGTTTCACCATGTTGGTCAGGCTGGTCTTGAACTCACGACCTCAGGTGATCTGCCCGCCTTGGCCTTCAAAGTGCTTGGATTACAAGCATGAGCCACCATGCCTGATCCTCAGTTCTTTTGATGTAAGAGATTTGGGTGGTATTGTGCAATGCTTGACATAATGGGACTACTAAGCTTGGGGATTCTTTTATGAGAATTTCACTGTGACAACAATAGTTTTAGTCCCAGTCCCTTCATAGTTGGAAGTGTCATATCTGCACTCCCAGTTATAGACAAATATTTCTTCTTCCAAAGCAGTAAAAAGGTATAGATGAGCTGCTGGCCATTTGGGGTAAGGGAGGCATTTGAGGGCACTGGGCCTGCCTGGTCAAGGGGTAATATGGGTATTTCTAGGAGCTACCAAATGCTGGCTGCTGAGCTCTTGAACAGGGCTGACTGGTGGGGGGGCCTTCAGAGCCCACACCAAATGGCGAACCCGCCGCTGCTGCTGCAGCCAATAGAGCATCTCCACTTTGTCACTCTTCATCTTGTCCAGGTAGCGCCGCCCCTTGAAGATCACTGGCTCGCCGAAGATTGACTCAATCTCCTCCAAGAGGGAAGCCAAAGAAGACTCCATTAAGTTGAGCTTCCTGTGGAGATGGCTTCGGATCTGATTCTCCTCCAGGAAGTGACTGGAGCTCAAGTTGGTCTTTTTGAAGAAGCGGTTGGGATTGGAAGCTTGTCCCTCAAACCATTCTAGTCTCGCTAGCAATGCCTCCCGCAGCTGAATGGGCTTCAGGGCCTGCTCCCAAGCATTCACCAATGAAGGCAGCTGTCTCAGACGGGCTTTGGAGCTGTACTTAATGGCCATGTCCACCCGGTCTTTGTCGGGGACCTCAAGCACAGACCACAGTCGCTGCAGACGCTTCTGCAGGCTCAGGATCTTGTGTGATTCTCCCAGGTGGGGAGTTTTCCCAGCTCCTAGCCTGTGCTCTAGCACAGTGTTCCAATCCCACTCTCCTGGCACAAAGTCTGGTTCTTCATCTTCTAGCAATGGGGGAGGGTGCTGAATCTCTAGGGACTCACTGACAGGGGCCACAGTCTCCCCAGGAACCTCTTCTTCATACATTTGAAAGATGACATGAAGGAAATCTGTTTCATGGTTGGTAAGGTACTTGAAGTAGTCATCCACAGACAAGGTGGTTTTCCACCAGTTCATCGAGGAGGGCTTGTTTGACCACCTCTCCCAGCTTTTGGTAGCTTGGGGTGATGGGAAGGGGGACATCTTCTCAGCATCGGACTGTAAAGTGTTTGCTCTTTGGGAGTAAAGTCCAACCAGCTCAGGGTTGATGATTCGAGACTTGTTTTCTTGACGTAGAAAGGCTGAGGACAGGAAGGTCGACCAGTCTTTATCTGCTGCAGGCTCAACTAGGGGCCCTTGATCAAAATGTAAGTGGTCAGCAGAGACCCGGCTCATCAACTCCTTATAGACCTCCCTGGTACTACTGCCAACAAAGTTATCAATATCCATTTTTTCAATGGCTTTAGGATCTAGTTCACCAACCAGATGGTTATATAGGGCTCCAGCCCCCTCAACGTGGAAAGAGTCTAAAAAGTTCCTATCTGACACCTGTACAGCAGCCACCTGGACCACGACCTCCTTTCTAAGCTTCAAAGTAACGGTCACTGGCTGTGGGTGAAGTGGAAAGGAATTGGGTGGCTGGGGGTCCCAATGCCCAGAGGTCTCTTCCTCCTGGAGATTCTTCAGTATCTTCTCCAGCTCCTCCAAGTGATGCCCTGCAGCTGGGGGACGGGTCACAACCCCCAGGAGAGGAGGCAGGCCTGAGTCCAGTGGTGGGTAGTGAGTCCCTTCCAATTTCATGTTCTTTATCAACTGCTTCAGATCCTCAGCCACAATGTACCCAGTCAGCTCTGGTTTGCTCTCTGTAGCCAAGACCAGTGGGGTCAAGGGGCAAGATGGGAGTGGAGGAAGGCCCAACTCATCTGCCAGTCTCCAGCCCTCACGCAGGGAGGGCATGGATTGGCTTCTCCAGAGCTCGAAGTAGAAAGGCGAGGGGGAAGCCCTGCTGGTAGGAGCCACAGGATAGCTGGGCAGCGACACTATTGGTGAGGAACTGATGTCGATTTCTTTCTTCTTTCCTAAGGAGGGCAGCCAGTGGAGAGGCTTTTTCCTCTTCAGCAGAGGGATGGACTTCAATTCCTTCACTGGATCCATCCTTCCTGGCTCACTGAGAAACTCTGGTGGACGACTGAGTTGGATGAGGTAATTCAGGTTGAGGTTAGAGCACTGCACTTGGGCGAAGCCAGTGCTGTGAGGCCAGGGGATAGGACACAGCTTGAAAGTCCCAGCGGGGCAGACGGGGCGAAGCTTGTCCACACCTCCAGAGGCCTGCTCTGCCTTCAGCAGGGCCTGGAAGTCGGCGAGTAGGCCACGGTAGACGTTGGGGCTAGTGAGGAAGAGTGTGCAGTCCCTGGCGAGGCTGGCGGCCAAGCGGGTAAGGGTGGCTGATTCAGTGAAGACCCCTCTGGAGGTCGACATGGTCACCAGCAGGTGCAGGTAGCGCAAGAAGAGCTGCTCGCTGCTCAGCAGCACGTAGGCCTCGAGACGCTTCCGGAGCTTCAGGTTGTTCTTGTGGCTGAGATTAACTTCGGCGGGCGGCTCCCGCCAGCTGCACTTCAGCTCATCCAGGATGACCTTGATGAGACGTAGTCGGGCTTCAGGAGGCACTCGCGCTGACATCCCGCTGCTGGCCAGCAGCTTGGCCACCTGGCTGCATAGCGACGCCACGGTCAGCTTCGCGAGAGGGAAGGACTGCAGAATCCGGCCCTCCTCTCGAGGGCGCTTCTGAGGCTCTGGGGACGTCGCTTTAGTGGGGAAGAGAGACAACGGACGCAGCAGTCGGTGGTAAAACCGCTGGAGCTCATGCTCGGGCTTCGCGGTCTCCATCTCAGCGCCAGTGGCAGCAGCCACGGGTGAACGGAAGCCGAGTGGTTACTAAGGCAACCGGGGACCCGAGTGCGCCTGCGCGGCCGCTACCCTGTGGCAGACAGGGGCAGCGCTTGGCGCGCGCACGCACTAGGAGGCGGAGCTAAGGAGTAGCTTTCGAGGCTCCGCCCCCGCGTCACAGCGCTAGTTGTCGCTCCTGTGCCGGAGCCGCTGTGCGTCTCGAGCTGGTGACTGGGTCCAGAATGGCTTCGGACTCGGGGACCCAGGGGACCTTCTGCACGGTGAGGGTCGAGGCTTCCTGTGGAGCCTCGCCAAGCAGAGAGCCTAGGCCCCTGGGGTGATTGTTACCTTGGGAAGACGGGATGGAGTGAGCACCTGGGTTGGGGCCTGGGGCCGCGGGGTGAAACTAGGGTGCCAGGGTAGCAGAGGGCCTGCGTGAGTGTTGGGGAGGTGACACCATGGTCCTGGAATGCTCATGAGTGATCATGAAGAAGGTGCTTGAAGAAGGGTTATGTGGGGTTTGTGCCCAGGCCCAGGGGTGTTCATAGGGTAGGTGGTGAAACAAAGTCATACCAAGGCGCTTCCCCAGTGATCGTCGGTTGGTCCGTGCTGCCCTTGCAGTTGGAGTTCATGGTGCAGATGACCTGTCAGAGCTGTGTGGACGCAGTTCGGAAGTCCCTGCAAGGGGTGGCAGGTAAGAACAGGGCAAAATTTTCTGCGGACAGTCAAGAGGGCTCTGGGAGGGACCAGGTGAATTTATTAGTTGAACCCTACTCCCATTTTACAGATGTAGAAACCGAACCCCCGAGAGTGGAAGGAATGTTCTGAGTCACACACAGACCTGGAGGCAGAGACTAGAGTACAGCTCTCCAGCTTGCCCTGTGACAGGCTCTAACTGCCTGTCTTGCAGTCCTGAACCTCCTGTGCCCCCGGAGACTGAGGAGTTAGACTGAGGGAGTTCCTTGGAAAACAGGCAGTTCCTGCTTGGGAAACACCATAATGTTGATAAAGCAAACAGTAGTGCTGGCCCTATGCCATCATGGGTAGCTTGTGGTTCTTAAAAGGCCAGCTGGTCTGAAGGTGACCTGGCACAATTAGAAATGTCTGGAAAGCGGCCGGGCGCGGTGGCTCAAGCCTGTAATCCCAGCACTTTGGGAGGCCGAGGCGGGTGGATCACAAGGTCGAGAGATCGAGACCAACCTGGTCAACATGGTGAAACCCCGTCTCTACTAAAAATACAAAAAAAATTAGCTGGGCATGGTGGCATGTGCCTGTAATCCCAGCTACTCAGGAGGCTGAGGCAGGAGAATTGCCTGAACCCAGGAGGCGGAGGTTGCGGTGAGCCGAGATCGCGCCATTGCACTCCAGCCTGGGTAACAAGAGTGAAACTCCGTCTCAAAAAAAAAAAAAAAAAAAAAAAAAAGAAATGTCTGGAAAGGTAGAGCCACTAGCATGGCTCTGGGACTGGCTTCCTTTGATTCTGTTAAGTGTTCATCCAGGCCCAGCTCAGTAGCTTGCCTCTGGCCTTGGGAAGGCTGGTGGATATGGGGATGGGGAATCGCTGTCTGTTTCTTTGTTCCCTGCTGCCAGCAGTGGGTGCCAGTCTCTGTTGTCCTCTTCACTCTCTCTCTCGTCAGGTGTCCAGGATGTGGAAGTGCACTTGGAGAACCAGATGGTTTTGGTACACACCACTCTGCCCAGCCAGGAGGTGCAGGCTCTCCTGGAAGGCACGGGGCGGCAGGCAGTACTCAAGGGCATGGGCAGCAGCCAGTTGCGTGAGTGACCACTATGGCTTTGGCCTTGGCCTCTCTGGGAGGGAGGTGGCTCAGAGCTGGTACAAATCTAACCATAGGAGTCTCGGGCTCTGGGTTGCAGTGGCTTGGAGAAAGGTCTGAAAATTATGTGAGACTCTGCCCTTCCCAAGCTGCTGAAGAGGTGTGCTGGGTGAGGTGGCAAGGCAGCCCAAGTGTTTTAATACCTTGCAGAGAATCTGGGGGCAGCAGTAGCCATCCTGGGGGGGCCTGGCACCGTGCAGGGGGTGGTGCGCTTCCTACAGCTGACCCCTGAGCGCTGTCTCATCGAGGGAACTATTGACGGCCTGGAGCCTGGGCTGCATGGACTCCATGTCCATCAGTATGGGGACCTCACAAAGAACTGCAACAGGTGAGTGGTCTAAAGTCTCCCCAGTAGCATCCTCAGCTACACATTTTCACACTTGGCCTTCATGAATACCCTGTGAGGCACATATACACAGGCACAACCTCCAAATGTGGAAACTGAGCCTCAAAGAGGTTAAATGACTTGCTAAAGGTCCAGAGCAAGTAAAAGGTAGAGTTGGGATTTGAGTCAAGATCTGACCTTGGCTGGGTGCAGTGTCTCATGGCTGTAATCCGAGCACTTTAGGAGGCTGAGGCAGGCAGATCATCTGATGTCAAGAGTTCAAGACCAGCCTGGCGAACATGGTGAAACCGCTTCTCTACTAAAAATACAAAAAAATTAGCTGGGCACTGTGGCACATGGCTATAATCCCAGGTACTCAGGAGGCTGAGGCAATACAATTGCTTGAACTCAGGAGGCAGAGGTTGTGGTGAGTCAAGATTGCACCACTGTGCAAAATTCCATCTAAGAAAAAAAAAGATCTGAACTTGAAGTTTTGCTTGTAACCACCTTACTGCATTTTAGATGGAAGGGAACTCCTGGACACAGGAAAGGAAGGGTCCCCATGCCATGGTGTTTGTCATGCTGTGATATAACTAGTTGTTTACTCATCTGTGACTCCCCTGAAGCTTATTGAGGACAGGTACCGTGTCTGATTCTTTTTGGTGCCCTCTGCCCAAAGCCCAGCACAGAGTAGGCCAGCTTGTTGAATGAATGGATGAAGCAAATACAGATAGATGAGAGGGTAGGACACCTGGCCTGTGACCTGCTTTCCTGACCACCTGTTTCCTTTCTTAGCTGTGGGGACCACTTTAACCCTGATGGAACATCTCATGGGGGCCCCCAGGACTCTGACCGGGTAAGTGTCTGTCTGGATTTGGGCTTGGGTTGGGCTCAGAGAGAACCCAAGGTCACAGAGGCAGGGCAGGCAGTTCTTGGGATTTTTATTTTTATTTTGTTTTTTGAAATGGAGTCTCACTTTGTTGCCAGGCTGGAGTGCAGTGGTGCAATCTCAGCTCACTGCAACCTCTGCCTCCCGGATTCAAGGGATTCTTCTGCCTCAGCCTCCCGAGTAGCTGGGATTACAGGCATCCACCACCACGCTCAGCTAATTTTTGCATTTTTAGTAGAGACAGGGTTTCACCATGTTGGCCAGGATGGTCTTGATCTCCTGACCTGTGATCCACCTGCCTTGGCCTCCCAAAGTGCTGGAATTACAGGTGTGAGCCACTGCACCCAGCCATTTTTTTTTTTTTTTTTTTTTTTTTTTTTTTGAGACGGAGTTTCTCTCTTGTTGCCCAGGCTGGAGTGCAATGGCGAGATCGAGGCTCACCACAACCTCCGCTTCCCGGTTTCAAGCAATTCTGCCTCAGCCTCCCAAGTAGCTGGGATTACAGGCATGTGCCACAGTGCCCAGCTAATTTTGTATTTTTAGTAGAGACAGGGTTTCTCCATGTTGGCCAGACAGTCTTGACTGCCTGACCTCAAGTGATCCGCCCACCTCGGCCTCCCAAAGTGCTGGGATTACAGGAATGAGCCACTGTGCCTGGCTCTGACTGTGCTATTTTCTTTCTTTCTTTCTTTCTTTTTTTGAGATGGAGTTTTGTTCTTGTCACCACAGCTGGAGTGCAGTGGCACGATCTCCACTCACTACAGGCTCCACCTCCCTGATTCAAGCAATTTTCCTGCCTTATCCTCCCGAGTAGCTGGGATTACAGATGCCTACCACACCCAGCTAATTTTTTTTATTTTTGGTAGAGAAAGGATTTTGCTATGTTGGTCAGGCTGGTTTCAAACTCCTGACTTCAAGTGATCCACCTGCCTTGGCCTCCCAAAGTGCTGGTATTACAGGCATGAGTCACTGCGCCTGGCTGTGACCGTGCTATTTTCTATCTTGATGGGTCTGCAGCTTTGTGCCACAAAACAAATGAAACCATGATACGTGTTTCTTAATGCATGTAACTGATTTTTTGGACTTTTGACAGTTCTGTCACCTATCATGCTTTTCCTTTCTTCTCTTTCTTCCTTTTCCTTCCTTCCTTCCTTTTCTTTCTTTTCTTTTTTGAGACAGGGTCTCACTCTGTTTCCCATGCTGCAGTACAGTGGTGTGATCATGGCTCACTACAGTCTTGAACTCATGGATTCAAGCAATCCTCCTACCTCATCTCCCTGATAGCTGGGACCTCAAGCATATACCACCATGTCCAGCTAACTTTTTTTTTTTTTTTTTTTTTGGGTAGAAATAGGGTCTCACTGTATTCCTCAGGCTAGTCTCAAACTGCTGGGCGCAAGTGGTCCTCCTACCTCGGCCTCCAAAAATGTTAGGATTACAGGCATGATCTTGAACTCCTGACCTCAAGTGATCCACCTGCCTTGGCCTCCCAAAGTGTTGGGATTACAGGTGTGAGCCACCACACTCAGACACTCTGTCACATTTCTTTCTTTTTTTTTTTTTTTTGAGACAGAGTGTCGCTCTTGTTACCCAGGCTGGAGTGCAATGGCGCAATCTCGGCTCACCGCAACCTCCGCCTCCTGGGTTCAAGCAATTCTCCTGCCTCAGCCTCCTGAGTAGCTGGGACTACAGGCACGCGCCACCATGCCCAGCTAATTTTTTGTATTTTTAGTAGAGACGGGGTTTCACCACGTTGACCAGGATGGTCTCGATCTCTTGACCTTGTGATCCACCCGCCTCGGCCTCCCAAAGTGCTGGGATTACAGGCTTGAGCCACCGCGCCCAGCTACTCTGTCACATTTCTAATGGTCAAAAGATTTTGCTCCCTGCCCTGGGAAATTGGAGAGGCATTTCTTTTTTTTTTTTTTTTTTTTTTTTTTGAGACGGAGTTTCACTCTTGTTACCCAGGCTAGAGTGCAATGGCGCGATCTCGGCTCACCGCAACCTCCGTGGAGAGGCATTTCTATAGAGTCCATTGCATAGTGCCATGCTTATGCTCAGTGAATTAGTAATCTGCTGCTGCAAACCAAATGATTTCCAAAGTTAGGAGTTTAAAACAACAAACATTATGGGGCGGGATGCAGAGAAAAACAAACAAACATTTACTGTCTCTGGGGCAGGAATTTGTATGTGACTTAGCTGGGTGCCTGTAGCTCAGGGTCTCTCTCGGGGCTGCAGTCATCTCAGGGCTCCAGGTGGGGAGAATCTACTTCCAAGTTTGTTCATGTTGCTGTTGGCAGGCCCTGGGTCCTCCCTGGCTGTTCGCCAGAGACATCAGTTCTTTGCCAAGTGGGTCTCTCCCTAGGGCAGCTTACAACACAGCAGGTGGCTTCCCTCAGGGTGAATGAGAGAGAGAGAGAGAGAGAGAGAGAGAGAGAAAGGGCATCCAAGACTCAAGCCACATTCTTTTTGTAACCTAATCTTAGAAGTAACACTAGGTCCAGCCCACACAAAGGGACGTGCATCATAGAGGCCTTTCACCTCCTGCAGCCTTGAAAGATGACGGGCAGGAAGTAGGCAGGTGGAGAGGCTGAGAGTGGGAATGACAGGCCCAGCAAAAGAAACTGCCCAGGCAAAGCCCTGGAGGCATGGATTGGCAGGCAGTGAGTGTTTCTGAAGGGCAGGAGACTGCCTTGTGACCTGTGTTTTCTTCCTGGGCCCCAGGTGGGGCAGCAAATCAGAAGGGGCTGGCATCAGTAGCTGTACCTCACCCAACCCCTTAATATAGATGGGAAGAACTGAGCAGGAGCTGAGCGGCCAAGGCCACAGTGACTGGCAAGTTACTGTTGGGTTTCAGCATCTGCTTTTCCCAGATGGAAGAGAATTCCATCTGGGAATTTATATCCAATCTTGGTTGTCCCTTGCACATCTCCTTTCTTTTTTCTTTTTATTTTTATTTTTTAAGACGGGGTTTCACCATGTTGGTCAGGCGGGTCTTGAACTCCCGACCTCAGGTGATCTGCCCACCTTGGCCTCCAAAGTGCTAGGATTTTTTTTTTTTTTTTTTTTGAGACGGAGTTTCACTTTTGTTACCTAGGCTGGAGTGCAATGGCACGCTCTCCGCTCACCGCAACCTCCTCCTCCTGGGTTCAAGCAATTCTCCTGCCTCAGCCTCCCGAGTAGCTGGGATTACAGGCACGTGCCACCATGCCCAGCTATTTTTTTGTATTTTTAGTAGAGACGGGGTTTCACCATGTTGACCAGGATGGTCTCGATCTCTTTTTTTTTTTTTTTTTTTTTTTTTGAGACGGAGTTTCGCTCTTGTTACCCAGGCTGGAGTGCAATGGCACGATCTCGGCTCACCGCAACCTCCGCCTCCTGGGTTCAGGCAATTCTCCTGCCTCAGCCTCCTGACTAGCTGGGATTACAGGCAAGCGCCACCATGCCCAGCTACTTTTTTGTGTTTTTAGTAGAGACGGGGTTTCACCATGTTGACCAGGATGGTCTCGATCTCTCGACCTCGTGATCCACCCGCCTCGGCCTCCCAAAGTGCTGGGATTACAGGCTTGAGCCACCGCGCCCGGCCCAAAGTGCTAGGATTATAGGCGTGAGCTACCACGCCCGGCCACACATCTCCTAAGTGATCTCTAAGCTTCCTTCTGTTCTAACCTGGCTCTAGTCTTTTCTTTTCGTAGACTGTACTAGAGAGATTTTCCTGAGGCCTGGAGTAACCAGGCCATGCCCTTACCTGAAACCTATCTTGGCTCCCAGTGCCTGAGAGTACAAGCTGGGCCTAGCTTCTTGGTGTGGACATTCAATGCCCCACCCCCACCCTCGGCCTATTGCCCCTGCCTGTGTGCTGAGGGAAGATCCTGGAAAGGCTGCCTTTCCTTCACCCGCTGCTGGGTCATGCCTCTAGCCACACTGTGCAGGCCGCCCACTTTGCCCAGTCCCCAAAACACTCCTCAGGCCACGCATGGTAGCTCATGCCTGTAATCCCAGCACTTTGGGAGGCCGAGGCAGGTGGATCACTTGTCACGAGTTCGAGACCAGCCAATATGGTAAAACCCTGTCTCTACTAAAAATACAAAAATTGGCCGGGTGCGGTGGCTCAAGCCTGTAATCCCAGCACTTTGCGAGGCCGAGGCGGGTGGATCACGAGGTCGAGAGATCGAGACCGTCCTGGTCAATGTGGTGAAACCCCATCTCTACTAAAAAAAAAAAATACAAAAAATTAGCTGGGCATGGTGGCATGTGCCTTTAATCCCAGCTACTCAGGAGGCTGAGGCAGGAGAATTGCTTGAACCCAGGAGGCAGAGGTTGCGGTGAGCCGAGATCGCGCCATTGCACTCCAGCCTGGGTAACAAGAGCGAAACTCCGTCTCAAAAAAAAAAAAAATTAAAAAAATAAAAAATAAAAATCCCAGCACTTTGGGAGGCCAAGGTGGGTGGGTCACATGAGGTCAAAAGTTCCAGATCAGCCTGACCAACATGGTGAAACTTTGTCTCTATTAAAAATACAAAAGTTGCCGGGCGCGGTGGCTCAAGCCTGTAATCCCAGCACTTTGGGAGGCCGAGGCAGGCGGATCACAAGGTCAAGAGATCCAGACCATCCTGGTCAACATGGTGAAACCCCGTCTCTACTAAAATTACAAAAAATTAGCTGGGCATGGTGGGGCGTGCCTGTAATCCCAGCTACTCAGGAGGCTGAGGCAGGAGAATTGCCTGAACCCAGGAGGCGGAGGTTGTGGTGAGCCGAGATCGCGCCATTGCACTCCAACCTGGGTAACAAGAGCGAAACTCCGTCTCAAAAAAAAAATAGAAAAGTTAGCTGGGTGTGATGGCATGCATCTGTAGTCCCAGCTACTCAGAAGGCTGAGACAGGAGAATCGCTTGAACCTGGGAGGTGGAGATTGCAGTGAGCCCAGATCACGCCACTGAACTCCAGCCTGGGCAACAGAGTAAGATTCTGTTTCAAAAAAATAAAAAAATAAAAAACAAATACGAAAACTAGCTGGGCATGGTGGAGCACATGCCTGTAATCCCATAATCCCAGCTACTCAGGAGGCTGATGCAGGAGAATTGCTTGAACCCAGGAAGCAGAGGTTGCATGAGCCAAAATCGCACCATTCATTGCACTCCAGCCTGGGCATCGCAGTGAGATTCCATATCAAAACAAAAAAACAAAAAGTCACTCTTCAGGGCTCTGTATCACCTCCCCCTCCTTGATCTTTCTACTATTCAAGTCCCCAACACAGGGCGTAACAAAAAGTACCAGGGGCAGGCAGCAGATGTCCCTCTGGAAAACGAGATAAAGGAGAACTGCCGCTTCTTCCTGCCCTTCAGTTCGTGGCACAGTGAGATGCCTGGTTACTCAGCAGCAAGGTCACGAGAGCCTACCCACATTGGCACAGACACTTGTTTCTGCCCTAAATGTCAGGTTGAGGACACAGATGCGGGTTTCTATGGCTCACCAGTAAGGCCTTGTCACTCCAAAACACATCAACTGTTGTATTCACCCTATGTCTCATGACGCCTAATTTGTTCTGTATCTGTTCTGGGTCCCTTGAGGATGGTGACCCTGCATACTCCTGCCATTCCTGGTAGAGTGTGCCTGACCTAGGAGGTGCTCATTGGTGTGTTATGACAATTTTTATTACCTTCAAGGGCGAAGGAGGGCAGAGCCAGCTTCTAGGGGCCAGGACAGGCCCTTTGCCCCTTGCGTTTCTTTCTGTTGCTGGAATCTGGGAGTCAGAGAAATGACATAGGCTATATCGTCAGGGAAGCCAAGCTTGGCCAACTTACCCCATGGGAATTAAAGATAGCCAAGGGCTCACAGAGCCATCAGGAAGTTGGAGAACTGGGCTAACTAGAGGCTGAGAAGCAGAGCTGGACGATGCCCTCATGGGAAAAACAGTCTGGTCCAACGGGATGACTGCACAGGCAGGGGAATCTTTCACCAGCTCTTTTCAGCCCACTGTCAGTCTGCCCAGGATTTCAGTTCCAGGGAGAGAGTGACCACTTTCTACTTCGAGAAAGGGCCAAGGGGGACCTTGCCTGCCCAGTCCTTGGAGAGCTCAGATTCTACCAGACTGGTACCCACAGGAGGAAATGGGTATTTTGGGGAAGCAGGAAGAGGCATTGGAATCAGGAAGTCAGAAGATAGCAGCTTGGCACCACATGGCACACACCCCCTGTACACACACTGGGTCTCATTCCAGCACCGCGGAGACCTGGGCAATGTCTGCGCTGATGCTGATGGCCGTGCCATCTTCAGGATGGAGGATGAACAGCTGAAGGTAAGGTGGAAAAGAAGGTGGGCACCCTTCCTAACAGGGTCCATTGTCTGAGGCTGTCGTCTCCCCTGAAAGGTGTGGGATGTGATTGGCCGCAGCCTGATTATTGATGAGGGAGAAGATGACCTGGGCCGCGGAGGCCATCCTTTATCCAAGATCACAGGAAACTCTGGGGAGAGGTGAGTGGTGTCAGCCCCTGCAGGAGGCTATGCTCTGCAGATGGTACATGAGGAGCCCAGGAGTGGAGGTATAAACAAGTACCCACTCCTAAACACACATTCTTCTGCAGGTTGGCCTGTGGCATCATCGCACGCTCCGCTGGCCTCTTCCAGAACCCCAAGCAGATCTGCTCCTGCGATGGCCTCACCATCTGGGAGGAGCGAGACCGGCCCATCGCTGGCAAGGGCCGAAAGGAATCAGCCCAGACCCCTGCTCACCTTTGAGCAGGGCCTCACCTTGGCTCTGTTGATGTCCTCCAGGGCAAGCACTTTCCACTTCCAGACGGGGCCAGAGGGACCTTGCCTGCCTGTTCTTTGGAGAGCTCAGTACGAGGCAGGAGCTACTGCTTTTTCCCTTGGCAAATGAAAGTTTCGTTTTCATATGGAACTTGGTGTTTTGTGCTTGTCTCCACGTCCTGTATGGGCTTGGTGAACACAGCTCTGCCTCTGCCCTTTGCATCAGGGCCAGCCCTTAGCACTGGAGCCAAAAAAACCTGAATTCAAGCCCATACACACACTGAAGTCCCCATCTTCCTCCTTGAAGCCGTCATGAAGAGCCACCACAGTCAAATTTGTGTTTATGGCCTGCCCTCTCCCCTCACTATGGCTAATTGGAACCGGAATGGACTCCTGACCTGTGGTGGCTCATGCTTTTCCTGAGAAATCAGAGCAGATCCAGCTTTAGTTTCTTCCTATGGTTGGACCCATAACATGGGAATATGGGAACTTTGGGTGGCCCTCTTCTCCCTGCCTTACTGACTGAGTATCAGAAAAAGCCAGTCAGCTAAGGAGGAAAAATGAGGCAGGAAGAACCTAAGAGTTGCTGGAGAATCCCAGTCACTCTGGAGTCCCTCCTCTGGGCCTTTCCTGAGGTCGGCTGCCTCCTGCCCCAAGTATAAAGAGATGCTTCTGTATCCTCCTAATGCATCACCCTGTTAAAATAATCTGGTTTGAGGCCGGGCTTACACCTGTAATCCCAGCATTTCAGAAGGCCAAGGCAGAAGGATCCCTTGAGCCCAGGAGTTTGAGACCAGCTGGGGCAACAGAGTAAGACCTCGTCTCTACAAAAATAATTTTTTAGGCCGGGCGCGGTGGCTCAAGCCTGTAATCCCAGCACTTTGGGAGGCCGAGGCGGGTGGATCACAAGGTCGAGAGATCGAGACCATCCTGGTCAACACGGTGAAACCCCGTCTCTACTAAAAATACCAAAAAAAATTAGCTGGGCATGGTGGCGCGTGCCTGTAATCCCAGCTACTCAGGAGGCTGAGGCAGGAGAATTGCCTGAACTCGGGAGGCGGAGGTTGCGGTGAGCCGAGATCACGCCATTGCACTCCAGCCTGGGTAACAAGAGCGAAACTCCGTCTCAAAAAAAAAAAAAAAAATAATAATAATAATTTTTTAATTAGCTGGGTGTGGTGGTGCATGCTTGTGATCCTGGCTTCTTGGGAGGCTGAGGTGGGAGGCTCACTTGAGCCTGGGAGGTCAAGGCTGCAGTGAGCTGTGATTGCACCGCTGTACTCCAACCTGGGCGACAGAGCTCAACTCCGTCTCAAAAACAAAACCAAACAAACACCTGACTTGATTTCTTTTAGTCATAAGTAAAAACCATTAATTAGGCAGGCCGGGCACGGTGGCTCATGCCTGTAATCCCAGCCAGCTGTGCCTCTGGGAGGCAGAGGCAAGCAGATCACCCGAGGTCAAGAGTTCGAGACCAGCCTGACTAACATGATGAAACCCCATCTCTACTAAAAATACAAAAATTAGCTGGGTATGGTGATGGGCACCTGTAATCCCATCTACTCAGGAGGCTGAGGCAGTAGAATCTCCACCCGGGAGGCGGAGGTTGCAGTGAGCCAAGATCACACCACTGCACTCCAGCCTGGGCAACAGGGCAAGACTCCATCTCAAAAAAAACGATTAACATAATAAATGAAGTGCTTAGCAGAGAGCCTGGCACACAAAGTTAAGGGAGCAGCGGCTGTGATTCTGAGGCTGCGTGGGACCCATGGAGGCAGCCCTAGCAAAGCTCCCCTTTCCTATGGGTGAATGGGCTGCTAACCAGAGAACAGTTTGTGGGGCCTTGGGTTCAGAGTCTCCCTACTCATCTATTCTGTCCCTGTTCCCCACTCCCATGGGGTGGCTTGCTTGTCCTTGACAAAGCTGCTTTTATGACAGAGTGAGCTGACAGACTACAAACTTTGCCCCTATGCTGCGTGCTTGGAACCACGTGGGTGGTTTCACAGTTAGTTGTCCTTGGATTCCAGGCAGAGCCCCTGGCTCTGCCCCCATTCCCCAAGCCCTGCCTCTTTTCCCTTTCAAGGCTGTGGGTTTCACCTCTAGCCTCAACCCTTGGACTCTGCTCTTTCTGGCCAAACCTATGCTGGTTGTTTTCCAGCTCGCCATGGTTGCTAGGAGCCAAACCCTTTTAAGCCCAGGCTTAGGCTGTCTTTCCCCACTTTCAGATTATTGCAGAAACTCATCCTGGATTCTGCCCACAGCTAACCCCTAAAAACCTCTCATCTCCATTCTGGAATGATACCTGGGTTTTAGCCTTTTTAAGGCTAAACAATTCAACATGACACCACTGTATTAACCTCTTTTTTTTTTTTTTCTTTTTGTGAGACAGAGTTTCACTCTGTTGCCCAGGCTGGAGTGCAATGGCACAATCAAGACTGATTGCAGGCTAGAGGTGGCTCATGCCTGTAATCCCAACACTTTGGGAGGCTAAAGTGGGTGGATCACTTGAGGTCAGGAGTTCAAGACCAGCCTGGCCAACATGGCGAAACTCCATCTCTACTAAAAATACAAAAATTATCCAGGTGTAGTGGCACATGTCTGTAATCCCAGCAATTTAGGAGGCTGAGGCATGAGAATCGCTTGAATCCAGGAGATAGACATTGCAGTGAGCTGAGATCGCACCACTGCACCCCAGCCTGGGTGACAGAGTGAGACTCCCATCTCTTTTCTTAAATTATTTTTTTGGCTGGGCGCGGTGGCTCACGCCTGTAATCCTAGCACTTTGGGAGGCCGAGGTGGGTGGATCACAAGGTCAAGAGATCAAGACCATCCTGGTCAACAAGGTGAAACCCCGTCTCTACTAAAAATACAAAAATTAGCTGGGCATGGTGGTGCGCGCCTATAGTCCCAGCTATTCGGGAGGCTGAGGCAGGAGAATTGCTTGAATCCAGGAGCTGGAGGTTGCGGTGAGCTGAGATCGCACCATTGCACTCCAGCCTGGGTAACAAGAGCAAAACTCTGTCTCAAAAAAAAAAATAAAATAAATTATTTTTTTTTTCTTTAAAGACGGGGTTTCACCATGTTGGTCAGGCTGGTCTTGAACTACCAACCTCAGGTGATCCACCCGCCTTTGCCTCCAAAGTGCCTGGATTACAGGCGTGAGCCACTACGCCCAGCGAAGAGACTCCCATCTCAAAAAAAAAAAAGAGTTCAACATCTTCATTAGGTTTTCTTCTGAACTTCTGGCTGTGTGGTTTTTCAAGGGTTGTTTTTTTTTTTTCTTTAAAAAAAAAAATAAAAAATAAGGCCGGGCGCGGTGGCTCAAGCCTGTAATCCCAGCACTTTGGGAGGCCGAGGCAGGTGGATCACGAGGTCAAGAGATCGAGACCATCCTGGTCAACATGGTGAAACCCCGTCTCTACTAAAAATACAAAAAATTAGCTGGGCATGGTGGCTCGTGCTTGTAATCCCAGCTACTTGGGAGGCTGAGGCAGGAGAATTGCCTGAGCCCAGGAGGCGGAGGTTGCGGTGAGCCGAGATCATGCCATTGCACTCCAGCCTGGGTAACGAGCGAAACTCCGCCTCAAAAAAAAAAAAAACAAAAAAAATGGCCGGGCGCGGTGGCTCAAGCCTGTAATCCCAGCACTTTGGGAGGCCGAGGCGGGTGGATGACGAGGTCAAGAGATCGAGACCATTCTGGTCAGCATAGTGAAACCCCGTCTCTACTAAAAATACAAAAATTAGCTGGGCATGGTGGCGCGTGCCTGTAATCCCAGCTACTCAGGAGGCTGAGGCAGGAGAATTGCCTGAGCCCAGGAGGCGGAGGTTGCGGTGAGCCGAGATCGCGCCATTGCACTCCAGCCTGGGTAACAAGAGCGAAACTCCGTCTCAAAAAAAAAAAATAATAATAATAATAATAAGACAGGGTTTCACTATGTTGGCCAGGCTGGTCTTGAACTCCTGACCTCAGGTGATCTGCCTGCCTCAGCCTCCCAAAGTGCTGAGATTACAGGTGTGAGCCACCACATCCAGCCTTCAAGGTTTATTTTTAAATCACAACACTGCTCAAACATCTTAAAGCCTAATCTGCAAAGCAGAAGTAGGACTGCAGGCAAATATGTTCTGCTCTGGCCAGTCGCAGTGGCTCACACCTGTAATCCCAGCACTTTGGAAGGCCAAGGCAGGAGGACTGCTTGAAGCCAGTTTGAGACCAGCCAAGCCAAAAAAGCAAGACTCTGTCTCTACAAAAAATAATTTTAAAATTAGTGAAGTGTGGTGGCATAGGCCTGTAGTCCCAGCTACTTAGCAGGCTGAGGCAGGAGGATTGCTTGTGCCAAGGAGTGTGCAGCTGCAGTAAGCCGTGGTCATGCCACTGTGCTCCAGCCTGGTTGAGTGTAAGACCTTGTCTCTAAAAAAATAAAAATAATTTTTTAAAAAGGCCTGTATAGCTGGGCATGGTGGCGCATGCCTGTAATCCCAGCTACTCAGGAGGCTGAGGCAGGAGAATTGCCTGAACCCAGGAGGCGGAGGTTGCGGTGAGCCGAGATCGCGCCATTGCACTCCAGCCTGGGTAACAAGAGTGAAACTCCGCCTCAAAAACAAAACAAAAAAAAGGCCTGTAATCCCAGCACTTTGGGAGGCCAACATGGGAGGATTGCTTGATCCCAGGTCAAGGTTTCAGTGAGCCGTGATTGTGCCACTGCACTCCAGCCTGGGGGACAGAGTGAGACCCTGTCTCAAAAATAAATCAATAAATAAAAAGGAAAATTTGAGGCCAAGACGGGAAGATTACTTGAGGCCAGGAGTTTTACTCTTGTTCCCCAGGCTGGAGTGCAATGGTGCGATCTTGGCCTATTGCAACCTCTGCCTCCCAGGTTCAAGCAATTCTGCCTCAGCCTCCCTAGTAGCTGGGATTACAGGCATGCGCCACCATCCCCGGCAAATTTTCTATTTTTAGTAGAGATGGGGCTTCTCCATGTTGGTCAGGCTGGTCTCCGACCACAGGTGATCTGCCTGCCTCGGCCTCCCACGATTACAGGCATGAGCCACCATGCCCTGCCTCTACAAAAAAATTTTTAAAAAATTAGCCACCCAGCTTGGTGGTGTGTGCTTATAGTTCCAGCTATTCAGGAGGCTGATGAGGACTGCTTGAGCCCCGGAGTTTGAAGTTACAGTGAACTCAAGCCACTGCACTCTAGAATGGCCAAGAGCAAAACCTTGTCTCAAAATAAAAAAAACTTTTGGCCAGGCACAGTGGCTCACGCCTGTAATCCCAGCATCCCGAGGCAGGCGGATCACCTGAAGTCAGGAGTTCGAAATCAGCCTGACCAACATGGAGAAACCCTGTCTCTAATACAAAAAATTAGCCATGGTGGCACATGCCTGTAATCCCAACTACTCGGGAGGCTGAGGCGGGAGAATCATTTGAACTTGGAAAGCAGAGGTTGCGGTGAACCGAGATTGTGCCATTACACTCCAGCCTGGGGAACAAGAGTGAAACTCCGTCTCAAAAAAAAAAAAAAATTAATCATTAGCAAATATCTATATGGTTCCTCCTATATATATAGTACTATTACATTCCAGGCTCTGTTATAAACACTTTAAATGCATAACTTATTTAATCCTCATGACAATACCACAAGGTAAGTACTGTTATTATCCCTTGTTACAGATGAGGAAAATGAAGCACAGAGTGGTTTTGTACCTTGCCCAAGGTCGCACAGCTAGGAACATGGTAAAGCCCAGATCCAGACCCAGGTGGTCTGACTCCAACGCTATGCTTTTAACCATTAATTGGTTCCCAAGTATGGAAAGTAAGATTTGTTTGTTTTAAGTAGAAATCTTCTAGAAAAAGGCAATAGATAGCTGTTAAAATAAAGGCTGAGTACGATAGATCACGCCTGTAATCTCAACACTTTGGGAGGCTGACGCAGGCAGATCACCTGAGGTCAGGAGTTTGAGATCACCTGGCCAACATGTCAAAATCCAGTCTCTACTAAAAAAACAAAAATTAGTCAGGGGTGGTGGCAGGTACCTATAATTCCAGCTACTTGGAAGGCTGAGGTATGAGAATCACTTGGACCCAGGAGGCAGAGGTTGCAGTGAGCCGATATCATGCCACTGCACTCCAGCTCTCACAGAGCGAGACTTCATCTCAAAAATAAAATGAAAATTGTTCGCTGGGTGCATTTGCTCTTTCCTGTAATCCCAGCACTTTGGGCGGCTGAGGCAGGTGGATCACCTGAGGTCAGGAGTTTGAGACCAGCCTGGCCAACATGGTGAAACCCTATCTCTATCAAAAATACAAAAATTGCCATGCATAGTGGTTCATGTCTGTAATCCCAGCACTTTGGGAGGCCAAGGCGGGTGAATCACTTGAGGTGAAAAGTTAGAGACCAGCCTGGCCAACATGGCAAAACCCCGTCTCTAGTAAAAATATAAAAAATTAGCCGGCTGTGGTGGTGAGCATCTGTAATCCCAGCTACTCAGGAGACTGAGGCAGGAGAATTGCTTGAACCCGGGAGGCGGAGGTTGCAGTGAGCTGAGATCACACCACTGCACTCCAGCCTGGGCAACAGAGTGAGGCTTCGTCTCAACAAACAAAAAAACAAAAACTATTACCTTCCCTTTTTTTTTTTTTTTTTTAAGATACCTTCAACTTTTTTAAATGTAGCAAGCCTGATAAAACTCAGGTTGGCTCCATACAACTCCTTTAAATCATAATATCTACTTGTAACTTCATTAACTTTCCTTAAACTTTTTTTTTCTTTTTCTTTTTCTTTTTCCTTTTTTTATTTTTTGTTTTAAACTTTTTTTTTGTTTGTTTTTTTGAGACAGGGTCTCACTTTGTCACCCAGGCTGGAGTGCGCTGGCACGATTATAGCTCACTGTAACCTCAAACTCTTGGCCTCAAGTGCTCTTCCAGCCTTAGCTGGAACGATAGGCATATGCTAGCATGCCCCAGCTAACTTTTTTTTTTTTTTTTTGAGACTGAGTCTCACTCTATTGCCTAGGCTGGAGTCCAGTGGTATGATCTCAGCTCACTGTAATTTCTGTCTCCTGGGTTCAAGCGATTCTCATGTCTCAGCCTCCCACATAGCTGGGATTACAGGTGCCTGCTACCATGCCTGGCTAATTTTTCTATTTTTAGTAGAGATGGGGTTTTGCCACGTTGGTGAGGCTGGTCTCAAACTCCTGATCTTAAATGATCTACCTCCCTCGGCCTCCCAAAGTGCTGGAATTAGAGGCATGAGCCACTGTGCCCAGCCTAATTTTTTCTGTAACTTATTATTTTTTAATATTTATTGTATTTTTTTTTTTTTTTTTGAGGTGGAGTTTCACTCTTGTTACCCAGGCTGGAGTGCAATGGCGCGATCTCGGCTCACCGCAACCTCCACCTCCTGGGTTCAGGCAATTCTCCTGCCTCAGCCTCCTGAGTAGCTGGGATTACAGGCGCGCGCCACCATGCCCAGCTAATTTTTTGTATTTTTAGTAGAGACGGGGTTTCACCATGTTGACCAGGATGGTCTCGATCTCTCGACCTAGTGATCCACCCGCCTCGGCCTCCCAAAGTGCTGGGATTGTAGGCTTGAGCCACCGCACCTGGCCTATTTTTTATTTTTTAAAGATGGGGTTTCACCATGTTGGTCAGGCTGGTCTTGAACTCCTGACCTCAGGTGATTCACCTGCCTTGGCCTCCAAAGTGCTTGGATTACAGGCATGAGCCACCATGCCCGGCCTTATGTAACTTATTTTTAAAAAATTGTTGTAGAGATGGGGTCTCACTGTGTTGCCAGGGCTGGTCTCAAACTCCTGGCTCAAGTGATCCTCCCATGTCAGTTTCTCAAAGTGCTGGGCTTCGATTACAGGCTTGAGTCACTGTGCCTGGTTGATACAGGATTTTTTTTTTTTTTTTTTTTTTTTTTTTTTTTTTTTTTTGAGTCGGAGTTTCGCTCTTGTTACCCAGGCTGGAGTGCAATGCGATCTCGGCTCACCGCAACCTCTGCCTCCTGGGCTCAGGCAATTCTCCTGCCTTAGCCTCCTGAGTAGCTGGGATTACAGGCACGCACCACCATGCCCAGCTGATTTTTTTGTATTTTTAGTAGAGACGGGGTTTCACCATGTTGACCAGGATGGTCTCGATCTCTCGACCTTGTGATCCACCCGCCTCGGCCTCCCAAAGTGCTGGGATTACAGGCTTGAGCCACCGCGCCCGGCCAGGATTTATTATTTATTTATTTTTATTTGAGATGGAGTCTCACTCTGTGGTTCAGGCTGGAGTGCAGTGGCACAATCTCGGTTCACTGCAACCTCCACTCCTGGATTCAAGCAATTCTCCTGCCTCAGCCTCCTGAGTAGCTGGGACAACGGGCGTGTGCCACCATGCCCAGCTAATTTCTGTATTTTTAGTAGAGATGGGGTTTTACCATGTTAGCCAGGATGGTCTTGATCTCCTGACCTCATGATCCGCCTGCTTGAGCCTCCCAAAGTGCTGGGATTACAGGCATGAGCCACCATGGCTGGTCTATTTATTTATTTATGAGATGGGAGTCTTGCTCTGTCGCCCAGGCTGGAGTGCAGTGGTGCAATCTCAGCTCACTGCAATTTCTGCTTCCTAGGTTCAAGCGATTCTCCTGCCTCAGCCTCTTGAGTAGCTGGGGTTACAGGAACCCCCCCACCCCCCCCACCAGGCCTGGCTAATTTTTGTATTTTTAGTAGGGATGGGTTTTGCCATGTGGCCCAGGCTGGACTTGGACTCCTGACTTCCGGTGATTCACCTGCCTCAGCCTCTCAAGTGCTGGGATTACAGATGTGAACCACTGCGCCCAGGCTTAAGTCTACAATTTATATTAGTACAATGATCAAAACTAGTAAGTTAATATTGAGGTAACACTATTAACACTACTAACTAAAACTAAACTTTACAACCTATTCAAATTTCACGTTTTTCAACTGATGTCTTTCTTCTTTGGGACCGAATCCCAGACAGCACATTGTTTTTGTTGTTGTGTATCCCTAGTATTCGATCTGTGATACTGCCTCATTCTCATCTTCCACTTTCTTTTCTCAGTACTTCTGATGAGTATTAGGTTTTTGTTTTGTTTTGTTTTTTGGGGATGGAGTCTCACTCTGTCACCCAAGCTGGAGTGCAATGGTGCTATCTCGGCTCACTGCAACCTCTGCCACCCAGGTTCAAACGATTTTCCTGGTTCAGCATCCTGAGTAGCTAGGATTGCAGGTATGAGCCCACCATGCCAGGTTAATTTTTGTATTTTTAGTAGAGACAGGGTTTCACCTTATTGGTCAGGCTGGTCTCAAACTCCTGACCTCGTGATCTACCCACCTTGGCCTCCCAAAGTACTGGATTACAGGCTTGAGCCACCACACCCTGCCCCGCTTTTTTTTTTTTTTGAGACAGAGTTTTGCTCTTGTTGCCTAGGCTGAAGTGCAATGAACGGTGTGATCTCAGCTCACTGCAACTTCTGCCTCCTGGGCTCAGGCGATTCTCCTGCCTCAGCCTTCCGAGTAGTTGAGATTATAGGCATGCAGCACCATGCCCAGCTATTTTTTGTATTTTAGCAGACACATGGTTTTACCATGTTGACCAGCTGATCTTGAACTCCTGACCTCAGGTGATCCTCCTGCCAGGGCCTCCCAAAGTGCTGAGATTATAGGGGTGAGCCCTCATGTCTGGCCAGGTATTTTATCTATATATGTATACAACTTAAAAAGTTAGAGTACTACTAGGATTATAATGAAAAAAGAGCAACCCCTGTCCCAAGTCTTCCCAAATTCACTTCCCAGAGACAACTGCTTTTTCTTCTTTGATTCACCTCCATATTTTAAAATAACATGACTGTGTTTTTTTGTTTTGAGATGGAGTCTCACACTGTTGCCCAGGCTGGAGTGCAATGGTGAGATCTCAGCTCATTGCAACCTCTGCCACCCAGGTTCATGCGATTCTTCTGCCTCAGCCTCCCAAGTAACTGGGCTTACAGGTGCACACCACCACACCTGGCTAATTTTTTTTTTTTTCGTAGTTTTTAGTAGAGAGGGTTTCACTATGTTGGCCAGACTGGTCTCAAACTCCTGACCTCATGATCCACCCACCTCGGCCTCCCAAATTGCTGGGATTACAGGTGGGAGCCACCGTGCCCAGTCTGTTATTTTTTTATTTTAAGTCTTGATATTGTCTGTTGAATTCTATATTAGGATGAATTCTGCAGTAAGTAACGCAGTCCTAATAGTGGCTAGAGCAATTAAGACATTTAATTATGTTACTGGATCAACAGTCTGGAGGTTCGAGGATTCAGAGCAGGTCTGGTGGTGTGGAAACATCAGGATTTTTTTTTTTTTTTTTTTTTTTTTTTGAGACGGAGTTTCCCTCTTGTTACCCAGGCTGGAGTGCAATGGCGCGATCTCGGCTCACCACAACCTCCGCCTCCTGGGCTCAGGCAATTCTCCTGCCTCAGCCTCCTAAGTAGCTGGGATTACAGGCACGCGCCACCATGCCCAGCTAGTTTTTTTGTATTTTTAGTAGAGACGGGGTTTCCCATGTTGACCAGGATGGTCTCGATCTCTCGACCTCGTGATCCACCCGCCTCGGCCTCCCAAAGTGCTGGGATTACAGGCTTGAGCCACTGCGCCCGGCCTTGGAAACATCAGGATATTACCATCATGAACTGTGTGTTTCTCTTCAGGTCCCCTCTCCCCTTTTGGTGGCAAGAGTGATTGCCCCAGCTCCAAGCCTCCCATTGTCACACATTCCATGATAGAGTGGAAAGCTGGAAAGAAGAAGACAGAAAAGGGGAAAAGCTCACGTCTAACAGAGAAAAACACCTATGCAATGGAATAATGAAAGTCTGTGCTGTAAAAATATCTTTATCTGTGTTGTTACTAAGTCATAATTATACTAGTTTCCTGTAATCAGTTTCCTTTGTTACAGTGGCAGCTGTAACAAAGTACCAAAAAGTGTGGGTTAAATAAAACAACAAAAATTTATTCTCACAGTTCTGGAGGCCAGAAGTACAAAGTTAGTATCACTGGGCTGAAGTCAAGGTGTGGGTCAGAGCTTGCTTCCTCCAGAAACTCTAGGGGAACATCCCTTCCTGGCCTCTTCCAGCTTTGTGTGGCCACTGGCATTCCTTGGCTTGTGGCCAAATCTCACTTCAATCTTCAAGCCCAGCACCATCCACTCTGTCTGCTCTGTCCTCCCATTGCCTTTTCCTCTGTGTATTTTTGTCAAATCTTCTGCCTCCCTCTTACAATAATACACGTGATTGCATTTAACACCACTAGAGTAATCCAGGATAATCTCTTCTTCTCAAGAGCCATTGATTTAATCACATCTTCAGAGACTTTGCCACATAAAGTAACAATCACAAGTTCCAGGTGTTAGGATCTAATATCGTTGGAGGCCATTAATAAATCTGCTACAATGACCTAGTAAACCACAGGTAAATTAACACAATTCAGTTAATACAATTAACTTAGGAAAAGGTCTCATAAGTAAATTTGACTGGATTCTCTAGTTTCCATGACAGAATTTCTGTCTAGCCTTTCTCTCCATTCATTGTAAAGAAGTAAGGACTTTCCTCATCAGATTGCTTTATTACAAGAGATTGTTTTTACCCAAAACTAAGTTTACCCAAATTTACAGTTTGATTTAGATCAGTGGTTCTCAGTGGGGATGGTATGGCCCATAAGGGACTTCTGGAAGTTTGTGATGGGCATTTCTTCTGGCTGTGACAATCCTAGGTGGGGGCGGAGATGGTGCTTGGTATTGGGGGAAGACTAGGGATACTTCCCAACCTTCAATGTGCAGGATAGTCTTGCATCAAATAGCCCACAGGATACCCTTGCAGATGAAAAATCACATTACTTATTTATATTTCAGATGGTGTCTTGCTGTCATTCAGGCTGGAATACAGTGGTGTGATCATAGCTCACTGTAGCCTCCATCTCATGAGATCAAGCAGTCATCCTGTCTTAGCTTCCCAAGTATCTGGAACTACAGGCATGCACCACCATATCCAGCTAACTTATTTTATTTATTATTTTTGAGATGGAGTCTCACTCTGTTGCCCAGGCTGGAGTACAGTGGTGTGATCTTGGCTCACCGCAACCTCTGCTTCCTGGGTTCAAGCGATTCTCCTGCCACAGCTGGGATTACAGGCATGTACCATGATGCCCAGCTAATTTACTTTTTTTTTTTTTTTTTTTTAGACGGAGTTTCGCTCGTTACCCAGGCTGGAGTGCAATGGCGCGATCTCGGCTCACCGCAACCTCCGCCTCCTGGGTTCAAGCAATTCTCCTGCCTCAGCCTCCTGAGTAGCTAGGATTACAGGGACGCGCCACCATGCCCAGCTAATTTTTTGTATTTTTAGTAGAGACGGGTTTCACCATGTTGACCAGGATGGCCTCGATCTCTTGACCTCGTGATCCACCCACCTCGGCCTCCCAAAGTGCTGGGATTACAGGCGTGAGCCACCGCGCCCAGCCCAGTTTACTTTTATTTTTAGTAGAGATGGTGGTCATCATATTGGCCAGGCTGGTCTTGAACTCCTGACCTCGAGTGATCTGCCTGCCTTGGCCTCCCAAAGTGCTGGGATTAGAAGCATGAGCCATCATGGCCTACCTATTTTTTTTCCTTTCTTATCTCTTTTTTTTTTTTTTTTCTGAGACATGATCTCTCAGTTTGTTGCCCAGGCTAGAGTCCAGTGTCATGATCATCGTAGCTCTGTGCAACCTGAAACTCCTGAGCACAAGCAATCCTTTTGCCTCAGTCTCCCAGCTAGGACCACTGGTGCACATTGCTATGCCTGACTAATTTTTCTTTATCTTTCTTTTTTTTTTTTTTTTTTTGAGACAGAGTTTCACTCTGTCCCCCAGACTGGAGCAGTGATACAATCTCAGCTCACTGCAACCTCTGCCTCTCAGGTGATTCTTGTGCTTCAGCCCATCTTTTAGGTGACTGGGATTACAGGTACACACCAGCACTCTCAGCTAATTTTTGTATTTTTTGTAGAAATGGGGTTTCACCATGTTGGACAGGATGGTCTTGATCTCTTGAACTCGTGATCTGCCTGACTTGGCCTCCCTAAGTGCTGAGATACAGGTGTGAGCCACCGTACCCAGCAAATTTATATATATATATATATATATATATATATATATATATATATATATTTTTTTTTTTTTTTTTTTTTTTTTTTTGAGACGGAGTTTCACTCTTGTTGCCCAGGCTGGAGTGCAATGGCACGATCTCGGCTCACCGCAACCTCCGCCTCCTGGGTTCAGGCAATTCTCCTGCCTCAGCCTCCTGAGTAGCTGGGATTACAGGCACGTGCCACCATGCCCAGCTAATTTTTTTGTATTTTTAGTAGAGACAGGGTTTCACCATGTTGACCAGGACGGTCTCGATCTCTTGACCTCGTGATCCACCCGCCTCAGCCTCCCAAAGTGCTGGGATTACAGGCTTGAGCCACCGCGCCCAGCCCCAATTTTTATATTTTTTAAGACATGGGGTCTCCCTGGGTTGCCCAGGTTGGTCTCAAACTCCTGGGCTCAAGTGATCCTCCTACCTTAGCCTCCAAAGTAGCAGGGACTACAGGCACATACCACCACACCTGGCTAATTTTTTTTTTTTTTTTGAGATTGAGTTTCACTCTTGTTACCCAGGCTGGAGTGCAATGGCATGATCTCGGCTCACCGCAACCTCTGCCTCCTGGGTTCAGGCAATTCTCCTGCCTCAGCCTCCCAGGTAGCTGGGATTACAGGCACGTGCCACCATGCCCAGCTAATGTTTTGCATTTTTAGTAGAGATGGGGTTTCACCATGTTGACCAGGATGGTCTTGATCTCTTGACCTCGTGATCCACCCGCCTCGGCCTCCCAAAGTGCTAGGATTACAGGCTTGAGCCACGGCGCCTGGTCCTGGCTAATTTTTAAAAATTCTTTTTGTATGGATGGGGGTCTCACTAGGTTCCCAGGCTGGTCTTCAACACCTGAGCTCAAGTAATCCTCCTGCCCAAGCCTCCCAAAGTGCTAGAACTACAGGGATGAGTCACCACACCCAGCCAAATTTACAATTAAAAAAACCCTCTTATATCTAAAAACAAAAATGTGGTTAAGGCTAGTTATTTTATGGGTAAGGAAGGTGATACTCATAGATGTGAAGACTCTAGCTGGGTGTGGTGGGTCATGCCTGTAATCCCAACACATTGGGAGGCTGATTCTGGTGGATCACTTGAGGTCAGGAGTTCGAGAGCAGCCAGGGTAACAAATCAACCTACAAAGTAAAAATTAAAAAATTATCTGGGTGGGGGGGGTGGCTGGGCATGGTGGGTGGTTCATGCCTGTAATCCCAGCACTTTGGGAGGCTGAGGCGGGCAAATCACTTGAGGTCAGGAGTTCAGCCTGGCTAACATGGTGAAAACCTGTCTCTACTAAAAATACGAAAATTAGCTGGTTGTGGTGGTGCATAATTGTAGTTCCAGCTACTCTGGAGGCTGAGGCAGGAGAATTGTTTGAACCTGGCAGGCAGAGGTTGCAGTGAGCCAAGATCCCACCATGCACTCTAGCTTGGGCGACAGTGAGACTCCATCTCAAAATATACATACATATATATGTAACCTTAAAATCCTGGGCTCAGGTGATTCCTTCTTCTTTAGCCTCTCCAGTAGCTTGGACTACAGGTGCACCACCCCCTCCAGATATACATATTTTTTTTTTGAGAGGGAGTTTCGGTCTTGTTACCCAGGCTGGAGTGCAATGGCACGATCTCAGCTCACCGCAACCTCCGCCTCCTGGGTTCAGGCAATTCTCCTGCCTCAGCCTCCTGAGTAGCTCAGATTACAGGTATGTGCCACCATGCCCAGCTACTTTTTTGTATTTTTAGTAGAGACGGGGTTTCACCATGTTGACCAGGATGGTCTCGATCTCTCGACCTCGTGATCCATCCGCCTCGGCCTCCCAAAGTGCTGGGATTACAGGCTTGAGCCACCGCGCCCGGCCTTTTTTTTTTTTTTTTTTGAGATGTAGTTTTGCTTTTGTTACCCAGATGCAATGGTGCGATCTTGGCTCACTGCAACCTCCGCCTCCTGGTTTCAGGCAATTCTCCTGCCTCAGCCTCCCAAGTAGCTGGGGCTACAGGCGTGCGCCACCATGCCCAGCTAATTTTTGTATTTTTAGTAGAGACGGGGTTTCACCATGTTGACCAGGATGGTCTCGATCTCTTGACTTCGTGATCCACCCGTCTCAGCCTCCCAAAGTGCTGGGATTATAGGTGTGAGCCACTGCGCCCAGCCATACATACAGATTTTAAGGTTACAGTGAGCTGTAATGATGCCACTGCACTCTAACCTGGGCAACGGAGTGAAACTCTGTTTCTTTTTTTTTTTGAGACAGAGTTTCGCTCTTGTTACCCAGGCTGGAGTGCAATGGCGCAATCTCGGCTCACCGCAACCTCTGCCTCCTGGGTTCAGGCAATTCTCGTGCCTCAGCCTCCTGCGTAGCTGGGATTACAGGCACGCACCACCATGCCCAGCTAATTTTTTTGTATTTTTAGTAGAGATGGGGTTTCACCATGTTTTTTTTTTTTTTTTTTTTTTGAGACGGTGTTTCGCTCTTGTTACCCAGGCTGGAGTGCAATGGCACGATCTCGGCTCACCGCAACCTCCGCCTCCTGGGTTCAGGCAATTCTCCTGCCTCAGCCTCCTGAGTAGCTGGGATTACAGGCACGCACCACCATGCCCAGCTAATTTTTTTTGTATTTTTAGTAGGGACGGGGTTTCACCATGTTGACCAGGATGGTCTCGATCTCTTGACCTTGTGATCCACCCGCCTCGGCCTCCCAAAGTGCTGGGATTATAGGCTTCAGCCACCACGCCCGGCCCGAAACTCTGTTTCTAAATCAATCAACTTATTAAATAGAGGTAAGGGATCTTGCCAAACTTCGTAGACCTGGCAAATCAGAATGCTGGGCAATAAGGATAAGGATCTGACTCCTTGACCTGGAGTAATGGAAAGAGCATTAAAGTAGCCCTAGTTCAACTTTATGGTCCAGGTGGGAACCCTCTCCCCTCCTCCAGCCCTCAGTGAGTTTCTCTTCTCATCTGTGAAGTGTCTAGCTTGGCTTGGCTGATCAGAAAGAAATGTTTGCAGTTTTGTTGTTGCTGTTGTTTTGTTTCTGTTTTTTTTTGAGACGGAGTTTCGCTCGTTACCCAGGCTGGAGTGCAATGGCGCGATCTCGGCTCACCGCAACCTCCGCCTCCTGGGTTCAGGCAATTCTCCTGCCTCAGCCTCCTGAGTAGCTGGGATTACAGGCACACGCCACCATGCCCAGCTAATTTTTTTTGTATTTTTAGTAGAGACGGGGTTTCACCATATTGACCAGGATGGTCTCGATCCCTTGACTTCGTGATCCACCCGCCTCGGCCTCCCAAAGTGCTGGGATTACAGGCTTGAGCCACCGCGCCCGGCCTATTATTATTATTTTTTTGAGACAGTGTCTCGCTCTGTCGCCCGGGCTGGAGTGCAGTGGCACGATCTTGGCTCCCAGCAACCTTTACCTTCCAGGTTCAAGGGATTCTCCTTCCTCATCCTCTCGAGTAGCTGGGATTACAGGCACCCGCCAACACGCCCGGCTAATTTTGTATTTTTTTTGGAGAGAAGACGTTTCGCCATGTTGGCCAGGCTGGTCTCAAACTCCCGACCTCCAGTGATCTGCCCGCCTCGGCCTCCCAAAGTGCTGCGATGACAGGCGTGAGCCACCGCGCCCAGCCTAAAAATTTTTTTTCGTAAGTCTCAACTTTTGCTTCGTCCAGGATTAATTTTCTAGTTTATTAAACTGTCTACTGTGAAAAACTGTAAACGTACAATATAGTGTCATTCCATCATTTCTCGATCGGGAATTCCGTCAGGGCAGAGGCCTGCGATTGTCACCGTCTGCCAAGACCTCAGCAACCCCAGGGAATGGTTCCAAATTACGAACAACTGGCCCGAGGGCTTCTCCGGGGCCTGCCTCAGGGCCCCTCGCAGTGCCGAGCGCGGTCCTGGGAGCCGTTTGCCGACTCCGGACATCTTGTCCTGGTTTCTCCCGCCAGGCCCAGTCTTCCCCGGGGCACTCACGCGGCCACCTCCAGGCGCGGGTTTGGACCGGGCTGCCAGAATGGGAGGAGCCCTGACTTCCAACTGAACAAAGTTTTTCCCTTGGAGCCCGCCGGTCCCAGCCCCACCCGGGATAGAGGCCGCCTCACAAACTAGGCCTCTCTACCGCCAGCGCCACTTGCGCGCGTTCTCCTCTCTTCAGCCCTCCCTTCCCCTCCCCCCCGGCTGTGGCGGTTGGTCGCGCGCCGTCGCCCCTTTCCCGCCCCCTCAGCTAACGAGCGGGCTCTAGGCCCTCTGAGATTGGCTGTGCTTGAGTGCATCTTCTCTCAGTGTCTCTGATTGGGCGCTGGACGCGCGGGATGCGCGTTCCCATTGGCTAGGCCAGGGCGCCTGCGCGGCGGGGTTCTCGGTCGCCAGCCATTCCTGGGGAGGACTGCCGGTGGTTCGGACGTTTCGCTTGTCGCTGAAGGAGAGGTCCGCGCTCTCCGGGAAGGCGGCTGCGGCGACAAGATGAAGATATTCGTGGGCAATGTCGACGGGGCGGATACGACTCCGGAGGAGCTGGCAGCCCTCTTTGCGCCCTACGGCACGGTCATGAGCTGCGCCGTCATGAAACAGTTCGCCTTCGTGCACATGCGCGAGAACGCGGGCGCGCTGCGCGCAATTGAAGCCTTGCATGGCCACGAGCTGCGGCCGGGGCGCGCGCTCGTGGTGGAGATGTCGCGCCCAAGGCCTCTTAACACTTGGAAGATTTTCGTGGGCAATGTGTCGGCTGCATGCACGAGCCAGGAACTGCGCAGCCTCTTCGAGCGCCGCGGACGCGTCATCGAGTGTGACGTGGTGAAAGGTAACGCGGAGGCGCGCGCGGGGGCGGGGGCGCGCTCGGGGCACTCTGCCTGTTAGCCACGCCTCTTACCCGGGGGTCGGTCACTTCGCGGTTGGGAGGGGTGGGGATGTGCGCGGGAGCAGTCCGGAGGTGTTGGGGGTGCGTTGGGTAGAGCCACCCTCCTCCCCTGCGGTCCAGGAACCGTCCACCAAGTAGGAGGAAGCGGCTCTGGGTGGGTGCGGCGGCCACTGCGAGCCAAGCTACGGGGCCGGGGACGCGCCTGAGAGCCTTGCGAGTGTACCGGGGGCGCGCCTTCTCCTGGTCTCCTGGGCCTGGCACCCAGCGGAAATTGGGAAGTGACGGGCACAAGCCGGATCATGAAGCGGGGAAGATTTCTCCACTTCCCCACTTCCTCTCCAGACGTCGGTCAGAGCAAGGGAAGAGGGAAAAGGTGGGGGCTGACGCCCCAAGGCCGCCCTCGTGTTCCCTCCCGATGAATGTGCTCAAGCGGAAGGTAACGGGGCCCTTGGACGTTTCTCGGGCTGGGGTCTTTTAGTATTGTCTGGCGTGGGTCTCTCATGGGCACAGTTACACGTGGGTGCGAGAGGGGCCCCTTCCGAACTACTTTGGCCTTTCAGTGTTAGGTGGGTTAGGTGTGGCATCTCTGTACTTTACTCCTCCCTCAAACTTGGGTTTTTTCTTTGGGCTCGATTTTTACCTGTCAGCTGGAAACCCCAGCCTTTTGCATGTGCAAGGAAGCTTGTTTTAAGAAGGCCCCTTTTGCGTAGTTTTCATGTGCCAAGCCAGTGCCCCAGGGCAGTGTCATTCTTTCATAAGCTTGGTGACTTTGCAAAGGGGCATACTCTGGCTCAGGGGGTCCTGGAGGAGGGGTATGTGAGAGGTCTTAGTGGCTAAACACGATTTACTGAATCAGTAGTAGTCATTGCTTGAGTAGTTTAATCCTCAGGGCAGATTCCTAGTTTGCCTTTTCTTCGAGAAAAATGTGTCACCATAATTTAAGCCTGACTGGGGGCCCAGTTGATTTTTTTCATAGCCTGAGTTCCCTAAGCTGTTTATCTTTTACATTGGCAAAGTTGAGTGGGTCAGCCCTTGTGTAGGTGGCCAGTCTCTGCTTTACCTGGGAACAGATCAGCTTTAACTTTGCCCTGTCATCTTGGAGGATGCCCCCTGGGAGTATCTGATGCCCTACTCCTGGTGGGTTCATACCTGCTCATACCCTGTATGAGAAGTTTCAGGGATAGGAAATCTATGTGGGTGCAGGTGCTTATTCATCCCAAAAAGATACTTTATTTGCTGTCCTGGAAAGGCATATCTTTGGGGCCATTCCTAGTCCTTGCTTTAAGTGGGGGAAGTATAAAGGGTCATAGTATCCACTGCTAGGAACAAGTCCTTGTTCTGCATTAATACTGCATTCTATTTTCCTCAACTCAGGTTATACAAGTCCACGACTATCCGGAATCGGGCTTTCCTGCTGGGTGCTCTGAGGCAGGCTGTATGGTGCATGGATTTTTGCTTTTGTTTAGAGTAAAAGAGTTGGGGAGGGTCTCAGATTGGGTACTTGTCCAGCAAAAGGGTGGGGTATATGAGTCTTTAGGAGAGTTTTGTGCTTAAGTGACTTACCAAGTTTCTTTTGTGGTTGTTAGGTAGCGTGGCTACTAGGTTGAGAGTCTAGAGTCAAACATCTGAAAGGACAGTCTTTCTGGAACTCAAGCTTCTTGCTTGTTTTCAGGTGGTAAAGAAAGCCAAAAATTTGCCTGAATTTGCTTGGGAGCCAACACCAAGTGACAATGGAGGTGAAGTGCATAACTGCACATAAATTTTTAGAGCTCCTGGTTGGCTCCTTGTGAGAGGGAGTTTTGTGCATTTTGTTCCTTTGTAAACATTTGATTAGCAGAAATGCATTGACTTGCTCAGGGAATGGTGGTCAAGTATTTGTAGTTACACTGTTGTGTAGCAGAGCTCCTGATACACTTCAGTGTAAAAGACTGGGAAAGATTTGAACATCATCTCCTCCACTGATGCCTTTTTGTATCTTTATGATGAAAGAAAGTGAGGGTTGAAAGTTGAGAGTGTAGCAGAAGCAACTGGTTCTCTAAAGAGTGTGTACTCATTTCTTGGGCTGGGAATGGTCATTTGATTGAGTCTCATGTTGACTGACAGGGCTGTGAAAAGCACAGAAACTTGGTGTTGTCACTGGCCAACCAGTTCTGTTTTATTTCACTGGGAAAAAAAAACACCATTGTTGCTTGGTTACTCCAGGAGCTTAGATAGGATTTGTAGAACAGAAATCTCAATAGCAACAGTGGATTGTAACCACTCCACAGCTTTCTCCTATTGGGTGTTCAAAGATGAACAGCTTCTGGAACCACTACAGACTTGAGGGGAGATCTGAAAGTTAAAAGAGGAAAATATCTCCTTTTCATTTTTTGTGAGTGACTGTTTCTTCTTCCTATACAGAGCTCTGTAGTTTCAAGTTTAAGATTTTTAGTCTTAGGATAGGAGAACTTGTTTTCTGGATTTGCTTAACTTTGGCACTAGAGGGATTATGATGCCACCAGACCATTTGGAGATCTTTGTAAAATGTTACTTGATAGTCCCAGTGCAGTAATTTCCTTCAGTTTCTTTGAATTAACTCCCCAGGCAAGAGGGTCCCTGGAATTCTTCAGATCTCTGGTTTTTCTTCATTGTCTTAGGAGTTGTTGAGCCTTAGGGGATCTTTAATATAGCTAGGTCTGAGCTTTGCTGCTTATTGTGATGGGGCTTGTCACCAATGCTGTTGAGTTAGCTGGGCAACGTATTCACACTTTCCCCTCCAGGCTTAGAAACTTCCTGATACAATTTGGTTATAATTGTATCAGATTGATTTTTAAATTTTGTATTTATTGTTAAATATTTTATTTATTTATTTAAAAAAAGTTTTTTTGAGACAGAGTTTCGCTCTTGTTACCCAGGCTGGAGTGCAATGGCGCAATCTCGGCTCACCACAACCTCTGCCTCCTGGGTTCAGGCAATTCTCCTGCCTCAGCCTCCTGAGTAGCTGGGATTACAGGCATGCGCCACCATGCCCAGCTAATTTTTTGTATTTTTGGTAGAGACGGGGTTTCACCATGTTGACCGGGATGGTCTCGATCTCTCGACCTCGTGATCCACCCGCCTCGGCCTCCCAAAGTGCTGGGATTACAGGCTTGAGCCACCGCGCCCGGCGTTTTTTTTTTTTTTAAAGGTGGGATTTCATCATGATGGCCAGGCTGATCTTGAACTCCTGACCTCAGGTGATCCACCCACCTCGGCCTCCCAAAATGCTAGTATTACAGGTGTGAGCCACAGCGCCTGGCCTATTTTTACTTTTTTAATAGAGACAGGGTTTCACCATGTTGGCCAGGCTAGTCTTGAACTGCTGACCTCAGACGATCTGCCTGCCTCGGCCTCCCAAAGAACTGGGATTATAGGTGTGAACCACTGTGCCCAGCCATATTTTTTGTTATTTTTTGAGACAGAGTCTTGTTCTGTCCGCCCAGGCTGCAGTGTAGTGGCTCAGTCTCTGCTGCCTGCAACCTATGCCTCCTAGGTTCAAGCAGATTTGACTCAGCCTCTCAAATAGCTGAGACTACAGGTGTGTGCCACCACACCTGGCTAGTTTTTGAGTTGTTTTTTTTTTTTTTGAGACGGAGTTTCGCTCTTGTTACCCAGGCTAGAGTGCAATGGCGCGATCTCGGCTCACCGCAACCTCCGCGTCCTGGGCTCAGGCAATTCTCCTGCCTCAGCCTCCTGAGTAGCTGGGATTATAGGCATGCACCACCATGCCCAGTTAATTTTTTGTATTTTTAGTAGAGACGGGGTTTCACCATATTGACCAGGATGGTCTCGATCTCTTGACCTCGTGATCCACCTGCCTCGGCCTCCCAAAGTGCTGGGATTACAGGCTTGAGCCACCGCGCCCAGCTAGTTTTTGAGTTTTTAATACAGATGGGGTTTCACTATGTTGGCCAGTCTGGTCTTGAACTCCTGACCTCAGGTAATCTGCCTGCCTCGACCTCCCAAAGTACTGGGATTACAGGTGTGAGCCACCACGCCCAGCCTGGATTTTAAATTTTTTTGATCAGTTATACAACTCATCTGGGCAGTCATTTAAATTGTATATGTGAAATCTAAATTTTCAAATTTCACCATTTGGTCTCAATAAAACCCAGCTAAGGAGGGAAACAAACAATGGGATGTCCAAATGATTTTGTAAGCCCATGGAAGCTTCCATCTTATTCAGGTGTCAGGAATTTGTAGATAGAATAATCAGGACTATTAATATTGTTCGTTAATATTCCCTCAGAATGCCTGGAGGCCCCTCTCCGCAACATATGCCTATGAGCTCTAGCGACTCTTCCTGCTTCCTCTTCACTTTGGGCCTTTCTGCTTGCCGTCTCCAGGTGGTTTTGCCATTCCGGAGGGTTGCCTCAGCCTCTGCTTTTATTTTCTATTATTTAAAAATTTTTAAAAATGTTTGTTCATTCATTTAGAGATAGGGTCTTGCTTTGTTGCTTATGCCAGAGCGCAGTGGCATGATGTAGCTGACTGCAGCCTTGACCTCCTGAGCTCAAGCCATCCTTCCACCTAGTCTCTTAAAGTATTAGGATTACGGGAGTGAGCCACCATGCCTGGCCCAGCCTCTGCTTTTTTTTTTTTTTTGAGACGGAGTTTCACTCTTGTTACCCAGGCTGGAGTGCAATGGCGCGATCTCGGCTCACCGCAACCTCCGCCTCCTGGGTTCAGGCAATTCTCCTGCCTCAGCCTCCTGAGTAGCTGGGATTACAGGCACACGCCACCATGCCCAGCTAATTTTTTTGTATTTTTAGTAGAGATGGGGTTTCACCATGTTGACCAGGATGGTCTCGATCTCTCGACCTCGTGATCCACCCACCTCGGCCTCCCAAAGTGCTGGGATTACAGGCTTGAGCCACCGCGCCCGGCTCAGCCTCTGCTTTTAATAGGATCTTAGGCCACATGCTGGTTTTTTTTTTTTTTTTTTTCTTCCTCTACCTAAACTAGAGCTGAGAGATCACAGGATGACTCTAGTGCCTTATGGCCAGGCCAAAAGGAACACTTAATTTTTCACAGGTAGTATATAAGGCTCTGGCCATGGGAGTGTTGAGGACGGAGTTGTGACAATTCATTTTGTTCTTTTCTTTTTTTTGAGATGGACTTCACTCTTTTTGCCCCGGCTGGAGTGCAATGGCACAATCCTGGCTCACTGCAACTTCCGCTTCCCAGGTTCAAGTAATTCTCCTGCTTCAGCCTTCTGAGTAGCTGGGATTACAGGTGCATGCCAGCATGCCTGGTTAATTTTGTATTTTTAGTAAAGATGGAGTTTCACCATGTTGGTCAGGGTAGTCTCGAACTCCTGACCTCAGGTCATCCACCTGCCTGGGCCTCCCAAAGTTTTGGGATTATGTGCCTGGCCAGTTTCGTTTCTTTTCTTTTTTTACCCTTTTTTTTTTTTTTTTTTTTTAAGACAGGGTTTCACCATGTTGGTCAGGCTGGTTTTTGAACTCCTGACCTCAGGTGATCTGCCCGCCTTGGCCTCCAAAGTGTTTGGATTACAGGCGTGAGCCACCATACCTGGCCTTTTTTCTTTTTTTTAACTTTTTTTTTAAATCTTTTCTTTTTTTTCGAAATGTAGTCTTGCCTTGTTGCCCAGGCTGAAGTGCAGTGGTGCCATCTTGGCTCACTATAACCTCTGCCTCTCAGGTCAAGTGATTCTCCTGCCTCAGCTGGGATTACAGGTGTGCACCATCACATCTGGCTAATTTTTGTATTTTTAGGAGAGACAGGTTTCACCATGTTGGATAGGCTGGTCTCAAACTCCTGACCTCAGGTGATCCATCTGCCTTGGCCTCCCAAAGTGTTGGCATTACAAGCAAGAGCCACTGCACCTAAATGGGAAGTTTCTTAAGATCCTGTAACAAGTTAGTGCCTGGTTCTGGAACTGAGACCATTTAATTCTTTTTTTTTTTGAGACCGAGTTTTGCTCTTGTTACCCAGGCTGGAGTGCAATGGCGCGATCTCGGCTCACCGCAACCTCCGCCTTCTGGGTTCAGGCAATTCTCCTGCCTCAGCCTCCTGAGTAGCTGGGATTACAGGCACGCACCACCATGCCCAGCTAATTTTTTGTATTTTTAGTAGAGATGGGGTTTCACCACATTGACCAGGATGGTCTCAAATCTCTTTTCCTCATGATCCACCTGCCTCGGCCTCCCAAAGTGCTGGGATTACAGGCTTGAGCCACTGCGCCCGGCCTGCCGGCCTAATTCTTAATTAATGATCACTTCTGTGCTATGCCACGCTTCTGACTTCTGCTTATTGATTGTATTTTTTTCCCCATTATCCTGAGGTTTGTGACATTGTTTTCAAATCCAGGGAAATGACTTGTTCTGTAGGAGCAGCTACAGAGTTCTATAGAACATCCCAATGTGAAAAGTTTCTAAAAATGAGAATCCTTGTTTGGAGGTTAATGTTTCTTAGTAATGCCATCCAGGTACCTCTTTTTTTTTTTTTTTTTTTTTTTTTTAAATTTTTAAATTTTTTTTGAGACAGAGTCTTGCTCTGTCACTAGGCTGGAGTACAGTAGCACTATCTTGGCTCCCTACAGTCTTCGTCTCTGGGGTTCAAGCGATTCTCCTGCCTCAGCCTCCTGAGTAGCCGGGATTACAGGTGCACGCCATCGTACCCAGCTAATTGTTTTGTATTTTTAGTAGAAACAGGGTTTCACCATGTTGGCCAGAATGGTCTTGATCTCCCAACCTCTTGATCTGCCTGCCTTGGCCTCTCAAAGTTCTGGGATTACAGACATGAGCCACTGCGCCTGACCAGCTGTTTGTTTCTTAGACTGATGTGACAGATAGCATCCTGGTATTGGATTCTATCTGAGAGTAGCCACAGGTTGACAGTGGGGTTAAGCTCAGGACTTTATTTCCTAGGGGCAGGATTCTGTCATCATTCAGATTCTGCCTGTGCTATTGTGCTTTGTGAGTGTGGACATGAGAATTTCTTCCCACTCCTTCCTTACCTGAAGTTTTCTCCTTCTATGTGGTAGATAAAGGTAACTTTGAGACCAACATCCTGTCTTCTCCTACCATACCTTATTCAGATCTTAATGAGAACTGCAGGGGTAACATGCTTAGCAGAGCCTGCTAGCTGCAGTAATTGCAGCTTCATGCCTTATAGGTAAGAAACTAATCTTTCCTGTAAGCAGTCTGCTCTGTGAACAGAAGCCTAAGGTATGAGGTGTATCTCTGTGCCTTAAAGAGGAAACAGTGGAGGATGTAATGTGGCCTTGGACAGGGAAAGGATTGGGCATGAACTCAGCCAGTAGGCTTAGTTTGTAATCCCTCACCTTATTGGCTTACACAGGGTCCATCTTCTCTGCTTCTAAGCCTAAGTTTTTAGTCATATCACACATTCCTGCCTTATATACATTGACTTATCAGGGATAGATTGTGTAGCAAAGGGGCACTGGGAAGCTGTGATTTTGGTCCTGACTCTTAACACACTTTGAGTGGGGCAAGCCATGTAAAAACTCTGAGCATGTATGTATGTGTGTCCACCTGTAAAATGGAGATAATGATTCTTTGCCCTACCTACCTCACAGGATTATGAGGCCCAAATGAGGTCCTTCCGTACCTGAGATTGCCTTGAAAACTTGGGAAGTACTGTGAAAAAGTGGGGAGATCATATTGGAACAATGTTGTTAACTACTTGTTGCAGTCTGACTCTCTTGCCTTAGTTGGACATGGGCCGAGAGGTTCCCAGGTTCAAGTAATTCTGAGCTTTGCTCCTTACTGTGACCTCCATGGGCTGAGAGGTCATACCAAAATGTGAGTGGTCATTTCCAGTGTTTGAGAGCTAGGCCTCAAAGCTGTTTGCTGAACTTGGGTTGAGAACACTGAAGAATTGAGTGATCTAGGAACCCTTTCTGTATTTTGTTCTGCTGGTTTATACTTACAGGAGATGTGAAGATTTTTATCCTGTGTTGCAGTTCATCTTTGTTTTTTCTTTTCTCACCAGGAAGTTGGGTGAGGTGACAGGGTTTTCAAAGGGGAGAATGAGAAGAAGGCTGTAGGCAAAGATGACTGCTTGGGACAGTCAGAAGCTTTGTTATATGGGAGCCACATTTTATGACACACTCCTGGAGAGGAGGGTTTGGAGGCCTTGGAGGTAGCTGGCAACAGCTGGGTGCTGTTGTGTCCAATTTGGGACCCATCAGGTAGCATGCCCTGCCCCCCTAATTGCTAACCCTCTGTCTGCTGCTTTATCAGACTACGCGTTTGTTCACATGGAGAAGGAAGCAGATGCCAAAGCCGCAATCGCGCAGCTCAACGGCAAAGAAGTGAAGGGCAAGCGCATCAACGTGGAACTCTCCACCAAGGGTCAGAAGAAGGGGCCTGGCCTGGCTGTCCAGTCTGGGGACAAGACCAAGAAACCAGGGGCTGGGGATACGGCCTTCCCTGGAACTGGTGGCTTCTCTGCCACCTTCGACTACCAGCAGGCTTTTGGCAACAGCACTGGTGGCTTTGATGGGCAAGCTCGTCAGCCCACACCACCCTTCTTTGGTCGCGACCGCAGCCCCCTGCGCCGTTCACCTCCCCGAGCCTCTTATGTGGCTCCTCTGACGGCCCAGCCAGCTACCTACCGGGCCCAGCCATCAGTGTCACTGGGAGCGGCCTACAGGGCCCAGCCTTCTGCCTCTTTGGGTGTTGGCTATCGGACTCAGCCCATGACAGCCCAGGCAGCCTCTTACCGCGCTCAGCCCTCTGTCTCCCTTGGGGCCCCATACAGGGGTCAGCTGGCTAGTCCTAGCTCCCAGTCTGCTGCAGCTTCCTCACTTGGCCCATATGGTGGAGCCCAGCCCTCGGCCTCAGCCCTTTCTTCCTACGGGGGTCAGGCAGCTGCGGCTTCTTCGCTCAACTCCTATGGGGCTCAGGGTTCCTCCCTTGCCTCCTATGGTAACCAGCCATCCTCTTACGGCACCCAGGCTGCCTCTTCCTATGGGGTTCGTGCAGCTGCTTCTTCCTACAACACCCAGGGAGCAGCTTCCTCCCTAGGCTCCTATGGGGCTCAGGCAGCCTCCTATGGGGCTCAGTCTGCAGCCTCCTCACTAGCTTATGGAGCCCAGGCAGCTTCTTACAATGCCCAGCCCTCGGCCTCTTACAATGCCCAGTCTACCCCATATGCTGCACAGCAGGCTGCTTCCTACTCTTCCCAACCTGCTGCCTATGTGGCACAGCCAGCCACAGCTGCTGCCTATGCCAGCCAGCCAGCAGCCTATGCTGCACAAGCCACTACCCCAATGGCTGGCTCCTATGGGGCCCAGCCCGTTGTCCAGACCCAGCTGAATAGTTATGGGGCCCAAGCATCAATGGGCCTCTCAGGCTCCTATGGGGCTCAGTCGGCTGCTGCGGCCACTGGCTCCTATGGTGCTGCAGCTGCCTATGGGGCCCAACCTTCTGCCACCCTGGCAGCTCCTTACCGCACGCAGTCATCAGCCTCATTGGCTGCTTCCTATGCTGCCCAGCAGCATCCCCAGGCTGCTGCCTCCTACCGCGGTCAGCCAGGCAATGCCTACGATGGGGCAGGTCAGCCGTCTGCAGCCTACCTGTCCATGTCCCAGGGGGCCGTTGCCAACGCCAACAGCACCCCGCCGCCCTATGAGCGTACCCGCCTCTCCCCACCCCGGGCCAGCTACGACGATCCCTACAAAAAGGCTGTCGCCATGTCGAAAAGGTACTGTATGCCCCCCGGCCCCTGCCCCCAGCTGGGGCTTAGGGCAAGGGGCTGAGGTTGGCATGGGAGGGAAATGAGGCATTGGCCCTCCTTCGGTCTTCTCTATTTCTATGGGATGTCCAGAGGCCGAGGAGAGCAGTGCCTATGAACCTTTTCTGGTCACCAGGGTTCAGGTGGAGCATAGTGCTCAGCCTGGGGTGGTACCAGCTAGTCAGGCCAGGCCCAGTGTCACCTGTCAAGGCTAGCTCAAGTGTCATTGGAGCTACTGCCTGCAGGACCTTGGCCCATATCCTTTCCCACTGTCTCAAGGATCCTTAAGCCTATTATGTGGTTGTCCTGGCTTTGGCAGGGGTGGGGGTAAAAGAGTAGTCCCTTTGGCACTCACTGGCTAAAGGCAAGTTTATGAGGTGCGTCCACTCTGGGAAGTTGGGGACCTTGCTTTCATCCGCCGTTCTGTTGATAAACAACCAAGGTCTTTCTCTGCAGGGCCCAGGGGTGGAGATAGTTTGCTATGGTGTGGGAATGTGGGCCAAAATCAACCTTGGCCAGTTCAGAGGGGAGGACTTCAGTGGAGGGTTTGATTTCCCACTGAGGTGAAGCCAGGCTTAATTTTTTTTGGCCTGGATAGGGTGATGAGCCTTCTGACAAAAGGAGACCAATCTGTTGGAGACTAATGTGATCATACCCTCCCTATCCCCATTGGCATCTCCCCCATGCCCAACTGGAGTCCTCCCCTCAATTGTCTCATTCACCAACTGTCTTCTTTTCTCGACTAGGTATGGTTCCGACCGGCGTTTAGCCGAGCTCTCTGATTACCGCCGTTTATCAGAGTCGCAGCTTTCGTTCCGCCGCTCGCCGACAAAGTCCTCGCTGGATTACCGTCGCCTGCCCGATGCCCATTCCGATTACGCACGCTATTCGGGCTCCTATAATGATTACCTGCGGGCGGCTCAGATGCACTCTGGCTACCAGCGCCGCATGTAGGGCCATCCTGGGATGGGGCACCACAGGGAGGGAGGGAGAAGAGGTGGGTAGGGTACAGACCCAGGTTATAACTACTCTGGCCCATACCTTTCCTGGTTGCGGTTTTTCATCCCCTCTACCATTTGGGCCTTCCCCAGGAGATGATCATTTTGAGTGTTTGGCAGTAACCTACTTTGTTCCTTCGCCTCAGCAGCAAATCTTGCTACTGGCTCTAGATCTGCGGTTTCCCCTCTACCCTGCTTCCCATCTCCCATAAAAGAATGGGAATTTCTTTTACGTTTTTTTTTTTCTTGGCTCCCTTTTATTTTTGTGCGCGATATTTAAGGTCGTTTGGATGGGAAAGCAACCTGCAGCTGATGTCGGCGGCGCCTTTTTGTTTTTAGATGGGAAGGAGGCCAGGAAAGGGTTAGCTTAACCATTTCCTATGCGCCAAGCTGTGCCAGGAGTCCAAGGTACCCTGACTGTCCCTGTGTAGACTGTTGAGACTGAGTTCCTGTTGGGACAGTCAGTTGGTATGTGTCCGAGTCCCTGCTGACCACTAATGTTTTAGCTGATGGTGAGCGGCACAGTCCCACTTCCCCATCTCCCCAAGTAGGTGGTGTTAGAAAACCTTAATTTTTTTTCCCTTTTGTATGGACTACAAATAAAACTTGGGGCAATTTGCAGTTTGGAAACCTGGTTGTCATTGTCTTGATTGCATTCAGTGTCAAAGGAGCCAATTTGACATCCAGGAAGACATGATAGCTAAAGGGTAGGCAGTCAGAGAACCCAGGACTGGTGAGGAAAGGGGTTTGATTGTGGGAATTAGAAGGATTGCCCTGTGGCCCAGAATGATTTTGCTCATCATCGTCCTGCTAGCCTGGCATCTTTCAGACTGGAGAGTCCAGAGCAGATGGCTTGGACTTCCTCAGCTCACAGCTTGAGTTAGTCACACCAAAATGCAGTAAATAATGCCCATTTTCCTCTGCCTCTGCTTGACCATTTTCCCTGACTTTTCCTTCAGTTCAGGAATAACCTTTGTTCCAGTGGTTCTGGGGTTTGGCTTCTCAGGAAATGGGGAATGGGCTGCTGTAGTATTTACAGGCTAGTGGATCCTTTAGGCAGTAGGCTCGAATGAGTGCTGGGGCTAGGACCCAGAAAAGAACCAGTAGTGGAGTGGAGGTAATGGGAGTGCCTGATATTACTCTATGGTGGGGAAAAGGAAGGGCAGAGAAAACTTGAAGCAGGTATGGGGCATTCTGGTCCTAAAGCTGGTATTTTGTATGTTGAATTGTACCATGGAGCATCCTCCTGCGTCCTACCAACCCTTGCCATTGTAGTCACCAGAGACTCCTTTATCTATCCCTCTCTGTTAGGGTTTCCAGATGTCTTCTCGCTGGGTTTATATTTAAAGGTATAGATTCTGGGAAGGGGTGTAGTGCAAGCATAACCAAGTAGTGATGCTAGGGTTGGGTAAGGAATTGAGGACTCTTTCTATGCTTTTATTCTAGGGCTGGGGATTGAGGACCTGGGCAAAAAAACAGTTTCAACCAGGGACAAGATGGAGGTTTGGGCTTAATGATAGGTAAATGAAAGACTGACTGAGTGGGATGATAACAAATGAAGAACTTACTGATGCTCCTCTGGGAAAAGGGGCTTTAAAGACTCAATTTAGGAGCCTAGGGCAAGGCGACTTTGGGGTGGTGTACGTGTCAGTCAAGTGGAGGTCAGGTGGGTTGTCTTCTGCCTCCTTCACTAGAGTATCTTGCCTTAGATGTCCTCTTCCCCCTGCCTAGTGTGCAAAAGCATTTGCTGTTATGACCATGAGTTCTTATTTGTGGATGTTAACTGGGTAATCTCAGGGAGTACTGGGGCCATGGCTCTTTTCCTTGCTTCTTTTTCTGCTCACTGCTTTGCTTTCAGGTGCTTAGCTGCTCCTTTTTATTTCTTTGCAGGACTGGGGAAGAATGGGAGAAGGATTTTGATTAAGTTTCTGTTTTCTCTGTGGTGATGGGGTGGTCTGAGGGTCAAGCCAATAAACCTGCCTTTGGTTATTACCCTGGAAAATTGAGGGTTGGTAGTAGGGTTATGATTATGGCCTGCGTATTTGTAATTTTTCTTTGTCAATGTGGCTTTCTGTCATCTTCCTTTCTCTCCAGTGAGGGTTCTGCCACTGTCTCAATCCTTTGGTTCCTGCATAAAACAGCTAAATGTGCTCTCAGGGCCAGTGGTGACATTCTCTGTCACAGCTGCAGCTCTTCAAAGCGACCTGGCCCAGATGAGCGCTCTGCCTGCCTGTCATCTTTAGGTCCTGCTGCCCCTGCTGCCTCAGCCTTCAGGGCCTTAATTGCTCAAGCCAGGAGTAGCTACAAAACCAAATCATGTGTCATTTTTCCCTTGCAGATTGTTTTAAAGTCTCCCTCCTCTCTTTTATTTTAATTATGCCACCTGTGTTAATCCTATAGCCTGCTTCTCATACTTTGCTTTTGTGGATTGCTGATTTCAAGTCCTATAACTTGGGGAAAGTTGTATTGAGTGAATGGAAGGACAGATAACTGAAATGTATATTTCGGGAAAATAGACTTTATCTTCAGATGATTCAACTTCTCTACCTATCAATTCTACAAGTTGGCCTTCATTGGAGAAGTTTTAGTTGGTTTATTCCTAGAACAAGACCACCTAGAGGCTTTTAACCTTGTCAGGCTGCTTGCTTCTGAGGTTTATACCTGGTTTTAAATTCTGTGTATGGTGGGCTTGAGACCATCTCTTACAATGAAGGTAATGGGACTATTACTGAGGGGTTAGTCTTTCTAAGTAGGCTACCATTCTAGTCAAATCCATCACTTAAATGCCACAGACTGTGCACAGACTGTTGGTTGGTCCTCCAGGCATTTTGTCCTATTAAGCCAAATAAGTGGACATCATGGGATGGATAAGGTCATAATAAAAGCAGATTTACTAGATTTATGGACCTAGTATACTGTGTAACATACGGAAAACTGAATTTCACAATCTGTAGGTACCTTTGAAAGGTCATAAAGGGTAAAAGTCTACAGAATTTTCCAGAAAAGAATTCTTAAAACTGGGTTTCAGCCAGGTGTGGTGGCTCACGCCTGTAATCCCAGCCTTTTGGGAGGCTGAGATGGGCGGATCACCTGAGGTCGGGGGAGTTCAAGACCAGCCTCACCAACATGGAGAAACCCTGTCTCTATAAAACAAACAAACAAACAAATTGTGTTTCATGTCTAGATTTAAATCATATGCTGTATCTGTAATGCTTCAAATGTGGCCAGTTGTGGTAGCTCACACCTGTAATTCCCAGCGTTTTGGGAAGCTGAGGCAGGAGTATTGCTAGAGACAGGAGTTTGAGACCCCCTTCGGCAATACAGTGAGATCTTCTGTCTACAAAAGAAAGCCAGCTGTGGTGGCATGTACCTGTAGTCCTAGCTACTCAGGAAGCTGAAGCAAAACGATTGCTTGAACAGGAGTTTGAGGTTACAGTGAGCTATGATCATACCTATTGCACTTCAGCCTGTGTGACAGAGCATGACTCTGTCTGAATAAATGAATGAATGAGTGAATGAATGCATGCCTTACTCAGTTCCCTGAGGCAGGCCTTGGGCTGACCTTGAGGGATTTATAGTCTGGGAAGCAGGACCTACCTCAGTGAGCTAGTTTATATGAATAATTATTGATAGGCAAGTGGTAGATAAGGAAGGAAAGGATGTGGCAGTAGTTCTAGGTGGTTAAATTTTCTGGAGACATGATTTGATTTAAAAACTGACTTGGAGCTGGGTGTGGTGGCTCACACCTGTAATCTCAGCACTTGGGAGGCCGAGACGGGTGGATCAGGAGGTCTGATGTCAGGAGTTCAGCCTGGCCAAGATGGTGAAACCCCGTATCTTCTGAAGATATAAAAATTAGCTGGGTGCAGTGGCAGGTGCTTGTAATCCTAGCTACTTGGGAGGCTGAGGCAGGAGCTTGAACCTGGGCGCAGAGGTGTTGCAGTGAGCTGAGATAACGCTACTGGATAGAGACTCCGTCACTCCCCACCCCCCACCCCCCAAAAAAAAGAAAACAGAAAACCGACTTGGGGCTGGCGTCATGGCTCACACCTGCAATCCCAGCAGTTTGGGAAGTCGAGGCAGTTGGATACCTTGAGTCCAGGAGTTCTAGACCAGCCTGGGCGACATGAGGAAACTTCACTACAAAAAAATAAAAAATTAGCTGGCTGTGGTGGTATGTACCAGCAGTGCCTGTAGTCTAGCTGAGGCTGGAGGATCTCTTGAGCCTGGGAGGTGGAGTTTGCAGTGAGTGAATATCATGCCACTGCACTCCAGCCTGAGGAACAGAATGAAATCCTGTCTGAGGAAAACATATAAACAAAAGTAAGTTTGTTTATTTATTTATTTATTTATTTATTTATTTATTGAGACGGAGTTTCGCTCTTTTTGCCCAGGCTGGAGTGCAATGGCGCAATCTCGGCTCACCGAAACCTCTGCCTCCTGGGTTCAGGCAATTCTCCTGCCTCAGCCTCCTGAGTAGCTGGGATTACAGGCATGCACCACCATGCCCAGCTAATTTTTTGTATTTTTAGTAGAGACGGGGTTTCACCATGTTGACCAGGATGGTCTCGATCTCTCGACCTCGTGATCCACCCGCCTCGGCCTCCCAAAGTGCTGGGATTACAGGCTTGAGCCACCGCGCCCGGCTGTTTATTTTTTTTTTTTAAAGGGTCTCACTATGTTGCCCAGGCTACACTTAAACACATGGCACAAGAGATCTTCCTACCTCAGGCTCCCAAGTAGATGGGTCTATAGGAGGTTTCCAGAATTTGAATCCTTTACCCCTTCTTGGCTGTGTGATCTTGAACATATCAGGAACACTGCCTTTGTTTTGTTATCTATAAAATGAGGATAATACCTAACTACAATAAATACATATATTAATGCAATAAACTAAATTTAAGTCAAATTAGTACAGCCAAAACAAATTATATTAAATCTTTATAGCAACTCACATGCATTAGTTTTTTTTTTTTTTTTTTTTGAGACAGTTTCGCTCTTGGTGCCCAGGCTGGAGTGCAGTGGCTCCATCTCGGCTCACTGTAACCGCTGCCTCCTGGGTTCAAGCAATTCTCTTGTCTCGGCCTCCTGAGTAGCTGGGATTATAGGCATCCGCCACCATGCCTGGCTAATTTTGTATTTTTTACTAAAGACAGGGTTTTTCTGGCCGGGTGCGGTGGCTCACGCCTGTAATCCAAGCACTTTGGAGGCCAAGGTGGGCGGACCACCTGAGGTAGGGAGTTCAAGACCAGCCTGACCAACATGGTGAAACCCCACCTTTTTTTTTTTAAAAAAGGTATTTCCATGTAGGCTGGTCTTGAACTCCCGACCTCAGGTGATCCGCCTGCCTTGGCCTCCCAGAGTGCTGGGATTACAGGCGTGAGCTGCCTTGCCTGGCCTCTTTTTTTTTTTTTTTTGCCAGAGTCTTGCTCTTGTCTGCCCAGGCTGGAGTGCAGTGGTGTGATTTGGGCTCACTGCAACCTCTGTCTCTTGGGTTAAGGTGATTCTCCTGCCTCAGCCTCTAGACCAGGTGTCCCCAAACTGCGGCCCCCTGAGGCCATTTATCCGGCCCCTTGCTGCACTTCAGGAAGGGGCGCCTCTTTCATTGGTGGTCAGTGAGAGGAGCACAGTATGTGGCAGCCCTCCACCAGTCTGAGGGACAGTGAACCGGCCCCCTGTATAAAAAGTTTGGGGATGCCTGCTCTAGACTATTGAGACTACAGGCATGCATCACCATGCCCAGCTAGTATTTGTGCTTTGAGTAGAGACAGGGTTTCACCACGTTGGCCAGAATGTTCTTGATCTGTTAACCTTGTGATCCATCACCTCCGAAAGTGCTTGGATTACAGCTGTGAGCTACTGTGGCTGACCAGCTACTTTCTTTTTTCTTTTCTTTTTTCTTTTTTTTTTTTTTGAGACGGAGTTTCGTTCTTGTTACCCCAGGCTGGAGTGCAATGGCGCGATCTCGGCTCACCGCAACCTCCGCCTCCTGGGTTCAGGCAATTCTCCTGCCTCAGCCTCCTGAGTAGCTGGGATTACAGGCACACGCCACCATGCCCAGCTAATTTTTTGTATTTTTAGTAGAGACGGGGTTTCACCGTGTTGACCGGGATGATCTCGATCTCTTGACCTCGTGATCCACCCGCCTCGGCCTCCCAAAGTGCTGGGATTACAGGCTGAGCCACCGCGCCCGGCCTCTTTTTTCTTTTTGAGACGGGGTTTCACTCTGGTTGCCCAGGCTGGAGTGCAATGGCGCGATCTGGGCTCACTGCAACCTCTGCCTCCTGGGTTTGGGCAATTCTCCTGCCTCTGCCTCCTGAGTAGCTGGGATTACAGGCACGTGCCACCATGCCCAGCTAATTTTTTGTATTTTTAGTAGAGACAGGGTTTCACCATGTTGACCAGGATGGTCTCGATCTCCTGACCTCATGAAACACCCGTCTCGGTCTCCCAAAGTGCTGGGATTACAGGCGTGAGCCACCGTGCCCAGCCCTGACCAGCTATTTTCTAAATGTATTTTGTAAATGGGGAAGTTGAGGCTGTTGGTTAAATGTTTTTTTTTTTTTGAGACAGAGTCTTGTATTTCCTAGGCTGGAGTGCAGTGGTACGATCTTGGCTCACTGCAGCCTCCTTCTGGGTTCAAGCAATTCTCCTGCTTCAGTCTCCTGAGTAGCTGGAACTACAGGCGTGTACCACCACATCTGGCTAATTTTTGTATTTTTAGTAGAGATGGGGTTTCACCGTGTTGGCCAGGCTGGTCTTGAACTCCCGTCCTAAAATTTTCCTCCTACTTCAGCCTCTGAGTGCAGGGATTACAGGTGTGAGGCACCACACCTGGACTTAAGTTACTATTCTTTTTTTTCTTTTGAGATGGAGTCTTGCTTTGTCATCCAGGCTGGAGTGCGGTGGCGCAGTCTCGGCTCAGTACAACCTCCACTTCCCAGATTCAGGTGATTCCCCTTCCCCAGCCTCCTGAGTGGCTGAGACTACAGGTAGGCGCCACCATGCTCAGCTATTTTTTTGTATTTTTACTAGCAACAGGTTTCACTATGTTGGCCAGTATGGTCTTGATCTTTTGACCTTGTTATCTAACCTGCCTTGGCCTCCCAAAGTGCTGGGATTACAGGCCTGAACCACCATGCCTGGCTTCAAGTGGGTACTTGAGGATCAAATGGGTACAAAGTTGTTGGCTCAAGGAACTGAACCAGACATTGGAACCATCTATGGCTTTGTTTATAATTGTTATGCTATACTACTATTGGGAGAGTCAAATGAGAACTTGTGACATGTATATGTAGTCACTTTTCATTAAATGTTAGTCATCTCGCGCCGGGCGCGGTGGCTCAAGCCTGTAATCCCAGCACTTTGGGAGGCCGAGGCGGGCGGATCACGAGGTCGAGAGATCGAGACCATCCTGGTCAACACGGTGAAACCCCGTCTCTACTAAAAATACAAAAAATTAGCTGGGCATGGTGGCGCGTGCCTGTAATCCCAGCTACTCAGGAGGCTGAGGCAGGAGAATTGCCTGAACCCGGGAGGTGGAGGTTGCGGTGAGCCGAGATCGCGCCATTGCACTCCAGCCTGGGTAACAAGAGCGAAACTCCGTCTCAAAAAAAAAAAAAAAAAAATGTTAGTCATCTCATATAAATGAGTTAGAATATTCTCTGGGATGGCCTAGTGCAGGCGTCCCCAAACTACAGCCTGCGGGCCGCATGTGGCCGTCTGAGGCCATTTATCCGGCCCCCTGCCGCACTTCAGGAACGGGCACCTCTTGCGTTGGTGGTCAGTGAGAGGAGCACAGTATGTGGCGGCCCTCCAGCGGTCTGAGGGACAGTCAACTGGCCTCCTGTGTAAAAAGTTTGGGGACGCCTGGCCTAGTGGAACAGCACACAGCTGATAAAAAGGTTTTGGATGTAGGTGTGAGTGCAGCACACACTTTTAACAGTGAAGGCAGTGATTTCTGTAATTAGGGGTACCTAGAAGTGATTTGGCTACTGGACCATGTCAATTTTGGCCACCTCCAGGCTTTGGCAATACTATTTTGTGTTCTGGGAACAATTCTTGTGAGTATGGAAAAGAAAGGTTATTGATAGTGTAGGGGGCCTTCAAAGATGTCAAAGAGGGCTAAGAGGTTGTAGCTGGTAGTGGAATTGTAGGCCTAGGAAGCCTTCTGCCTGGCTCCCATTGAACATGCCTGGAGAATACTGGCTTTTTAGTTTGAGTCTTTATCAGACCTTTAACTCATTTCTGGACCAAGAGCCAGAGTAATTATTAGATGTATAAGTTATATATTTGTCTTTGAGCATGTAAAACTCATAAAGATTGGACTGGGTCTGGTGACTCATGTCTGTAATCCCAGCACTTTGGGAGGCAGATGGGGAGGGATCACCTGGGGTCAGGAGTTAAAGACCAGCCTGGCCAACATGGCGAAACCTTGTCTACTAAAAATACAAAAAAATTAACCGGGCGTGGTGGTGTATGCCTGTAATTACAGCTACTCGGTAAGCTGAGGCAGGAGAATTGCTTGAATCTGGGAAGCAGAGGTTGCAGTGAGTGAGATGATGCCACTGTGCTCCAGCCTGGTCAGTGAGACTTCATCTCAAAGAAAGAAAAAAAAGGCCCGACGTGATGGCTCACACCTGTAATCCTAGCATTTTTGGAGTCTGAGGCGGGTGGATCAACATGATTATGAGATCGAGCTCATCCTGGATAACATGGTGAAACTCCGTCTCTACTAAAAATACAAAAAAAATTAGTCAGGTGTGGTCCTACCTGTAGTCTCAGTTACTTGGGAGGCTGAGGTGTAAGAATCACTTGAACCCGGGAGGCAGAGGTTGCAGTGAGCTGAGATCATGCCACTGCACTCCAGCTTGGGTGACAGAGGAGACTCCATCTCAAAAAAAAAAAAAGAAAAAAGAAAACCAAAAAACAAAACCTCATACAGGTTGCTTTTTCATGTCTGAGTAGTTTTCACTGTCCTCTTTTTTTGTTTTGTTTTGTTTTGTTTTTTGAGACAGAGTTTCGCTCTTGTTACCCAGGCTGGAGTGCAATGGCGCAATCTCGGCTCACCACAACCTCCGCCTCCCGGGTTCAGGCAATTCTCCTGCCTCAGCCTCCTGAGTAGCTGGGATTACAGGCACGAGCCACCATGCCCAGCTAATTTTTTTGTATTGTTAGTAGAGATGTGGTTTCACCATGTTGACCAGGATGGTCTCGATCTCTTGACCTCGTGATCCACCCGCCTCGGCCTCCCAAAGTGCTGGGATTACAGGCTTGAGCCACTGCGCCCGGCCTGTCCTCCGTGTTTACCCCTAAATTTGTATTTGTCCTTCATTTCCAAGAGTCTCATCTCTTATCTTTCAATTATATGCTGTATACACTGCCCTTTTTATTCAGGATTGGCAGCCAGATTACATATTATTCTTGGCTCTGAGAAAATGTCAGCTTTCTAGATGACTGGGCAAGTCACTTTACCTCTAAGGAGCTTGGTAGTCTAGTCAGCAAATGAAGAATCACCACAAAATAGCATCTACCGTGTTCCAGACAAGGTGCTTTTATTTTCTTCTTTTAATTTTCAAGACAGTCTCTGGTTGCTCAAGCAATCTTGGCTTACTGCTGCGTTTACCTCCTATGCTCAGGTGATTCGCCCACCTCAGCCTCAGCTGGGACTCAGGTGTGTGCCACCACACCCGTGTAATTTTTTTTTGGTATTTTTAGTAGACAGGGTTTTGCCTTGTTGCACAGGCTGGTCTCAAATTCCTGGACTCAAGCAATCCACCTGCCTCTGCCTCCCAAAGTGTTGGGAATACAAGCATGAGCCACCGTGCCTGACCAACAAGGTACTTTTAAAACATCCCTTTCACCAGGTGCGGTGGCTCACACCTGTTGTAATGCTAGCACTTCGGGAGGCTGAGGTCAGGGTGGATCACCAGAGGTCAGGAGTTTGAGACCAGCCTGGCCAACATGATGAAACCTCTCTTCTAAAAATTCAAAATTAGCTGGACATGGTGGCGCACGCCTGTAATTTCACCTACTTGAGAGGCTGAGGCAGGAGAATCGCTTGAACCCTGGAGGCAGAGGTTGCAGTGAGCTGAAATTGTGCCCTGGGAAACAAGTGTGAAACTTTGTCTCAAAAATAAATAAATTAATTAAAAAAACATCATTTTTGATGTCATTCTTTGTAGTTGAGGTGGTAAGGCAGAGGATTTGGATCTGATCTCTTTAACTGGCCTTTAGTTAAAAATCTAATTTTTTTCAAGGGGCAAGCATTAAGTTCTTTTTTTTTTTTTTTTTTTTGAGACGGAGTTTCTCTTCTTGTTATCCAGGCTGGAGTGCAATGGCGCGATCTCGGCTCACTGCAACCTCCGCCTCCCGGGTTCAGGCAGTTCTCCTGCCTCAGCCTCCTGAGTAGCTGGGATTACAGGCATGTGTCAACATGACCAGCTGATTTTTTTTTGTATTTTTAGTAGAGACGGGGTTTCACCATGTTGACCAGGATGGTCTCCATCCCTTGACCTCGTGATCTACCCGCCTTGGCCTCCCAAAGTGCTGGGATTACAGGCGTGAGCCACTGCGCCTGGCCCTAAATTCTTCTAGTACTCAGTAAAATACTGGTAGGTGAACATCAGTGTGAAGACACTCGACTACTAACTTCTACCTTAAGTTTCATTGTGTTCCAGTTGTCAAAGTGATGATCAGACGCTGTTAGCTTGAGTTACCTCTGGCTTTTGGGTACCTGCTTTTCTGTTTGAGGAAGACTGGAAGGTGTACTAGGGATGAGTAAAGGTGCGTGTTTTCAGAACTGCTAAGTGTCCAGGTTTTTAACCTGATACTGACTGAAAATCTGAAGTCATTTCCCTCCTTTTGGTTATCAAGAAGTTAACTCATACATTCTTTCATTTACTTGTTAACTTAATCAAAACATACTTCAGTGTCTTACCATGTGCCAAGTACAATTCTAACACTGGGGGTATAATATGAAATAAGAAAGTTCCTGCTGGTGGCTGACGCCTGTAATCCCAGCACTTTGGGAGGCTGAGGTGGGCAGATCACGAGGTCAGGAGATCCAGACAATCCTGACCAACATGGTGAAACCCCATCTCTACTAAATAAAAATACAAAAATTAGCTGGGTATGGTGGTGCGTGCCTGTAGTCTCAGCTACTCTGGAGGCTGAGGCAGGAGAATCGCTTGGACCTGGGAGGTGGAGGTTGCAGTGAGCCAAGATTGTGCCACTGCACTCCAGCCTGGTGACAGTGAGACTCCATCTCAAAAAACAAAAAGAGAAAAGGTCCCTGCCTTTTAGAATAAGTATAGGATTTCAAGTGTTAGTAAGTATTCAAAAAGACAACATGGAGTCATAGGATAGAGTTCCAAGGTAGGGTTGGAATGGGTGATGTCTTTAGATCAGTGGCCAGTGAAGAATCAGAACAAAGAATATTCCAGTCTAAACAAGCTTGGAATAAAGCCATTATGTCTGAAGGGAGCATAGTTGGGGGTCAAGGGTGGTGATTGTTAGAAACGTTGGGAAATTCCAGCAAGAACCAGATTGGGGTAGGATCTTATAGTGCAAGGAAAGGAGTTTGAATTTCTTGCAGTTGCCTTTAAAAAAAAATGTAAAGCCAAGGCTGAGCATGGTGGCTCACACATAATCTCAACACTCTGAGAGGCTGAGGTGGGAGGATTATTTTTGGGACCAGTAGTTCAAGACCAGCCTGGGCAACACAGTGAAACCTCATCTCCCAAAAATTAAAAAAGAAATACGGTGTGGTGGCACACACCTGTAGTCCCAGCTATGTGGGCGGCAGAGGCAGGAGGAATACTTGAGCCTGGGAGATCAAGGTTCCAGTGATCTGGGATTGTGACACTGCACTCTAGCTTGGTTTACAGTGTGACATGGTCTCTAAAAAAATAAAGTCAGGAAATTTATTGGCTATTATATAGCTGCCTTTGTAAATCAAACCACCCCAAATACTGTTGATTGTCATCATCCTTGCATATTAAACGTAGCTGTTGCCATTGGTTTTTTTTTTTTTTTTTTTTTTTTTTGTGACAGAGTCTCACTCTTGTCACCCAGGCTAGAGTGCAGTGGTGGCTCACTGCAACCTCCCCCTGGTTCCCCAGGTTGAAGCAGTTCTCCTGCCTCAGCCTCACTGGTAGCTGGGATTACAGGCACGTGCCACCACACCTGGCTAATTTTTTTTTTTGTATTTTTAGTAGAGATGGCATTTTGCCATGTTGGTCAGGCTGGTCTTGAACTCCTGACCTCAAGTGATCCACCCGCCTCAGCCTTCCAAAGTGCTGGAATTGCCATAGATTTTAAAAAGCAGGGAGGTCAGGCACAGTGGCTAGTGCCTGTAACCCCAGCACTTTGGGAGGCTAAGGTGAGAGGATTGCTTTTTTTTTTTTTTTTTTTTTTTTTTTTTGAGACAGAGTTCTATTCTTGTTGCCCAGGCTAGAGTGCAATAGCACAATCTCGACTCATTGCAGCCTCAGCCTCCTGGGTTCAAGTGGTTCTTCTGCCCCAGCCTCCCAAGCAGCTGGGATTACAGGCGCCCACCACCACACCTGGCTAATCTTTTTTGTATTTTTAGTAGAGATGGGGTTTCATCATACTGTCCAGGCTGGTCTCAAACTGCTGACCTCAGGTCATCCACCCACCTCAGCCTCCCAAAGTGCTGGGAATTATAGGCGTGAGCCACTGTGCCCACCTCAGAGTATTGCTTTTGAGCCTTGGCATCTGAGACCAGTCTGGGCAACAAAGACTTCGTCTCTACAATGAATAAATAGGCCAGGTGTGGTGGGTCACGCCTGTAATCCCAGCACTTTGAGAGGTTGAGGCAGGCAGACCTCAAGGTCAGGAGATTGAGGATTTAGACCATCCTAGCCAACATGGTGAGACCCTGTCTCCACTAAAATACAAAAAGTTAGCAGGGCATGGTGGCAAGTGCCTGCAGTCCCAGCTACTTGGGAGGCTGAGGCAGGGGAATTGCTTGAACCCTGGAAGTGGAGGTTGCAATGAGCTGAGATAGTGTGTCACGGCACTCCAGCCTGGGCTACAGAGCAAGCCTCTTTAAAAAAAAAAAAAAAAAAAAAAATCGAGGCCTGGTGCTAAGGAGTTCTAGGTTGCAGTGAGCTATGGATAGTGCCACTGTACTCCAGCCTGGGTGACATTGCAAGAAATGTCTCAGCAAAAGGCAGGGAGATTATTTAATGTGATTCATTCAGTTAGATAAGCTTGTAAAATGTTATATAGCTAACTAGACCTAGTTGGCTTTCAGAAGTCAAATCAAGTAATTAGGTTTTGGGCTGCATGGGGAGGTGGTTAGTAGTTTTGATGTCTGCACAGTGGGCTTGAACTGTGATCCTGAAAAGATTTATGTTTCCAGTCTCTCTCCTTCCCATATGGAGAGATTATTAGTTTCAATGAGTTGATTGTTGATATACTTTGGTATTTTGGAAGAACGTTTTATCCCTAGATGTGTTGGGACAAGAGATCTAACTGAAGGAGATGAGAGGATTTTATACCATATGCATTACGTTCTAATGCTGACCACCTCTGAAGGGCACATGGCAGCTGACATGAAATTGATTTTCTTCATCACTGAGTGGCCTTTATGCAGGCTCAGAGGTGCATCAGAATCCACAAATGAAATGGACCAAGATTAGTGACCAACACATCTGTAAATGTTATGTTTTGTTGTATTTTACTTCCTTAGTATTTGCTACTGTAGAATAAATTATTGACCAGTTTTGTACAGTCAGATTCCTGAATCATGTTTTGTTTTGCTCTTGTCGCCTAGGCTGGAATGCAGTGTGGCACAATCTCTGGTCACTGCAGCCTCCACTTCCCAGGTTCTTCTGCCTCAGCCTCCTGAGTCACTGGGATTATAGGCGGTTGTCGCCGCGTTTGGCTCATTTTTGTATTTTTAGTAGAGATGCGGATTCACCATATTGGCCAGGCTGGTCTCAAACTCCTGACCTCAGGTGATCTGCGCCCTCTCCCCCAAAATGCTGGCATTCCACGTGGGAGCTAGTACGCCCGGCCCTCATGTTGGGCTTTAAAACCCACTTTTTCCCCCCGAACTCTGACCTCCCCTTTCTGTTTATGAAACCTTTCTTTTTTTAGGGTGTGGGTGGTGGTGGACAAGCTGCTGTGTTTGGATGGTGGTGTGTTGTACTTGTGTCATCCACTCATAAACTCTGCACTGCTTATAGCCTGTTTTGTTCGTGTTTTAAGTTCTTCATCCAGCCCCTGCACCCCACCTTTTAACTTCCTTTTCAGAAGCTGCTTTGCAAAGGGTCTTGACTAAAGTTGCTTGCTTAATGAATTTGGGATAATGTGAAGCAGTTTAAGGATGAGAGAAGAGGCGGCAGCTGGACCCTGTGGAGAATGTTACTTTGTATTTTGTTTATTATAGCTGGTTGTGACTAGGCTCTTCCTCTAAGGTTGGTTCTAGGGGATTAAAACAGCCCTGGCTGATGGCGCCCAATAAAATAAAACAAAAAAACCTTTGCTGCTCCAGTTTTTTCTTAGGGTGGGGTCGGGGTGTACTTTCGGTCTCCATGGTCACAGAAAGGTTTCTTCATCGCTGACCCTGGGAGGCTGGTTCCCAGAGGGAACTTGTCCTCAGCATCTCCTGGACAGTGCAGCCTCCTCCCGGGCCTACTTCTGGGCCATTACAAAGGTCCTTTCCACCACCTGTGAGAGGTTTGAGTTTGTGGGAGCTCCGGGATTCTCAAGGCTGCAGTGTGGACTACTGGCCCAAGGCGAAGGTTGGTTTCCAGAGGAGGGGGGTGTGTCTTCGCTGTTGTTCCTGGCATGTGTCTGCATAAACTATTTCCACAGCGTCCTGGCCGCGAGGGGCCTGGTGCTTGGGTGTTTAGCGGGAGAAACCTAAAGTGGACGGCAAAATGGGGCGCGGAATACTGTCAGGCTGTGCACGTGGAGATGGCGAAACGTGGACGCTTAACAAAGTTGGCGCCACGAAGCTAAAGACTACTGCCCCAGTGCTTTAGCTCGCTCCGCCTAATGGCGGGCCGCACCCCGCTGGCGAAGCCTACGTTTGTAGTTCCGCCCTCACGCTGACCTCTTGCCCAATCAGCGAGTTCGGCTTCGCGAGGTTGATGCCCACTGGCTTTCGCATAAAAGCTCCGGGGTTACTGACGTTTCCACCTCCTCCCGGCCTCTCCGGTGATTGGCGTCTGTGATAACCAGTCAGGAAGAGGATCTGCAGGAACGCCTGCCCTTCACTTTTTTGAGTGGCCAATCCGGTTGTAGACTCGCTTCCCCCTCCCCTACCCAGAGCCACTGCTGCGGCCGCCGCCATTTTAGCGTTTTGTCAGAAGCGTCCGCGCCGCGAGGAGGAGGCCCTGCTGATTTCTGTGCGGGTGAGACTCCGAGACCTTTCACTGCCATTCTTCTACTCTGTTAAATCTTACCTCACTACCTTGGGCTTCGGGGGTGTCCTAGTGGGGTTGCGTCCTCCACACCCGTCACTGAGAGCCGACCTCGGTCCTCGGCATTGGCGCGGTAAGCCGGGAGCAGCCCTTCCCCCACCGCCCCCTGAGAATATCTTGCGTTTTTCCCCCACCCTGCCCCGCGCCCGACTTGGCTGCACTTGGAAGCCTGAAGATTTCCACTGGGATAAGCCCCTTTCCCTCATACCTGGCAATTGCAACACCGTTTCTTGAATTTTACGGGCTGTGAGATACCGTCTGGTCAATGAATCTGAAGCTCTCACCCGTGGCCACGCATTTCAGTGTTGTGCGGGACCTCGGACGGTGCCCGAGAGAGGAAGTCTCCACTCCAGTACTTGCTTTATCCTCTACGCCTCACTGTCTGATCCAAGTCGCGCGTTCACTAAAGGAAACTCTGAAATGTAGCTATTACAAGGCTCATTTTTCCGGAAATGATGGCTGCTTTGGTTATTACGTGAGGAAAAGCCTGTTGATAATTTCGGGCAGTCAGTCAGCAAGCCTAAGTAGACTTGTGTTTTTTTGTTTTCTTTCTAGTGGATAGGAAAACCCAGTACCGCCATCTCTTCGTATGCTGTCTTTCATGCGGATGTCTGTTGGAAGTATCAGTTCTTACCAAACCCTTTGTCTACTAAGGACCTCCCTATTGCAGACGTCTTCTCATTCTTACAGGTTTTATGGCGGCTACTAGAGCAGGCCTTAGTTCACGCCTACTTCCCTTTGGTTGTTTTGTGAAGGTGTCTGCAGGCGTGTGAGAGAGAAAACTGGAAATACACATTAAAGTGAAAGTCATTTTGTTGTTTTTTTTTTTTGTAAACTGATGTGGGTCTAAGGTCTTTTGTCAGCAATCTTGTTTTTCTCTCCCAGGCTCTCGTCAGGATGGTGAAGCTGTTCATCGGAAACCTGCCCCGGGAGGCCACAGAGCAGGAGATCCGCTCTCTTTTCGAGCAGTATGGGAAGGTGCTGGAATGTGACATCATTAAGAATTACGGCTTTGTGCACATAGAAGACAAAACTGCAGCGGAAGATGCCATACGCAACCTGCACCATTACAAGCTTCATGGGGTGAACATCAACGTTGAAGCCAGCAAGAATAAGAGCAAAACCTCAACAAAGTTGCATGTGGGCAACATCAGTCCCACCTGCACTAATAAGGAGCTTCGAGCCAAGTTTGAGGAGTATGGTCCGGTCATCGAATGTGACATCGTGAAAGATTATGCCTTCGTACACATGGAGCGGGCAGAGGATGCAGTGGAGGCCATCAGGGGCCTTGATAACACAGAGTTTCAAGGTGAACCACCCTCTTTGGGTAGAGGGCTGAACATAAGGCTATGTGCAGAAAATGGTTGGATAAGTAAAGGGAGGGGTTTGGGAAAGATAACAGCTGTTGGCTGGCTGGTGAAGAATTAAGCATGGGTGATGGACTTACTAAGATGGAGAACGCATAGGACTTACAGGCTTTACGTAGGCAAATGTCTCATGGAGAAAAACCACTCAGCTTTTATTTGGAGCCCCTAAGGCTTTTGTGTTCATCAGTGCAGAAATCGTTTTCTCTTTTTTTTGTGGTAGTAGTAGAGCACAGTTCAGAGTACCTCACTCTGAATTTAGTGCTCTCAGCACCAGATTAGAATTAATGCATTTTACTTGAAGAACCTTGCAAAAACAGGTCAGGCAACACGTTTACAGGAGCAGAATTCTTGTTAAGCTATTCTGCCTTACACTAACTCTATAAAAAGGTTACAGCTTTTGTTACTTTTGCATTATACCTGTACCCAGGGGTTGTGTTTTGAGTATAAGGCCACTTTAGAAGTAGAAGGCTGATTTTAGGACTTCTGGGGAGGAGGCATTGGGATTTTAGGGGCAGTAAAATGGTTTGGGGGCTGGACATTATAATACCTTTGGTGAATAGAGCACTTAGATTTGTTTTATCTTGGAGCCTTGACCAAATGAAATTTTTTTGTGCTTGGAGGGCAGCATGGGTGATGATGTGGATTGTCACTTCATTTGGAAGCATCTCAAATCCCATACAGTTTGAATGCCTACATATTGCTCAGAGGAAATGCTTGTTAGAGCATTTTGGATTTTTTATTTTCAGATTTGCGTTGCTCAACTGGTAAGTATTAACACAAATGTTCCAAAATCTGAGGTCTGAAGCAACAGTTGCAGTTCAGGTGTGATAACTAACCATGGTGAATTGCTATCTGAACTCTCCTCCTCTCCCCTCAGTTGGGTTCCCAGTATCAAAAAAGAGCATTTTTTATTTTCAACCTAATTAAGCAGAACTGAAAAAAATTTACAAAGCCTTATCCAAATTATGGAGTATTCCCGTGACTCCTTGCTATGTTTCAAACCTGTGTTCTGACAGTGTAGTGGCTGATTATTTTTCTGGGCACTCCTCTCATTGAGAGTCATTACTGCTGTCTTTGGTGTCCATTTCCCTTAAATTGGGCTTTTTTAGAGCTGGAGGTCTCATCATTATTTCTCCTAGTAATGGGTGCTCTGTGTCATGGGCATTGCTGTGCGTTAGTAAAGAAAAGTGGCACAGGTCTCTCAGGTCTAGTTTGCTTTCTTTTTTTTAATTGGCAAGTTGAGAATTATTTTGTCAACAACTTAATTGGGAACAAAAGCTGCTCTTGTGGAGGGTTTGTGGTGTGATACTAATTTTTGTACTCTCCCACATTTTAACCTAGTCAGAAGAGGTGGTGTCTGGTTGTAGCGGTTAAGGGGAGGACAGTGTGATTTTGATTTAGGACAGTGATCCTGATTCAGGACAGATTATCCTTATATAAAACTCCGGGGGTCTGAACCCGAGGTCCTCTTACTCTAACTTATGCTTAGGTATTTTTACCTCTAACTTATGCTTAGGTATTTTTACCCTATTTTCTTTAATATTGGCGTTTCTCATTTCTTAATACTAATAGAGTTATGTACGTATATTGATGAGTGGTATTTATTAGGGTGGTCTTTTTTAGTTTCAGTTTCCCAGTGTTGGGTATCTTCTCCATTGCTTGACCAATTAAAATCTCTTTTAGATATTTTTTAGAATGTAACCTCTTTTTCTGGCATTAGAGCCAACAAATCCTTAGATCAAGTCATTTATTAATGATCTTTATGTCTGGAATGTGCATAGTTGATTTCTTAGTTGCATTTGTTTTCTCTGGTTTTGGTAGGTGCCAAAGTGGCCCTCTGGGCAAATGCCAGAGACAGGTTAGCCCTTTAAGGCACTTAAGTACTTAATTGCATATCTACTCTGTTTTAATAACGTGCAACCTAAACTTCCCAGTTGTAATGATTAAACCCTAGACCTCCTTAATATTTTGGTCCGTCCACCCTGCTTTTCCCTATTGTGTTTTCTGGTCTCCCAGAACCTAACCTTAATTTTGCAGGTAAGATTTTGTGTTTACCACTTTCTCTAATGTTAGAGGATCCATCTGTTGACTCTCCCTTGCCTTTGACCATATTTACTCCTTAAATAGGTATGTTTAGGGTGCATCATAACCAATTGCATTGGGAAGATTTTGCAGGATTTGGATCTCTTCTGAATTTCACTTAGAAGTAAGCTGGTAGATCCTGTTAGGTAGAAATTGCTTCTGTGAAGACGTATTAAAACTTAGTTTTAACTTTTCTAGAAAAAGTTTCTGCTTCTATTGCATTTTCAGAAGTAATACTTTTCATTTCCAGAATGCAAATTTTACTTTTCAGGAAAAACATGAGGTGTATGTTCTTAGGCTCTCAGTTAGTAGTTTAAGGATAAGTACTTTAATCCTGCTTAAACTCAGCAGTTTGGGCCAACTGACTAGTTTAACTAGTTATTCTCCACTTTCCTCAGCCACCTTTTGTTCTGTGGTTTTTACAGTATTTCTAAAATTTCAGGCATTTGAGAACAAACAGCCTGCCCTGTTTTTGCTGTTTGCTTTTGACCCTAGTAGAGGTTCACTAAAATTAACTGTTAGATTGTAAAGAATCCTTGTAAAAGTGAGGATCAGAACCAGCAATTTAAAGGGCCCAGTTAAGGGAAAAGGCTGTACTTCAACTTGTGTCCTGCAGTCTCCCCAGTTCATGAGGGTTTTTCCAGAGATGTACCTTGAGATTTTCTTACCACATTCAGCCTGGATCATTCTTTAGTAGTGGTAATTATTGGAGTCTTTTATTCCATTCTTTTTGATTTTTTTGAGGTTGGTGGAAAACTGGCCTTTACATTTCCTTGCTTAATGAAATCTGTCTTGCTAGTAAGGATTGAAGGTGTCAGAAAAAACTTGGGGACTCTTTTCTTACTTTGACTTCTTTTGACATTGAGCTGCTGTTTGAAGATTTTTTACCTGCAGTTACTTGGCAAAGGATAAGATGATTGTTTTGAGCAAGAATAGGAGTAGTTTATTTCTTAGCGTTTAATCTAGTGTTACAGCTGAACTATTTCTTCATCTAATTGATCTTTGCTTGAAATCAGGTCGTAACACTGAATCTTTATGTTGAATTTTTTTTTTCTTTTTGTCTTTTGGCAAAGATGAGTTCTGCATTAGAATTGTCTTGGTAAAGCCATTGCTATGACCGGTGTCTGGGGTCGGGGCTGGGGCTATGACTAAGAGTGATAGCAACCCTTCTTGCGTCTGTGTTTCTTCAAGGCAAAAGAATGCACGTGCAGTTGTCCACCAGCCGGCTTAGGACTGCGCCCGGGATGGGAGACCAGAGCGGCTGCTATCGGTGCGGGAAAGAGGGGCACTGGTCCAAAGAGTGTCCGATAGATCGTTCAGGCCGCGTGGCAGACTTGACCGAGCAATATAATGAGCAATACGGAGCAGTGCGTACGCCTTACACCATGAGCTATGGGGATTCATTGTATTACAACAACGCGTACGGAGCGCTCGATGCCTACTACAAGCGCTGCCGTGCTGCCCGGTCCTATGAGGCAGTGGCGGCCGCAGCTGCCTCCGTGTATAATTACGCAGAGCAAACCCTGTCCCAGCTGCCACAAGTCCAGAATACAGCCATGGCCAGTCACCTCACCTCCACCTCTCTCGATCCCTACGATAGACACCTGTTGCCGACCTCAGGAGCTGCTGCCACAGCTGCTGCTGCTGCAGCAGCCGCTGCTGCAGTTAATGCAGCTTCCACTTCATATTACGGGCGGGATCGGAGCCCCCTGCGTCGCGCTACAGCCCCAGTCCCCACTGTTGGAGAGGGCTACGGTTACGGGCATGAGAGTGAGTTGTCCCAAGCTTCGGCAGCCGCGCGGAATTCTCTGTACGACATGGCCCGGTATGAGCGGGAGCAGTATGCCGATCGAGCGCGGTACTCAGCCTTTTAAAGCTTGAGGTGAGAGCTGTGGGGTGTTCCCTCTTCTGGTTTTGCCATCCCTCCTGCAGCCTAAAGGGCTCCAATTAGGCTGCCCTGCTTGCTTGCTTTCGCAGGGTTAGGTTAAGGTTACTAGGATGGCTCACAGGCTAGAGAGAAGTCCTAACTGCTTAACTTTAAAGTATATAAAGTTCTTTGGCCCTCATGGCTATTTTTCAGGGCTTCTGGTAGTGGGAGTCAATTTGATTCTATTTGTGCCTGGAAAAATAAAGAATGATGTGCTGGTGAATCTTGGGTCACCTATATACTATAGTATAATTGAACCTTACCTGGAGACCCACACATTCAGGCTCAGGTGTTTTGTTTCTCAGAGCCTTTGTTAAGTTTCCTAGGTGTGTGACATTTCTAAGGTCTTCAAGTTTCCTGTTTTGTTTTGTGCTGTGTGAAAGTTCTGATGCAACCCCTAATGATAAAGTCCATAACTGTAGTTAACTGGTCATCACTGCTCAGGTCCCAGTTACTAAGAAGACTACCAAAATGGCATCATCTTAATCTTGAAGCGTATTTCTGACATTCCTGAACGGTTCAACCCTTAGGAGTTTTATAGAACTTATTTGATGGTAAGTTGGGGTAGAGAGAATTACACAACTTGTCTTTTTATAAAGTTCTACAAGGAAATTTGGGCATAGATGCTAACATTCACCTTTGCCCAGCTCAGATTCATTCCCTGAATAGAGTGCCCACATTGCTATATCTTTCAATCTGTCCTGTAACAACCCAGCCTGTCACTTACTTAGGCTTTTTTTTTTTTTAATATTCCCACAGTTCTAGTTTTGACATCATCTACTTTCTCAGGGTATATAAGTATGCATGCACACCTGTTAATTTTACTCCTTTGGTAATGTTGAAAATCCAGGATTGGGAGCTTTGCCATAAGCAGATCACTCCCTTCTTCATCTTCTCACTAGCTGTTATGGGCATTTAATACTCTTGAGCCACCAGCTCTACCCTGAGTCCCCTGGCTTTTTTCATTGTCATACATTTTGAGCCCCATGATCCATTTGGCTCTACTTGAATATATTCTCTTCTGATACTTGCCAGCTTTGGGCTCTAGGTGTTTGAGATTTGTTTTATACTTAAGGGTAAATCTCAATGCCCTTAGATTTGAGTATCTCCCAGTGTGTCCCAGATACTACCATTGATTCTTAATTATAGTAACAGTGTGAGTGATAGATAACTCATATTTGCAGTTAGGGCAGAAGGTGTGTGACTTTCCCAGGGTCGTTGTGTAGGAAATGACTGATGGGGCTGGAGAAGAAACTTCAGTGACTTGATATGTAGCTTATACATGCCCTTCTGCACCTTCTTTCCAAAGTTAGTTTCTTCCCTAGTTGTAATTGGATGTCCTCAGGTCTTAAAAGTTGTACAGTTGATCCTACTTTTATCTAGACTTTGAATGACTTTTAACTTGGACCTTGGCAGTAACTCCTAGATAGGAAGTACTGTAGATTTTTTTTTTTTTTTTTTTAACCTCAGGGAGCTAATTGGAAACTTTCCCTTTTTACTGTCCTCCACTGACAGTTGGTGACGTTGAATTACCTTCTCTGAGGAATGCTACGTGTTAACATCATCAAGACCAATGGAATGTCTTTGCCTACTTTCATGGAACAAGATTTGCTATTTAAGACCTTAGTCTGAGATTGTTTAGCCTCCCCAGTTATCTCTGGCCTTCAAGCTCTTTTCATTGTTTAGAGATGACTGTGATACTGGGAAGGGTACAAGTAAACTTAAAAGGAGTGTCAAGTTATCAGACTTTGTAAAGATGTTGAAGTTTTAAATGGGAAAGCCCTTTTGAGCTTTGCTGTAAAGCCGCTGTATTGTGCTCTCTTTCAGGTGGGATGTGTGTGGGCTGAAATTCCGAGCTGCGGTTGTGCATGAGAATACACCCTTCGTGGTACCCCATCTCCGGGACGTTCTCGGCTCTGTGCGTTCAGTCCCTCAGGAACCGTGGACCTTAATTTACCTTGCTAAGTTCAGACCTTCTCTTCCTTTACTTTCCTTTCCTCTCCTGCCCGTTTTCCTGTTCTTCTGTCCTTCAATACTTCTGTAGCTTCCCATTCATGTTCTGTTCTCCCAGCAGGCCTCATTGTGTGCCGAAACTGTCGTGGGGGCTGTGCTGTCTCCTCCCTGCCTCCTGCCTCCTGCGGCTGTTGGATTTGGGAATGACCTTGGTGAGAGTCTCACTGCCCCTGGGTCTCTTTTTGGTCCAAAGGCTAGACCTAGAGCGTTGGATCACTTTTTTCTTTCCGGTGAAATAAATGGTTTTTCAACTTAGGGTATGTGTGCTTTGAGAGACTTCTTGCTTGGGCTTGTTTTGGGGTTGATTTGTACCTTGCAGGGGAGGGTGTAAAGTTTAAGATAACTCAGCTTTGTGTCAGCGTCACAGTAGTTATTTTGTTTATTGTATATAGGAGTTGTAGGTGCCAAAGGAAAGAGGGTTATACAGAAGCCCAGGCAGGCAGCCTTATTCCAATGAAGACTTTCCCCACTGGTCCACCTTTGTTATAAACTCAGCTACTTCCTAGTAATTAAGAGATACAGATCTTCTTTTTTAGAGAAACAGTCACTACCTTCCCCTAAGACTACCATTCCAGCCACCCAGTCAGCATACCTAGCTTAACTTACTTAACAGAGAAAAGTAGGAGTTTAGGGGAAGAGGAAGTCCGCTTTTGCTCTTCATGCCATGTGAGGAAATGAAGCTCTGGCTCCAAAAGTATTTTGCTAACTGTAGCTCAGTAACATGTGTTGATGCCTTTCACTTTATATTTGTTTAGCTCTGCCAAAATCCAAAGAATATCTGAATGGTCCCACTAGCACCTCATTATTTGGGTTTACAGCCTTTAAATGATAGGCATGGAGAAATGACCCAACATAGGAGCTTTAGATGTTTTTGGTGAATGATGGGGCTGAGTGCAAGAGCTGCTGCCTCTTAGCTTCACGTTCCTCTTGAAACAGTATTTGTCTTCTGTATGTTTTTATTGTCTGTAACTTCTTGCTCCAGTTTCTGCAGTTGTAGGACTATGTCTAGTTAGAGCATTTCTCAGAATCATTCAACATATATTGAGCACCTACTGTATGCCAGGCATTACACTTTGAGGAAAGTCAGGTTGTGATGATGCGGTGATAAGGAAGCTGGTCTTTACTTAGATGGTGTCTCTGATTTCTTTTTCTTTTTTCTTTTTTCTTTTTTTTTAAATTAATTGCTTCCTCCTGTTGGATTCTTTCTAATCATAGATGGCCAAGATTTGAACGGCTCTATACAACATGTAATCTATTGAATATTCTTGTGTGTGAAACCTGTGCTGGGTGTTTCATGTGTTCTCATTTAATCCTCCCAGCAAATGTTTTTCTGTTAGTTGTTTCCTTTCCTGGCTGGATTGGTTCTCTGCCACTTCTCTTGGAGGGTCGTACATGCCTACTTTGGTTTCTTTTTCTCTAAAGGACATACCCACTACTGACCCCCATTTTTTACTCTCATCAGTTTGCCCTTTGTTCTGATGGGTAGGCTTGGCAAATTTCAAACTTTGGTGACTAACAGTATTCATTGATTCAACGAATACTTTATTGAGTGATACTCTGGAACGTGTTAAGTGTTGGGGATGCATAGAGTTCTGGAACTCATTGTGAAGGAGGAGACAATGCAGAAATATCAAGTAGAGAATTCTGTTTAGATGGGGATGGTCAGTGAAGAATTTTCAGAATTGACATGTTACAGTAAACATGGATATATTTTTGCATTACAAAGCAAGCTAATTTTTTTTTTTTTTTTTTTTTTTTTGGAGACCGAGTCTCTGTCGCTCAGGCTGGAGTGCAGTGGTGTAAACTGGGCTCACTACAACCCCCTCCTGAGTTCAAGCTATTCTGCCTCAGCTTCCTGAGTAGCTGGGACTGCAGGCGCATGCCACCACATCCTGCTAATTTTTTTTGTATTTTTAGTAGAGTTTCACCGTGTTAGCCAGGATGGTCTTGATCTGAGCTCATGATCCGCTTGCCTTGGTGTCCCAGAGTGCTGGGATTACAGGTGTGAGCTACTCTACCCGGCCTAAATTTTAACTCCTTGGCCAGGTGCAGTGACTCAGTACCCGTAATCCCAGCACTTTGAGAGGCCGAGGCAAGCCAGTTGCTTGAGCTCAGGAATTCAAGACCAGCCTGGGCAACATGATGAAAACCTGTCTGTACAAAAAGTTAAAAAGTTAGCTGGGCATGCAGGTCCACATTTATGGCCCCAGCTACTCTGGAGGCTGAGCTGGGAGGATCACTTGAACCTAGGAAGTCAAGGCTGTAGTGAGCTGAGATCAGGCCACTGCACTACAGCCTGGGTAACAGACTGATCCTGTCTCAACAGTTTTTTATTTCTTGATTCTATTATTATTTCTTGCTTTTTGCTTTGGGATCTTGACCTAAGAATAGTTTTATCATGATTCAGAATCTGGCCTGGCTTAATGCTAATATTCATACTCGATCCTTTTCCATTTTCTATTTTTTCTTTTTTTTTTTGAGACGGAGTTTTGCTCTTGTTGCCCAGGCTGGAGTGCAATGGCGCGATCTCGGCTCACCACAGCGTCCACTTCCTGGGTTCAGGCAATTCTCCTGCCTCAGCCTCCTGAGTAGCTGGGATTACAGGCACGCACCACCATGCCCAGCTAATTTTTTGTATTTTTAGTAGAGACGGGGTTTCACCATGTTGACCGGGATGGTCTCGGATTTCTCGAGCTCGTGATCCACCGGCCTCAGCCTCCCAAAGTACTGGGATTACAGGCTCGAGCCACCGTGCCCGGCTTTCTTTTCTCTTTTTTTAAAACCATTTATTGCTTTTGTTTTTGTTTCCCTGGGACAGAGTCTCACTCAGTTTAGAAGCCAGGAGGCGGAGATTGCTGTGGTGAGCCGAGATCCACCATTGCACTCCAGCCTGGGCAAGAAGAGGGAAACTCTGTTTTAAAAAATAAAAAAAAAGGAGAAACCAGGCATGTGGTGGCTGTAATCCCATCACTTTGGGAGGCCAAGGTGAGTGGATCACCTGAGATTAGGTGTTTGAGACTAGCCAGACCAATGTAGCAAAACCCTGTCTCTACTGAAAATATAAACATTAGCCGGGTTTGGCGCCTATAACCCTAGCTACTTAGGAAGCTGAGGCAGGAGAATCGCTTGAACCTGGGAGGCAGAGGTTGCGGTGAGCTGAGATCACACCATTGCACTCCAGCCTGGGCAACAAGAGTAAAAGTGCGTCTCAGAAGAAAAAAGAGGGAAAAGAATTAAAAAGCTGGTTGTGGTGACTGGCTTCTGTAGTCACAGCTATTCAGGAGGCTGAGATGGGAAGACTGCTTGATGCCAGGGGCCAGAGATTGCAGTGAGCAGAGATGGTGTCACTGCATTCCAGCCATGGTGACGGGGACCCTGTCCGGAAAAAAGTTTTCCAGGCATCCTCAAAATTGGGGTTGACTTGGTTGAATGCTAAATTAAACCAGGGTCCTTACCCTAGAGCTATGTTAGTACTAAAGTAGACTCAGGGATGGAACAGTTAGAGATAATTGGCACTGTGATATTAAGTGCCATTTCAGATTACCCAGGTTCGTTTGCTCTCAGTTCTTTTGTGTGTGTTTTTCTTTTTCTTTTTTTTTTTTTTTTGAGACGGAGTTTTGTTTTGCTCTTGTTACCCAAGCTGGAGTGCAATGGCACTATCTCGGCTCACCGCAACCTCTGCCTCCTGGGTTCAGGCAATTCTCCTGCCTCAGCCTTCTGAGTAGCTGGGATTACAGGCATGCGCCACCATGCCCAGCTGATTTTTTGTATTTTTAGTAGAGACAGGGTTTCACCATGTTGACCACGATGGTCTCGGATTTCTTGGCCTCGTGATCCACCCACCTCGGCCTCCCAAAGTGCTGGGATTACAGGCGTGAGCCATCGCGCCAGGCCTTTTGTGTTTTTATACATGATCTCATTCTGAGGTGAAGGCAATTGCCAGGATGATGGTGATGGGAAGTCCCAGGACTTTATTTCTGCAGTGGGTTTGGAGAACAGTAGTCCAGGTTTAAGCAGGAGAAAGTACACTTGTAAGACGGGATGTCTCAGACAAGAAAAAAAAAAACTGTATTTGAACATAGGACATTTTTGGCTTGCTTGGCAAGTTCAGAGCTGAGTTACGAAGTACAGAGAAATGAAAAAAGGTAAATATTAACTAGAAAAAAAAAAAAACTTGTGAGGTACTGTAATAGGGGTTTTTGTTTTGTTTTGTTTTTGAGACGGAGTGTTACTCTAGCCCAGGTTGGATTGCAGGTGGTGATCTTGGCTCACTGCAATGGCTGCCGCCCAGGTACAAGCGATTTTTCTGCATCAGCCCCCTGGAGTAGCTGGGACTACAGGCACGTGCCACCACACCCGGCTAGATTATGTATTTTTAGTAGAGACTGGGTTTCAGCATGTTAGCCAGGCTGGTCTCGAACTCCAGACCTCAAGTGATCCACCTGCCTTGGCGTCTCAAAGTGCTGGGATTACAGGTGTGAAGCACTGTACTTGGCCAGTATGGGGCTTTTCTTAGTCTGAGCTGCTCTAACAAAATACCATAAACTGGATGGCGTATACACAACAGCATTTTATTTCTTAAAGAGTTTTGGACGCCAGGAAGGCCAAGATCAAGGACATGGCAGATTTGGTGTCTGAATTCTGTCTTGATTTTGGAAGGCAGGAAGGGTGAGGGATTTCTCTGGAGTTTTCTTTTATGTAAGGGCATGAATCCCCTTGATGAGGGAGGGCTGTGTTCTGTGGCTTAATCACTTCTCAAAGGTATACCTAATACTTTTTCCCCTTCGGGATTCAGATTTTAACATGAATTCTTGGCGGACATAAATGCTCAGACCATAGCAGGATTTAACTGTATGTGATATTTACCTAGTTACAATCTTAGCAGCACTGAATATTTTAATAAAATTATCTGACATGAAGTGGGGATGGGTGGGTATTAGGTATAAGAGCAAAACTTAGAAATGAGGAAATTTTTAGAAGTGGCAAGTGGATTATGAACACATTCAGAAATAAAGGTAAAAAACAGCTAAAAAGAAAAGCAGTTGGCTTCTGGGGAAGCTGGGGCAGAGGAGTTTTTGAAGCATTAATACTGTTTGCTTTGTTAAGTCGTGTTCTTGTATTACTAAGTTTTGTCATGCTAACAACTCTCTTGTCAAGCCAGATTATGATGGCTTAACATGAGTGAATCCAGATGCAAATCTTGTGTTACTTTATGACAGGTAAATAGCACCCTTGCTTAAGATAACAAATTGGGATGGTTTGGAGCATGGTAGTGCAAGCCTGCATAGTCTCACCTACCGAGAAGGCTGAGGTGCAAAGATTGCTTGAGCCCAGGAGTTCCAAGGCCAGCCTGGCCAACATAGTGAGACCTGACCTGTCTGAAATACACACACCCACCCTCAGCCCCACCAAAACAGGGAAGGTGCTCCCTGTGTCATAAGGATGTCGACAAGACACCAAAGGAGAAAGTACTTAGCTAGTGATTAGTGAATTGAGCCCTTTATTACTGCTCTCATTTTGTCTTGTCACAGCTGACAGGGAGGCTGAGTACTCTGTCCAATTCCATTAAGTGTTGTGTATGCCTGCTGGTTTCTTTGAATGCCTCTATCCAGCATGAGAAATGTTTGTATTCAGATAGGCAACAAGATGGGACTGCTCAGTTTCACAATGGAAGGAAGATTGACACCAGACTGAGTTTGGGGCCACCTTTGTACAGTTGGCCATTGAACAGCACAGGTTTGAAGGACCATTGAATAACAGGGATTGTGCAGGTTTACTTACACATGGATTTTCTTCTGCCTCTCCCACCCCTAAGACAGCCAGACCAAACCCCTTCTGCTTTTCCTCAGCCTACTCAACATGAATCCTATCAGGATGAAGACCTTTATGATGATTTACTACCACTTCGTGATTAATTTTTTGAGAGGAAGCCTTGCCCTGTTGCCCAGGCTGGAGTGTGGTGGGATGATCTTGGCTCACTGCCACCTCTGCCACTTGGGTTCAAGCAATTCTGTCTGAGCCTCCCGAGTAGCTGGGACTACCGGTACACTACATGGGGCTAATTTTTATATTTTTAGTAGAGGGTTTCATTTTACCATATTGGTCAGACTGTTCTCAAACTCCTGACCTCAGGTGATCCACCCGCCTAGGCCTCCCAAAGTGTTGAGATTAGAGGTGAGCCACTGCGCCCAGCCTGTTTTAATAGTTTTTTAAAAGTAAGAGACAAAGTCTTACTATAGGCTGGTCTCAAACTCCTGGGCGCAATTGATCTTCCTGTCTTGAACTCCCAAAGTGCTAGGATTACAGGAATGAGCCACCATGCCCAGCCAAAACTATATTACTAAAACTCAGGTAAGGCATGGTGGCTCATGCCTGTAATCCCGGCACTTTGGGAGGCCAAGGTGGGTGGATCACTTGAGGTCAGGAGTTGGAGACCAGCCTGGCCAACATGGTGAAACCCCACCTCTACTAAAAATTAAAAAATTAGCTACGTGTGGTGATAGGCTTCTGTAGTCCCAGCTACTAGGGAGACTGAGGTGGGAGAATTTTTTCCAGTGAGCTGAGATCACGCCACTGCGCTCCAGCCTGGGTTACAGAGCAAGACTTTGAAGAAGAAGAAGAAAAAAAAGCATCTCCTTTTTGGGCAACAAATTTTAGTACTCACTTTGATGAAAGACTGACGCGAATAGGACATGAATGCCTCTTGTATTATGACTAATACTGCTGATGCAGGGGGAACCACTGCCCCAGACCAGTTAAACCATAGGCTTTGAATTGTCCTGGGGGCAGAATCCAATCCTGGTTGTAAATTGACTTGGAGTGCTTTGAATAGTATGCTTTATTTTATGGCTAATTAATCAGATTTGCTGCGGTTTGGGATACCTGTCTCTTATAGGGATGAAAACTGTAGGATTCAACCTATAGAATGGGGTTAAAAAAAAAAAAAACAAGGGTACTCCCCAGTCTAATTATGACAACCCCCAAGACTTCTCTATCTCAGTACTGAACCCTGAACAGTGTTCCTCCCCAGGCTATATTAGTCAAGATGGGTGAGATTTCTTTTGGCACCTATTACTTCTCTGTTTTGTAACAGTTTTAAATTTACGTGGATGCATATGAACGTAATTTGGGGCAGACACATAAGCTTTAACCCCTTTTGAAAAAGTTTTCAATGGGTACACTAGCCCCAATTGCAATCTGAGACAAAGCTTGTGATTTTGATAACCTCCCTATATTTGGTGAAAGCTCCTTATACTTGCTTTGTAACCTACCTCAGTTCGATCTGGGTGCATTGCATCATTTGGCCTGTTTTTTTTGTTTGTTTGTTTTGTTTTGTTTTGTTTTGTTTTGTTTTTTTGAGACGGAGTTTCGCTCTTGTTACCCAGGCTGGAGTGCAATGGCGCGATCTCGGCTCACCGCAACCTCCGCCTCCCGGGTTCAGGCAATTCTCCTGCCTCAGCCTCCTGAGTAGCTGGGATTACAGGCACGTGCCACCATGCCCAGCTAATTTTTTTTTGTATTTTTAGTAGAGACGGGGTTTCGCCATGTTGACCAGGATGGTCTCGATCTCTCGACCTCGTGATCCACCCGCCTCGGCCTCCCAAAGTGCTGGGATTACAAGCTTGAGCCACCGCGCCCGGCCTGTTTGTTTGTTTTTTAAATGGAGTGTCCCTCTGGTTGCTCTGGCTGGAATGCAATGGCATGATCTTGGCTCACTGCAACCTCTGCCTCCTGGGTTCAAGTGATTCTCCTGCCTCAGCCTCCTGAGTAGCTGGGATTACAGGCATGTGCCACCATGCCCAACTACTTTTTTGTATTTTTAGTAGTGGTGAGGTTTCTCCATGTTGGTCAAGCTGGTCTTGAACTCCCGACCTCAGGTGATCCGCCCGCCTCAGCCTCCCAAAGTGTTGGTATTACAGGCGTGAGCCGCTGGGCCCCGCTGTTTTTGTTTTTAAATTCTCCTCCTTGGGAATCTAAATTCTGATACATTATGCTGCCACAATAAGTGCTCCCCCACCACACACACACCAATTTTACTAAACCATTTGACTGACTTGACCAACGTTCTTACTGGTTGGTCAGTTTTTCATCAGAGATTAATTTATGTAGCTCTTATGACTTTGGATTTAGAAGGAGTCATGGGCCAGGCATGGTGGCCCACATCTGGAATCCCAGCACTTTGGAAGGCTGAGATGGGCAGATTACCTGAGGTCAGGAATTTGAGACCAGCCTTACCAACATGGCGAAACCCTGTTTCTACTAAAAATGCAAAAATTAGCTGGACATGGTTCCAGCTACTTGGGAAGCTGAGGCAGGATAATCACTTGAACCCGTGAGGCGGAGGTTGCAGTGAGCTGAGATCACACCATCCTGGGCAAGAGTGAGATTCCATTCAAAAAGTCATGTTAGGACTACATTGATTTCTTTACCAAAGTAAATAGTGAAATGTAAATAATACTTGGGGTAGGTCGAGCACAGTAGCTCACGCACTTTGAGAGGCTGAGGCAGGTGGATTTAGTAGAGACAGGTGAAACCCTGTCTCAACATACAAAAATTAGCTGGACGTGGTCTCGGGCCCCTGTAATTCCAGCTACTCGGGAGACTGAGGCAGGAGCATCCCTTGAACCCCGGAAGTGGAGGTTGTAGTGAGCTGAGATCATGACGCTGCACTCCAGCCTGGGTGACAGCAAGAAAAGAATAAAAAACAAAAAAAATCTGGGCATCAGCAAAAGTCTTTTAATCATGAGATTTCTTTAAACAAATTTCCTTTAGGTTTTACTGCTAGACGTCTTTAAGATAAGAAATTGGGCTGGCAAGCCTGGGTAACAGCAAAACACTATCTCTACAAAAAAAAAAAAATTTTTTTTTTTTTAGACGGAGTTTCACTCTTGTTACCCAGGTTGGAGTGCAATGGCGCAATCTCGGTTCGGCGCAATCTCGGCTCACCGCAACCTCCACCTCCTGGGTTCAGGCAATTCTCCTGCCTCAGCCTCCTGAGTAGCTGGGATTACAGGCACGCACCACCATGCCCAGCTAATTTTTTGTATTTTTAGTAGAGATGGGGTTTCACCATGTTGACCAGGATGGTCTCGATCCCTTGACCTCGTGATCCACCCGCCTCGGCCTCCCAAAGTGCTGGGATTACAGGCGTGAGCCACTGCGCCCGGCCAAAAAAATTTTTTTAAAAATTAGCTGGATGTGGTGCTGTGTGCTTGCAGCTCCAGCTACTGTCAAGTGTGAGATATGAGGGTTGTTTCAGCCCAGGATAGTGCAGCCACATTGAGCCATGATTATCTCCAGCCTGGGCAACAGAGCAAGACACGTTCTTTAAAAAGGTAGAAATTGTTCTGGCAGTATTTTCCCCCATCATTTAGGCAGAATGGATAATCACCAGTGGTACAATATTCTTTATTTTTTTCCAGTGGCTCAATTTCGGCTCACTGTAATCTCCGCCTCCTGGGGGGTTTCTAAGTGATTCTCCTACTTCAGCCTCCCAAGTAGCTGGGACTACAGGCATGTGCCACTGCCCCTGGCTAATTTTTTGTATTTTTAGTAGAGACGGGTTAGCCAAGATGGTCTTGATCTCCTGACCTCATAATCTGCTTGCTTTGGACTCCCAAAGTGCTGGGATTATAGGCGTGAGCCACTATACCTGGCCCTTTTTTTTTTTTTCTTTTTGAGACAAGATCTCACTGTTGGTCAAGGCTGGAGTGCAGTGTTGTGACTGTGGCTCGGTGGGGCTGTTAACTTCTGGGCTCAAGTGGTCTCTCACTTCAGCCTCCTGAGTGGCTAGGCTTATAGACATGAGCCACCATAGCTTGGACATCATTCTTAAACACCAACAAGAGTCTTTGTATGTTTTCTTTTGGAGACAATCCATTCCAAAATGCCAACCTGTTAATTTCTTGCACTTATTTATTTATTTATTTATTTTCCCCAAGACAAAGTTTTGCTCTTGTTGCCCAGGCTGGAGTACAATGGTGCAATCTCAGCTCGCTGCATCCTCTGCCTCCCGAATTCGAGCAATTCTCCTGTCTCAGCCTCCCAAAATAGCTGGGATTACAGGCACATGCCACCACACCCAGCTGATTTTTGTGTTTTTAGAAGAGTTGGGGCTTCATCATATTGGTCAGGCTGGTCTCAAACTCCTGACCTCAGGTGATCTGCCTGCCTTGGCCTCCTAAAAGAGCTGGGACTATAGGTATGAGCCACTGTGGCCCAACTAATTTATTGAACCGCTTACTTTGTGCTCCTTACCTCACTTCTTTACAGATATTTTTTTTTTTTTTTTTTTTTTTGGAGATAGTCCCACTCTGTCAGGCTGGAGTGCAGTGGCATGATCGCGGCTCACTGCAACCTCCATTTCCTGGGTTCAAGTGATTCTCTTGCCTCAGCCTCCCAAGTAGCTGGGACTACAAGTGTGCACCACCCACGCTTTTTTGTATTTTTATTAGAGTTGGTGTTTCACCATGTTGGCCAGGCTGGTCTGGAACTCCTGACCTCAGGTGATCATCTGCCTCAGCCTCTTAAAGTGTAAGATTACAGGCGTGAACCACTGTGCCTGGCCCCTTTTCTATTCGTTGTTTCTTGTTCTGCTACATGTTTCTCATGGTTCTGTGGTAGTTTCTCCTCCATGTCATCTTCATGACTTAACCTAATGGAGGCTCCACTGTCTAAAACTTAGATTCTAGCCAAAGACAAACAATGAACATAGTAAATCACTGAATTATGTGTTAGGACGTAAGAGCTTTGTATTAAAAAAGATCAAGTTGAGTAAGGAGAATTGGGAAAGCTAGTGGAGCATATGTGTGTGCAAATTGATAAATAAGGAGCCAGGCCTCTTATATTTATATATATATATATATATATATATATTTTTTTTTTTTTCCTGAGATGGAGTTTTGCTTTCATCACCCAGCCTGTAGTGCAATGGCGGGATCTTGGCTCACTGCAACCTCCGCCTCCTGGGTTCAAGCGATTCTTCTCCCTTAGCCTCCTGAGTAGCTGGGACTGCAAGTACATGCCACCATGTCCAGCTAATTTTTGTATTTTTAGTAGAGACAGGGTTTCACCATGTCCAGGATGGTCTCAATCTCTTGACCTCTTGATCTATCCGCCTCGGCCTCCCAAAGTGGTGGGATTACAGGCATGAGCCCCCTCACCCAGCCTGACAATGTACTCTTGATAACTGATGGTTACAATCTTGTTACCATCAGTACAATCAAAATACAGAACATTTTTGTCAGCCTAAAAGCTCTTGTGCCCCTTTGTAGTTATTCTTGAGCCTCAGATCAAATTTTTAGTCTTTTTTTTTTTTTTTTAAGATGGGTTTTTGCTCTGTTGCCTAGGCTGGAGTACAGTGGTGCAAGCATGGCTCACTGCAGCCTCCACCTTCTGGGCTGAAGCAGTCCTCCCAGCTCAACCTCCCGAGTAGCTGGAGCTACACAGGTATGCACCACTGCACCTGGCTAATTTATCTTGTTTTAAATCTTTTGGTAGAGATGGAGTCTTCCTATGTTGCCCAGGCTGGTAATAACTCCTGGCTAAAGCTACCCTCCTGCCTCAGCCTCCCAAAGTACTAAGATTAGGCTGGGTGTGGTGGCTTATGCCTGTAATCCCACCACTTTCGGAGGCCTAGAGGGGTGGATCACTTGAGGTCAAGAACTTGAGACCAGCCTGGCCAACAGGGTAAATCCCCATCTCTACTAAAAATAGGAAAATGAGCCATTTGTGGTGGTGCACACCTGTAGTTCCAGCCACTTAGGAGGCTGAGGCAGGAGAATCGCTTGAACACAGGAGGTGGAGGTTGCAGTGAGCTGAGATAGCACCACTGGACTCCAGCTTGGGCGACTAGAGCAAGACTCCACCTCAAAAAAAAAAAAAAAAAAAAAAGATTATAGGCATGAGTCACTTCACCTGGCCCCTCACCCCACCCCCACCCCACCTTTTTTTTGAGACGGTATTCCTCTGTCACCCAGGCTAGAGTCCAGTATTCAACTTCTGCCTCTTGGGCTCAAGCAATTCTCCCACCTCCCAAGTAGCTGGGACCACAGGCCACTGTCAGCAGCTAATTTCTGTATTTTTTTGTAGTCATGGTTTTGCCATTTGCCCAGGCTGGTCTCAAATTCCTGACCTCAGGTGATCCACCCACCTCAGCCTCCCAAAATGCTGGGATTAGAAACGTGAGCCACCTAGCCTGACCATTTTGCTTTAAATGTGCAAGTAGAATAGGCTGAGGGAGAGACTCCCTGAAGTCATTGTTAATTGTCACAATTAACAATGTGCTGCTGCCAGGGATGCTGTTGCCAGGGATGCTGCTAAACATACTCCAGTGCACAGGAGGGCACCTTTCCCAGTAGTGCCAAGTTTGAAATCCTGTTTCATACTTCATTTATTGTTTTGGCTTTATATACCATCTAGAGTTGTGCTGTCCAGTGTGGTAGCCAGAGCTACATACAGTGCTGTGAGTACCAGATACCCATGAGATTTTAAAAACTAATACGAGAGGCCAGGCGCAGTGGCTTACGCCTGTAATCCTGGCACTTTGGGAGGTGAAGGTGGGCAGATCATTTGAGGTCAGGAGTTTGAGACGAGCCTGGCAAACATGGTGAAACAGCATCTCTATTAAAAATGCAAAAATTTTATGCATGGTGGCATGTGCCTGTAATTCCAGCTACTTGGGACGCTGACACAGGAAAATCGCTTGAACCTGGGAGATGGAGGTTCTAGTGAGCCAAGATTGGGCCACTGCATTCCAGCCTGAGCAACAGAGCAAGAGTCTGTCTCAAGAGAAAAAAAATTAATATTGAGAAAGAATATAAGTATTTATTTTATTTTATTTATTTTATTTTTTGAGACAGAGTCTCACTTTGTCACCCAGGCTGGAGTGCAGTGGCACGATCTCAGCTCACTGCAACCTCCAACTCGCCAGTTTAAGTGATTCTCCTGCCTCGGCCTCCTGAGTAGCTGGGATTACAGGCGACCGCCATAATGCCCAGCTAATTTTTTTAAATTTTTAGTAGAGATCGGATTTCTCCATGTTGGCCAGGCTGGTCTTGAACTCCTGACCTCAGGTAATCTACCCACCTTGGCCTCCTAAAGTGTGGGGATTACAGGCGTGAGCCACCATGCCTGGCCAAGTATTCATTTTTAAAAAATTTTTGAGACAGTCTTGCTCTGGGGCCAGGCTGGAGTGCAGTGGTGGGATCTCAGCTCACTGCAACCTCCGCCTCCCAGGTTCAAGCAATTCTCCTGCCTCAGCCTCCCGAGTAGCTGGGACTACCAAGCACACACCACCAATGCCTGGCTAATTTTTGTTTTTTTTTAGTAGAGATGGGGTTTCATCATGTTGGCCAGGATGGTCTCCATCTCTTGGCCTCATGATCCGCCTGCCTTGGCCTCCCAAAGTGCCGGGATTACAGGCGTGAAGTATTCATTTTTCAATGCTCATTATATGTTGAAGTGGTAATTGCACATACTCGGTTAAAGAACATTAAAATTGTTTTTCTTTTTTTTCTTTTTTTTTTTTTTTGAGACAGTTTCACTCTTGTTACCCAGGCTGGAGTGCAATGGCGCGATCTCGGCTCACCGTAACCTCCACCTCCTGGGTTCAGGCAATTCTCCTGCCTCAGCCTCCTGAGTAGCTGGGATTACAGGCACGTGCCACCATGCCCAGCTAATGTTTTGTATTTTTAGTAGAGACGGGGTTTCACCATGTTGACCAGGATGGTCTCGATCTTTTGACCTCGTGATCCACCTGCCTCGGCCTCCCAAAGTGCTGGGATTACAGGCTTGAGCCACCGCGCCCGGCCTGTTTTTATTTTTTTTCCTAATTACTAGACTCTGGGGAAAATAAAACTAACACAGTTTAATTTCACCTGTTATCGATGTGGTTTGCATTTGTGGCTCACACTGTATTTCTGTTAGGTAACACTGATCCAGTTGCTAAAGACTCTTGATGTCTGCTGTGCTTCAGGGATCTGGAGATGTAGTTGACATTTCTTCTTGGTTCTCTTTTTATTTTTTTTTTGAGATGGAGTCTTGCTCTGTTGCCCAGGCTGGAGTACAGTGGCGGAATTTTGGCTGACTGCAACCTCTGCCTCCTAGGTTCAAGCGATTCTTCTGCCTCAGTCTCCTGAGTAGCTGGGACTACAGGCGCATACTCCCATGTCCAACTAATTTTTGTATTTTTAGTAGAGATGGGTTTCACCAAATTGGCCAGGCTGGTCTTGAACTCCTGACTTCGTGATCCGCCTTTCCCCCAAAGTGCTAGGATTACAGGCATGAGCAACTGCTCCCAGCTTGTCCTCTTAATACACCTCAAACTGTTGTATCTGAGATAGAGCTCCTGAGACTGTCCACTCTAAAATCATTTTTCCCTCATTCTTCCTTATCCTCTTCTCTCTTCTAGCCAGATTCCTGTTAGTCATCCTTACCCCATCCCCAACCCTTAGCAGTTCTTGAGCACGTTTATATCACATGTTGCCTCTTTTCTCCATGTCTTTGCCATAGCTATATTCTAGCCCATGCTATCCTCTCCCACCAAGATGACTACAGTGACCTCCAGGTCTGTCTTTTCCTTACCCTTGTGTCTTCAAAGTATTCTCCATTTAGTAGCCAGAATGATCTTTTCAAATGTAAATCAGATGGTAGTTTTGGTACTTACAGCCTCCTTTTGGCAACTTCCCATTTTATCTAAAGTAAAATGCCCAATCCCTTAGTTTGAAGGCTCCTTGAAAAATGCCTTGTCTAGCCAACTCCGACCATCTCAGGCCCTTTTCCCTGCTTATGTATCCTTTTCTGACCACACTGTCTCTCCTTTCACATTCTTGTACATATACTGAACTCTTGCCTTCAGATTTTTTTAAATCTAGAAGGAACTTTGTCTTGACTGCTTTAGAGCTGACTTATCCTTCAGGTCTTAGCTTCAGGATCAAGTATTGCAATGCTTTCCCAAACCACCTGTAGCTTAGTAGGTACATCCTCACATTATTCCTTGCCATTGGACCCAGTTTGTGTTAATTTGTGGTACTTATCCCAATTTTTCTTTTCTTTTGAGATGGAGTCTCTTTTTTTTTTTGAAACAGAGTCTTGCTCTGTTGCCCAGGCTAGAGTGCAGTGGTGTGATCTAGGCTCACTACAATCTCCACCTCCCAGGTTCAAGCAATTCTCCTACCTGAGCCTACTGAGTAGGAGGGATTACAGGCTCCTGCCACCTAGTTTTGGTACCTAAATATGCCAGCTAATTTTTTTGTATTTTCAGTAGAGACGAGGTTTCACCATGTTGACCAGGCTGGTCTCAAACTCCTGACCTCAGGTGATCCACCTGCCTTGGCCTCCCAAAGTGCTGAGATTACTGGTGTGAGCCACTACATCTAGCCACCGATTTCTCCATGTTGGTCAGGCTGATCTCAAACTCCTGACCTCATGATCCGCCTGCCTCAGCCTCCCAAAGTGCTGGGATTACAGGCATGTGCCACTGTACCCGGTTCAGTTTCTCTGCTCATTCATTTATTGAATAATTTCTTCACAAACTGTAAGGGAAACAAGAATTACCTTTCATCACCATCATATTCCCAGTGCTTGGAAATAATGCCTCAAACACAAATAATGGGTGTTTGTTAATAAATGTGTATATGTAGGTTCCCATGTGAATGATGTACTCCCCTATCCTATCCTATCCTATCCTATCCCACTCACCATTTATTGCTTTAGCAGCCACCAGTCATTCAAGGAAATGAGTACCAGTACAGAGCCAGACACTGGAGTAGGACCAGAGGACCCATAAATGGTCTCTGTTAGGACTGGAGTCATCCCCAGCCCGTAAGAGGTTGGCAGTCAAGAAAAGCAGATATGGCAGAACTACCTGATAAACTGGGAGGGCCCTTTAGGTTTGAGGTTTGGTAAGCCCTGAAGGCAGAGTTGGAGCAGCTTGTCTGGAGTGTCCACTGCCAGCAAGTCAGGGCAGGAGAGGGAGCACTGACAGCTCTCCCTCAGTTACCACTTCGGTCCCCACATGGACCTTATGTTCCCCGTGCAGGAACAGCCCTCTTGGTAGTTTGTCAGCACAGATCTATTTGTTTATTTAAGGTCTACCGTCTCAGTTTGTGAGCTCCAGGAGGGGTCACACAGTTTTCTAGCTTGTTGATGGTCTTCCAGGGCCTGGCACAGTTCATTTGTAATAGTAATAGCCAACATTTCTGGAATGCTTTACATTAACTCCTCCAAACAATTCTGAGAGGAAGGTATATAATTTCCAACTGACAAATGAAAAAATGGGTTCAGAGACGAAGCAACATGTCCAAGGTTACGTAACAGGCTTGGACTTGAGTTTTGCCATTCCCCTCCAGAGCCTGTATTATACTTTTAGCTGATAGCAAATGGGCCCAGGGCTTGCAGTCTCCACCAGAGGTAGTTCCTGGGCCAGACGTGCTTGCATTCTGGCTGCCCTGCAGGGCCTGGTGCTCTCCCAGGGTGTTCACTGGGGTAGGGGCTATTGCTCCACTTTCCAAAAAGGCTTGTGACTTAACCCCTACTCCCACCATCCTGTTGAGGGCAGTGCCATTCAGTGTGAGGATGTGTGCTCCAGAGTGTTGGTCACACATCCTGCTAAACTGATTGTGAGATACAAGTCACAAACATGGCCACTGAATGTTGCTGGCTGTGTCCCAAAGTGGAGAGGTACAGTGGTACTACCACAGTGCTGGGAGGAGGACTTTCCCTAGCCACTCACTTTTCCTAATTCTCATAGCTGCTGTCAGGCTTCTGAGATACCAGAGCCAAATGTGGGCCAGGGCCACCTAGTTCACTGCCATATGAAGAGCTTGCAAGCCTCTGACCCCATCCCCTTCCATGTGGACAAGACTACTACCCTTAGCCAGCTGCTTATCTCCATTTCATGAGCTGCTGCTTGCAGCTTTGTGCTGTAGTGAACAGTCACAGGGGTCTTTGTCTTTACCACATGGAGGTGGGTGAAAAATCCTTTACATTTCTTTTTAATTATTTTTAAGACGGAGTCTCACTCTGTCACCCAGGCTAGAATGCACTGGCACCATCTTGGCTCACTGCAACCTCCGCCTCCCAGGTTCAAGTGATTCTTCTGCCTTAGCCTCTTGAGTAGCTGGGATTACAGGTGCATGCCACCACGCCCAGCTAATTTGTTTATATTTTTAGTAGAGATGGGGTTTCACCATGTTGGTCAGCCTGGTCTAGAACTCCTGACCTCAGGTGATCCCCCTACCTCAGCCTCCCAAAGTGCTGGGATTACAGACCTGAGCCACGGCGCCCTGCCAGACCTGTTTCTAACCACCATAGTGTCAGTAGTCTCTTAAGATCACTTAGAGACCCTGTTTGATATCTGCCCCTTAGAACTCAGCAGTGCCTTGTGCAGATTCTTTAGGCAAGACCTGGCCCACAACAAGTGCTCAACAAATGTTAGGGTGGGACAGGCACAGCCCATCTTATTTATGGCTTGATCCACCTAGGGATTTAAACCCCGCCTCCCTGATTATCCCCTGAATCATGTGCCTGTAAGCATGGTCGTCTTCCTATGAATTAATTTTCCTTCCTTTAAAATACCAACTCTATTGACTTCATTAGGAGAGACCTCTGTTACATATCAGACAAATCTCACATTTATGATGCTATTCATTTTTGTTCCTTTCTAATCAGTGGTTTTAAGAAAAATGAATTTGATGCTGTTATTTCTGAACCTAAAAACAGTAGCTTCCAGTTACTTGTAGGATAAAAAGGAAAATCTGACATTCTACAAGGCCCTCCATGAAGTGTGCCTATAACTTACCTCTTCAGATTTCTTCTTAATAGCTTTTCTTCTGCCACGGAGCTCCCTTTCTGATACCTAATAGGTGTCATACTCTTCCTGATGGAGCCTTCACATGTGCAGCTTCCTCCACTTGGAACAGCAGCTGCCCATCAATCCCTATTGTATGTTTCATAGTGCCCTGTATCTGTCCACAAATGGAATTAGGGCTTGCTTCTCTAACAGAAACCACACATGCCTCATTTCATCACTGTGGTCCCACATCCTAGCTCACAGTAGAAATTCAAACAGCTGATAAATGAATTCAGGAGCTTTTAGCATTGAGTAGCCTCATGGGAATCTGAAATGGTCTATAGTGAGAGACTTGGTATTGGTGAACTAAAGAAATTTTGTATCCACACTATGCAATTTCTCATGTAGGAAGGTATAGAAATAAGTACCTTGGCTGGGCACAGTCGCAGTGGCTCACGCCTGTAATCCCAGCACTTTGATAGGTCAAAGTGGGTGGATCACCTGAGGTCAGGTGTTCCAGACCAGCCTGACCAATATAGGGAAACCCTGTCTCTACTAAAAATACAAAAATTAGCCAGGTGTGGTGGCATGCGCCTGTAAGGGGAGATTGAAACAGGAGAATTGCTTGAACCTAGGAGGTGGAGGTTGCAGATCCGAGATCGTGCCATTGCATTCCAGCCTGGGCAACAGAGCAAGAGTCCAACTCCAAATAAATAAGTTTGTCCTACTCAGCAGTCCTCTTTCAGGGGTAAAAGTGTAATATTTGGGTTTAGGGCTTCAGGGTGCCCTCAGCTCTCTTGAAAGGATGTTTCTCCAGGTTTTTGGTCTCCTGCCCTCTCAAGAATGAGAAAAAGGGGACCATGATGCAGTGTGCAGTAAATGCTAGACTTAAAAGTGTTTGTAGGGGCCGGGCGCAGTGGCTCAAGCCTGTAATCCCAGCGCTTTGGGAGGCCGAGGCAGGTGGATCACGAGGTCAAGAGATCGAGACCATCCCAGTCAACATGGTGAAACCCCGTCTCTACTAAAAATACAAAAAATTAGCTGGGCATGGTGGTGCGTGCCTATAATCCCAGCTACTCAGGAGACTGAGGCAGAATTGCCTGAACTCAGGAGGCAGAGGTTGTGGTGAGCCGAGATCGCGCCATTGCACTCCAGCCTGTGTAACAAGAGTGAAACTCCGTCTCAAAAAAAAAAAAAAAGTGTTTGTAGGAAGTGATTTATTCAGTAGGAAGTGATTTATTCAGAGACAAACCAGAGAAAGAAACAGTTAGCTCTCACACTCAGTGAGAGAATCCAGAAAGATGGAATCCAGGAGAAAAAAGCAGCTTCCACACTAAGTGGAAGGGAATGGAGAGAGAAATCGAATTCAGGAGGGAAAGACAGGCCTCCACGAGTGTGTGTGGAAGGGTACTCCAGAGGGGAAATGCAGGAGAAAGATGGCTTCCACGAAGGGAGTGTTCGTGGATGGGGACCCAAACATGGAGTCCGAAGGGCTGTGGAAGAAGGGGACTTTTAACCTGGGAGGAACCTCCACCTTCTCTAAGACTCCTGGCCAACGAAAGTACCTCAGAACTTCCGCTGCAGTGATTGACTTTGTTTCTTCCTGTGCCCTCGAAATTCAAACAAACCGTTAAATCTCCCGGATGTAGAGAGATGGGAGCGGGGCATGGCGCTAGGAAGTTCTTGCCCTTAAAACTATGCCTCCGCCAGCCGGGCGCGGTGGCTCAAGCCTGTAATCCCAGCACTTTGGGAGGCTGAGGCGGGTGGATCACGAGGTCAAGAGATTGAGACCATCCTAGTCAACGTGGTGAAACCCCGTCTCTACTAAAAATATAAAACATTAGCTGGGCATGGTGGTGCGTGCCTGTAATCCCAGCTACTCAGGAGGCTGAGGCAGGAGAATTGCCTGAACCCAGGAGGCGGAGGTTGCAGTCAGGCGAGGTTGTGCCATTGCACTCCAGCCTGGGTAACAAGAGCGAAACTCCGTCTCAAAAACAACAATAACAACAAAAACTATGCCTCCTTGTGGACCCGGAAAGAGAACACATTCCCTAAAAAGGATTTTCTACAGGAAATGTCTATGCAATTCTGCAAGGCTTTTTCTCCCTCTGTGAGCAGCTTATTTTACTATCTAAACTGCTGTCCAATAGAGTAGCCACTAGCTACATATACCTAATTATAATTAAACTCAGTTTCAGTGGCATAAGCCACATTTCAAGTACTCAGTAGCCACACGTGACTAGTAGCCACAAATTGAACAGCGCAGATATGGAATACTTCCATCATTGCTAGAAGTGTTGTGCAGTGATGATGTCAAACTCTTTTTGCAGAAAATCTAATTTGTTTTCTTATTCTGACAATGAGATAAAATCTATCAAAATATGCTTATTATTCATTTTTTGGAGACAGAATCTGGTTCTGTCACCCAGGCTGCAGTGCAGTGGCAAGATTTCAGCTCACTGTAACCTCCGCCTCCTGGGTTTAAGCGATTCTCATGCCTCACCCTCCCGAGTAGCTGGGATTACAGGCACGCACCACCATGCCAGACTAAGTTTTTGTATTTTTTGTACAGATGGGGGTTTTGCCATGTTGCCCAAGCTGGAGTTGAACTCCTGAATCAGTCTGCCTGCCTCAGCCTCCCAAAGTGTTAGGATTACAGGCATGAGCCATGTGTCCAACATGTTAAACTTCAGTGTTAAATTGGCTGAAATATAGCACAGAACCACCAGAGATTTTGGTGAGGCCAGCAAAATCTGCAATTTTTTTTTTCTTGGCTGTGCATAGTTGCCTTGCAGCTCACAAGGAAATCCCAGCATTTTTGTCTTGTTTTCCCTTTTGGAAAACACAGTCTTGCCTCCCTGGGGAATACTAAAGCTAACATAAGCCTTATGTACTTAACCACTGGTTGGAATAGTGCGCATGGACAGGTTAACTTCTGTGTATTTGTCAGTCCACTTGCCTAAGAAGTAAGGGAAAACTTTGCTTCACCTGTCAAGAATGTACGAGTTTTGCTCTTGTTGCTCTAGCTGGAGTACAATGGCACGATCTTGGCTCACTGCCATCTTCACCTCCTAGGTTCAAGTGATTCTCCTGCCTCAGTCTATCGAGTAGCTGGGATTATAGTCGAGCACCACCATGCCCAGCTTTTTTTTGTGTGTGTATTTTTAGTAGACAGGGTTTCTCCATGTTAGTCAGGTTGGTCTCAACCTCCTGACCTCAGGTGATCCTCCCACCTCAGCCTCCCAAAGTGTTGGGATTACAGGCATGAGCCACTGCACCTAGCCTCAGTATTATTAAGTACATGAATACAAATTGAGTTAATGTGATAGGTCCTAGGAGAGAATCTAGCTTAGTCTTTTTCTGATGGAGGGATTACTCCAAGAACTGCTACCCTGGTTCTGCTAGCCTTTAAACTGGTTTAAGAGCATCTCTGGGCTGGGCGCAATGGCTCATGCCTATAATCCCAGCAGTTTGGGAGACGAAGGCAGGCAGATCACAAGGTCAAGAGATTCAGACCATACTAGCCAACATGGTGAAACTGTCTCTACTAAAAATACAAAAATTAGCCAAGTGTGGTGGTGCATGGTGGGGGGTGGGTGGGTGGGTTTTGTTGTTTTGAGATGGAGTCTTACTCCTGTCGCCAGGCTAGAGTGCAATGGCACAAAAACTCAGCTCACTGCAACCTCCGCTTCCCAGATTCAAGCGATTCTCCTGTCTCAGCCTCCCAAGTAGCTGAGACTACAGGCAGCATTTCACCATGTTGGTCAGGCTGGTCTCGAATTCCTTGACCTCACCAGATCCACCTACCTCAGACTCCCAAAGTGCTGGGATTACAGGCATGAGCCACCAGACCCAGCCAGCCAACTAATTTTTTATTTTTAGTAGAGACAGGGTTTCAACATGTTGCCTAGGCTGGTCTTCAACTTCTTCAGTGGGCTTAAGTGATCCACCCACCTCAGCTTCCAAAAGTGCTAAGATTACAGGTGTTGGCCACCATGCCCAGCCTTAAATCCTTCCTACTATGTCCAAATTTCAGACCTCTATTAGTTTGAATTTTGTAGCTTAAGAACTAAGAAAGAGTCAAAAGTGGTAAATACCAATCACACAAACACAAAAAGATAGTGTTAGAAATGTTTATTTGTCAAAAAATTTTAAAAAAGGGAACGAGTGGAGTAAAACAAGGCTAAATTTCAGCTAATGCTGTACCACGATCACAGGTCAGACATAAAAAACAAAACAAAACAAAACAAAATCCCCAATGGTCCTACCAATTTCAGAAGATTTAACTTCAATGTTAGAGTCCAGAGCTAACAGAGGAGAGTAAAAGGCTGCTTGCCACTACATGGTCATTTTAAAGGGAAAGGAGATGCTGCAGGTAGACAGGGAGAAGGATTCAACTCCTAGGGAAAGCAAGATAAGAGGGGTTCCACTGCACAGGAAAAAGGGGATGCCAGCATAATCCTTACCTAGGGCTGCTCAGAGCCTGAGAATATAAGGAACAGAGTGAAAGGCTACAGAGACTAGTATCAGGAGGAAAGAAAAGTCAACTTAGAAGAATTAAGAAAGAAAACATAGTTGGTCACAAACTCCTTTTGTTTACTGAAACATGAAGCAATGGAAACATCCCGGCAAAGGGGACCGCGCGGAGCAAGTTCTCATATATGACCGCAGCCCGAGGGTTCAGTCCGCAATTATCCTACCTGAAAGAGAGCACAACACAAGAGGCTTACACAATGCCTGGAGAGCAGCCTGGCTCCGAGTACAAGGGCCCTGGGTCACGTCCTGTATTGGGGGAGGGGGGGGACAAAGAAGAAAACAAAACCAAGTCAGACTGGATCTAACTCACATCCCATGTAATTACCTAGGAGTCTAATAGCTATATATAGGAATCTATTTATGGGTACATATATAGGACAAGATGCAATCTAGCTGAAGAATGTGTTGGTGATAAATCTTTCTTATCCACCTTTTAGGCAAGATAACCCCTGTGACAGAAGTCTACTGTTGCTGCAACAAAGGGCATATATACATTATCAAGAACTGCAATTTAATTTTGGGGTCCAGGAAAACAGAAGATGTTGAGATGTCTTATGTGGCCAACTGCACTATTCTAAATGTTTTGTTTTAATCTTTCACAGTAAACAAGCTTTCAGAAATGATGGTCACAAGGGTAGGGTATCAAGGAGCAGCCATTCACCCGATTCCAACACACCTACATGTCAGCACACTCACGGAGTTAGAGTCATAGTTCCAGTAGTTCCCCTAATTGACCAAATCTCCCTTGCCAAATCAAAAGAAGAAATCACTCCTAGAATTCTCTAATTCTTCTACTGATGATGGGAACTCCAGACACCAATGGCTGGGGGAAAAAAAAAGTTAACTCACACCAAGTTCCTCTACTTATTACAGACAAAGGGCCAAATCTTGGTCTTGATCTGTGCCAATCGACTTCAAAAGTTGTGACGTTCTTGGATCAGTTCTGCTAGGGTGAGACCCGAATTTGGATCCCCAACAGTTCTGGAGTATTTCATCCTGGCAGCCTCATTAACATCAGGCTCCTGGGACTGCAACCAACTCAGGGTTATTCAGTCCATTTGAGGTTCACACCTGGAAGGTAAGTTTCTTTAAAAGTCATCACTAAAAAGAGGTTAGTTGAACAACCACTGCTTGCAGTCAAAATTCATTTAAAAATGTCCTAGCAATACCTTTTGAAGACCACAATATATGAATTTAATATTTAACTTTGAAACACCCTTGAGAGAAACAGGTTATCTGATAGATTTATACCAGCTTACTTCAGAGGCATATCCCACCTCATACTAGATCCAGCTGCATTAAAAGTAAAAATTAATGGCAAATTACAGATTTTAAGATCACTTCACACACGCAAACACAGACTTGCTGCACAGTGGTCTCGAGATCTCAAGCCTTGGTGACATGCATATAGGGTACAACTTATTACAGGTTGTACCATATTTGCTTCTCAAGTCACATAAAAGAGCAAAGTCTACGGCTTTGTTTTTTAATTTCTTTTTTTTTTTTTTTTGAGATGGAGTCTTGCTCTGTCACCCAGGCTGGAGTGCAGTGGTGCAATCTTGGCTCACTGCAACCTCCACCTCCCAGGTTCAAGCAATTCTCTTGTCTCAACTTCTCAAGTAGCTGGGACTACAGGCGCCCAACACCACGCCTGGCTAATTTTTGGGGCTTTCACCATATTGGTCAGGCTGGTCTCAAACTCCTGACCTTAGGTGATCCGCCCGCCTCCACCTCCCATAGTGCTGGGATTACAGGCATGAGCCACCATGCCTGGCGTTTTTTTCTTCATTTTCTTAGAGAGAGGAACCACTCTGTTGCCCAGGCTGGAGTGCAGTGGCTAACTGCAGCCTCAAACTCCTGGGCTTAAGGGATTTTAAGCAGTTTGCTAATAAAACTGCTCCTGGGCAGCAGTTTTATTAGCAAACTACTCAGCCTTAGCCTCCTGAGTAGCTGGGGCTATAGGCATGAGCCACTGCACACAGCTGCTTTGCTGTGTTCTACATTTATTGCCAAATTGATAAGTTAGCAACACTAGAAACTCAGTAGTAACTCACTTTAACCTTGCTACTGGGATTCAAGTGATGCACAATTTCAAGGTACAAAGAAAACCATGAGAGTATAAAGTTGTCATGATGCCATTTCCACTCAGATGAAAAGATTTATCCATCTTTAGATACTCAAAATTGCCATTCTAATACTTTTCGTACACATTTCCTGATGTAGGAAACAGTAAAATTTTATAGTCCTATGACATTGGCTTTCATCACCTATGCAATTTTCTACACATCTGAAAATTATCAGTTTATATAATTCCTTAAATGTTCCTCACTTCAACCACAAAAATTGCTGGAAGAAATGGGAAGCATCAAGGCCGGGCGCGGTGGCTCAAGCCTGTAATCTTAGCACTTTGGGAGGCCGAGGCGGGTGGATCACAAGGTCGAGAGATCGAGACCAACCTGGTCAACATGGTGAAACCCCGTCTCTACTAGAAATACAAAAAATTAGCTGGGCATGGTGGCGCATGCCTGTAATCCCAGCTACTCAGGAGGCTGAGGCAGGAGAATTGCCTGAACCCAGGAGGCGGAGGTTGCGGTGAGCCGAGATCGCGCCATTGCACTCCAGCCTGGGTAACAAGAGTGAAACTCCCGTCTCAAAAAAAAAAAGAAATGGGAAGCATCAGGGTCTAAATGACAGCCTCACAGGCTGTGAAGAAACAGGGCTTAAGTGCCCATATAGAACAAGATACTATAGATTACTAAACTCCATGAGACTTTGAAGTAAATGTCTTAGAAGTAAACATCTGAAATTTATAGGACTTATTCTGGCATATAGGTATGTTAGAAGAGTCCTCTGAGAAAAGGATGATGACCTAAGAAGTAAGTTTGTTTTTAAAAAAAAAAAAAAAAAAAAGCCAGGTGCAGTGGCTCCCAGCAGTTTGGGAGGCCGAGGCAGGTGGATCAACTCTGGTTGGGAGTTCAAGACCAAAATTAGCTGGGCGTGGTGGCACGTGCCTATAATCCCAGCTACTCAGGAGGCGGAGACTGCAGTGAGCCGAGATTGTGCCACTGCCCTCCAGCCTGGGCAACAAGAGCATGACTCTGTCTCAAAAGAAAAAAAAAAAAGGGAGAGACCATTTCTCAGGCCGGAATACAGTGGTGTGATCATAGCTCACCGCAGCGTTTTTTTTTTTCTTCCTGAAACAAGAGTCTTGCTCTGTCACCCAGGTTGGAGTGCAGTTATGAGATCTTGGCTCAATGCAACCTCCACCTCCCAGGTTCAAGCAATTCTCCTACCTCAGCCTCTTTAGCAGCTGCATCTATAGGCATGCACCACCACCACACCCAGCTTATTTTTGTATTTTTAGTAGAGACAGGGTTTCAGCATGTTGGCCAGGATGGTCTCGATCTCCTGACCTCGTGATCTGCCTGCCTTGGCCTCCCAAAGTGTTGGGATTACAGGTGTGAGCCACCATGCCCAGCCTGCAGCCTCTTAAAACTCTTGGGCTCAAGCAATCCTTCCAACCTCAGCATTCTGAGTAGCTGGGATCACAGGTACCCCCGTTACACCCTGCTAATTTAACTTTTCTTTGTAGAGACAGGATCTTGCTATGTTGCCTAGGCTGGTCTTGAACTCCTGGGCTCAAGTGATCCTCCGCCTCAGCCTCCCACTGTTGGGATTACAGGTGTGAACCACTGCCTCTGGCCTCAAAGAGCAGTTTTATTAGCAAACTAGAATCCTAAAATAATAGTTAAAATTCTCACTGTGATAATCATTACTAACCCCTGAACCTGTACCCTTCAGCGTACCACTGTAGTACTTCTGTAGTAGAGAGAGGATGGGGTTTGGAATCAGGCCTGAGTTTGAATTCTAACTCTACCTTTCATTTACCAAACAACTGGGCAAAGTAAACCTCTCTGAGCCTTAGTTCCTTTCTCCATAAAAGAATAAAACCTTTCAGTCTTACTGTATAGTTGATATAAACAGTGTACATATGTTAGATCTCTTAATTGTTTTTCTGTAACCAAATATTGCAACTGATTAAAGAATGTTCTAACAAATTGAATTTGTTGTTATCTCAGAAGGAACAAGTTGGAGTCATATACTAACAGCTTGACAGGCCAAATGGAACTTAAGGCCTAAGCTAGAGAAACATTGAAGACTAACATGTAATTTGCACCTTTTTTGGGTACTGTCTGGACAGCAAACAGGCGGCTCTAACCTCCTCTATGAAGCATGGGTCTCTTGCAAGGGAACTAAATAGAATCTCTTAACCATACCCACCCCTCTCTCACCTCCAGTTTTTAAAAGGCTGAGTACCGGGCTCGGTCGACATACTGCTCCCGTTCATACCGGGCCATGTCATACAGAGAATTCCGTGTAGCTGCTGAAGCCTGAGATAACTCACTCTCTGGCCCATAACCGTAGCCCTCTCCAACTGTGGGGAGCATGGCTGCAGCACGACGCAGTGGGCTCCTGTCCCTTCCATAATAAGAGGAAGTGGTGGCCGCAGCAGCAGCCATAGCAGCTGAAGTGGCAGCAGTGCCAGAGTTTGGCAGTAGGTGTCTGTCGTAGGGATCAACAGAAGTAGAGTTGAGGTGGCTTGTCACAGTTGTACTTTGGACTTGAGGCAGATGGGACATGGTCTGCTCTGCGTAGTTGTATGCAGAAGCTGCTGCTGCTGCTGCTACTGCCTCATAAGAGCGGACCCGGTATCGCTTATAGTAATCGAGTGCTCCGTATGCATCGTTGTAATACATGGATTCCCCATAGCCCATGGTGTAAGGTGTGCGAACTGCTCCATACTGTTCATTATACTGTTCAGTAAAGTCTGCCACACGACCTGTACGATCTACTGGACACTCTTTGGACCAGTGCCCTTCTTTCCCACAGCGATAGCAGCCACTCTGGTCTCCCATCCCAGGGGCAGTCCGAAGCCGGCTTGTGGACAACTGCACGTGCATTCTTTTGCCTTGAAGAAATAGATGTAAGAAGACTTTATTGCAACTCATTTTCTTTTTCCTCCCCAAATGAAAGTAAATTAGTTATCATAAGGCCCCCCCCCCCCAACACACATACTCCTGTGACCCTATTTCAGCAACCTCCTTTTTAAAAAAAAACAAAAAAACAAACTCTTTGGTTTCTCCATGATGGCCAGGCTAGTCTTGAACTCCTGACCTCAGGTGATCCACCAACCTCGGCCTCCCAAAGTGCTAGGATTACAGGCATAAGCCACCGCACTCAGCTCAGCAACCTCCTTTAAAAAGTAGTTGAAGTTTTGTTTTGTTTTTTCCTTTTTGAGACAGTTTAGCTCTTGTTGCCCAGGCTGGAGTGCAGTGGCACAATCTCGGCTCACTGCAACCTCTGCCTCTTCAGGTTCAAGCAATTCTCCTGCCTCAGCCTCCTGAGTAGCTGGGATTACAGGTGTGTGCCACCATGCCTGGCTAATTTTGTATTTTTAGTAAAGGGGTTTCTCCATGTTGGTCAGGCTGGTCTCGAACTCCCAACCTCAGGTGATCCGCCCGCCTCAGCCTCCCAAAGTGCTGGGATTACAGGCGTGAGTCACTGTGCCCGGCCAGTGGTTGAAGTTTTTTTCTTTTCTTTTTTTTTTTTTTTCAGTTGTTGAAGTTTTAATACAAATGAGAGCTAGAAAACTTGATTCTGCAGAGACCAGTCAATACTTTCTACTTAGGCCAGGAGTAGACCAGACTCCCTCCTGCTTCTGTCTCCACAACTTTCCTCTTTCCCCTCAAACAGAAACATTGGAAAAGTCTTCTCACTTCTAAGACTATTACTCATAACGATTCAAAATCAAATAACCAACAAATCAAATAACCAACAAAACCTCAGTTATGCCAAATTTGGAAGGCATCTTGTTCATCTCTCACTGATAGAGGATCAGGTAGGCATGAGCATTTATTGCTTAAAAACCACATCAATCATCCGTCCATCTTGTTTCCTCCAGCTATTTTTGTAGATGTCACCAGAAGGCTCCCAATCATGGGTATATAAACCATACCTAGTTGGTCAACTGCTTCATCTCTAGTATCTCTGGGAGTTTTAAGACCTTCCAGATTTCAACTCACCCTCACTCACCCACCCCAAAGCTACTGTGGAAAACTATCTGACCAAGGTCTCTCAACAAGAATAATCAGATTTTGAAACAGTACTTGTTTCTTAGGAACAGTGTGTTCACATGTAATGAAATAATTGGCATTTCATCCAGCAATGTAACTTACAATTCTTTATAGGGATTAACAACTAGTTAGAAAAATGCAGCATTGGCCAGGCACTTTGGGAGGCTGAGGCAGGCGGATCATTTGTGGTCAGGAGTTCGAGATCAGCCTGACCAACATGGAGAAACTCTAAACATAAAATCAGCCAGGTGTGGTGGCACATGCCTGTAATCCCAGCTACTCCAGAGGCTGAGACAGGAAAATTGCTTGAACCCAGGAGGTAGAGGTTGCGGTGAGCTGAGATAGCGCCATTTCACTCCAGGCTGGGCAACAAGAGTGAGACTGTCTCAAAAAAAAAAAAAAAAAAAAAAAAAAAAGAAAGAAAAGTGCGGCATTTGCCTAAAGGCCTCTAGGAGCTCATACAAATGGGCCACATCCATTTCCACTTCCAAAAAATGACCAGCACTGAGGAACCTGAGAGAGGAGAACAATCTGCCCAGGGATTCTGAACCACCAAACCCAGGGACCCTCACTCATGACAGCATCTGAAGTCTTTAAAAGCAGTTAAATGAGTATTCCTGGCAGTATTTTGAAGTCTTTAAAAGCAGTTAAATGAGTATTCCTGGCAGTATTTAGTCCCAGGTTGACTCTCCTGGAGCTCAAGTCAGTGCTTTTCAAACTGTAGCCAAAAGAAAATGCACAGGAGGCTGGGGCAGGAGAATCACTTGAATATGGGAGGTGGATGTTGCAGTGAGTGAAGATTGCCCCAATGCACTCTAGCCTGAGTAACAGTGAAAGACTCCGTCTCAAAAAACAATACTAGGCCGGGCGCGGTGGCTCAAGCCTGTAATCCCAGCACTTTGGGAGGCCGAGGCGGGTGGATCACAAGGTCAAGAGATCGAGACCATCCTGGTCAACATGGTGAAACCCTGTCTCTACTAAAAATACAAAAAATTAGCTGGGCATGGTGGCACGTGCCTGTAATCCCAGCTACTCAGGAGGCTGAGGCAGGAGAATTGCCTGAACCCAGGAGGCGGAGGTTGCGGTGAGCCGAGATCGCGCCATTGCACTCCAGCCTGGGTAACAAGAGCGAAACTCCGTCTCAAAAAAAATAAATTAAAAAAAAAAAATACTAATAATAATTAAAAATGCAGTCAGCACAGATGCAGAGAACAGGGGCTTCTCATTACTCTTAAGGGCTGCTCAGAACAAATCCCCCCTCCATGATGAGCAAGTTGCTCTCTTTAACAAACCTTGTTCTGAATGCAGTTACATGAGAGGAAGCCTTGTGCTCCACCATCCTGTAGGAAAACAGCCCTATTCAGGATGGCAGCCAGAACAGTGCCATGCATTGACCCTGAGAGGGGAGCGGGTTAGTGCAGTAATACCATTTCAGTCAAATTTGTCTTGCCCAATGTCCAAGAGTTCTATCACTCCAGTTTCTAGAAGAAACAAAAGTGCAGGCTTTATACCTCCAGCTGCTAGCAGACAGGCAACATCCACTATTACCACTGATAGAGTCAGCAGATACCAAATGGCACTAAATCTCAAAGCATTTTGCCATCTTCAGAGATTTAAATACTTCTAATTCTTAGAAGGGCCACAATGCTAACTATGCTTTGAACAGAAACACAGATTTCTGCCACAATTTATATCTCAATTGCAGAGTTCCCTATAGTTTAGCGCAGGTGTCCCCAAACTGCGGCCCCCTGAGGCCCTTTATCCGGCCCCCTGCCGCACTTCAGGAAGGGGCACCTCTTTCACTAGTGGTCAGTGAGAGGAGCACAATATGTAGCAGCCCTCCAACGGTCTGAGGGACAGCGAACTGGCCCCCTGTGTAAAAAGTTTGGGGACGCCTGGTTTAGACTAAAGGATTATAAATGACTTTCAAATATACATGGTGACATTCAGCTATGTGACAGACACAAACTATGCTCCAATTGTGAAGTCAGAGTGACGATGACAATCTAAAAAGGAGTCAATCCAGACGCTTAAAAGTAACATTTTTAACAAAAAATTTTTTTTTCTTTTTTTTTTTTTTTAGACGGAGTTTCGCTCTTGTTACCCAGGCTGGAGTGCAATGGCATGATCTTGGCTCACCGCAACCTCTGCCTCCTGGGTTCAAGCAATTCTCCTGCCTCAGCCTCCTGAGTAGCTGGGATTACAGGCACATGCCACCATGCCCAGCTAATTTTTTGTATTTTTAGTAGAGATGGGGTTTCACCATGTTGACCAGAATGGTCTCGATCTCTTGACCTCGTGATCCACCCGCCTCGGCCTCCCAAAGTGCTGGGATTACAGGCTTGAGCCATGTAAGATGGCAAATTGTGTTTAAAAGCGCCCAGCTTTTAAACAAAAAATTTTCAATTAAATTTGCACTTTACTTTTATAGATTCTGGGTCCTGTTTTGAGAAACAAAACCCAGCAATTTTACCCTGTTTTTAAACTAAATCCAATCTTCATTCCTGCTTTTATTTAGGGGGTGGGAACTGTAGTTTATCTGTGGCAAAAATTACCTGTGTAGTCATGAAAAGGATGCAGGTATCATTTTTTTAAACCTAGAAGTAAAGAAAAAAAAATCTATAATGGGAGCAATAGGTTAAAAAAAATTTTTCAAACCAGTTTCTCCAAGCTGGGTGCGGTGGCTCTTACCTGTAATCCCAGCACTTCGGGAGGCCAAGATGGGTCAATCACCTGAGGCCAGGAGTTCGAGACCAGCCTGGCCAACATGGCAAAACCCCATCTCTACTGACAAAATACAAAACATTAGCTGGACATGGTGGCGCATGTCTGCAGTCCCAGCTACTCAGGAGGCTGAGGCACATGAATTGCTTGAACCCGGGAGATGGAGGCTGCAGTGAGCTAAAATTGTGCCACTGCACTCCACCCTTGGCAACAGAGCAAGACAAGGCCGGGCGCGGCAGCTCATGCCTGTAATCCCAGCACTTTGGGAGGCCGAGGTGGGTGGATTACCAGGTCAAGAGATCCAGACCATCCTGGCCAACATGGTGAAACCCCATCTCTATGAAAAAGTTAGCCGGGGCCGGGCGCAGTGGCTCAAGCCTGTAATCCTAGCACTTTGGGAGGCCGAGGCAGGTGGATCACGAGGTCAAGAGATCGAGACCATCCTGGTCAACATGGTGAAACCCCGTCTCTACTAAAAATACAAAACATTAGGCCGGGCGCGGTGGCTCAAGCCTATAATCCCAGCACTTTGGGAGGCCAAGGCGGGTGGATCACAAGGTCGAGAGATCGAGACCAACCTGGTCAACATGGTGAAACCCCGTCTCTACTAAAAATACAAAAAATTAGCTGGGCATGGTAGCGTGTGCCTGTAATCCCAGCTACTCAGGAGGCTGAGGCAGGAGAATTGCCTGAACCCAGGAGGCGGAGGTTGCGGTGAGCCGAGATCGCGCCATTACACTCCAGCCTGGGTAACAAGAGCGAAACTCCGTCTCAAAAAAAAAAAAAAAAAACAAAAAAACAAACAAAACATTAGCTGGGCTTGGTGGCACATGCCTGTAATCCCAGCTGCTCAGGAGGCTGAGGCAGGAGAATTGCCTGAACGCAGGAGGCGGAGGTTGCGGTGAGCCGAGATTGCGCCATTGCACTCCAGCCTGGGTAACAAGAGCGAAACTCTGTCTCAAAACAAACAAACAAACAAAAAACGTCAGCCGGGCGTGGTGACACGCACCTGTGGTCCCAGCTACTCGGGAAGCTGAGGTGGAAGAATCGCTTGAACCCAGAAGGCAGAGGTTGCAGTGAGCCAAGATTGCGCCACTGCACTCCAGCCTGGCGACAGAGCAAGATTCCATCTCAGGAAAAGAAAAAAACACAAAAAACAAAACAAAACCACCAGTCTTTCCAATGGTTACAACTAACCTTTTTTTTTTTTTTGAGACGGAGTTTCGCTCTTGTTACCCAGGCTGGAGTGCAATAGCACGATCTCGGCTCACCGCAACCTCCACCTCCTGGGTTCAAGCAATTCTCCTGCCTCAGCCTCCCGAGTAGCTGGGACTACAGGCGTGCGCGACCATGCCCATCTAATTTTTGTATTTTTAGTAGAGACGGGGTTTCACCATGTTGACCAGAATGGTCTCCATCTCTTTACCTCGTGATCCACCCACCTCGGCCTCCCAAAGTGCTGGGATTACAGGTGTGAGCCACCGCGCCCAGCCAACCTTTTATTTTTATTATTTTTTTTTTTTTGCGAGACTCTTGCTGTGTTGCCCAGGCTGGAATGCAGTGGTGCAATCTCGGCTCACTGCAACCTCTGCCTCTTGGGCTCAAGTAATTCTCCTGCCTCAGTCTCCTGAGTAGCTGAAACTATAGGTGAACGTTACCATACCTGGGTAATTTTTTGTTTTAGTGGAGACAAGGTTTTACCATGTTGGCTAGGCTGGTCTCGAACTCTTTGACCTCAGGTGATCAGCCTGCCCTAGCCTCCTAAAGTGCTTGGATTACAGGCATGAGCCACTGCACCCAGCCTAGCCTTTTAATTTGAATACCCTAAAGTTTTCATAATAATTAAAAAATACTATGCTTCTCTATTATTATACCTTAAAGAACCAGGGTAAAGAAAATTGAAAGATTAATTCTTATCTTCTACACTTGGACAGGCCAAAAGGTTAAAGATTTCCTGAGACTTCCAAAAGTTACTGAAGTTTGTCCAACATTTTCCAGAAAACCAGCCCAATAAAAGTGTTTTCTTTTGAAAGCTATGACAGAAAAGAGCACTAACATACTGTGAAATGGGAAACTTGGGTTCTTAATTTCTGAGTGCCTGTCAAGTACGAAGATTCAGAGAATACTGAGGTTGTAGCTAATATACAGTATTATTCTACTTAATGCTTGTTTACATATAAGGGAAAAAAGCAAGACCCCTGAACCCTTACATATCCTTTCCAATTAAGCTGCCTGAAACTGTTATTTAGGAATAGCTTCTTTAGGCTTCCAATGCAAACTACGTGCTAAGGAAATGAGTTCACTGCTGCCTGTAGAAAGGAAACAGATGCTCAAAGAGGTAAACTCAGATTCCACTTTCTTTTAGAAGTCATACAATGTAAAAAGCCTCAATGGCAGCAAATAACATATAGAAATAAAGGTTCAAAAGATGTCCAAGTGGCACTTTTTTGCTGTTTTTTTGTTTGTTTTTTGAGATGGAGTTTCGCTCGTTACCCAGGCTGGAGTGCAATGGCGCGATCTCGGCTCACCGCAACCTCCGCCTCCTGGGTTCAGGCAATTCTCCTGCCTCAGCCTCCTGAGTAGCTGGGATTACAGGCACGTGCCGCCTGCCCAGCTAATTTTTTGTATGTTTAGTAGAGACGGGGTTTCACCGTGTTGACCAGGATGGTCTCGATCTGTTGACCTCGTGATCCACCCGCCTCAGCCTCCCAAAGTGCTGGGATTACAGGCTTGAGCCACCGCGCCCGGCTACTGCTGTTTTTTTTTTTTTTGAGACGGAGTCTTGCTCTGTCGCCAGGCTGGAGTGCAGTGGCGCAATCTTGGCTCACTGCAACCTCCACCTCCTGGGTTCAAGTGATTCTTCCGCCTCAGCCTCCCGAGTAGCTGGGAACACAGGCGCGTGCCACCACACCTGGCTGATTTTTGTATTTTTAGTAGAGATGGGGTTTCACCATGTGGGCCAGGATGGTCTGGATCTCTTGACCTCGTGATCTGCCCGCGTCTGCCTCCCAAAGTGCTGGGATTACAGGCGTAAGCCACCGCTCCTGGCCTGTTGGTTTGTTTTTGAGTCTGAGTCTTGTTCTGCTGCCCAGGCTGGAGTGTGGTGGCTGGTCTTGGCTCACTGCAACCTGTGCCTCCCTGGTTCATCAAGCGACTCTCCTGCCTCAGCCTCCTAAGTAGCTGGGATTACAGCGTGTGCCACCATACCCAGCTAATTTTTCATTTTTAGTAGAGATGGGGTTTCACCATGTTGGTCAGGTTGGTCTCAAACTCCTGTTCTCAGGTCTTCCACCTGCTTCAGCCTCCCAAAGTGCTGGGATTACAGGGGTGAGCCACTGTGCCGGATTTAAGTGGCACTTTTTTTTTTTTGAGACAGAGTTTCACTCTTGTTACCCAGGATGGAGTGCAATGGTGCGATCTTGGCTCACCACAGCCTCCGCCTCCTGGGTTCAGGCAATTCTCCTGCCTCAGCCTCCTGAGTAGCTGGGATTACAGGCACGTGCCACCATGCCCAGCTAATTTTTTGTATTTTTAGTAGAGGTGGGGTTTCACCATGTTGACCAGGATGGTCTTGATCTCTTGACCTCGTGATCCACCCGCCTTGGCCTCCCAAAGTGCTGGGATTACAGGCTTGAGCCACCATGCCCGGCCTATTTTTTTTTTGAGATGGAGTTTTGCTCTTGTCGCCCAGGCTGGAGTCCAATAGCTCAATCTCAGCTCACGACAACGTCTGCTTCCTGGGTTCAAGTGATTCTCCTGTCTCAGCCTCCCGAGTAGCTGGGATTACAGGCATGCACCATCACGCCTGGCTAATTTTGTATTTTTTTTTAGTAGAGACGGGGTTTCTCTATGTTGCCCAGGCTGGTCTCGAACTCCCAACCTCAGGTGATCCGCCCACCTCGGCCTCCCAAAGTGCTGGGATTACAGGCATGAGCCACCACACCTGGCCCCGAGTGGCACTTTTAAGAGACCACCTTCATTAGTAGACAACTGAAAAGAACTTACATTGAAAAATGCGTCAAACTGGTATCCAGATTGTGTTTTCTGTAAAGCTACAACTTACTGTCCAATACTAAGCTTACTCCTGTCATCTGGGAGAAAAAATACCAGAGTTGGTTATAAAAATGTCTCTATCTATAACTTGGAGTAGAGGACTCTCTCCAGAGGAGCCAAGCTAAGAACATGAAAACCAAATACAGGATTTTTCTTTTCCAATTCATTTTAGTGTCGGCACTTTCTTTTTCTTTTCGTTTTTTTTTTTTTTTGACAGTCTCACTCTCTCGCCCACTCTGGAGTGCAATGGTATGATCTCAGTTCACTGCAACCTCCACCTTCCAAGTTCAAACAATTCTCCTGCCTCAGCCTCCCAAGGTACTGGGATTACAGGTACCCACCACCAAACCCAGCTAATTTTTTATATATATATATTTTTTTTAGTAGAGATGAGGTTTTGCCATGTTGGCCAGGCTGGTCTTGAACTCCTGACTTCAGGTGATCCACCAGCCTCAACCTCCCAAAGTGCTGGGATTACAGGCATGAGCCACCACCCCTGGCCAGTGTCTGCACTTTCTAAGGGAGTGAAGTTTTAAAAAATCTTATGGATCCACTGCATTATTCAGATACTCACTTCCAAAAATAATTACACCTGCCTTATTAAAACACATATTTGGGCTGGGCACAGTGGCTCACACCTGTAATCCCAGCACTTTGGGAGGCCGAGGTGGGTGGATCACAAGGTCAGGAGTTTGAGACCAGCCTGGCCCAACATGGTGAAACCCCATGTCTACTAAAGATACAAAAAAAATTAGCCAGGTGTGGTGGCACATGCCTGTAATCACAACTACTCAGGAGGCTGAGGCAGGAGAACTGACTGAACCCAGGAGGTAGAGGTTGCAGTGAGCCAAGATCATGCCATTGCAGTCCAGCCTGATGACAGAGCAAGGCTCTGTCTCAAAACAAAACAAAACATCACAAAAACACATATTTATCCTAAGCCAACTACCCCCAATTAACTGATTTTTTTATACATCTTTTTGCCCTTTTTCTTTTATTGTTATATACCTATAATATATATATAATATATAAAATATATATTTTATATATAAAATATATTTTATATATAAAATATATATTATATATAAATATATATATATAATATACATATATTTCTTCAAATGGAGTCTCGCTCTGGAGTACAGTGGTGCAATCTCAGCTCACTGTAATCTCCACCTCCCAGATTCAAGCCATTCTCTTGTCTCTGCTTCCTGAGTAGCTAGGATTACAGTCACCCAACACCATGCCCGGCTAGTTTTTTCATATTTTTAGTAGAGACGGGGTTTTACCATATTGGCCAGGCTGGTCTCAAACTCCTGACCTCAGGTGAACCACATGCCTTGGCCTCCAAAAGTGCTGGGATTACAGGCATGAGCCACCGTACCCAGCCTGTGTTAAATATATTTAAAAGGCAAGGGCATTCTGTATACATTATTAGAATACCTCTGCAATTTGTACCCAACTTTATATTCTTTTACATTTTGATCATTACCTGTTAGGAGAAAACCCTCCTTCCCACCTCCACTGTCCATCAGATAATCTCCCCATCAAATTAAAATAAGTAAGAATACTTTTAAAAGCTGAAGTGCAGCAACATTCCAAAATAATAAAAACATGTTAAGAAAAGCAAATCGGCTGGGCGCGGTGGCTCAAGCCTGTAATCCCAGCACTTTGGGAGGCCGAGGCGGGTGGATCACGAGGTCAAGAGATCGAGACCATCCTGGTCAACAAGGTGAAACCCCGTCTCTACTAAAAATACAAAAAATTAGCTGGGCATGGTGGTGCGTGCCTGTAATCCCAGCTACTCAGGAGGCTGAGGCAGGAGAATTGCCTGAACCCAGGAGGCGGAGGTTGCGGTGAGCCGAGATCGCGCCATTGCACTCCAGCCTGGGTAACAAGAGCGAAACTCCGTCTCAAAAAAAAAAAAAAAAAAAGAAAGAAAGAAAGAAAAGCAAATAAATAAGGAAAGCGTCACTATCTTACTTTCAATACATTTTAAACCAGAACAGAAGCACTCATGGTTCCAAACAGCACTCATCTGTCATCATACAGCGCTTTTACTGTCAAAACACTTTCACATCTATTATTTCATTCTAGCCTCACTAGGGATCATTAACTCTATAGGCTCCTCTACCAATCTCCACTATGCAAACTTTCTTACCCTTTGCTGGTCAACTTTTCCTCCTCTTCCATTACAGTACTGATTTTCTCATTCTGTTTTCTAGGTTAAACAGAGGACCCAAAAGTACTTAACAACCCCTTTAAAGACACCCAGGGGATAAAAGGTGTTGACTTAGGAAGCACGTAACTGGCTATGAACATGAGGTCCAAGACGACACTGTTAACAAAACACTTGTAGAACAGTGTTATCCAAAAGAATGTTCTATGATGATGGAAATGTTCTGTCTCTACTAATAGGGTAGCCACAGGCTTCACTGAGTGCTTAAAATGAGTCTGGTATACACCTAAAAAATTGAATTTAAAATTTTATTTAATCTCAATTAATTTCGATTTACTAAGCCACATGTGGTTACTAGCACAGTTCTAGAGACTTCTGACAAACCTCTTGTGGTATTAGTGACGATGTACATACCTTTATTATCAGTATAAATAATATGATATGCTATAGGATGTTTTACTGGAATTTCTTCAAGAGTGGGACCATCATTCTCATTCAGTGTGATATATTTGGAAATGCCCTTGTTTTTCTTAGGGTTAAATAATGGTAGGTGGAGCAGAACACTCATGGCATGTTTTTTGACTCTGCTTGAATAGACCGCACAAATTTGAGCCACCAAAAGATACTCCCTCAGATCCAGACTCGCCACCCAGATTTATAATATAGGGTTTCTTCTAGATACCTTTTTTCCTTCTTTCCCACCAGTATTCATTGCCTAAGGCAGTAAAGAACATAAATCTTAAGCATTTAAACCCTCAAATATAAGGCTTCCTGATCATAACCAAACAAGTAGGTAACCCATGGACCTTCATCTTCCCTTCTCTCATAAGGTACTCGTTTCCCCAGGCAGATTAACTTCCAACAGCACTCAAAAGATTGCAAGAATCCTGCAGGATAAAGTAACCTACAATTTGTGTTCCTATGTCCTAGCAAACCTAAAATGGGGAAGTGTTTGCTTCCCCAGGAGTAAATTATGCTGAACGGAGGTAAACATCATCTGTTATTTCCAGCTAAAACATAATGGAAGAAACCACCCTGCCACTCCCATAGTCTTGTGTTCTTGCCTGTCTCGAGCTATACCCACCCGGCTCTACTACCCAGGCCCAGAGCAATTCACCTTGAAACTCTGTGTTGTCAAGGCCCCTGATGGCCTCCACTGCATCCTCTGCCCGCTCCATGTGTACGAAGGCATAATCTTTCACGATGTCACATTCGATGACCGGACCATACTCCTCAAACTTGGTTCGAAGCTCTTGGTTGGTACAAGTTGGGCTGATGTTACCCACGTGCAACTTGGTTGAAGCTTTGCTCTTATTCTTGCTGGCTTCAACGTTGATGTTCACCCCATGAAGTTTGTAATGGTGCAGGTTGCGTATGGCATCTTCCGCTGCGGTTTTGTCTTCTATGTGCACAAAGCCGTAATTCTTAATGATGTCACATTCCAGCACCTTCCCATACTGCTCGAAAAGAGAGCGGATCTCCTGCTCTGTGGCCTCCCGGGGCAGGTTTCCGATGAACAGCTTCACCATCCTGACAAGAGCCTGGGAGAGAAAAACAAGATTTCAAAAGTCAGGGGTGTGGTGGGAAATTTCGGTGCACTGCAGCATTTTCGTCTACTCCTCCAAAGTTCTTGCACCTTAAGGACCCTCACATAGACGTTCGCTATTCTTCCTCAATAGAGGGAGGGCGGTTTGTTCTTGAGGAGTGCGAGCTGTGTGTGACATGCAAACAGCACGTCGAGGGTCAGCATGCATAGGGCAGTCTATCATCTCCGTGAAATGGAGCGTAAATACCAGAATAAGCTGTTCCATGTCTTAAAATGAGGAAAGAGAAACGCCCAAGCAAAAGCAAGGAACATCTATCGCAGTGCGCCTGCTAATAAGGTTTTGGAGGGAAATCTATGTGCCTCTCCTACGTGCGCTAGCACCTTTTAAGATACCCTAAAAAGAAAGAAGTCCCCTCTTCCCCCAAACCGGGACCAATTACCCGCCCCCCAGCGGCCAACTCTCCAGTTCCTTCGCCCCAACAAAGACTCGACCCGACCCCTGCCCCGCCTCCTTCCGGAGACCCGGCCCCGCCTCCTCCCGTTGTCTTCCCGGACTTCCCGCAGCAAAATGTGAAAACCAAATCCGGACCATGCTGTCTCCCGGAGGTCTGGCCCAGCCCCCCAGGCTCCCCACATCACACACCAAAGAACCCCTCGCACCTCCGGGTGGCGGCGGTGGCGGCAGCGGCTCCCGCGTCAGAGCGAACCCTACAAAATGGCGACGGCCGCTCGAGCCTCGACGCTACCGGGCCCTTTCTCGCGCGCCAGCTCACGCACGCGCGAGTGCTCACTGCTTCCTCCTTTAACCTCGCGGGATCCCAGTGGCCAATCCTGAAGCTCCATACAAATGACCGCGTAGCATGGGGGCGGGGCCTGCTGGTGGCCTTGCTGCTGTGCGGAGGTCAGCCCGCCCTCAGCCCCAGCCAGCCAATCACTACCTTGGAAGTGGTCGCCGCTCCTGCGTCAGAAGAGCTCTGGACGCCACCACTGCCTGGAGTAGTGGAGGCCCGGGGGAGTCACTCGCCGTCACAATGGGTCGCGTTATTGGGCCCTCTGAGGGGGCGGGGTGCTGATGACAAAGGGTAATCTCTCCAAGTGCCCTAAAAAGGGGCTTTCGTAGCCGGCCGGCCTCTGTGGCAGCTTGGGGCAACATTTCAGAAATGCAGGCGCGCCACATATTAAGCAGAACTAGTCATTGTTTCGTAGAGCTTTAAACACTAAAGTTTTTATTGCAGACGCGTTATTTATTGGTACGGAAAGAACCAAGGGACGGAAAGATAACCTGGCATTGCTACTCAGGCTACGCTTAGTCATGTTTTGTCTGCTCATGAGTCCGGGTGGGCTGGCTCGCTCTCATTGTGTGTCCGTCACAGTCCTGGTCTGTGGTGAGCACAGTAGAGGAATAGTTGATGGAGAGGCCCAGGGAGGTCCCCGTTTTGGGGTGGGACAGGGTCTCCTTGTCCACACCAAGCTGGAAATCTATGTAACGGTGAGTTTCCCGACACACTCGCGCATTCAAAATTCAGCTGTTGTCCAAGGGCACCTCCTGGCGGTAAAAAGTTTAGATGGGCCGGGTGCGGTGCCTCAACGACTGTAACCCCAGCACTTCGGGAGGCCGAGGTGGGCGGATCACGAGGTCAGGAGTTCAAGACCAGCTTGGCCAACATGGTGAAACCCCCGCCACTACTAAACATACGAAAATTAGTCGGGCGTCGTGGCGTGCGCCTGTAAGCTCAGCCACTTGGGAGTCTGAGGCAGGAGAATCGTTGGAACCCAGGAGGCGGAGGTTGCAGTGAGCCGAGATCGCGCCACTGCGCTCCAGCCTGCGTGACGGAGCGAGACGCCATATCGAAAAAAAAAAAAAAAGAAAGAAAAAGGCTTAGGCAGATTCCCCACTGTCACCCTCCAACAAAGCATAGCAGTTTATGGAGATTGATGAATTGGGTTTATCGCCTAGTAGAGCCTGCCAGAGAGATTGTCAGTCACCATTCCCCATTGTAGTGGCTCCGTAACGGCTTCTCTAATATTATCAGGCACACATTCCCCAGGCTGCCCTCTTCCACCCCAGCTACTTGAATATGTTCTTTCCCTGAGTTCTTTTTGTTTCTCAGCCATTTCAGAAGAGGCACTGTCCTTCCAATTTTATTTTATTGTATTGTATTTTTTATTTAATTTTTTAAAAGACAGAGTCTTGCTGTGTCATCCAGGCTGGAGGGCAGTGGGGAGATCTCAGCTTACGGTAATGTGCAACTCCCAGGTTCAAGCCATTTTCCTGCTTCAGCTTCCCAAGTAGCTGGGACTCCAGGCATGCACCACCACACTCGGCTAATTTTTGTATTTTTAGTAGAGATGGGGTTCCACCATGTTGGCCAGGCTGGTGTCGAACTCCTGACCTCAAGTGATCCACCTGACTTGGCATCTCACAGCGCAGGGATTACAGCCACTGTGCCTGGTCCTTAACTATTATTTTTGAGTCAGAGTGTCACTTTGTCACCCAGGCTGGAGTGCAGTGACACCATTATGGCTCACTGTAGCCTCGACTTCCTGGGCGCAAGTAATCCACCTCAGCCTCTGGAGCAGCTGGGACCACAGGCATGGGACACACATCCAGCTACTTAAAAAAATTTTTTTGTAGAGATGGGGGTGTCTCATTATGTTGCCAGACTGGTCTCAAACTTCTGGGCTCAAGATGTTTCCACTTTAGCCTCACAAAATGCTGGGATTACAGGTGTGAGCCACTGCACCTGGCTTACTATGTGTTTTGAATTTAAAATAGCACTATCCTAAGTTAGTATCATCTAATGTTTATGCTCAAATTTCTCCTGGATTGTTACAAATGTCTTTTTACAGTTGATTTCTTCTAATCTGGACTTAAACATGGCATATTTGCATAAATTATGTAAATAGTGTTTTTTGAGTTGTATAGCTCATTGTGCCTTACTGTTTTTCCACTAAGGGCTATGTTGCTTCATGATAGCTAACTAGTGAGTAATGCAGTACTCCGTGGTGTACAATCACATATTGTACCTGTTCATCTCTGGGCATAGGGCGCTCAGGTTGCTTCCAGCCCTCTGTCATTATAAATAAGGCTGCGGCCAGGTGCGGTGGCTCAAGCCTGTAATCCCAGCGCTTTGGGAGTTAGAGGCGGGCAGATCATGTGGTCAGGAATTTGAGACCAGCCTAGGCAACATGGTGAAACCTGGTCTCTACTAAAAATACAAAAATTAGCCGGGCACGGTGGAGGGTACCTGTAATCCCAGCTACGCAGGAGGCTGAGGCAGGAGAATCGCTTGAACCTGAGAGGTGGAAGATACAGTGAGCCGAGACCGTGCCATTGCACCCCAGCCTAGGTGACAGAGAGATACTCCGTCTCAAAATACGTAAGTAAATAGACAAGGCTGCAATGAACATGCTTAACTATGTGCCCTAATTCTGTTTGAGAATTTGGGGGGATATAAACCCAGAGGTGGAATTGCTGGGTCATAGAGTATATCTAGAACTCACCTGTCTAGGCTGGGTGCTGTGGCTCACACCAGTAATCCCAGCACTTTGGGATGCCAAGGTGGGCGGATCACAAGGTCAGGAGTTCCAGACCATCCTGGCCAACGTGATGAAATCCTGTCTCTACTAAAAATACAAAAATTATTTGGGTGTGGTGGCATGCGCCTGTAGTCCCAGATACTCAGGAGGCTGAGGCAGGAGAATTGCCTGAACCTAGGAGGCAGAGGTTGCAGTGAGCTGAAACCACGTCATTGCATTCCAGCTGGGGTGACAGAGAGAGACTTTGTCAAAAAAAAAAAAAAAAGAAAAGAAAGAAAAACAAGGAAAGAAAAGAAACCTATCTAAGTAGCACAAATTGTTCTCTGGAAAAGCCGCACCAGCATACTCTTCCACCTGCAGTACATGAGGGGCTTTGTATCTCTACATCCCTGCCAATGATTGACATACCACTTTTCTAATTTTTGTCAGTCTAATAGATATAAAGTGATATTTCATTGTTGCTTTAATTTTTATTTCTCTGATCACTAATGATTTTAAGCATCCCTTCTTGTTCTTTTTTTTTTTTTTTTTTTTTTTTTGAGATGGAGTCTTTTGTGATCTCAGCTCATTGCAACCTCCACTTCCTGAGTTCAAGCAATTCTTCTATCTCAGCCCCTGAGTAGCTGGGATTACAGGAGCACGTCACCATCCCTGGCTAATTTTTGTATTTTTAGTAGAGACAGGGTTTCACCATACTGGTCAGGCTGGTCTCGAACTCTTGACTTTAGGTGATCCACCCACCTCGGCCTCCCAAATTGCTGGGGTTACTTACAGGTATGAGCCACCATACCTGGCTTTTTTTTTTTTTTAGAAAAGGTCTTGGCTGGAGTGCAGTGACACAATCATAGCTTACTGCAGCCTTGAGCTCCTGGGCTCAAATGATCCTCCTGCTTCAGGATGCTGAAGCCCACAGCCCTCAGCCTCCCAAGTAGCTAAGATTATATGCCCAGCTAATTTTTTTGTTTGTTTGTTTTTGGTAGAGATGAGGTCTCACTATGTTGCCTGGGCTAGTCGTACACCTAGCCCCAAGGGATCCTCCCACTTTAGCCTTCCAGTATACTAGGGTTACGGGTGGCCTCTTGAATTTTCAAGTTTGTGCTTCTGTAAATTTCCTGTTCATATCTTTTGCCCATTGTTGTTTTCAGGTTGCAGGATCCTTTTTGTTGTTGATTTTTAGGGCTTTTTTTGTATATTCTAGATATTAATCTCTTACTGGTCTCAAATATCATATCTCATTCCACTAATTATTAACTTTGTCCATGGTGTCCCTCATTGAACAGAAATCCTTATTTTTTAGACAATGAAATTAATTTCTATCTTAAAGCTGTGCTTTTGAATTTTTTTTTTTTCTTTTAAATAGCCTGTTGCCCAGGAGTGCAGTGGGGTGTAATCATGGCTCACTACAGCCTCGATTTCTAGGGCTCAAGCAATCCTTCCTCCTCAGCCTCCCAAGTAGCTGGAACTACAGGTGGGTGCCACTATGCCCAACTAATTTTTAAATTTTTTTTCTGTAGAAATGGGTTTTGCTGTGTTGCCTAGGCTGGTCTTGAATTTCTGAGCTTGTGATCCTCCGTCTCAACTCCCAAAGTGCTGGGATTACAGGTATGAGCCACTGTACGTGGTTTGCTTTTGAACTTTTGTATAAGATGTTCTTTTGTAGCCCCCACTAGTCACGAGATATTACCCACATTTTACTCTATTATGTTTTTTTTTTTTTTTTGAGACGGAGTTTCACTGTTGTCACCTAGGCTGGAGTGCAGTGGTGTGATCTCAGCTCACTGCAACCTCCACCTCCCGGGTTCAAATGATTCTCCTGCCTCAGCTGGGACTACAGGTATGTGCCACCATGCCTGGCTAATTTTTGGATTCTTAGTAGAGATGGGATTTCACCATGTTGGCTAGGCTGGTCTCGACGTCCTGACCTAAGGTGATCTGCCTGTCTTGGCCTCCCAAAGTGCTGGGACCACAGGCATTAGCCACCTCGCCCAGCCTACTAACATTATTTTTTTTACCTTTTGCATTTAGATCTGGATCTCATTTAGAGCAGTGCTGTCCAATACAAATACAATGTAAGCTACATATGTAATTTTAAAATTTCCAGCAAGTACATGAAAAAAGTAAACAAAATAGTTGAAATTCACTTTAATGATACTTTTGAAACCCAATATATCTAAAATATTATTTCAACACATAATTAATATAAACATTAAGATATTTAAAGTTGTCGTCCTTTTCCATGCTTGACATCTGGTGTTTTACAGTCATGGCACACTTGGATTGGCTACATCTCAGTAGCCACTCATGGCTGGTGGCTGCGGCTTTGGACAGCATAGACCTAAAGTCCACTCTTGTAGGGAATGTTAAGTAAGAATGCAAATATATTTTTCTCTACGTAATTTTTTTTTTTGAGACAGTGTCTACTTTATTGCCCAAGCTAGAGTGCGGTGGCATGATCTTGGCTCACTGTAACCTCTGCTTCCCAGGTTCAAGAAGTTCTCCTGCCTCAGCCTCATAAGTGGCTGGGACTACTGTGCTGCCATGCCTGGCTCATTTTTGTAGAGAGGGGGTTTTACCATGTTGCCCAGGCTGGTCGTGAACTCATGAGCTCAAGTGACCCACTCACCTCAGCTTCCCAAAGCCCTGGGATTACAGGTGTGAGCCACCATGCCCGGCCATCCCGCTCCATTGATTTGTGGTGCCCTCATTCATTGTATTTTGTGCCTAACTTGTCTAATATCCCTCACCGCCCCATTCCATCCTGTTGTGTTTCCTGGAGCTTTTTCTTTCTTTTTCCTTTCTGCTCACAACCGGAGGTGTTTTCTGACTTAACTTCCTGACCCTAGGCTTACCTCCTTCTATGTTCTGTCCTTAAGGAATCGTGCTGTAAAGTGCTTCAGCTGCCTCCCGTATGCAGAGGCTGCTTCCTTCAGTCTCACCTCTGTTCACAATGCCTGCCTTCTGCAAGACTGCTTCAACTGGCTGCCCTATTTACACTTACATGTCACGTTAAAATGATCATTTCTCCATATACATTTCTAACATTTCCAATTATTGTTTCCCTTCAACCCCTCAGGCTTGCCACCTTTGAGTGCAAATACCTAGATTCCCCGAGCACTCGCCCCAAGGTATGACTGTCTCTTCAAACAGTGGAGATTTTATAGGTGTACATGAAGAGAAGATGCCTGTGTAGTGCTGATGGATTATTCCACTATTTCCATGACAGATTGTTCTAGTTACATGTATCCACCTGTTGGTTGTGGAACAGTAAATCTACCCATAGTAAGGGGGAGATTATCCTGCAGGTGCTCTGGTCTACTGGATGTCAATTTGGAGCCCACTCTGGGCTGTGCTATGTGGTTCTGGGCCTGCACACCCCCAACTCTTTGTCATGACTGATGATAGTCAGGCTCGTGGTCAATGACACTAAAGATGGGGCTGCTTTCCTGGTAAAACGGTTGTCTGTGTGTAGAGGAAACCATGGAAGAACACAGCTTTTCCTGTAGGAGGCCACCAAGGACTGGTCACTTCCATCAACATCTGGAGACAAACCCTGCCCTGAAACCTCCAACTGCCAAGCCAGAGACAAAAGAGAAGCCACCTGCTCCTTTCTAAGTACTTCACCAGATCTGGAAGATAGTCTCAGCTGGGCATGGTGGCTCATGCCTGTAATCCCAACAGTTTGAAAGGCCAAGGTGGGAGAATCACTTGGCCCCAGGAATTTGAGACCAGCCTGGACAACACAGTGAGACCCCTGTTTCTACAAAAAATAAAAAAAAATTAGTCAGGTTTGGTAGCATGTGCCTGTGGTTCAGGCTACTCAGGAGGCTAAGGTGGGAGGATTGCTTGAGCCCCAGAAATTCAGACTGCAGTGAGCTGTGATTATGCCACTGCACTCCAGCTTGGCGAACAGAGCAAGACTTTTAAAATATATATATATGTATATATATTCTCCTCTGTGTGTGTATTTACACACCTGAGCTGTAAAGTCACCTCATGGCTTCCCAGGGTGACTTCATTCTGTTGGTCAGTTTATTGGAACCTGCCACTTCTCTGATCCCTGTTTGAGCTTCCTTGATCTACTGGAGAGCAGACGGCAAGTGGGGGCAGTAACCCCCCTGCTGTGTACTCAACTTTCCAACCCTGGGCTGAGCTGCAGCTGAGACTAGCTGGGGGCTGGAACACTGCTTCCCCATCTTCCAATCTGAAAACAGTTTAGAGAATCACGAGTGAAGAAAACCGTTCACCAGGCCAGGAGTCCCACATTGCTTTTCAACGTGAATACTGCTTGTTGACATCATCCCAACCCATGGTGAACTACTTTGGTCTAAAAGAGGCTTGGCATTGGTCAACCCAGCACACTGGAGGTCACTGTCACAGGGGAATGAGACTGAGTCAGGGAAGCTCTCTTCAAGAGCGTGGAGGTTGGGGCAGAGTGGAAACGTGAGATGCAGGAGACCAGAACCAAAGGAGAGGACATGGGCTTGGGCAGAGAGGCTGTGGTCAGGAAAGCAAAAAAACCCAGAGGCAGCGAGAGAAGCTGAGCTGTTTAATCACCTCCTTGGCCAGACTCAAGGCGGTGGCTGTCCCTAAACAACACACCTTGGAAGCCACTGAGAGCAGCTGGAGATGGAGTGGCAGCTGGAGTCAGAGGGTGGGGGTGGGGAGGGAGGGCTCCTGCACCTCTGAGTGTCATCTGGCGCTCCTGCCCCCAGGGCCTGCTTCATCTCTGAGAGGTTCCTGGCTGGTCCCAGGGGCAGGAACCAGAAGGCAGAAGGCTCGTGCCCTCCCTGTGGCGGGAGAATGACCCTGAGGTGGGGCAGCCACTCCCCACATGGCCTATGTTGAGGGTGCAGCACTGTCCCCACCATGGTGAGGGACAGAGGCACAAGGCGGGGGCAAGAAGGGAGAAGTTGGCGGGGGTGGGAGAGGGGGTTGCCCGGGTTCCACCACCGGTCTGGAATTAAACAGCAGAAGAAAAGGGCTGCCCTTGGGAACATGAACTTGTCCCCAGTGACAGTTCCTAGTGATGGGCTGACCTTGGCAACAGACCCTAGCAGCAGGCAGTTGTCCTGACAAGAGGGTGGTCCTTGTCGACGGTCTCTGGCAGTTTCCTGAACAGAGGGAGGGAGCTGGCCTGGGACCTTGCCCTGCCGACTACTTGTTCTTCTTGAAGAAGCTGAAGCGTTTTTCTCGCTCTCGTTCCCTGCCGTCCTTGCTGCGGAGCACAACAGGCCCCTCAGCCCCGACAGGTGACACTGGGGGCATGGTCATGGCCCGGGTCATGCCCCGGGGGGCACTGGGCACCACCGGCTCTTCTGGCTCTCCAGAGGCAGAAGATGCAGTGGCAATGGCTGCGTTCACCACCCGTAGCCACGAGCTCATCTCTGCCTGTAGGACGGAAAGACCCTCGGTCAGCTTCAAGGACGCTGTGCTAGGGTGGCCGCAGTGGACAGCAGGGGAGCATAAGGAGGAAGAGAAAGCGAGCTGCTTCATGCCATTAGGGGAACGCGGCCGGCTTAGACAGGGAGCGCGGCCTGGTGTGGCCATCACACACATCTGGTTAGCACGCTGTCTTACCACAAAGGAGGAGACCAGGAAAAAAAGGGAGGACAGGGAAGGAAGGGAAGTCTGCAGCTGGAAGGTTCTGGAATGGCACGGACAGAGAGGATCACAGAGGACAGCTCACCTCATCCTTGGCCTGGAATAAATACTCTTTTCCATCCTGTAAGCTGTTGGGAGAGAGAGGCCACAGGGCAGAGCTGAGATTCCAGGTCTGCCAAGTTGCTGCTGGTGAGCGCGCAATCATGACCCGACCCTGGGCTGAGGCATCTGGCTGCAGCCCTCAGAGCTGGACCAGACACGCTCTGTACATTTTCCAGGCTCCCCGGACTGTGCAGAAGCACATCCTTTCTGACTGGCCACAGAGGTGTGGGGAGCTCACTTCTGCCCCAGCCTGGGCCTCCTGCTCCGGCTCCTTGCTGGAGGCAGGGACAGGCCCCTGGAGGTCCTACCACGTCCCTGCCTTTGGATTTCCCACCCTGGGTAATTTTTCACCTTGACGTCATCAGCCATCAGGACTGGATCTTAGTTCTCCTGCTCCCCTTGGTGGGGAGACAACCAGAATCCCCCGTCCCTCATCTACACCGTCTCCAAGTGGCTGGCCTGGTTACTCCACTCAGGGGCTCCTTATGGGAACACCCCTCCCTCTAGAACTGACTCATGGCTCATCTGTGTTCACTCCCAACTCCCCTCCCCATCCCAAGAGAACCGTTCCCTGTTCCTACCCCAGCTTGAAGACATGTTTGCGCTTTCGGTAATCAGAGGCAACACTGCCCTGGGCCCTGGCCAAGCTGACAGGCACTTCTCCATGGTATGGCACTCCCACGCTGGCTGCCTTGGCATCCTTGTAAAACCCAAGGCTCCCACGCCGCAGGACACAGTACACATTCTGCCAGGACCTGCGGGACATGGTGCTGACTGGCCGGCCTTGGTGGCACCTGCAACCTGGGGCCCTCTTGGGTGTCCTAGAACTTCCAGTTCTGCTCCCATCTTTAGGCCCATGGTCTTTACACCCTCTGGTCCTCCCCTAAGGTCCTGCTCTGATCGCAAGTCCTACCCCTTGCCCAGAAGACATACTCTAAAGGGCATCCCTCCCTCTACCTGGGCAGAGGTTCTAGGGAAGTCCCCTCAGAGGCCAGGCTCCGGAGGGGCAGTACCTGTTGGCAGCCTTCTTCCCGAAGGCCTCCATTTCCTGCTTGCGGCACAGCACCCCCTCCATCTGCTCCTGGGCAGACGGCTCTGGGGCTCTAGGCGGCAGGGTGGCAGCTGACTCGGTGGACCTGCTCTGGGGTATTGTAGGCGGGGCCGGGCCCCGAGTCTGGGTCTGCCTCTCTCCCCGGGGCCCATTGGCTTCGTCCCCTGGACCAGGTCCCTGGGGGAAGATCAGTGTCAGTGTCGAAGGATGGGATGCAAGATCCCTAACCTGGGTACCAGGAAGCTAGCTCCGTGTCCAGGAGTTGGTCTTCCTGCCCCCAGCTGCCTGTGAGCCTCTGCCCTCTCCCTTCCCATCCCCAGTACTCCCTTACCCCAGCTCACCACCCCTTTTGGTTCCTTTGCCTCCCAGTTAATGACACCCACACTTGCAGGGGAACTCACCTGCCCTTCAGGGAAGCTGCTCTGTTCAAGTTTCTGTTGTCCCAGCAGGGGCTGCAAGGACAAGAACCTGTAAGAGGATGTGTGGTGGGAGGGGGGCTATGGCTCCAATGGGGGCACAGGGGGACAGTGGGGTCACCTGTGAGGACTCTGCATCTGTGCAGACTCCATTTACACTGGGTGCTTGCGTGGATGGCGATGGCCGAGGCTGGGTTCTGGGATGACCAAAATCAACAGTCATTAGTCCCTGGGTGGCGTGGGCTCAGCCTCCTTCTCCTACCCCAGGCATCCTGGCTCTCACCCGTCCCAGGTGGTGTCAGGAGCTGTGTGGCTGCCCACCAGGTTCCCTGGAGGCACACCGGCTGTGGGTTCGGGAGCAGGCGGCTGCTTCCTCCGCTCCTCCTCCTCCCTCTTTCTCTTTCGCTCCTTCTCCCGCTCCTCTAGCTGTCAAAAAATGCTGCATTCAGCGTGTAGAAGGTCTCATGTAAGAGCGCCAGGGAGGCAGGGAGAGCTGAAGTCTCAACTTGCATTCGATGAAATATGATAAAAGGAGAACAGAACTCGAAAAGATGGTGGGGATAAGAAAGTGGGAGAGGGCGTCTCAGCATCACCCAGTGGAACTACACCTCCCAAAGGTGTGGGGACAACGGCACTCTCAGCTCACATCTGGGGGTTGCTGGTACAGTGGGAGCAGACGACGTGTCTTCTCCAAGCATGAGCAAGCATGAGTTGGGGGAGTGGGTTGGGGTGGGCATCTGGGGTCCTGTGTCCCTCACCGCGGTAAGCTTCTCCAGCGCACTGAATCGCTCCTCCCAGGCCACTGCCGACTTCTGGAAGGCCTCATGCCGCTTGATGAGGCTCTCCACTTCGTCGACCGTGCAACCCAGCTCAGCACTGCGCACCAGAGGCTCCTGGCTGCACAGCCAGGCCTCTGCCATCCCTGCGTCTCTTCCAAACACGAGCACCTCCAAAACTGGCGGGATCAGGGGTCACAGGAAGATGGTGGGTCAGAGTGGGCACAGGCAGGGCACAGTGGCCATGGCAACCTCAAGAACAGGGACACAGAGAAAGCTACTGCTCCAGAGCTGTGCCAGGCATCGCCAAGGTTGAGCATTGTGAGTTCCACACCCAAGGATCCTGGTCTCACCTACTTTGGAAACCACAGGGTGCAGAATGCCCCCCATTCCCCACAGGGCCTGGGGCCCCCTCAGCGGCTCACCCAGCTGAAGCCAGTCCATCTTCTCCTGCCACTTCTCAGCTGTCTCCTGGCGTCGTGCCTGCAGCTGAGATAGCTTCTCTGAGATCTGGGGTGGGCAGAGATGTGAGTTAGCACCAGGATGTGAGGTCCTTCCAGGGCCCCTGGGGAGTCATTCAGGAGGATAAATGATTTCTTTCTTTCATTTTCTTTCTTTTTTTGAGACAGAGTTTCCCTCTTGTCGCCCAAGCTGGAGTGAGATGGCATAATCTCAGCTTACTGCAACCTCTGCTTCCTGGGTGCAAGTGATTCTCCTGCCTCAGCCTCCTGAGTAGCTGGAATTACAGGTGCCCACCACCACGCTCAGCTAAGTTTTGTACTTTTAGTAGAGATGGGGTTTCACCATGTCGGCTAGGCTGGTCTCAAATTCCTGACCTCAAGTGATCTACCTGCCTAGGCCTCCCAAAGTGCTGTGATTACAAGCATGAGCCACAGCACCCAGCCCAGGACCAGTGATTTCTGATGTCAAGAGGCTGCCAGATCTGGGGAGAGATTTCCAGAATGTGGGAAACCCCTGAACAGCACTGAGGGGAGAGAATGAAATATTTCTTGCAAAGAGAGAATGAGAGGAAGGAGAAAGCCACCGAGAAGTCAGCGTTCAGCACTTTACAGTGAGGATGGCCCAGCCGCCCAGGCCTCACCCACCTCCTCGGCTGCATAGTGGCTCCTGGCCAGCAGCTCCTTCCCCATGTTGATGCAGGAGGAGAAGCGATCCGCCCGGGCCTCTATCTCTGCCTTGATGCCTTGCTGGTTCTTGATGACTAGATCCGCAGAGGACACATCCCTGGAGGAAGGCAGAAACAGCATCACCCCTCTGCCCATAGCCCCATCACCGCCCAGCCACACAACCCATGCAGGCCTTGGGTCCTGGGCTTCTCACCGGGGCCGCTCCTGGGCATCCATCTGCAGGTTGACCCCATCCATCCAGAGCATCAGTTCCCGCACAGCCTTGAAGAAGCGGAACTTGTCCGTGGTGTCCAGCAGCAGCTGCCGGCGGGCGGCAGAGCTTCCCTGAAGCTGGGCCCAGGCCTCCGCTACGGCCTGCATGTGGCGGCCGATCTCCTCGGCCTTGTCTCCAGCATAGGCCTTCTGGAGCCGGTGGCCGTCATCCTGCACCTGCTGGACCTGCGGGGCCCAGGGTCAAAGTCAGGCAGCGCGGGGGACTCCAAGGAGCTGCAGCCTGCCTCAGTCCTGGCTGCTGCTCTCACCTCCTGCCTGCCTCATAGCCAAAGAGGCAGGGGGAGGAGCCAGAGGGTGGGTGTGCAGGGAAAGATGAAGGCAGGTGCCTGGACACACTCTGTCCTATCAGGTCTCATCTGGGCACCTGGGCTTAACCGGGGGGAGGGTCTGGAAAAAGGCCATTGGCCAGCTGAACTTTTCAGAAGCCTGTCTAGGATGTGAAGGACCTTGGAGATTGCTAGAACGAGACACTTAGCCAGAAGAGGGGGTTCAGGCCAGGTTGGTGGGGGGTGGGGGTGGCTGATGGGTTTCAGTGGTTGAGGGAAGGATCCATGCTTATTGATTATGGGCCTAGAGCTCAAGCCTGGGAAGCACCAACAGGCAAATTCAGGGCAGCATGAAGAGTCTCCTGGCTGCTGGGAACCCCTGAAGACATCACTCTGAAGGGGGCTTGTCATTATAAGTGTGAATACATTAGATGTCCCCTGTTAGAGGTGTTCTTTTTTCTTCTTTTTTTTTGGAGATGGAGTTTCATTTTTGTTGCCCAGGCCGGAGTGCAATAGTGCTATCTCGGCTCACTGCAACCTCCGCCTCCCGGGTTCAAGTGATTCTCCTGCCTCAGCCTCCCAAGTAGCTGGGATCACAGGCATATGCCACCATGCTCAGCTAATTTTGTATTTTTAGTAGAGGTGGGGTTTTTCCATGTTAGTCAGGCTGATCCCAAACTCCCGACCTCAGGCAATCCGCCCGCCTCAGCCTCCCAAAGTGCTGGGATTACAGGCATGAGCCACTGTGCCAGGCCAACCAGAGATTTTTCTTGGTGCAATTTCTTCATCTCAAAATTGCCCTCCAAAGGGTGCCATCCTCCCAGCATTTCTAAGCACTGCCCTAGCTCCTGAGGGGCCTCCCCAGCATATCCCCCATGGCTTCCTCTAAGCCTCCCCCACCTCCTCATGCTTGGGTCAGACCTGGGCACTGAGGGCCTGGATGTCGTGCTCGTAGGCACAGTGTCGGCGCTGCAGGGCCTCGGCGGCGTTGAGGTCACGGCCAGTCCCGTCTGGAAGCTGCTGCTGCTTGTGCTGCACCCGTGCCAGGGCTTGTCGTGCCCCATGCAGAAAGCGCTGCAGCTCGTATGCCGCGGCCAGCACCTGACCCCGCGTGTCCAGCAACTCAAGGAGGTCAGCCCAGGCCTCGTTGAGACTGTCCTTCCACTCGGCCACAGTGGCCCGTGCGGCATGGCCCCCAGCAATGAGCCCATTGGCCAGAGCGTTGGCACTATCTACACGCTCCTGACCAATGGTGCTCGTGTCCCGGGAGAACTCTCGGAATTTGTCTCGGAGCATCTGGTAGAGGAAGCAGATGTACAGACCATACCATCATGCTGGGGGATGTGGTCCCCGCCTGATGGAGCAAGTCTTCTACTCCAAACTCAGAACCTACCTCTCTCCCCCGGCCAGGGGGCAGGATAGGTTTCTTCCCTTGGGTTAAGGAGCAGGCACAGCCGCTTTCCACTAACCCTGCATTTGATGGACTCCCTCCACCCTCAGCAAAGGTGTTTTGAGGTGCTTGGGACCCTTAGGCCTCAGACATGGATACCCTAACTATGGTCCATATTTCTGTACCACTGAGGGTCCAAGCCCCTGAACTGTGGTGGGGATCACACCCTGTTTTGTTGAATTCTGGTGAAAAAGCTTGAGTGATAATTTCCTATTTGCCCTTGCCGCAGCTCAGCTTCATGTCTCCTTTCTGTACAATTCTTCAAATTGTGTGTGTATATATATATTTAGAGAGGGGGTCTTGCACTGTTGCCCAGGCTGAAGTGCACTGGCAGGAGCACAGCTCACTGCAGTGTCGAACCCCCAGGCTCAAGAGATCCTCCCACCTCAGCCTCCTGAGTAGGTATGCCTACAGGCATGTACTGCCATGCTTGGCTAATGAAAAAAATTTTTTTTTCTAGAGATGGGGTCTCCCTGTGTTTCACAGGCTGGTCTTGAGCTCCTGGACTCAAGCGATCCTCCCACCTCGGCCTCCCAAAGTGCTAGTATTACAGGTGTGAGCCATTGTGTGGCCATCGTGCCCAGCCTCTTCAAATCACATACTTCCAAACCAGGAGGACAGTGCCTGCTCAGCCTGGTCTTGCCCGGTTCCCCCCAGTGCTCTGCCTAAAATGAGGTCCTAGTCTCCCCGTGGGTCCTCCGCTCTTCCCATGGTTGATCTGAGCTGGGTGCCCTCCCTGTACTCACAGTTACATGTTCGTAGTCCTGGCCCAGCTCGTGGGAGGCCGCCACCACCTCTCGCTCCTGGATCCACTGCTCCAGGTCATCCAGCTCACGGCGGAGCTGGCACAGCCGGAGGTGCTCCTGAAGGCGCTCCCGCCGCTCTCCGGCTAGCTCCTTCAGGCCAGCATACAGCTTGTCCACCTGGGCTTGGCGGATTGATATCCGTGTGCTGCAGAAGAGTTGGGGAGGCACCATGGGATTCAAGGGATGTAGCTCTAACCACCAGCCTGTTCTGTGGAGCCCTGTCCCTCTGAGTTTCCCAACAGCTTGCCCAATCTCTGAGCTCCGGCTTTCTAGAAGGCTCCGTGCACACAGCACTGAAGGCTCCACATTCCCTGCATCTTCCTGTTCCTGCAGCCGGCTCCTCCCCAAGGCTGAACCAGGCTGCCACTGTGCCCACCTCTCTGGGTGCTCGCGGTCAATCATGTCCTGGCTGCTGGCCGCCAGCTGGTGGATGGTCTGTGCGTAGTCAGCTAGGGCTTGCTCCAGCACCTGGTGCTTCTTCACCTCTGCCTGGGCACTCAGCTCATCCTGGGGGAAGGGACAGTGGGAGGGGACAGTGACATCAGGCAGTGGGTCAGGGGAGGGCAGAACTGGCCACACACCCCAGGGTCTGCCCTGGCCCTCACCTTGGCCTTCTCCTGGCCCATCATGTGTAACTCCTGCTCACCCATCCAGGCCTCTGCCTCAGCAGCATCGCGGTAGAACTGCTGGGCTCTCAGGGCCTCCTCAAGTCGCTTCCCTCGAAGTTCCAGCTCGTGGCCCAGGCGTTTCCACATTTCCTGCAGCTCAGCCAGCTCTGGGCCTGCCGCGGCTGAACCTAGCGCATGCTGCCGCTCCCTCAGGTCCGCGATCCGGGGCTCATGGCCTTGAATCTCTTTTTGCAGGGTCTGCCCACGGCCACAGAAGAGAAAATGCTGAAAGTCCTCCCCAGCCTCACATGCTCCCGGAGACCACGCTTCACCCCTGTGCCTCTCTCCTGCCTGGGTCCTCTGCTTCCTCTCCTAGCCCAGGAATGCGATGGTAATGCCCCTCAGCCCTCATTCTCTCCCACTGAGAGGACCCACCCTCCCAAGGAGGGAGGAGAGAGAGCCACTGAAGCCCAGGATTGCACTCAACATTGAGGTGGGGCCTGGTCTTAAAAAACACATGTCCAAGTCTGGGGAGGCTGCTGGGAACTTCTCTTTTGTCTTCAGTCTCTGCCTCACCTGGTTTTTCTTCATGAGAAGCTGGACACTGGGAAGGTCCTTGCCATGTTCCATGGAGCTGGCCATGGGCAGCCGCTCTGTCACCCACAACTGGAAGAGAAAGGGGGTCAGTGGAGGCCCAGAAGGCAAGGCAAGCACCAGGGACTGGTACTGGGAGTGGGGACACCTGGGGCTACTGCTGCATGTATAGGGGACAGTCATCTCTGGTTCTGGGGGACATCCCCAAGTCTCCCTAGAGGGGAGATTGTTAATGCCAAAGAGAAGAAGGAAAAGAGCCCTGCTGGCATCTCCACAGCATACAGGAGGGAGGCTGGAAAGCTTGCTGTCTTTGGCCTTGGTGACTCACAATCTCATCTTCCACGTCCCGGTGGAACTGGTGCTGCTCTCGAGAAGCCTGCAGGCGCTGGCAGCGTTCCCGCATGGGCTGGCACAAGGCCCTGAACTTCTCCTCCACGGCCCTCGAGGTCCTCTCCACCTCCCCTGCACCCTGGTCCTCCTGGGCCAGCGCTTTGGCCTGGGCCTGGATCGCCTCCACCTCCTTCTCTCTCACAGCCATCTCCCACTCCAGCATCTGCAACCGCGAGGAGGAAGGGCCTGTTAACTCTGCATTTCCGCCTTCACACCCAGCAGATACCAGTCTCTATCAAGCTCACTGTGACTGCTTGGCACTGTGGCTCACCCCAGGGAGAGCATCCCCTCATAGGCTGGATCAGTGGATCTCGAACTTTATATACACAAGAACCCAAGGGCAGGGGTTGAAAAAATCCCTATTGAGTACTGTGCTCCCTATCTGGGTGATGGGTTCAATTATACCCCAAACCTCAGCATCACACAATATATTCTTATAACAAACCTGCACACACATACCCGAATCTAAAAGATTGAAATAAAAAAATCCATGGTAGTTTGATAACACTGCCTGTTACCAATTGATGGTCTCATCCCCAATCCATCATGGCCCTGCTTTAGAGATATAGGAACTGGTCCCTGTGTAAACATTCCTCCTTTGCCAGTGGGCACAATGCTAGGCCTTGTCAGCAGAGGGCGGTGGAGGGACACCACAGTGCCTAGAGGATGAGGGGCGTTCCACCCTTCCAGCGTTACTTTTCTTCCTCCTACAGCTCAACTGTCAGTGCCCAGGAGATCCGGTGGCTGTCACTGTCTGGCAAGTTTTGCTGCACTCCAGTGGCCACTTCCTGCTGGCCAGCCTTGGTTTGCTGGCTTCAGACCTGCTCTGGCATGTGACACCCCAGAAAATTTCCAGGCCATTCAGTGGGTCTCTACCCTCTCTGAGGTCTGAGACTCAGCCATCTTGCTACTTCCTGGGGGACTCCTTGATCCCACAGGTAGCAGCTCTCCCTACACTTCCTATTCTGTTTTTTTTTTTTTTTTTTTTGAGACGGAGTTTCGCTCTTGTCACCCAGGCTGGAGTGCAATGGCGCGATCTCGGCTCACCGCAACCTCCGCCTCCTGGGTTCAGGCAATTCTCCTGCCTCAGCCTCCTGAGTAGCTGGGATTACAGGCACGCGCCACCATGCCCAGCTAATTTTTTGTATTTTTTGTGGAGACGGGGTTTCACCATGTTGACCAGGTTGGTCTCGATCTCTCGACCTTGTGATCCACCCGCCTCGGCCTCCCAAAGTGCTGGGATTACAGGCTTGAGCCACCGCGCCCGGCCCATTTTTTTTTTTTTTTTTGACACAGAGTCTTGGTCTGTTGCCAGGCTGGAGCGCAGTGGTGCAATCTCGACTCACTTCAACCTCTGCATTCCGGGTTCAAGCAGTTTTTCCACCTCAGCCTCCCGAGTAGCTGGGACTACAGACATGTGCCACCAAACCCAGCTAATTTTTGTAGTTTTAGTAAAGATGGGGTTTCACCATGTTGGCCAGGATGGTCTTGATCTTTTGACCTCATGATCTGCCCACCTCGGCCTCCCAAAGTGCTGGGATTACAGGCGTGAGCCACTGTGCACAGCCCCCATTCTATATTCTTTAGATCAGGGACCAGCAAGTCCTGCTCACTGCCTATCTTTATAAAGTTTTTATTGGACCACAGCTGCACCTTTTTTTTTTTTTTGAGACAGAGTTTCACTCTTGTTACCCAGGCTGGAGTGCAATGGCGCGATCTCGGCTCACCGCGACCTCCACCCCCTGGGTTCAAGCAATTCTCCTGCCTCAGCCTCCTGAGTAGCTGGGATTACAGGCACGCGCCACCATGCCCAGCTAATTTTTTTTTTTTGTATTCTTAGTAGAGACAGGGTTTCACCATGTTGACCAGGATGGTCTCGATCTCTTGACCTCGTGATCCACCCGCCTCAGCCTCCCAAAGTGCTGGGATTACAGGCTTGAGCCACCGCGCCTGGCGTGCACCTCTTTTTAAAAAAATTTTTTGAGACAAGTCTTGTTCTACCCCCCAGCCTGGAGTGCAGTGGCACCATCACGGCCCCCTGTAGCTGCGACTTCCCAGGCTCAAGCAATCTTCTCACCTCAGCCTCCTGAGTAGCTGGGACTACAGGCACATGCCACCACCATGCCTGGCTAATTTTTGTATTTTTTGTGGGGATGGGGTTTCACCATGTTGCCCAGGCTGGTCTCAAACTCCTGGACTCAAGTGATCCGCCCACATCTGACTCCCAAAGTGCTGGGATTACAAGTGTGAACCACCATGCCTGGCCACAACCCTTATTTTACATATAATCCACAGGTGCTTTTACAAGGGCAAAGTTGAAGGGCTGTGACAGAGATCTTATGACCCACGAAACCCCAAATATTTACTATCTGGTGCTTTATTGAAAAAAATTTTCTGACCCCTGCTGTAGAGTTCTCTTTACCACCTTTTACTAATTCATACTTTTTTTTTTTTAATGGAATCTCACTCTGTCGCCCAGGCTAGAGTGTGATGGCACCATCACAGCTCACTGCAACCTCCACCTCCTGGGTTCAAGCCATTCCCCTGTCTCAGCCTCCCAAGTAGCTGGGATTACAGGCATGCACCACGACGCCTGGCTAGTTTTTGTATTTTTAGTAGAGACAGGGTTTCACCATGTTGGCCAGGCTGGTCTTGAACTCCTGACTTCAAGTGATCCACCTGCCTTGGCCTCCCAAAGTGCTGGGATTACAGTTGTGAGCCACCACGACTGGACTGATTAATACTTTTTACTGAAGTTCTTGTTTTCAAATTATTAGTGGGTCTGTCTCCTAACTCTAACCCTGACTGAGACATATACCTAGAGATTCTGATACTGGCTGCCCAGAGAAATGACTTTAGGAAATGCTGCTGAAGGTGTTATCTGCCAGGCCTTAGCTGGCCTCCCAAATCTTGAAAGCTGCAGACCCCTCCTTTCTTTTGCTGTTCACCATCCCCATCAAAGCTTCCCAGCACACCTGCTGCTTCTTGAGCAGGATGTTGACGCTGGTGAGGTCCTTGCCGTAGTCGTCTGAGTGAAGCTGGGCCTGCAGGCTCTCCAGCCAGCTCTCCAGGGCACAGCAGCTCTGGGCAAACAGCTCAGCTCGATTGGCATCAAAGAGGCTGCGGGCCTTGGCTTGGGTGGTGGTCTCCAGCTCGTCCCAGCGCCTGTGCAGGTCCCCCAGCTTCTCCGACACCAGAGCTTTCAGCTCTGGCTTCTGGAGAGTCAGCTCCCGCCCTTCCTGGAATGCAGGACAGAGAAGGTAAAAGTGCCCAAATTAGCCTGAACTGCAGAGGCTGAGAGCGGACCAGGGGCCTTACCGGCAGCAGAGACCTGAAGTGTGGGCAATAATTCCAAGTCCCTGTGTGTTCTCAGTGACACGCTCTTCTCAGAGGTTTAAAATCCGCCCCCCCTTTTTTTTTTGAGACGGAGTCTCGCTCGTTACCCAGGCTGGAGTGCAATGGCGCGATCTCAGCTCACCGCAACCTCCGCCTCCTGGGTTCAGGCAATTCTCCTGCCTCAGCCTCCTGAGTAGCTGGGATTACAGGCACGCGCCACCATGCCCAGCTAATTTTTTGTATTTTTAGTAGAGACGGGGTTTCACCATGTTGACCAGGATGGTCTTGATCTCTTGACCTCGTGATCCGCCCGCTTCGGCCTCCCAAAGTGCTGGGATTACAGGCTTGAGCCACCACGCCGGGCCTAAAATCCCTTTTAAACCGCTGTTCCCTCACTGCTGATGAACCCCACTCCTCAAGACCCAGCTCAAACAGCATTTCAACAAAGAAGCCCTTGCAATCTCTCTTTAGTCTGGGTTCCTCAGTGCCCGTGGCTTCTGGCGCTATGCTGCATGTTGATTTGAGTTATTTACTATTATTTTGTGTTTCTCAACTTACTACTCTTCACTTCAATGATAGCAAGTGAGTCCCACCTGGTTTCCCCACTTCCAGCTTTTCTGCTTGAGGATTTTTGTGTCTGAGACAGTGAGGGACATGTGCTCTCTTGAACTGCATGGAAGGCAAATTGGAAGAGCCAGAGTTAATGAACCCAGAAGCAGCCCTCAACCAGCAACAGACAAGGAGCTGCCGGATAAATACCCAGCATCCTTGCGCCATGGCTGAGAGTGCTGTGTTCTGTGTTCTATCTATACTATCCCTGGAGTGTCCCAGGAGGGTTGGGTTCCCATTGCCCATGGGGGTAACTGGCATGACTTCCGTCCCTCCTTACCATTCCACTACCCTACTGATGCTTCCCAGGATCACCTCCCTAGAACCACTGTCTCAGGGTCTGCTTCTAGGGGCACCCAGACACTGCCTTCTGGCCATTTTGCAGGTGGCTGTGGTTGTCAGGATGAAGAGCATCAAAGGCTAGCACTGCTTGGGCAGCTTCACAACCTTGAGCACAATCTACACTTCAAAGCACATGCATTGGTGGTCAGGGCTTTGCAGGGGGCTTCTCTCCCACCTCTCCCACCTTCCATGGGGGCCCTGCGCACAGTTTTTTTTTTTTTTTTTTGGGAGTGCAATGGGATGATCTCGGCTCACTGCAACCTCTGCTCCCAGGTTCAAGCGATTCTCCTGTCTCAGCCTCCTGAATAGCTGAGACTACAGGCGTGCACCATCATGCCCAGCTAATTTTTTGTATTTTAGTAGAGATGGGGTTTCACCATGTTGCCCAGGCTGGTCTCAAACTCCTGAGCTCAAGCAATCCACCCACCTCGGCCTCCCAAAGTACTGGGTTTACAGGCATGAGCCACCATGCCTGGCCCCCCTGAACACATCCTGTGCTGCTGCCGGACTCACTCACCCCTTCCTCCCAAACAGGCATTGCCTAGCGTGATTTTCTGTTCAGTTTTCTCTGCCTGGAAGCATATTTCCCTGAGTATCTCCGCTTGTCCGAATTCTACTCATCCTCCATGGATGGCCCTGCATGTTCCAGCTTCTAGAATTTCTGTATCTCCTCTCTCCTTATTCCCCTGGCTTCAGTGGGCTCTCTCTCAGGGCACTCATCAGATTCTGCTCTAAATTCAATTTAGCTACGTGCGTATATGCCTCGTATCGTGGCTATAGCGTTGTTCATTTAGGGTGGAGCCTGCCATAGAATCACCTTTGGACCGATGCAGTGCCTGATACAATGCTTTGCATATAGTAGCACCAAGTAAACATTTGCTGAACTAACGGAAACAACTGAAAGCACACTGGTCTCCTTTTGTCCCAACCATCATGCCCTTGAGGGAAGAAAAGTGTCTTTCAGAGACCTCACAGTGCCTTGCAGAGGGTTGAGCACATACCATGTCCTCTAGGGATACTTGCTGAGCAGATATAAAGTTTTATCTGTCCTCAGCTCTTGAGGAAGAGCTGAGTGGGAGACCAAGAACCAGGGACAGCAAGAGTCAAAAATAAGGATTGGCAGACTACATACAGCCCATGAGGTAATCTGGCCCACTGCCTGTTTTTACAAGTAAAGTCTTATTAGAAAACATCCATGTTTATTCATTCACGTATTCTCTGTAGCTGCTTTTGCACTACAACTGCAGAGATAAGCAGTTGTAGCAGAAACTATATGGATTGCAAAGGCTCAAATATTGACCATCGAGCCCAAACCCTTTCCAGACAAAGTTTGCAGACCCTGTGGAGGAGCGTCATCCTGCTTTGAACTCAGGAACACGATAACTATCGTGTTAAATCCAAGCTGCAGTTTGGCTACCTACTAATTTGTATTTTATCAAGGTTCTGGACTCACTGTCCCACTCTGTCTCCAACAAAGATGTTTGTTTCCCAGGCCATAACTCCACCGTGGAGCTATGACACCAGAAGCCCCACAATCTCTAATGTCCTGGAGCCAAGCCCCTGCCCCCCACCCTGGGGGACCCTGCCCAGAGGCAGCCCCTACAGTACTGCTCACCTTGTCCACCTTGTCCAGCCAGTCTTTGTTGGCGGCCAGCTCAGCCATGAATGCCTGGTGCTTCTGCCACTTGGTGTGCAGGTTGCGGGCCTCATCATAGGACACATCCTGGGCTGTCAGCATCTTCTCATCAATCCAGAGCTTCAGCTGGACCAAACGTAAAACAGGGACAAAGGAGAGAGGGAGCATTTCCAAGGGAGGAAGAGCAGGAAATAAAAGCAGGGACACAGTGAGCCACAAGAAGTGGGCAGCTTGGGAGGAAGCCATGAAGGGATTCACGGTCTCCAGGGACCCCGAGGTGGGCTTATTCTAGGCTCAAGGTGGGAAAGGGATGGCTAGGGAATGTCCCGGGGCCCCAGGGAATGAGGAGCCTCACCTCATGACAATCTTGCAGAAAATGCTGCTGCTCCCGGTTGTCCCGAAGACGGCCCAGAAACTGCTGTGCTGCGTCTTGATTCTTCTTGTGCCTGCAACAACAGCCCCTTGTGAAACCCTAGAACTTGCTGTGAAAGGGTTCTGACCCTTTGGCTAACCGAGGGGCCTCCATTTCTTCTAGGAGAATAACGCCTTCCAGGAGCACAAAAAGGCTACCCAGGAATCCTGACTTACTTTTGGGCCTGGTCAGGGGTGGAACCTCCCAGCCCTCTGCAACCACTTGGGTCTTCCCCGTCTACTTCTCTGTCAGCTCCCGCCTGTCTGTGGCTTTCCTGTGCCACATGCATCTTTGAGGCTACCCTGTTTCCCCCATTCTCCTCTGGCGCCCCTAATTCATAGACGGTCCTCATCAGACCTCCTCTCGATGGAGTCTGCCTTCTCCCGAATCTTGTCAGCATGGATGTTGCCTTCAGACACCAGCTGGCGCCCAGCCTCCAGGAGCCCTCGGATCCGTTCCCCGTTGGCGTCCATGGTGCTCATGAAGTCCTCCAGTTTTTTAATGGCAGCATCAGCAGCCTGGAGTGTCCCTGGCATCTCCGTGTGAGACAGAACATATTCCTGTATGAGAGGGGTGATATTCAGTTCACTTTCCCCAGGACAATTCACCCCCTTCGTAAGGACCCAACCAGGGGCACGACTGAGAGGTAGGGGCCAATCTGTAGACGGGAAGGGTAGGTGGAGAGCTCTGAAGACAGGGAGGCTGCCAGCCAGCGTGGGAGTCTCAGAAAGTCACAGGGAAGCTGGGTGGGAGGACCTTCGATTTCCCAGCCCAAATCCTGTTCTATCTCACTTCTAGCTCCTGATTCCTTTTCTTTAACAGCTACATGACAAACTGGGTTTTCTATTTCTTCTGAAATCAGTTTTAGTAAATTATATCCACATTTTTTTTTCATTCCCATTTTTCTTTTCCTTTCCTTTTTCTTTTTTGAGACAGGGCCCAGGTTGGAGTACAGTGGCATGATCATAGCTCACTACAGCCTCAAAATCCTGGCTCAAGTGATTCTCCAGCCTCAGCCTCCCTAGTAGCTGGGACTATAGGCATGTACCACCATGCTCAGTTAATTTTGTGTGTGTTTAGCGATGGGGGTCTCACTATGTTGCCCAGGCTGGTCTCAAACTCCTGAGCTCAAGTTGTCTCCTGCCTTGGCCCAAAGTACTGGGATTACGGGTGTGAGCCATCCTGTCTGGCCCCCATTTTTCTTTTTAGAAAATTATTATTTTTTCTTTTTTTGAGACGGAGTTTTGCTCATTACCCAGGCTGGAGTACAATGGCGCAATCTCGGCTCACCGCAACCTCTGCCTCCTGAGTTCAAGCAATTCTCTTGCCTCAGCCTCCCGAGTAGCTAGGACTACCGGGGTGTGCCACCATGCCCAGCTAATTTTTCTATTTTTTAGAGACGGGGTTTCACCATGTTGACCAGGATGGTCTCTATCTCTTGGCCTCGTGATCCACCCGCCTCGGCCTCCCAAAGTGCTGGGATAGCCACCGTGCCTGGCCTATTTTTTCTTTAAAAAATTTTTTTGAAGAGACAAGGTCTTGCCATATTGCCCGGTTTGGTCTGAATATTCTTGGCCTCAAGAATGTCCAGAGGCCTCCCAAAGTGCTGGGATTTCAGGCGTGAACCACTGCGTGGCTCCATTTCACTAACATGTCCTTCCTGCCCATCCTGCTTCTTTTTTTGAGACGGAGTTTCACTCTTGTTACCCAGGCTGGAGTGCAAAGGCACGAGCTCGGCTCACTGCAACCTCCGCCTCTTGGGTTCAGGCAATTCTCCTGCCTCAGCCTCCTGAGTAGCTGGGATTACAGGCACGCGCCACCATGCCCAGCTAATTTTTTGTATTTTTAGTAGAGACGGGGTTTCACCATATTGACCAGGATGGTCTCGATCTCTTGACCTCATGATCCGCCCACCTCGGCCTCCCAAAGTGCTGGGATTACAGGCGTGAGCCACCGCGCCTGGCCCCATCCTGCTTCTTAAGCCCCAGCCTCTGGCATCTGCCTCTCCCTCCACCATGTTCCTTCACATTTCCCCAGGTCCCTACTTTCCTCTTCGTCCTGGTGGGGATGGTGCCCTGAAGTCTTACCTGGCTGCTGAGCACGCCCTCAGCCTGACGAGCATCCCGCAGGAATCCCTGGAAGCCGTGGGCCTGGGCCAGGCGGCCTTGTCGGCTCTCCCACATTCGGCCCAGCTCCTCCCAGCCGGTTCCCAGGGCCTCCAGTCGCTGTCGTAGGAAGAGGCACTGGGGATCGGCCTGGTCCCGGGTCACCTCCTCACCCAGGGCCCGCAGCCGGCTGTACTCGCTCTGGGCCCGCTCCACCTCTCCTCGCAGGGCTGCGTGTTGGGCCAGGAGGGCCTCTGCTTCAGGTAGGGTGGCCGGCCCTTCTTCAGAGGCCACAGCAGTCTGAGTGCGGCCTAGCCAGGCCTGGAAGTCATCCAAGCTTCGCAGGAAGTCCTGCAGCCGCCGCGCCTCCCCCAGGGACTCTTCTCGACGCCGCATGGTGGCCCTGAGGTCCTCCCAGCCGGTCTGTACCTCTCCGAGCCGGGAGTTAATGGCTGCTGCCTGAGCAGGATGGCCGGCAGCCAGGGCATTTGCCTCTCGAGTTAGTTCGCCCACCCGGGCAGCAATGGCCTCCAGGTCCCGCTCTGTGCCAGCCAGCTTGCGCTGCAGGGCCAGCACCCCGGCCAGATCGTTGCCTAGGCCCTGGGTGGACTCAATGACCTTGGTCTTCTCTCTCATCCAGGCCTGGGTCTCCGTGCACTCTAAGTGGTAGTTCTGGATGCTCAGGGCTGAGGTCAGAGCTGCCTTCTTGCCGTCTGCCAGGGACCGAAACTGCTGCCACCTGAGAGCAGGAGGAAGGCTCGGCCCTTGCCCAGGCCCAGGCCCAGGCCCAGGCCCAGGCCCAGGCCCAGGCCCACTTGGAAGCTTCTTCCCTGCTCCTGTCTCCCTTGGTGTCTCCCCTTGACTCCTCCCTTTCTAGCCAGCAGCCACTTCAGTCTACCTTGACCCCCTCTCTTGCCTCTTTCATCCTTTTTCCTTCCCCCACACATTTCGGACTGGTTTGCATCCTCCTTTTCAGCCACCCTTCCAGGCCTTACAAATCTTGCCTCCCACTGCTATCCCCATTGCTTCATGTTTTGGTCAGCTCCCCAGTCCTGCCCTCCCAAGCCCACCTGTGGTTAAGCTGTTCCTGGGTGTTGACAATGCGCTCCTTGCCTGGGGGGTTGGCCTTCAGTAACCGCTTGGCAGTGTCATTCACTGCAGTGATTTGCACTGCAAGGGCATTCATTTCAGGCTCCAGGGTCTCGAACCTGAGAGGGTGGAAGAGCCAGGCGTGAACTGTGGGAAGCAGCAATGTGCCCAGTCATTTAAGTCCACCTCTCTTAGACACCCTCGAGAACGCCTCTCCTTCACAAGGAGGCTTATCTATAGGAGTCTCTGGGCCTCTCAGCCTGTGAGGTTTATAGTATCTATGGGTCAAGGGAGGAACTCCCAACTCCCCCAAAACAAGTAGAATAACTATCATCGCTACAGTTGCTCAAAAGAGGTAAAACGTAAAAGTCAAGAACAGACACACAAGTCAAACTAGACCCTGGTGTGGGACCAACACTTTATCACATCATCTCAGCCTCCTGGGACTTGCCCCTTAGCTGCCTATCTGGGTCTTATCCCACTAATGTGTTAGAATATGAAGTAGTAACCAAAAATATTTGTCTAGGGGATGAATATGTGAAGGATAGCTTCTTCCAGGGACATTTTATATTTTGTTTTTGTTTTTGAGATGGGAGTCTCGCTCTGTTACCCAGGGTGCAGTGCAGTGGCGTGATCTTGGCTCACTGCAACCTCCGCCTCCCCGGTTTAAGCAATTCTCTGCCTTGGCTTCCTGAGTAGCTGGGATTACAGGTGCCCACCACCATGCCCAACTAATTTTTGTATTTTTTTTTTTTTTTTTTTTGAGACGGAGTTTCGCTCTTGTTACCCAGGCTGGAGGGCAATGGCGCGATCTCGGCTCACCGCAACCTCCGCCTCCTGGATTCAAGCAATTCTCCTGCCTCAGCCTCCTGAGTAGCTGGGATTACAGGCACACACCACCATGCCCAGCTAATTTTTTGTATTTTTAGTAGAGACGGGGTTTCACCTTGTTGACCAGGATGGTCTCGATCTCTCGACCTTGTTATCCACCCGCCTCGGCCTCCCAAAGTGCTGGGATTACAGGCTTGAGCCACCGCGCCCGGCCTTAATTTTTGTATTTTTAGTAGAGATGAGGTTTCACTCTCTTGGCCAGGCTGATCTTGAACTCCTGACCTCATAATCCACCCTCCTCAGCCTCCCAAAGTGCTGAGATTACAGGTGTGAGCCACTGCACCTGGCCAACATTTTATGTTCTAATAGGGCAGGGTCTGCAAATGTTTTCTGTAAAGGGCTCGATAGTAAATATTATAGGCTTCATGAGCCATGCAGCTGCTATGGCAAATTGAGTCCTGCTGCTGTAGCCTGAAAGCAGCCACAGGCAATACACAAATAGGCCAGTGCAGCTCTGTTCCAATAAAGCTTTATTTACAGAAACAGGCAGCAGCCTGGATTTGGCCCAAGGGTTATAGTTTGTCAACCTCTACATTAGGATACCTTGAAAACAAAAAAAATCTTTAATTATATTTTTATTTATTTAATTTATTTTTTTGAGACAGGGTCTTACTCTGTCACCCAGGCTGGAGTGCAGTGGCACGATCTTGGCTCACTGCAGCCTTGACCTCCGGGTTCAAGCAATCCTCCTACCTCAGCCTCCCCAGTAGCTGGGACTACAGGTGCCCACCACCATGCCCAGCTAATTTAAAATTTTTTTTTTGTAGAGATGGAGTCTTGCTATGTTGCCCAGGCTAGTTATGAATTCCTGGACTCAAGTGATCCTCCTGCCTTCACCTCCCAAAGTGCTGGGATTACAGGTGTGAGCCACCAGGCCCGACCTAATTACATTTTTTTAAACACCAGAAAATTTGATTACACATTGATCATACATCATATCAAGAAACTCCTAATTTTGACCTATGTGATAATGGTATTGTGGTTCTATAAAAAATATTTTAAGATTTATTGGCCGGGTGCGGTGGCTCACGCCTGTAATCCCAGCACTTTGGGAGGCCGAGGCGGGTGGATCACGAGGTCAGGAAATCGAGACCATCCTGGTCAACATGGTGAAACCCCGTCTCTACTAAAAATACAAAAATTAGCTGGGCATGGTGGCGCGTGCCTGTAATCCCAGCTACTCTGGAGGCTGAGGCAGAAGAATTGCTTGAACCCAGGAGGCGGAGGTTGCGGTGAGCCAAGATCGCGCCATTGCACTCCAGCCTGGGTAACAAGAGTGAAACTCCGTCTCAAAAAAAAAAAAAAATACTGACAAAGATTTATTGAATAAATGATTTTAAGATTTATTATTCTGTATATAAAGCTATTTCAGTGTCTCTGTCTAAAAGGTTTATAACTTCAAAACCTCAGCTATTTTAAGTCCACACAGACAATTTAAAAATAATATATTATAGGTACGAATGCTTCCTCGTATTTCTTAAAGGATGCACCGTGAAGAATGTAGGAGGGATGTGCTAATATTGGGGACTTGTTTTTTAAAAGGGCGGAGAATCAAATAGAGCAAGATATTGACAATGACCAAATCAGGGCCATGTGTGTAGAGGGGTTTGTTGTGAAATGTCTCTATTTGTGAGCATGGTTAACATTTTTCATTAAAACTAGAAACGGACCACCAGTAAGACTCAAAGAGGTGAGGTGGGCAGTTCATGGAGGGACTCACCACCCACAACCCGGCCCCCGCCGCCTCCCAGGGCCAGTCCCACTGGGAGCCCAAGGGGCCTACCTCTGTTGCACGACCTCCAGGTCTTCCAAGCGCTCAGGCAGGGCCAGCCCGTTGAGCCACTGCTCCTTCTCCTCCACCCAGAGCCCGCAGGCCCCGGCCTCACTGAGCATGGTGTAGAGCGTCAGGGCGGCCTCCAGGGCCAGTGCTCGCTCTCTTGCCCGGGCCTGCAGCTCATCGTAGTGCCGTTCCAGGGAGGGCACCCGGCCCTGCACCTCGGGCGTGTGGCTCAGTGCAGGAGGCAGGGCTACTGCCTGTTCTCTCAAGGCGTCCAGGGTTGGCCGGTGGCCTCGGATCTCCTCCTCCAGGGCCCGATGCTGCCTGGCCAGAGCCTGTGTGGAGAACTCGTCGTGCCCCAGCTCGGGGCTGGACACCAGGCGCAGGGCATCTACCAACCAGGCCTCCATGTCGTTTGCGTCAGCCTGGAACTGGTAGAGGCTGGCGGCTTGGGCCAGCCTCTGGGCACGCTCCTCGGCCAGGGCCTCTAGCCGCTCCCACTGGGCTTGGAGCTCAGCTGCACGGGCAGAGGCCTGGCTTGCTCCAGGGTGACCCTCGGCTACCAACTGCTGGCCCTGCTCCAGGGTGAGCTTCAGGGGCCCCAGCCGGCCGCTCATCTCGCCCCGCAGGGCTGTGTGCTTGTTGAGCAGGCGGAGGACACCGGTCAGGTCCCGGCCCGTGTCGGCTGAGGCCAGGAGGTGCTGCTGCTCCCGTACCCAGGCCTCAGCCTCGCCCACCTCCCAGAGGAAACGCCAGAGCCGCCGTGATTCCTCCAGCCGGGCCCGCCTCGCTGCTGCCAACTCACACAGCGCCTCATAGCTCTGCTCTAGTTTGGCCACCCGCTCCGACACCAGCTGCGGGTCACAAGGTCTATAATCTGAGAAAGTGACAGGAGAGGGTCAGAGTGGTAACTGAGCCCTCCAGCTGCTCACCACCCACTGCACTCTCTTGGGCTTCCCTCCCTGCCTCTAGCTCTGTCACCATCGTCTGCCCACCATCTTTCCTGTCTCCAGGTTTCCCAAGCCTTCCACCTGGGCTCTTGATGTACTCCCTCCCAGCCCCTCCCTCTCCAGGGCCTTCCCTGAGACTTTTCACCTTTCCCTGGGTTGCAGAAGCGCAGGGCAGAGGCACTGACGGCCCGCACCCTCTCGGCCTGCACGGCGATGTCTGCTTCTACCAGCTCGTGAAGCTGCAACAGGTCCTCCACTCCAGCCAGGTGCTTGCCCAGGTCCTGAGACTGCAGCCGGCCCTGCCAGGCACACATGGAGTGCAGATGCTCACCTGAGCATTCATGTGCCAACCTGGCTGCATCTTCCTTCCAACCTCTCCGTGGCTCTAGGTGTTGCAGCCAGTTGAGAAACCTGCTTGCTCACATACACTGGGATACCCCAGTTCTGCCCTGGCACCCCGACCTCCTTATCCTTAACTCCCCTGATGTGGAACAATGTTCCAACTCCTGCTCTTGGAAGTTTTGCTATGACTGATCTCAGCCTCAGAATCATCGACACCTTCCTGTCGCCACCGCTCCGCCTCAGCACCCAGCAGCCTTCCTTCTGCAGCTCTCCCCTACCTACCCTCCTGGCTGCTGCTCGCCTGGGAGATGGCAGCAACCTCTAACAGGTTTCATTCTCACGCTGCCTGCCCACGGGCCTTCTTCAGAGGAGCCAAAGTGACCTTTTTATAAACGTAAGGTACAATCAAGTCTCTCCCCTTCTTAAAACCTTCTAATCACTTTATTTTTTTTCTTTTTTTTTGTTTTTGTTTTTTTTGAGACAGAGTTTCACTCTTGTTACCCAGGCTGGAGTGCAATGGCGCGATCTTGGCTCACCGCAACCTCCGCCTCCTGGATTCAGGCAATTCTCCTGCCTCGGCCTCCTGAGTAGCTGGGATTACAGGCACGCGCCACCGTGCCCAGCTAATTTTTTGTATTTTTAGTAGAGACGGGGTTTCACCACGTTGATCAGGATGGTCTCGATCTCTTGACCTCGTGATCCACCCGCCTCGGCCTCCCAAAGTGCTGGAATTACAGGCGTGAGCCACCGTGCCCGGCGTTATTTTTTTTCTTGGCTCACTGTAACCGTCACCTTCAAGCGATTCTCCTTCCTCAGCCTCCCTGAGTAGCTGGGATTACAGGCACCTGCCACCACACCTGGCTATTTTTTGTATTTTGGTGGAGATGGGGTTTTGCCATGTTGGCCAGGTTGGTCTCGAACTCCTGACCTCAGGTGATGCACCTGCCTCGGCTCCCAAAGTGCTATGATTACAGGCGTAATCATACTGCGCCTGGCTCTTTTTAATTAATTATTTATTTGAGACTGAGTCTCGCTCTATCGCCCAGGCTAGAGTACAGTGACACAATCTCAGCTCACTGCAACCTCTGCCTCCTGGGTTCAAGTGATTCTCCTGTCTCAGCCTCCTGAGTAGTCTCAGAGACTACAGGCGCCCACCACCACGCCTGGCTAATTTTTGTATTTTTAGTGGACATGGGTTTCACTATGTTGGCCTGGCTGGTCTTGAACTCCTGATCTCAAGTAATCTGCCCGCCTCGGCCTCCCAAAGTGCTGGGATTCCAGGCATGAGCCACTGCGCCTGGCCCCTTTTAATCACTTTAAAGGATCCATGTTACTTGGATTAAAATCCAAACTCCCTGACCAGGCTGTAAGGCCCTAGTGGGCTGGCTGCACCGTCCCAAATCTCAGTCCACAGCCCCTACTCCTCGTGCTCACAGCCCACTGGCCTTCCTTCTGATCCTGAACACACCATGCTGGTCCAGGCTGAGGGCCTGTGCCGGGCTGTTCCTTCCACCCAGAATGTTCTCTCCTCACAGCTCCCGTGCTGGCTCCTGGCCACTATTCTGGTTTCGGCTTACATGGCATTTTCTCAGAGGCCTTGTCTGACCAGCCCCTCACACCACCCTGTTCCGGTTTCATCACTGGTTTTATGGCCCCTGCTCTTTTGTTTATAGAAAAGTCCGTGAGTTTTGTCATCAGCCTCCTCCATCTAGAACATGAACTCCATGAACTGGAGATGGGGCCCTGACTGGCTCATACTTCACAGAGATCAGCCGAGCAGACGAGCGAATGCACCACTATGGGGCTCCCTCGACTCTTGCTTACCCGTATCCCACCCGGCAGGCCGCACTGGTACCTTCATCTCTTCCATCCAGTCCATGAGGTAGAGCAGGTCCTGGAGCACCTTCTGCAGCTCCAGGTTGAGGAGGAGCCGCTCCCGCCGGGCAGCTACCATCTGCCGCAAGAAGTCCCAGAGCCGCGCCACGTTGTGCTGCCGAGCGGAGATGCGCTTGATGTCATGGTAGCGCTCGGCGGCCAGCTCTGCAGCCACAGCATCCACCGCCTGCACCCGGCCACTGTAGGCCACAATGTCCGTCTCGATGGCTTCATGCTTCCGCACTGCTGCCTCAACAGCCGCCAGCTCCAGCCCAAAGTTGTCCTGTGGCAGGGGCAGGGAGGGGAGGTGTGGGGACCAAGGGACAATGCTTCTGCCCGTTCCTCTGTCCCACAGGGCACTCAGGCTGCAAAATGCCAGCTCCACACGGTGGCTCTATGTTCCCTCTCTATTCCACCCCATCCTGTCTCACCAACCCTCTCTCGTCCCAGCCTCTGGCCCTTTGCTCACAGGCCTCTGGGCCTTTTTACCCACATGATGGATTTCGTGTTTCATTGTCCCCCTACCGCTTCCCTCAGGGCTTCTTATCCACCTTGTCTGTCTCCCAGTTCTGAGCAGCCTAAGCATCCCAAGAGCCTCGAGTCCTACCTGGGATACGAGGCGCTGGTTCTCGCTGAGCCAGGTCTCCCGCATAGCGGCCTTGCGGTCGAAGCGGGCGGCTAGCTGCTCTAGCTTCTCCTGGCGGATGAGCTCAGTGCGCAGGGCCAGCTCCCGCTCATGTTCCGCCTTCTCCAGCCGCTCCCAGGCCTGCGTGGTAGGGACAGGGTTAGTGGAAAGGACAGGGCGGGGAGGGTTCAGCAGGGCTGGAGGCACAGGGTAAGTCCCATGGAAGCTCCATCTGGTGGATCCATGGAATGCAATGGCTGAGACGCCTGTGTGTGGAAACAGGAAATGGCAGTGCTGGGAGTGAAGCCATGTAGAAGCTTCTGGAAAAGGGCTAAAGGAAGCAGGAGCAGTGGAAACCATCTAATTCTTTTGTGTTGGCAGGACTGTGCGTTAACCTTATTTTTACTTTTAGTAATCTTATAACATTGTGAAAAAAATAAAAGAAGGGATAGTGAGCTGGGGACAGGTTGAATAAGCTGAGGGACTTGGGGCATAATTTCCTTAAGTGACCTCATACGGAGAGTCAGACAAAGGGGCAAAGGGCCGTGTGCCTGAGAAGACAGGAGAATGACGTCTGGCACAGTGTGGGCAGCCAGGTGGAGTGTTTGAGTTTCAAGTTGGGGCAGCAGATAGCAGAGCTTGGTGAAGGTTGAGAAGGCCCTGGGTTTGGGGATGTGTGTGAGGCGTCTGGGCCAGGGGCTGCCCTGAGGGTGCGTGGCCTGTGGGTAACACGGACCTTGTTGATGTCTGAGATGAGCCGGCCCTCACGGGGTGTGTAGACCTTCTGGTTGTTGGCCCGGAGCTTGCTCTGGATGGTGAAGAGCAGCACTTCCAAGTTCCCTTTCTCGGTAAACCTGAGTCAGGAGGCCGGGTTGGGGTCAGAATTAAAGCCCACGAGGGTCACAAAGACTCTTTACTCTTCAAAATGGATGTCCTGTGTTGCCTTCCTTCTTACAAAAGCAATACAACCTCTTTGTGTGGAAGCCAGAAAATACTAATACTAGCAAACCAAAAGAACACCATTTTATTTGACTTTGAGATGGAGTCTTGCTTTGTCACCCAGGCTGGAGTGCAGTGGTGCGATCTGGGATCACTGCAACCTCTGCCTCCGGGTTCAAGTGATTCTCTTGCCTCAGCCTCCCAAGTAGCTGGAATTACAGGCATGCACTGCCACACCTGGCTAATTTTTGTATTTTTAGTAGAGACGGGGTTTCACCATGTTGGCCAGGCTGGTCTTGAACTCCTGACCTCAAGTGATCCACTCACCTTGGCCTCCCAAAGTGCTGGGATTACAGGCGCGAGCCACTGCACCCGGCCTAAATAATTCTTTTATAACCTATTTCCTCGCTTATTTTTCATGATCATCTTTCCATGTCAATAAATGCATTTCTTTAATATCCCTTTCAGTGGCTGGCCTGTGACTTATTTTTCTTTTACAGTGGTTGTGTTGGTGAACATCCTTGAAGCTATACCTTTGTTTAATGTGCGGAAGATGACTTCCTGGGTTAAAGGGTATACCTTAAATTATTCCTTGGAATGTACAGAAACAGTTGTTTCCTGGACTAATATTAGTTTCAGAGCTGAAATATATTAGCTCCAATAGAGCTCCATGACAGCATAAATGCAGACGTTTTGGCAGGTACTGAACAGAATTGCCTAAGAGCAATTACACACTTGGAACAGTTAATTGCTAAAATATAGAAATGATAAGAACCTCTGAAATTCTCATGTTACCAGCCATACCCACATTGCTGGTTGTGACTTTCCTGTCAGGTCCAGTCCCCTCTATCCCTACGCTGGGATTGGGTTACCATGACACTCCAATCAGTAATCTTATTTGATGAATTGCACTGGCTCAACACACCATAGCGATCATTTCCACAGCATAATTTTTTTTTTTTTTCTTTTTGAGACGGAGTCTTGCTCTGTCACCCAGGCTGGAGTAGAATGGTATGATGTCGGCTCACTGCAACCTCTATCTCCCAAGTTCAAATGATTCTCTTGTCTCAGCCTCCTGAGCAGCTGGGACTACAGGCATTTGCCACCATGCCCAGCTATTATTTTTGTATTCTTAGTAGACACAGGATTTTACAATGTTGGCCAGGCTGGTCTTGAACTCCCAACATCAGTAGAGATAGGGTTTCACCATGTTGGCCAGACTGGTTTCTGGTGATCCACTTGGCCTCCAAAAGTGCTGGGATTATAGGTGTGAGCTACCAAGCCCAGCCCGTAGCATGATATTTTTTTTTTTTTTTTGAGACGGAGTTTCGCTCTTGTTACCCAGGCTGGAGTGCAATGGTGTGATCTTGGCTCACCGCAACCTCCGCCTCCTGGGTTCAGGCAATTCTCTTGCCTCAGCCTCCTGAGTAGCTGGGATTACAGGCACGCGCCACCACGCCCAGCTAATTTTTTGTATTTTTAGTAGAGACAGGGTTTCACCATGTTGACCAGGATGGTCTCAATCCCTTGACCTCGTGATCCACCCACCTCGGCCTCCCAAAGTGCTGGGATTACAGGCTTGAGCCACCGCGCCCAGCCCGGCATGATTTTTAAGAATGGCTAATCATTAAAAAATTTTATTTTGTAACAAGTATGTTGTTTGGATGCTTCTGGCACGGATAATCTCTGCTGCATTCCTGTATTGCCAAATTTCCCTCCTGGAAGGCTGCCCTAATTTAGGCTTCCTCTTGTGGGAGCACAGTTTAGGGCAGGGTGGGGCCCAGGGGACACCTACTTGGGCGGCTTCTCCACAGTGCGGTAGGAATTGAAGGACTGCAGCTGGTTCTGGACCCCACTCAGGGAGTTGGCCAGCTGCCTGTCATTGAGGGTCACAATCGTTTGCTCGATCCACTGTAGCAGCTCGGAGGCCAGGGACTCGTACTTCTCCACCAGGCGCTCTGCCTCCATGGCGTGGTCCAGCACCTGTGAGACAGAAGACAGGGACATGGCAGGCCCAGCCACAAGGTCCCTGGCCCAGTCCTGCAGCTCTACCCTGCCCCTGCACTGGGGGAGTAAGACCCCTGGGCCGGGCCTCCGCTGGCTTTTACACCTACTGCTCATGGACAATACCTTGCCAATTCTCTTGCCTTCTACTGCCAGGGCCTTCATCTTGGAGAAGTAATGGTAGTAAGTAGCCACATAGGTAATGATTGACTTCTCATCTGGCTGGTCCACATTCACATCTGCAAGAGAGGACTATTCGGGTCAGGCCTCACTTACCCCAAACCTGGGGCCCGCCCAGTCCTGCAAGGCTGACATCTCTCCATCCCCTTTTAGAGCAAAATGACAACTCAGCCATTCAAATTAAAAGGGCACCAAAAAGCTCACCTTTTTTCCCCCTTCTCCTGGAAACAAGAAGGGCCCTCCAAGCAGAGCACAAACCCCAGAAGCACAAGAAGGCTTTTATCCAGAGTTCCCCATGGAGACAAAATTAGTTGTTTGGAGAAGAAAAGAAACAGCATTCCTATGTGGGGATGGATCACGGACTTTTAGGCTGGAACAATGTCTAAGATGTCAATGGAGGCCAGGTGTGGTGGCTCACACCTATAATACCAGCACTTTGGGAGGCTGAGGCAGGCAGATCACGAGGTCAGGAGTTTGAGACAATCCTGGCCAACATGGTAAAACCCCGTCTCTACTAAAAACACAAAAATTAGTTGGGCGTGGTGACATGCACCTGTAGTCCCAGTTACTCGGAAGGCAGAGGCAAGAGAATCACTTGAACCCAGGAGGTAGAGGTTGCAGTCAGCCGAGATCGTGCCACTGCACTCCAACCTGGCAACAGAGAGAAACTCTATTGCAAAAAAATAAAAAAAAGATGTCAATGGATTCAGGGGCAACAGAACAGAGGGTATGAACTAAGTCTCCTGAACTTAAGATGCTCAAGGCATTCGGGACTGTGATCCCCACAGCACAGTGGGGACAGAGGCCAGCTCTCAGCATCATTTCCAGGTGTGATCATGCCATATCTAACCTCAATCCCAAAACTCAGCTGTGGGCCCAAGGAGGGGAGTGTCTTTCAAGCTGATTAGCTTCCACCACACAACCGAGGCTGACCATGACCTGAAATCTGTGGGTTCTCTTAAACAGGCCAAATTTTATCCTAAAGGTAAGATTATGAGACCAGAAGCCTCTGCCCATTTCTGGAAACATGCAGGCAGGCAGAAGCCACTGAAGTCATCTCGGAAAGCTGCAGAACACTTATTTCCAGGTTCTGCATTACAGCCATGCTCCCCAGAGGCTCTCCAAGGAGCACTGCATGTAGTCTATGTCTGTCTGTCACTAGCTCACTGACACATGTCATTCTGGAATAAAAGGTCCCAGGTGATAGGACTACAGGTAGGATGGAAAACAGGGAGAAAATGGCCAACACCAAAAACCACCCACGGACTTTAAGGAGCACCTCCAGCAGAGGAGTCACCGGGTTCTTCTCTCCTCCCTATTCTGGCTGCACCAAGATTGGTCTCCACTCTCCCAGAGACAGCGGAGGAGACAGGCTGCCTGAATGCCAATCTCAGCTCCATCCGCCGGAGGACCTGGGCAAGTTGCTTACCCTTTATAGACCCCCATCTTCTCTTCTATAAACTAAGGATAACAACAATACTGATTTCAAAGGGGTATTGTGAAGATTAATTAAAGCATGTCAAGCGCAGAACCAGATACCGAATAAGAGCCCTGTTACTGATCTCATCAGCATTATGACCAGAAGCACAGGAACCAATCAGCAGGGTCAGCTGACCACAGGCCAGTTCTGGGTGAGAGTGCAAGGTCATAGAGCTTAAGTTTTTTTCTTAAAAATTGTTTTTAAAAAATAGAGACGAGTCGGCCGGGCACGGTGGCTCAAGCCTGTAATCCCAGCACTTTAGGAGGCCGAGGCGGGTGGATCACGAGGTCAAAAGATCGAGACCATCCTGGTCAACATGGTGAAACCCTGTCTCTACTAAAAATACAAAAAATTAGCTGGGCGTGGTGGCGCATGCCTGTAATCCCAGCTACTCAGGAGGCTGAGGCAGGAGAATTGCCTGAACCCAGGAGGCGGAGGTTGCGGTGAGCCGAGATCGCGCCATTGCACTCCAGCCTGGGTAACGAGAGCAAAACTCCGTCTCAAAAAAAAAAAAAAAAAAATAGAGACGAGTCTCACTGTTGCCCAGGCTGGAGTACAGTGGCTGTTGATAGGTATGATCTCACTACTGATCAGCATGAGAGTTTTGACCTGCTCCATTCTGAATGGACTGGTTCACTCCTCCTTAGACAACCTGGTGGTTGCCTGCTCCCAGGAAGTCACCAATGCTGAATGTAGTGTGGACACCTGATCAGCATAGCCCACTGCAGCCTAGAACTCCTGGGCTCAAGTGATCCTCCCCCATCAGCCTCCCTAGCAGCTAGGACTATAAGCAGGTGCCACCGTGTGGCCAGCAACATGTAGCTTAATTTAGAATCCTAGAATTTTAGAAGGGCTCTCAGAGACCAATTCTCTCTTTTAAGAGATGAGGGACCGGGTGTGGTGGCTCACGCCTGTAATCCCAGCACTTTGGGAGGATGAGGTGGGTGGATCATGAGGTGAGGAGATTGAGACCATCCTGGCTAACATGGTGAAACCTCATCTCTACTAAATATACAAAAACTTAGCTGGGCATGGTGGCATGTGCCTATAGTCCCAGCTACTCAGGAGGCTGAGGCAGGAGAATTGCTTGAACCCGGGAGGCGGAGGTTGCGGTGAGCCAAGATCGTGTCATTGCACAACAAGAGCGAAACGCTGTCTCAAAAAAAAAAAAAAAAAAAAAAGAAAAAAAAAGAGAGATGAGGAAACTGAGTCACAGAGAGGCTAGCCACTGGCTCCAAGCCACAAAGCTCCTCGGTGCTCTGCCTGGGATACAACCCATAGCCCAGGGCTCTTTCTGTCACTGGGCTGCCTTTCTTCCTACCTACAGCCTTTTTCCAAAAGAACTGAGAAATGATTTTCATACCATAAAATTCACCCTTTTAATGTATATAATTCAGAGGTTTTCAGTGTGGAAAAAAAAAATATATATGTATATATTTAGGGGGGCAGTAATGGGGTCTCACTGTGTTCCAGGCTACTCCTGGGCTCAAGCAATCCTCTTCCCTTGGCCTCCCAAAGTGCTGGGTGTGAGCTACCACGCCTGGCTGGTTTTTAGTATATTTACAAGGTTGTGTAACCATCACCACCATCTAATTCCAGAACATTTTCTTCCCCCAACAAAGCCGCCCCTGTATCAGTCGGTGGTCACTCCATGTCTTTCCTCCTCATCCCCTGGCAACCCCTGATCCACCTCCTGTGTCGACCCTGCCACCTCTTTTTCACATAGCTCTGGCCCCACCTTCAGGATCCAGCAGCTTGGTAAGTCCCAGCTCCTTTTCAGCTACATTAAATGCATTCTGCAGATTGTAGTGTGCATTACACTTCTTCAGGGACTCAAAATCCAGCAGGTCTGGCCTGGGTGGGGAGGCAAAACAGAAGGAATCAGAAACATCTGAGATCATAAAGAGGAAGGGGAAACCCACTCCAATCTTTATCCCTAAGTCACCGACCCAATTTTGTCCAGAAGTAGCATCCCAAACCCACACTGCTGCTCGCAGCCCCTCCCGGAACTGCCTCCCCTGCTTCCCATCACAGCGCTCTGTGCAGCCCTGCACCCCCACGTTCTGGTTCTGCTCCGAGCGCTGTTCCTTCCTTCTGACTGTTGTGCAGCTCAGCTCATCTCTGTCTACACATGTGCCCCCTAGGTCACTAGCCGACCCAGCACTCTGCTGCATCTGCTAACCCTATCTTCTCACCGGTGTTTATGCACGATGGCGTTGAAGGCTAGTCCATCTCTCCAGCTGGTGGTGAAGTTGTGTACATTGACGTTGGGATACCTATAAACAGAGATCCGGATAATGGTGAGTAGGGCCGAGCCCTGGTCTGACTCCAGGGCAGTCATCAGCTCATCGTTCCTGGAGCCTAGCACAGCCTTGGGGTCGCTGACCCTCCAGTACCTTATGCCCGGGACATCCTTACCCTGCGGTCTTCATCTGGCACCACAGAAGCAAGGCATCCTTGGCCGACTTCTTCTCCTTGTTGTCTTCTGTCTCCACACTGATGTCTTGGATCTAGGAAGGAAGCAAGCAGGGTCCTCACTCCCTGGACAGGAATTCCTGGTGTTATCAGAGATGCTCAGCTAAATGTCAGAAAATCGCTCTTTTGACTGTGGTAAGGCAAGGGACCACAAAACACTGGGTGCAAGAGATCTGAGGCAGCAGATTAGGGTAGGATGCTGGAGAATGGGTGTGCCCCTGAGTGGAAGGTGCTGGTTCCTCCAGGCAGGGAACTCTGCAGGCAGAGGAGTGAACATTTTCTGAGAGCCGGCTCTCCAAAGGGAAGCTGATAGAGCCGGGGATGGAAAGGGGTGATCGGGAACGCTGTGACGGCATGAGGATACTGGGGCATGGGAAGGAGGAGGGTGATTGTTCCACTGGGGGAGGCCAGCAGAGTTTATGGAAGGGGATTGGGGCTGGTGACCAGACCCTCTGAAGTTCCCAAACCCTCTGTGGTGAATGACCAGTTTGTAAAACTTCTAGTCCCTTGTGGACCAACCTGTAGTCCTATTGCCTATGACCAATATACAGACCAGCACAAGGGAACTTGCCATAGGGGTTTAACATTCACCCAGACTGGTTTCTACCCTGTTGAAGGAGGGGAGTCCACTGATCTGTGCTTGGATAGCGCCGCAATGGCAACTGCTACACAAGGTTCTAGATCCTTCGTCTTTGCGTTTGTTGTGTCATGGGCCAGCAGTAACAGTTTGCAGTGCAAAACCGATGCAGGAATCTCACCGTGTGACAGTGTGCTGGGGTACCTGGAATCGAAGGATGATGGTCCAGACCAGCCCAAGGGTCAGGCGGTGGTTTCCATCCACGATGTCATGGGAGCCCATGTTTTCCAAGTGCACTTTTTGCTCCTTGAGGAACTGCAGTGCCTTGTCCACGTTCTCCAGGCAGTGGATCCGCATGCGGCCCTTTGTGGGCTTTGGCTGTGGAGGGACGGGGGCGCGATGGCACGGGACTGTGGGTTTCTGCCTCCTTCCCCAGCCTTCCCAGGGCCTGGGTTTGCACACCTTCCCCATGACCTCCCTCAGTAACATGGGCACAGCCCCAGGGCTGGAGCCAAAGCTGAGGTTACAGATAAGGCTTGGGCAGATTAAGATTCCCAAGGGAATTAATTGCACCCAGAGTAGGTGGGAGAAGAAATGTTTTCAATGGGGCCACTGTTCCTGTCTCCATGAAGCAATGCTTCTACATAATCCAAGTGGCAAAGCCTCCTGAAATGATCCCATCCTCTGGGCAGAGGGAGCCACTGCTTCCCGCCCTGTGCTGGCACTCTGAGGGCTGTTTCCCCAGCTGGTTCCCTTGGCTACTTTTCTGAGGTCCCCTCTTCCCTTCCTGACCATGGCTCACCAGTGTCTCTCCTGAGAGCACCTCGAGGAGCCTCAGCAGGTTGCGCCCATCCCGGAGGTCACTGTACAGGTCCCCCACCCGGCACGTGACCCGGGCCAGGTGCGAGTTCACCCACTTGGTGAAGGTTTTCTTCTGCACGGCTTCTCGCTCATCTGTGGTGGCAACATGGGGTTATTTCTGTCCTTCGAGTTCAGTATGCCTGCTTCTAAACACCAGTTGGCAGGGGTGGGAAATGGGAAGTGAGGTCCTCTAAGGAGGAGGAAGGGAAGGAAGGTGACCGGGAGGAAAACCCGTAACTTTGAATGAGCTCATAAGCAAGGTAGAGAAGAAAGATGAAAGACAGAAAATAGGCTTTGAGAAGAAAGGATGAAGACATCGGAAGCCGTGGGACATGCAGGGAGGGGCTGGGACATGAATGAGTCGTGTAAGTGGTGGAACGCTGGTCAAGTGACTTCATCCATCAGAGCCCCAATGTCCTCATCTGTAAAATGGGAATGTTATTTTCTACTTCAATAGGTCATTGTGTTGATTGAATGAGATAAGATATATAAAACACCTAGTTGGTGCCTGGCACAAAATGGCTCCTTGGTGAATGGCTGTTATAAAGCAGTGTGATCTGACCTGAAGGAAAGCAAGAGCCGCCTGGGGCGGGTGGGAGGTATGGCTGTTCTCTTTTGGTTGCGGACAAAGGAGTGGGTGTGGGCTAAAATTATAGCAGCAGCTCTTCCAAGTGGTCATTAGGACTTGGCGGTATAGAGTCTGCAGGCCTCCTGAGTCAGCTTACTGTCCTTGGATAACTTAGAGAAAAGGCAGGCCCCTCTGCTTTGGGGGCTGGGGATGGTACATTCAGCTGGTTTCAAGGGGATCCAGTTCCAGGATGTAAATACCCCATTGCTCAGAAGAACAGGATGTTGAGAGTTGGGAATTGGGAAAACAGTGAGCCCAGGAAATATGAGGGGGAAAAGCCAGGCAGAGTTAGGCACCAACCTCCAAAAAAATTAGGCAATGCCCTGCTGCCCAGTCCACGGTGGCAGGGGGAGCTACTGAAGAGGGGAAGTAAGTATTAGAAAAATAAAAATTAAGAATATTCTAAGTGACAAAGTGAAGGCATCAGAAGCTGCTTTGGTGATGAGAATTTCTGCCACTTCCCCAGAGAGAGCCCTGTGCAAGGACCCAACCCAAGTGGCTGGGGTCTGAAGAGTCACTTTTGCTCCCATCTTAGCATCAGCATCTCAGAAACCGGAAAGACTCATCCCTTAATCTCACATTCCTAAACACCTCACCCATAAGACACAGCAACACACCCATGTCACTCCCTGTCTCTTACCTTCAGCCACTGTACTGGCACCAAACCTGGGGTCCTAGCAATGACGTGAGACAGCCCCATGTTCCCCAGCACCCATGAAACCAAGGGAGCCTTGGTGCTTCCTGGCAGGTCTGAGCCCGGGGGTGGGGGGCAGGGAGGGGAGCCTAGAACACAGGCCATTGCTAGATCCAGGGGACTGCCATGCGGCTGGGCACCCTGAGGTGAGGCCATTTTGGCACACAGGCAGAAGACACAGAAGTAGTGGCACCTAGAAGGACAATGGGCAAAGCCAAGCACCAGAAACAAAGTGTCACATCACAAGACGTCCACAGCATCCCTAGATCCTTACACACATACACAACAGTGACTCCCAGAAACACACCTAAGTGCTTGTGCCAGAGTGAACACACACCTGCTCAGACATCTACCTGGGCCTGTTTGCACAAATCCTCTCTCCTTCGAGACACTCCTCTCTGCTTCCAGACACACTGTATCCTTGCACACATTCAGATGCCTGCTCAGAAGCCCAGAAAACACCATCTCCAGGTCCCTGGGCCTGGCTCACTCCTCCTCCTCCCCTACCTGCCCTGGTGGGTGCTCTACTGACAGATCCAGATCTGCCTCAGAGGCACTGCTGGGGCCTCCCCGGTGCTGGCACCCCTGAGCCCCCTATGGCTGGTTGCCTTTGCTCCACGCAGCACCTCGAGGCCCGGCAGTCACACCCACCCACGTCATCATACACGGCCCCTGCCAGCGGGTCCAAGCCTTTCCCCATTCTGTTGACATCCGTGTATTTTCCGGCCTCTTGTAATTATCCCCTCTAAGCTGTATCACGTTGTCTCCCAACACAAACACTGGCATCACACCGTGTCCCGTGCAGGGTCCTCAGCTCCGGCCACTCTCGTCACACCCAGATCCCTGTCACCCAGGTTCAGCTGCCCCCACAGGGACCTTGGGCCTTACCTTGCAGCTGTTTGAAGCGTCCTTCCAGCACACTGGCATACTGAGCAGGGTTGATGAAAGCAGCTGGTGAGAGCAGGAGGCCCCCGGGATTCTGGGCCCCTTCCACAGCCTCATAATAAAATTCGCTGGCCCCATGAAGGCCATTCCCATGCACCCTGCTCACTCCATTCCCATTCATGCTGCCAACTGCTGGCTACAGAGCCCAGGGCCCAGAGTCCATGCTCCCTGTAGGCAGGGGGCCAGTTTCTGTTCCCCAGTGGGACCTCAGGCTGGAGTCCAGGGTCAGAATTTGGGAATGGTGGGAATTTCAAGGAGTGGCAAAAGGAGCTACGGGATGTCCCAAGCTCCTGAGACAGTGAGTGGGGCACACCTGGCTGTGGCGAGAGGAGACGGAGGCGGCTCCAGACAAACAGGTTGGACGGTATTGGGGAGGGGAGGGAGGTGGAGCGTGGCCAGCGGGGCAGGGCCAGGCCCTGCGGGGCGGCGGCAGAGGGCACTGGAGCACCTCCGACACCCGCCCTTCAAGCCCCAAGTTACTTAAGAATACTCAAGATCCACGAGGGGTCCCCCAATGCAAACTCCTGTTTCCCAAAGGTTTGCAGGTATGTCGAGGGCAACCTCACTCTGGCTGACTGGGAGGTCATTCTCCAGGACCTGTGAGCTTTGAGTCCCAGCTCAGAAACAGACAAAGAGGAATCTGGAAACGAGGAGATCCTTGAAGAGGAAAAGGCAGGCACTGTGTGAGGCATTTTCTTTCACTCCCTCGCCTGTGAAATGGGCACTGTTACCATCCTTTCCACTTGTTTATCACCACCTCCAGTGCCAGCCCCTGCCCTGCCCTCCAGCTCCCCAGGGCCCTCCTCCACCAGGCCATCCTGGCCCCCAGACACCCTGCTGCTGGGCACATCTTCCAGGTGCCCTTCTACCTCACTCTGGGCTTCAGCACTTGTCATGTGCAGCCCACACTTGCCCCTCCCCATTTTCATTCATTCAGTGTTTATTTGATACCTACTGGTTGGAGGCACAGTGCTAGGCAAAACCCATGCAGAGCTGCCTCTTTGAGAGCCCAGTTTAGTGATGGAGATAAACACCCAATGAGAGCACGAGGTGGCACAGAGGTGTGCACAGACCCGGTGACAGCCCTGGGTGGCACGTGTTATATGCAACCAGACATGGTGACAGTCCTGGGTGGTATGTGTCCCATGTACACAGGCATGGTGACAGTCCTAGGTGGCATGTGTCCTATGTACACAGGCATGGTGACAGTCCTGGGTGGCACGTATCCTGTGCCCAGGCATGATGACAATCCCGGGTGGCACTTGTCACATGTGCAGACATGGTGGGTGGCACATGTTGTACACACATAGACATGATGACAGTTCTAGAGGCTATGAATTCAAAACCAGGGTGCCAGGAACACTTCCTCCAAAGACATGACATTCTCCATAACACACACCTTCTGTCTTCTCTGATCTATAGACACACTAAAAGGAGTGTTTCACAGCTGGCCTGAAGACCCAACCAGAACGACAGAGAGGCCCAGGAGAAAATGGGAAGGGGTCTGGGGAAGCTATGGCTGCCACAAGGGGGTCCTCAGACTGGTGCTGAGCTGGCTCAAAAGAATCACCTGGGGAGCTTTTGAAATCCTGAGTTCTGGACCAAGATTCTAACTCACTGTGTCTAGGGAGGGGCTTAGAAACCTGTATTTGTGAAAAATATCCCTGGGTGATCCTGTAAAACATGTGGGCAGGTTTGGGAACCACCCCCTTGGAGTCTCTCCTCTTCTAGGGGCCAACCCCACCGCCACTGGGAGCACCACCTCTTGGTGAGAGTAGGTGGGGCCTCTTAGACTGGGCTTGGCTGGGCTGGGCTGGGTGGCCAGCAGGTTAATGGCAATGACAAGGGTGGGATGGAGGAGGAAGCCAGACGGGGTGGGTGGCCTTGGGGTGTGTGCGTGACTCAGCCCCACGCCAGCCACTGGTGGTGTCAGGTGGCAGCCGCGCTCTTGTTGCCATGACAACTCCTCCCCCGGAAGACAGGGAGGCCGTCCGACAAGTTTCTGCTCAGAGCAGGACAGCCCAGGCCCCAGGCCCCAGGCCGAAGGGAAGGGTAGGGGCCAAGCCAGGCAGTGAGCACACCTGGGAGAAAAGGCGGCAGCTGCAGAACAGCAGCCGGTGGAGGGAACCTGCTTCAGGGACCATGCAGATGAGATAATGGGAGTAACAGGCGGCAGGTGGAAGGAACAGGTGGGGAAGGAGAGGAGGGATAATAGGCTGGGAACAGGTGTGGGAAATGACAGTGGAAATCAAGGAAGACATAACAAGGGCATGAAAGGTAAGGGAGAGGTGGGCGGAGACAGGAGTGGCAAGAGTGAGAGTGCAGAAAAATGAAGGGACATGACCTGGGGGCTGAGGCCAGAGACAGAAGCTGTTTTAGTCAGCTCCGCCAGTCCAGGAGTCAGTGCAGCATCTCTATGCTTGCAGGAAGGGGCTGAGGAAGGTTCTGAATGGCAGGAAGGCTGTTCTTGAGGCTGGATTTGGGGACCAGGGACTTGATAGGGTGCTCTGGGTCTCCCACTTAGAAAAGTCAGTCTTCCCATAAAGTTAAAGAGCTCTTCATAACAAGCTGACAAAGCCTCCTCCAGCATCCCCACCGCCCCGGCTGTCCCCTAACCTTACCTGCCAGGGCCTTAATGCGTGACCTCTCAAAGAGGCGGGCCGAGCTGCTGTCATTGTCCCAGTCTGAGTCAGGAAGGTCCCAGCGGTTGTTGATGTCACTGTACTGGCCCTGGATCTCCAAGCTGTCAAAGTCTGTGGGTGACAGAGTGCTGCTCATGGTGATGGGTGGCTTCCTGCTCCTGCAAGGAGAATGTGGCTGGTGAGGGGCGTCCGGGGACCACCAAGCCCTCCCCCCACCACCAGATCCTTCTGTTTTCCTGCCCTACCTGTGCCCTGTTCTCCTTGTGGCCAGAGGCTGTGGTTGGTTGCCTGGTAGAAATCAGCCCCCAGGGGGAGAGGGGAAGCCACTGGAGAAGCCTGGGGACAGGAATGCATCAGAGGCACAGAAAGTGAAGCAGGAAGGAAGCTCAGAGCAATGCAGTGGGCAAGAAAGGATCCAAGGGCCTCAGGCCACAGAGGGAGAGGTTGGGGGGGTGCTGAAAGGAGTAGTGGGCTTTAGTGCTTCAGACCGCAGTGTGCAGCCCAGGGTAATGCAGGCAGCACATATGAGGCCCCTTGGGCAAAAATGACCAGTAAGTGGCACTCCTTCCTTCTACAAACTGTCCCGAGCCCGTGATCAGCCCAAGATGGCCTCCTATACCATGTAGGCAATTTGAGATGAAAAGACCCAGATTCTGCTCTTGAGCTAAGAGAAAGCTATGATACACCAGTAAGACCGATGCACTGTTTGGCAAGTATGGATATACCAGGAAGATTGAGGCGCTGTTTGGCAAGTGCCCAGGAGTTCAGAGGAGGACACAGTATGGTTCTCTCCCCTTTGTTTCCTTTGGTTTGCCAGAGAGAATGTTAGTACATACTCAATAAATGTCAGCAGTGACATGTCCCTGCCATTGACATGCATCATCCCACCATAACTTCCTACGGGGTGAGAGCCCACTGTCATCTCTGTTTTACAGATGAGGAAGTGGCACAAAAGACATTAAGCTGGCCAGGAACAGTGGCTCACGCCTGTAATCCCAGCACTTTGGGAGGTTGGGACAGGAGAATCGCTTGAACTCGGGAGGCAGAGGCTGCAGTGAGCTAAGACTGTGCCATTCCGCTCCAGCCTGAGTGAGACAGAGTGAGACTCCACCTCAGGAAAAAAAAAGACATTAAGTTACTGAGGTCACGCAGCTGGAAGAAACAGTGCTGGGTTTTGAAAAGTTCTTTTTGACTCTGGGAGACATGTTCTTTTTTTTTTTTTTTTTTTTGAGATGGAGTTTCGCTCTTGTTACCCAGGCTGGAGTGCAATGGCTCGATCTCGGCTCACCTCAACCTCCGAGGCCTCCTGGGTTCAAGCAATTCTCCTGCCTCAGCCTCCCTAGTAGCTGGGAATACAGGTGTGCGCCACCATGCCCAGCTAATTTTTGTATTTTTAGTAGACAGGGTTTCACCATGTTGACCAGGATGGTCTCGATCTCTTGACCTCGTGATCCACCCGCCTCGGCCTCCCAAAGTGCTGGGATTACAGGCGTGAGCCACCGCGCCCGGCATGGGAGACGTGTTCTTAATCGCAGCCTCTTGGACAGAGAACATACATCATTTGCTCAACCATCCTGGAGGCCTTTAGTGCTCCCCAGATGGATGAGCAGCCATGGCTCCCGTCTAGGGCCCAGGCTGGGGAAATGTGGACCACGCAGGCTCACCAACACCAGCACTACTTCCGGCTCTAACTTATGCAAACACACTCTGTCCTCAAAACTAACAAATGAGGTTCAGAATAGCTGCTGTGGATTAAAAAAAAAAAAAAAAACCCTCTGCTGTCCAAAGTTCTTGTGTAATTCAGCATTCAGCAGCCATTCAAGAGAAAGAAGAGGGGACTGGGTCTGTAACTTTAACAAAACTGCCAATTCTGCATTTCTTCCCAGCCCTACTTCCTAGAACCAGGTCTGCAGTCTTGGCAGTCTCTGGTTCTGGAAAGGAAGGAGGTACGGAGAAGAGAGAAGTGATGGGTTGGTTGGTGAGACTCAGGTAGGTGGTAAGACCCATGGGCACACAAAGGCAGAACCTGGCTTCCATCATTAACTGGTTCCATGAAGCTGAACCTGACCTGCTTGAAGGCCATGGTTGTGTGCCCCTCCTCTTTCTCCTAAAGAGAAAATGTGTGCAAGGATTTTTCTTGGGAGGAGCATTAATGAGCTGCAAGGGAGCTAAGGTCTAAGGTTTGTAGATTTGGCCTTTAAATTCCCTGTAGAAGGAAAGGGAGCTTAATTTCTACTAACCCTGGGACTCTTCTCATTCAAAATCCACCATTTCTCCCCACAGATTCTCTGGATTTGTTCTGTAAATATTTATATAAAAATACATTCTAGGGCAGAGTTGAATCACCCTGAGCAAAGAATGCTGCGGGCAAGGCATGACCTGAACTAGAATCATCTAATAGTCTCAGCTGCTAGATGGGAAAGTAGTCCACACCTCAGGACCAAGTCTAATTCCACTTCCTCTGATTAGTGCTTCCTAACTGGCAGCCATACTTATGCTCAGCCCTGAGATGGACATCGCCAGCACTCAAACTCTTCCTGCACAGACCTGCCCACAAAAACGCCTACACCCAAGTCCCGCCCTGCTCCCACTTCGGTTTCCATGACCCCTTTTTCTTTTACCAGGAGTCACAAACTTACCAAGGCTAGCACCCAGGAGTGTTTTGCTGGGCCAATAAGCTATTTTTAAATGACTGACTTTTTGGCCGGGTGCAGAGGCTCACGTCTGTAATCCCAGCACTTTGGAAGGTCAAGGCGGGTGGATCACCTGAGGTCAAGAGTTCGAGAGCAGCCTGACCAGTAAGGCAAAACGCTATTTCTATTAAACATACAAAAAATCAGCTGGGCATGGTAGCAGGTTCTTGTTGTCCCAGTTACTTAAGAGGCTGAGACAGGCAAATTGCTTGAACCTGGGAGAAGGAGGTTGCAGTGAGCCGAGATTGTGCCACTGTACTCCAGCCCAGGCCACAGAGTGAAACTTGTCTCAAAAGAAAAAAAGACTGATTTTGGATTCCTTATGTGGGTCTGCACTATCTCTCTACAGGCCCGGCCACTTCACTTACCTATGTTACCTCCCTGGCCCTAAATGCTGAGGTTTGCACACCCTGCCTCCTATCTTTGTATTTCACAAAGAGCAGAAACTCAAAGAAGCTAACCATCTGATGCTGTCTCCAAACTACAGTATCTCTGAGGCCCCTGTAAGCTGCACAGAACCTAAACATGACTGCTTTGGCTTATTTTGGGGGCTCCAACTTGGTCCTCCCAAGGGAAGGGGGAGACAACCCTGGCCTTCAAGCAGGTCAGGTTCAGCTTCATGGAACCAGTGAATGATGGAAGCCAGGTTCTGCCTTCCTGTGTCCATGGGCACACACCTCCCTACCAACCCAAGCCTCACCACCCATCACTTCTCTCTTTTCCATACCTCCTTCCTTTCCACAACCAGAAACTGCCAAGACCACAGCCCTGGTCCTAGGAAGTAGGGCTCAGGAGAAATGCAGAATTGGGGGTTTTGTTCAAGTTACAAAGGGGTCTAACTGGGGGTGAGACCCTCCTGGGAAGTCCAACTGTTAGAATGTCTCTGTGGATTCCTGCCATTACCAGGAGAAAGTATGGAGCTAGAACCTCCCCTTCCCCCAAATAAAAACTCAGCCACTTAAATGCTCCTCTCCCCAAACTGAGTTTGAAGCATACATGCAGTGTGTCCTGAGTTTTCAGAATGCTGTGATATGTGTAAGGAACCAAGCTGGTATTGGTGTCCTTAGATCACAGATCCCCACAGGGCCACCATGTTGAGACTCCAGGGGGTTTGTTCCCACAGCCTTCCATGTGAATGGGGCTCTCTGGCATTGTTCAGCATGTGGCTTTGAGGCTCTGCTATCTCTGTGTCTCTAGGTCTTAGTTTCCGAGCATTCTGGCTCTGCAGTTCCCTGGCCTTTTGGACAATATGCTGTGTTCTCAGCTTGTATCCCCTGCAGCCATCTCTAGATTCCCACTGATTTCTATTTGTGTGTCTCCTGCTCAGATCCAGCGCTGGTTTCTTGCCACTGAGCAGATCATTCCTCAACTATGACCTGGGTCTCCATGCTCACACTTCCTCAGTCTGCCAGCAGCCCCCAGCTTCATGACCCCCTGCCTCTCTTGAAGCCAGAGAATCCTCAATTGTCCTCTCTTCCTCGGATTCCTGAAGTCTGGCAACAGGGCGGTGCAGTAGCTAATCCAGATTACAGTCTCATCATACCTTATTCTTAGCCATTGACCTCAAGGCCAGGCCCAAGTAGCTTACACCGTTAGTGCTAGAATAACGCCAACTCCTGCCAGCTGCAGGCTTGGGGGCCTGCTGGAAGTGACGCCAGGTGCTGCTGGAGGCCGACAAGGCCCACGCGTGCCGATCCTCCGGGGCAGCTTTCCTCTCTTTCAGCTGACATGTTAAGCTAGAAATCCTATACCCTGGGCTAGAGGCTGCCTTGTACCCAAATTCCTCCTCTCACCACATCCTGCTCCTGATGAATTTTTTCTCTCCCTCAGAGATGATCATTCCCTCCTCTGTGCTCCCAGAGCACTTCGGCATGCAGCTAGTATTGTACTTATCACATCGCATTACCATTACTTGTTTACGTGTCCCTCTGCCCGCTCCACATTTAACTCATTGAGGACAAGGGCTGTCTTACTTCTTTTGGTGTTTTTACAGACTCAGCACAATAGATATTCAATCAAGAGATACTGAATGACTTGACTATAATTCAGTTTTCGGGCCATTGAATTAATGTCTTTCTTAGGACTAGAGAGAAGCTCAAGGAAAGAATGAACACAGGATGGGAGAAGACCAGCTCCTTGGCTGGAGTACTTTCAGGGTTAACGGTAACAGCACAAGACCGGGGATTCTCAAACCTCCATGAATCACAACAACCTGGAGGACTGTGAAATCACTGGTCACTCCCCCGACCCCCTAGTTTCTGATTCAGTAGTTCTGGGGTGGTGCCTGGGAATGTGCATTTCTAACCTGTTTCCGGTCAGAAATCCACATTCTAAACACTGGAGCTACTGGTCTGGGGACCATCCTGTGAGGGCCACCCTTGTCCAGAGATGAGAAGCAGCTGGAATTGGTTAGAAGAGCCATGAGGACTAAGAAGACACAAAGTTTCAGGGGTGAGTGTGACCCAGGGTTAGCTTCGAGGTCAGGCCTTACCCTATACTAAACTCAAATATCACTTCCCCTCGGGAGCTCAGGCCATGAGAGGAGAAGATGAAGATGGAGTAGGTGCCAGAGCTAATGAAAGAAACAGTGCTGATGCCCCAACAGCGAACCGCAGATGTCCGGGCCGGTGCTAAAGAAGTCATGAGAAGGCAGAGCTGAATAAATGACAGCGAGATGAATAATAGATTAGAAGAAATGGGGACTTTGGCAAAGTAAAAATCTTATTTGCTTCTAAGTATAAATGGGTGGACTAGCAGAGAGATAAAAGGAAAAAAGAAGTCACGAATTAGCTCAGGGCTCCCAGGAAGGCAAGAGAAAGGGGCCCAGGGCAGAGAACCGGAGAAGGCAGGAGAGGAAAACCCCACCCACCTCCCAGGCTGTTCCTGATCAGTTCCCTAGGAGGAATTTAGGAATTGGGCTGAAGAGGGGGACTGAATTTTTATTTTCTCCTTTAGAATCCTCCAGTTATGGCAGAGTCATTCAAATATTCAAATTCTTCACTCCCTTGCCACCACCCTTCCCCAAGCCTGGGGTCACATCAGTTTCTCTAAGCAAAGAATCTAAACTCCATCCTTCGCCCTTCTGAATATGCCAAGAGTTTGCCCCACACCTCAAGCTAAAACGCATATTTGGAACTCATTCTGCCCTCTTCACCTTCATGGAAAACTGGTTTGTGGCTACCTCTGCCCATGCCTGAAACCTCCGGGCTCTCCAGTGTTGGAACTGTGGCTGCTCCGAGAGGGGGAGGGCAGACGAGAAACAACTCTGGCAGACGACGGGTAGCAGGTTAAGACCGGGGCAAGCCTGCAGCTCACACAAGCATGCAATGTCCTCGGGTCAATGGGGTAAAGTTCCGAGCCGAGTGGAAGGTAAATCACGACTGTGGCGCCGGAGCTGGAACACCCCCGCGGGCAGGCCTTGCCGGGTGGTAGTTCCGTGCCGGGAGGACTGCACAGCCCCCGTCAGCGTCCCAGCCACAGAAACGCCGCACGCGGCCGCTCCCCCACGGCCCGAAGCGTCTGCGTTCTCGCCGGGCCAGTTCCGGCCACCACCGGCAACCGCGTGCCCCTCTCCCACACACTGTGGGGGAACAGAAGGGAGAGCGTGGAGCCAGCTGCCAAAGAGGCGAGGAGGAGCCCACGCGGCTCCTGGGAGGAGGGAGCCGGGCGCCCGCAGTCGCCGGGCAGAGGTGGCCGAGCGCGCCCCCAGCACCTGGCCCGGCGCCGGCCCGTCCGCCTCGCAGCCCAGGCGACGCGAGCGGCCGGCGCTGTCAGACCCGCTCCCAGCCTGGCCGCGAACGCGTCCGTCAGCGCCAACTGTTCCAGACTCTTCTCCCCGCTCCAGAGACGCCCGAGTCCTCCGGCCTCGGCCCCCCCGCCCACCTCACCCCGGTACCTGTGCCTGGCTGGCACGGGACCCTCTCTGTCCTGTCCCCGCCTGCTCCCGCCCCGGTTCACCCCGGCCGCCAGGACCCGACCCCGACCCCGACCCCGACCCCGCCGCCCGCACGCGGCCGCACAAAGCGCGCCGCCCCGCGGGCCGGGACAAAGCGGGCGGGGGCGCCGGCACCTACCTCGGCGCGGAGCGGGGGCGCGGCGGGCGGGGGCGCACCGGTGGTTGCCGCGCCCGCAGCCCGGCCGCGAGGGGCGTTTGCTGGCAGCGGCCGGGCGCACGGCGGATGGCGGGCGGGCGCTGTCACGGGGCGCGGGCGGCGCGGGGGGCGCGCGGGGCGGGCGGCGGCGGCGGGGCGCGTGGCGGCGGCGCGCGGGCGCGAGCGGCGGGACTGCGGCGCCGCGGAAGGAGGACAATAGCCTCCCCCTGCCGCAGGCCGCCGGCTCCCGCAGGAGGCCCGGGACCATCTGGAGCCGGCAGCCCCGCGGGGCACGGGGAGGGGCCCGAGTCGCCCCTTCCCCGCCCGGCGCCATGGCAACCGCGGCCCCTCGCGGTGCTCCCCGTCGCTCCCGGCCCGGGGTCGCTGACCTGCCCCGGGGCGAACACGGCTGCAGCTCCGAGGCCGGCTACCGACCCCCAGCCACCTTCCGTGCGGGTTCCCCCAAAACCCCGCCTTCCGGTCCTCGCTGGCCCCGGGTCCCCAACACAGCTTATAGGGCTTGGTCTCCCCAGAGCGGACAACTCACCTTTGTCCCTATTCTGCTTTTCCTCCAAAATCCGTATCCCTGAGACACGCGATCCTTCCTCTAGTGATACCGCCGACGAGGTTTCCCGAGATCCAGCCTCTATTCCCCTTTTCAAGATTTCCTCTCCGGGCACCTCCAGTCCGTCTCCCCTAAGCATTCCTCTCACCCGTCCCCTCGCTCTCGCGTCCTCCTTCAGGCAGCTGGGCCGGCTCTCCCTCCCAGAACATCTCCATGGCACAGTGGAGATTCGCCTTCTGCGGATCAGATGCTCGGAACAGGCATCTCAGCGCTTCTCAGCTCCTCTCATTTATCAACCGGGAGAATTCCGGCCTAGTCACCGTCTTGAGGGGGGTGGGGGTGGGGGCGGACATTTCTAGGCCTGACACGGCTGGGTTTCTCCTTGCTTTGTTAGCGTCTGAGTAGTATAAGGTCTAAGGTCCTTAACCAAGGTGAACTGCTTGCTGCCTGCTTAGGAGAGGAAGGGATTATGCCCAAATCATGACAAACTCACAGAGTGCCAGGTGGGTGCTAAAAGCGCATCATCTCATGTGACACTACCACCCCCATTCCAGCTCTGAGAAGTAGGTGCTGTTCTTCCAGATTAGAAAACTCAGCTCAGAGATGAACCAGTGGTAACAGAGTGGGCTTTGTACAGAGCGGTCAGGTTATGTACTGCCCCTGAAGATGTGGGCTTGTTTCTATCCAGGGAATTCCTGAAATGGGCAAGTAAGGGCACTCAAAGAATGGGTTTTGAATGAATTATTGGATTGAAGTTTTTATAATAGCTTTCTGGGTAATTTAGGATTTTGCTCCTTTCTGAAAATGTATGCATACTGAAACAAATATATGCAATTGAAGTACTTTCCAGATATGGTTTTGACAACCCTAACTAGTGGTGTCATCTCATCTAGCTTGCCTTGGTTTTCCTAGTCTATAAAATGGGTTGGGAGGAGGGTTGGAGAGTTGCACTGAGAGATTACCTTGAAGTTCTCTCCTAGCTCTGATATCTGTGCTTCTACCACGAAACTGGAACTTGGCCTTCTGGTGTGTACCTCACAGTTAGCTGCATTTGAGGCTGTTACTATTATTTTGAGATGGGGTCTTGCTCTGTCACCCAGGCTGGACTGCAGTGGCACAGTCTCGGCTCACTGCAACCTCTGCCTCCCACGTTCAAGCGATTCTCCTGCCTCAGCCTCCCTAGTATCTGGGATTACAGGTGCACACCACCATGCCTGGCTAATTTTTGTATTTTTCATTCAGAGCCAAGTGGAAGGTAAATCATGACTGATTTAGACGGGGTTTTGCCATGTTAGCTAGGCTGGTTTTGAACTCCTGACCTCAGGTGATCTGCCCACCTCAGCCTCCCAAAATGCTAGGATTACAGGGATGAGCCCCCAAGCCTGGCCTGAGGCTATATATTATTATTATTATTATTATTATTATTATTATTATTTAAATAGCCACTTTTTCAGGCAGTGGCATTAAAGAAGCAAGGGCATAAGCTGCAACTCTTCCCAGAAGTAGGAATATGTGGTTCAGGGGGAAGGAGGCACCAACCTGTGCATGACCGTCATCAGGGAGACTTGGTCGGGACATTAAAGCGGATGGGATGAGAATCAGCTGCCCTGCCAAAGGAACTGGAATCACCAAGCTGCTGCTGCTGTACTGGTTATGGGAACTGAGGGTCTCAATGACAGCCTATAATATTGTGACCCAATTAGAAGTCAAGGGTATTAAGCATTATGATTAGCAAAATAATACCTTTTGTAGAGTTATTTCCTATTTTCAGTGTTTCATAATCCTGCAAGAAACCTTGTAAGATAAACATTCCAATTCTTATCCTATTGATGAGCAGTCTGATGTTCAGACACCTAAGTGACTGTGCAAGTTCACAGAATTAGTTCATGGTAGAAACTCCAGGTCTTCGAATTCCTAACATGTTCTTTCCTCTCTGCTAGACAGGGAGTATAGCAGAATGGTTAAAAGCATTCATTTTGGAGTCAGACTCCTTGGGTTTAAAAGTCCTTGGGTTTTGCCACCCACTCACTGTGTGACCTTGGGCAAGTTACTCACCTCCCTAGGATTCTGTTTCCTTACATGTAAAGTGCTATCATAATGTGGGGAACACCAAATGAGTTATTGCAGGTAAAGAAACAGTGCCGAGCACATAGGAAGCATGTAACCAGTGTCAGCCATTATGATTTTACTGTATTATTTCCCATACTGTTTCCCAGTTTGGAGAGGAAGCATGCTCAATAAAGAGAACAGTGAGATCACCTATCTCAGCTCTGTGACTGGGTTGCTTTGGAAACTTGTTATTTTTCTCTGTAGTGAACCAGTGCAGTCAATAATGAAGAAAACATCTGCTTCCTTCTTACTTGAGTTGCAAGAACGAATGGAATGATGTCCACCAAGTTTGTTGAGCTTCTCAGAGAATCCACATTTGCTGCTTATATTACCAAGATTCATGGAAAGGTCTTGGCTCTGCCCACCAAACATACATATGTAGCTGAATTCTCAGCTCTTGTTTCTATACTAGGGAAGAGTTGTCCCTCCTTCCACCTGAGACAGATTGGATTCTTCTGGCTCCTATGCTAAGTCTCATCCCCTCCTGCAGGCTCATGGCCCTCACTCCTGCTGGGCTTTCTCTCTGCTGGCTCCTTTCCATCAGCATTTAAACATGCTAAAGCATTTGCCAGCTTAAAAAATGATCAAGAAACCCTGATTCACTCCATGCATTCCCCTTGCCTTGTATGTTCACAGTCTTCCTGAGTCATTTGCACTCATTGGCTTCACTTCCTCGCCCCTGTTCAATCAAATATTTATGCAAAAACTATACAGCTTATTATATGCTAGGCACTGTGCCGGGATCTGGGGATATAATCATGAGTAAAATGGATACAGTCTGTGTTCTCCTGAAGGAGCCACTGGTGGGATTGACAGACATTAATAAAATAACCCATCAGATATATAACCACAAAGTATAATGAGTGTTATGAAGGAAAAATTCAGGATGCTAAGAGAGAATTGAACAGAGTCATAACCTCAGATCACTTGAGCTGAGATCTGAAATATGAGAAGCATTAACTAGACAGAGAATGGGGAATAATAATAGCTGTTGCTAACATTAATATGGAACTGTATTTCTAATACTTTACACATATCATTTCATTTAATCCTTTATAACAACTCTGAGAGGTAAGTGTTAACCCCATTTCACAGATGAGGAAATGGGGACATTGAGAGATTAAATACCTTACCTAGGGTCATCAAACCAGGCAAGGGTAGAGCTGTGATTTTAACCCAATCTGACCGTTGAACCCATGTTCTTAGCCACAGAGTGTATGGCTAACAGGCCTGATGTTGCAGGACACATGGTGTACATAAGAAATGGAGAAAAGAAGCCGGGTGCAGTGGCTCACATCTGTTATCCCAGCACTTTGGAAGGCTGAGGCGGGAGGATCACCTGAGGTCAGGAGTTTGAGACTAGCCTGGCCAATATGGTGAAACCCCATCTCTACTAAAAATACAAAAATTAGCTGGGTGTGGTGGCAGGCACCTGTAATCCCAGCTACTCAGGTGGCTGAGGCAGAATTGCTTGAGCCCGGGAAGCGGAGGCTGCAGTGAGCTGAGATTGTGCCACTGCACTCCAGCCTGGGTGACAGAGTGAGACTGTCTCAAAAAACAAAGCAATCAAAAACAAAGCAAAAGAAATGGAGAGGCCGGGTGTGGTGGCTCACGCCTGTAATCCCAGCACTTTGGGAGGCCGAGGTGGGTGGATCATGAGGTCAAGAGATCGAGACCATCCTGGTCAACATGGTGAAACCCCGTCTCTACTAAAAATACAAAAAATCAGCTGGGCATGGTGGCGCGTTCCTGTAATCCCAGCTACTCAGGAGGCTGAGGCAGGAGAATTGCCTGAACCCAGGAGGCGGAGGTTGCGGTGAGCCGAGATCGTGCCATTGCACTCCAGCCTGGGTAACGAGAGCGAAACTCCGTCTCAAAAAAAAAACGAAAGAAAGAAAGAAATGGAGAAAAGACCAGGGTGCAAGGAAAATAGAGGGGAAGAGGGAATGTGTAGAGAATTTTGACTGGGGAGATAGGCAAAAGGCTAGGTCATGTAGAGCTTTTTATGTCATTTAAATAATTTGATTTTCACCTAGAGGCCTGGGAGCCTATTGAAAGGTTGAAATAAGGAAGTGATAGGATCAACTTTGGTTTTTGTTTTTGTTTTTTTTAGAGACGGAGTTTCGCTCTCATTACCCAGGCTGGAGTGCAATGGCGCGATCTTGGCTCACCGCAACCTCCGCCTCCTAGGTTCAGGCAATTCTCCTGCCTCAGCCTCCTGAGTAGCTGGGATTACAGGCACGTGCCACCATGCCCAGCTGATTTTTTGTATTTTTTTTTTTTAGTAGAGACGGGGTTTCACCATGTTGACCAGGATGGTCTCGATCTCTCGACCTCGTGATCCACCCGCCTCGGCCTCCCAAAGTGCTGGGATTACAGGCTTGAGCCACCGCGCCCGGCAACTTTGTATTTTAAAAAGTTTACCCTAGCTGCTATGGAGAGGTACAAAGACTGGTGTGAGAAACCAGTTAGGAGGCTACCACTGTGGGTAAGGTGAGAGAGAAGACGGTAGTTTGAACTCAGATGCTGGCAGTAGAGATAGAGTGTACAAGTAGAAAGAATTGACTAGATGTGGTGATGGGCTAGATATAGGGGTGGTGGTGAGGAAAAAGGGTTAGTCAAGGATGGGTTGTGCAACTGGAATAATGGAGCTACTCTTTGCTGAGATAAAAAATACTGCAGGAAGACCAGGTTTGGGTGGAGAGCTTGTTGGTTTTGAAACCTGGGTTTGAGATGTCTTTGAACCAATCAAGTGGAGATATTGAGTAGTCAATTGTATATGGGCGTAGACTTTAAAGGGATGGTCTGGACTTAAGATATCCATTTGGAAGACATCGGTGTAGTGATAGGTGGTAATTGAAGGGGATAGATGAGCACTGATACAATTGACTTAATCCAATGCAATAGAACTTCCACTCTAAAGCTGCTTTCAACAAGGTTGTCAATAATCCTATTGCAAAATTCAGCTGTTAGTTTCCGATTGTTCTCTTCTCCTCTTGGCAGCAATTGACTCTAATTATGCCCTGCTTCTTGAAATTTTCTTCCTTTGGTATGGGGTTGCCCTTCTCTTGGTTTTCCTTCAACCCCTGTGGTCCCTTCTTCTCTGTTTCTTTTGTGCATTCCTTTTCTGCCTCTCACTTAATGTTATTGTTGATGGTGGTGTTTTCTCTAGGCCTTTCCTTATTCTCTGCACTCCTCCTAGGCCATCGTATCTACTGTGCAGTTAGAGTAGTCTCTTTAATACATCAATCCAATAGATCATTCCTCTTCTGAAAACCCTTCAGTGGCTCCCTCACTGCCCTTAGGACAAAGTCTAAAGTTCTTACAAAGTTTGCATGTCCTGCTTACCTCTCCAGCCTGGTCTCTTACCACTCTGCCCTTGGCATCTGTGTCTTCGCCATAAGGAACCTCTTGGAGTTTTCCCAATGTTTGTGGGATTTTGACCATGTTCTTCCTTCTGGTTGGAATCACTCTTCCTCTTCCATTCACCCAATGTTTATTTATCCTTCAGGTCTCAATTTAGGTATTACTTCCTCTGGAAAGCCTTCCTTGAGCTCCAAGTCTGGGACAGAGCAATCTGAGAGCACGCCATACTGGATCATCACCGCCCATTGGTTGTGTTCCCTCTTACAGCACGAGCACCATGAGGGAAGAGAACACAAATTATTTCACAGTTGTATCCCCCACAGAGCAGACACATAGATATCTGTGCAGTAAACTAAGGAATGGAAGAAAAGACCTTGAGAGTGAAGATGACTTCTTATTGTAAGTAGATAAAACGAAATGTTTTCATATCAAATGATGTGTTTCCCATTTCTTTTATCCCTAATCTATCTCCATGACTTAAGCAGCAGCAGCAATGGCAGCAGCAAGTGCTTTGTAGATGCAGTGCCCTCTACATAAGGATGATACAGAGTGATCAAACTTAACTTCTTCACTTTGGAACCCTTAACTAGAGCTTCTAAAATTTATAGCAGAGAGCTGGGCACAATGGCTCATGCCTGTAATCCCAGCACTTAGGGAGGCTGAGGCGGGTGGATCACCTGAAGTCAGGAGTTGGCCAACATGGGGAAAACCTGTCTCTACTAAAAATACAAAAATTAGCCAGGCATGGTGGTGCATGCCTGTAGTCCCAGCAACTTGGGAGGCCGAGGTAGCAGAATCGTTTTAACCTGGGAGGCAGAGGTTGCAGTGAGCTGAGATCATGCCACTACACTCTAGCCTGGGTGACAAAGCAAGACTCTGTCTCAAGAAAAAAAAAAAAGAAAGAAAGAAAGAAAAAGAAAAAAAGAACATCAGGAGAAGAGGGCTGGGAGAAGAATCCTAAGAGCCTGAGTTTAAAACTTACAATGATTAATAGCTGGGCATGGTGTCTCATGTCTGTAGCCCTAGCACTTTGGGAGGCTGAGGCAGGAGGATTGCTTAAGCCCAGGAGTTCAAGACCAGCTTGGGCAATAATAGTGAGATGGGTCTCTACAAAAAATTAAAAAATCATCTGGGCATGGTGGTGCATGCTTGTGGTCCCAACCACTTGGGTGGTAGAGGTGGGAGAATTGCTTGAGCCTGGGAGGTCGAGGTTGCAGTGAGCCATGACCATGCCACTGCACTACAGTCTGAGCAACAGAGTGAGACCCTGTCTCAAAAACACAAACAAATAAACACAAACAAACAAAAAACCTTGCAATTATTCCACTTTTTTTTTTTTTTTAAATCATCCAGCCCAAAGTGTCAGATTGAGTTACTGCATCTTGATTGGTGGGGTTAATTCTTTTTTAGCTATCAGTAGAAATGAGAGCTGACGAACTAAGTTGATAAATAAAGAAAATAACATTCCTCGCCTGAGTCTATGTCTTGGAATTGTAAACAAGCATGCTGCACAAGTAAAGGTCAGAAAGGGGAGCTTGATACTTTCCAAGGACTGACCTGATTTCCTGTGATTACTTAGACCATGATGTCAGCTTGGTCTTGGCCAGCTTGGGGCATGGTTTGCAAAGGATGATCAAGCATTGGAAAGCACAAGTCTGCAAATGAGCCAAGATAGTCTCACATCAGATGGGGAATTCTAATGGGTGGGGATAGGTGGAGGTAGGGTACAGAGGACTGAAGAGAGTCATGCCTCGAGCTTCCTTATACAGTGTAGAAAAGTGTGGATTCCAAGAGTCCCTAGGGATGTTCTAAGCTGTGCAATGCTGTGAGTGCATGCTGCTGTTGACTAAATTGGAGAAAGTAGAACCTATTTGAGAACACAGAAATATTACATCCATTTATCTTTGTCCAGTTGGGACTCAAACCAGCACTTATTTATGGACCATCCCTCTCAAACTATTTTTAACTTGCAAACCTAAATTCCATTAAAAACTGGGCCCATATGAATGACTCAGACTCATCTGGAAGCAGTCTGGAACCAACCATGATTTTCACTACCTTTGACTTTACCAGTCAATAACAAACCACTTTTTCTTCCAAGCAGCTGATGCCACTAACCCCTGGGAATATACAGACCTTTGAGAAAGTGTCTTAATTTGTTCAGCAGCAATAAGAAAAACAGGGAAAGAAAAAGTGTCTGACTACAGCCATCTACCTAAAATAAATTTTGATGGCATTTGTTTAATACTAATAACTGAGGGGAAGGCTTTGGGGTTCCTCAGTTGAATTGCACTGGAAACTGAATTGTACTAGAAAACCCAGGGCACCCAGAAAAGAATAGGTTTTGTGTACATCTCTTAAGCTGTAGACATTTGAGGTCAGTTTTCTGTATCTCAGCCTAATTTACTTGTGCTGTGGCACACAGCTAGGAGCTAGTCATGTCAACTATGATGGCTTCTGAAACTTCCAGGTGTGAAGACATCAGACCTTGTTTGAAATCTGGTTCATCTTTTCCTAATTGTGTGAACTTGGACAAGGTATTTAACTTCCTCATCTGTAAATCGGGAATAATTTTCCAGAAATAAATTGTGATGAGAAATCAAATAGTACTGACAACTGGTGCCAGATGAGGGCTCAATAAATGTTAGCTTTCTGTTATTATTTTACTTGTTTTGTATGTAGGCAAACCTTGCCTTAGCTAAAGCATAATGTACGAAAATCTAGATTTGCATAAAATGTTAATGGGGAAGATTATTTGCATTACAAAAGGATTCTTCGGTTTATGAAAGAACTGATAACAGGGTTTCTTTTAAAAAGTCAACTTCCCAGTATGTCTAAAATGATTTGATTCACACAAAACTCGGCTTATATAATGTTTTAGGAACACAGCTAGCATACAAAGCACAGGATATCTATAATACAATCATTCAGGCCAGGTCTGAGCCACTGTGACAAGTTAACAATTACGATCCTGGGTATTCTCCACGCCCCTTTATAAAGGGATTAGATTAATTCTCTATGGGTTCAACGGGCAGATCTGGGACCAATGGGTGGAAGACATGGGGCAGAGAGGGGGAGTAGATTTTAGCTTGATATAATGAAAAGCTCCCTACAAAACCACTGCTGCCCAAAGCTGGAATGGGTTACCTCTACAGTGGCAAATTTCCCAACATGAGATATTCAAGTAAAAACTAGATATCAACTTGTTATGACTGTTAGAATGATTACTGCATGAAATAGGGAGGTGAAGTAGGTCAGTGTTTCCCAACCCTAAACACACTAAATATACAATGCAAACTGGATCAACTCTCTACCTTGGATACCAGAGAGAGGCTAAGGAAGGAGGTAGAGAGAGGCTATTCAAAAGAAGAGATGGGGATAAAGGAATAAATTGAAAAAAATACTGCTTCTCTGGCTGGGAAATACTAGATTAAATGATCTTTAAGATTTCTTCTAATTTAGGCCAGCCATGGTGGCTCACGCCTGTAATCCCAGCACTTTCGGAGGCTGAGGCAGGTGGATGTTGGATCACTTGAGGTCAAGAGTTCGAGACCAGCCTGGCCAACATGGTGAAACCCTGTCTCTATTAAAAATACAAAAATTTGCCAGGTGTGGTTGCACATGCCTGTAATCTCAGCTACCGGGGAGGCTGAAGCAGAAGAAACATTTGAACCTGGGAGGTGGAGGTTGTGGTGAGCTGAGATCGCACCACTGCACTCTAGCCTGGGTAACAAGAGCAAAACTCCATCTGAAAAAATATATATATATATATATTTCTTCTAATTTAAATATTCTAAAACTTTCAGATTGTTTCATAGACATTATTTTAACTATATTACTGGGAGAATTTTCCTATTTTACTATGAAAATCTACAACATAATACCTAAAGAAAGAGGTAAAGTTCGGGTGCAATGGCTCACACCTGTAATCCCAGCACTTTGGGAGGCTGAGGTGGGCGAATCACAAGGTCAGGGGATCAAGACCATCCTAGCTAACGTGATGAAACCCTGTCTCTACTAAAAATACAAAAAAAATTATCCGGGTGTGGTGGTACGCACCTGTAATCCCACCTACTCCGGAGGCTGAGGCAAGGGAATCACTTGAATCTGGGAGGCGGAAGTTGCAGTGAGCCAAGATTACACCACTGCACTCCATCCTGGGCAACAGAGTGAGACTCCATCTCAAAAACAAAACAAAACAAAAAGAAATAGGTAAAATGGGAAAAGAACTGAGACATCCTGACCCTTTCAGACCTTTGATTCCACAGTCTCTTTCCAATTGGTAAGAATAAAAGTTGGGGAAACAGAATTCAGAAGTGGCATTAAAGCTAGAACAGATGAAAATCAAATTGAGTTTATTTGTATTATTATTTTGAGATAGAGTCTCATTCTGTCACCAGCTGGAGTGCAGTGGCACAATCTTGGCTCACTGCAACCTCTACCTCCCTGGTTCAAGTGACTCTCCTGCCTCAGCCTCCTGAGTAGCTGGAACTACAGGTGTGTACCACCATGCCCAGCTAACTTTTGTATTTTTTTAAGTAGGGATGGGGTTTCATCATGTTGGCCAGGATGGTCTTGATCTCTTGACCTTATGATCTGCCCATCCCGGCTTCTCAAAGTGCTGGAATTCCAGGTGTGAGCCACCATGCCCGGCCTTGACTTTATTATTTTAAAATAGTAATAATAATTATTATTTTGAGACAGAGTCTTGTTCTGTTGCCAGGCTGGAGTGCAGTGGCACGATCTCGACTCACTGCAACCTCCACCTCCTGGGTTCAAGCAATTCTCCTCCTTGGCCTCCCTATCCCTAGTAGTTGGGACTACAGGCATGAGCCACGACACTCGGCTAATTTTTGTATTTTTAGTAGAGATGGGGTTTCACCATGTTGGCCAGGATGGTCTCGATCTCTTGACCTTGTAATCTGCTCACCTCAGCCTCCCAAAGTGCTGGGATTACAGGTGTAAGCCACCGCACCTGGCCATTATTATTACTTTTTGAGACAGGGTCTCACTCTGTTGCCCAGGCTGGAGTACAGCAATGCAATCTCAGCTCACTGCAATCTTAGCTCACTGCAATCTCTACTCCCCAGGTTCAAGCAGTCCTCCCACCTCAGCCTCATGAGTAGCTGGGACTACAGAGGCTCACCACCAGGCCTGGCTAATTTATTTTTTGTAGAGGCAGGGCTTTGCCATGTTGGCCAGGCTGCTCTTGGGCTCCTGAGCTCAAGTGATCTGCCTGCCTTGGCCTCCTCAAGTACTGGGATTACAGGTGTGAGCCAATGTGCCTGGCTTAATTTTAATTTTTTTTTCTTTTTTTTTTTTAAGACGGAGTCTTACTATGTTGCCCAGGCTGGTCTCCAACTCTTGGGCCCAAGCAATCCTCCCACTTCGGCCTCCCCAAGTGCTGGGATTACAGGCGTGACCACTGTGCCTGCCAAGTCAACTTTTAGAGATCAGTGAAAAATCAGCTCATCTAAGGTTCCAGATTACTAGCTTTAAAGACTGTACACCTGTATTCCTGGAAAAGTGCTTCAGAGTATTGTAATCACACAAAGATGGAACCAAAATGAACATGTGGAGTCAATGTTCTCTTTAATGGGGCTGCTGGGAGAAGAATTTTTGTCTCAATTTAGCCTACTTGTCTTTCAAATACAGTCCATCATCTGGCTTTTGGATCAATAGGTTTACTTGGCCATAGGTGACCAGATTACACTGCTGTTTGTATTCACAAGGCTTCTAGGTCACAAAGAATACATCTCTTCCAGTGGACATCAGCTGGCAGGACAAATCCAGCCCTAGAGACAAGGTAAAAAGCCAGTTACAGACCAGGCATGGTGGCTCATTCCTGTAATCCCAGCACTTTGGGAGGCCAAAGTGGGCAGATCACGTGAGGTCAGGTGTTTGGGACCAGCCTGGCCAACATAGTGAAACCCCATCTCTACTAAAAATACAAAAATTAGCCGAGTTCAGGTGGCACACGCCTGTAATCCCAGCTACTTGGGAGGCTAAGGCAGGAGAATCGCTTGAACCCAGGGGGTGGAGGTTGCAGTGAGCTGAGATCATGCCATTGCACTCCAGTCTGGGCAACCAGAGCAAAACTCCTTCTCAAAAAAAAAAAAAAAAAAAAAAGCCAGTTACAGAGGGAAGAACCACTTTGTGATGTAGATTTTATTGGCCATCTAGCTAGAGGAAAAATTGGACAATAATAGGAAAGGAATGAAATCTCCTGGGCTGGCCCAGCACCTGCTACTGGTGGATGAGAGACCAGACTTTGTGCAAAGGGTGAATTGGCCAGGAAAAACAGTAAGTTAGCCAGTTTCATAGTCAGTTATTCTGAGAGGAAGAAAACGCAGAATGAGGATGAAGATGGAAATACTCTAGTTATACTAACTTTGGTATCATCCCAGGAAAAGAATATCTCCTTTCTTCTAAGTCTTAGAAAGAGGAAGAGTAGATGCTGTAGTCCAAGAATTGCACAAAAGTCAGCACCACTGTGGTGTCTAATTGCCCCCATTAGTCTAATAATATTCTTCTGCTAGAACATCCCTGTCTGACCCCTGATAAGAAAGCAGAGGGAAGTGATTGGTGAAGCTGCCCCAGATTCTGTGCTCCAGGTGGAGAAGGCCTCAAGAAGGTGAAGGGATGAGCTAATCTGAGCCTCACGGCCCCATTTTCAAGGATGTGATTAGTGGAGAGGCACCTGGGACCTGCTCCATTTCAGGAAACCCGGTTATGGGAACTGGTAGGGGACAGACTTTGCTCAGGACCCGAGAGAAGCAGTTAACCCTTTCCTACTGTCTGGATGGGAAACAGCTTAATAGTTGCTTGATTCTTTCCCAGGGGAGAGAGTTCTCGAATAGACTTCCTTTTGCATCAGGCTGGAAAAGGGGACCTCAAGGATATTTTCCACTTAAGTTCCTAGGGTCAGCCTCTTCAGGGCATTTGAATGCTATAGGGGAGCCTGAGAAACAAGGTGGGGCCTAAGACGTGTCTAGGAGTGATATACACAGAGAGGGCACATTCAAAAGCAAAGCAAGCTCAACAGTCCCTAAAATGACACTGTTCACTGGCACTGGGAGCATTTCCTGGGATGTTCTTGTTCCACTCAAACCCTTGTCGGTCAGAATCAATCTTGGGCTCTTCTTGTGTGTGTGTGTGTGTCTCAGATAGAGGGTTTCTTTTCAGAATAAACAGGATATCCAAAGTAGACATGTGACATGGTTTGGCTGTGTCCCCACCCAAATCTCATCTGGAATTGTAGCTCCCATAATCCCCATGTGCCGTAGGAGGGACCAGGTGGAGATAATTGAATCATGGGAGCAGTTTCCCCCATGCTGTTTTCTTGATAGTGAATTAGTTCTCAAGAGATCTGGTGGTTTTATAAGGGGCTTCCTCCTTCACTGGGCACTCATTCTTCCCCTTCTTGCCAAAACGTGAAGTATGTGTTTACTTCCCCTTCTGCCATGATTCTAAGTTTCCTGATGAACTTAGCCATGATGAACTGTGGCAATTAAACCTCTTTCTTTTATAAATTACTCAGTCTTGGGTATATCTTTATTAGCAGCATGAGAATGGACTAATACAACATGAAACAGTAATCTAAATTCTGAGGTGGGTACAGAAGTGGAAGCAGACTCAATATATCACCTAGTCTAACGACTAGAAAGGACTGGCTCTCTACAGACACTGCCAATAACTGAGACCTAGAAGGCCAGGGCTGAAAATACCTAGGGCCTTACCCAAAGCCTCCTTAGTTGACCTAATTAACTAGGGTGACCTTAGCCATGGGCAGGTCATTTAGTTTCTTTGGGCTTCAAATTTCTTCATCTTAATAGATAACTGATAATTTCCAAAGCCTCTTCGGACTCTGACATTCTAGTGCTCTGAGGATGGGGTCTGAGCAAAAAGCAGTTTTTAAATTTTTGTTTATTTATTTATTTTAGAGACAGGGTCTTGCTCTGTCACTAGGCTGGAGTGCAGTGGTATAATCATAGCTCACCGCAACCTCCAACTTCTGGGCTCAAGATCCTCTCACCTCAACCTCCCAAGTAGTTAGGACCATAGGCATGCATCGCTGTACCTGGCTAATTTTTTGTTGTTGTTGTTGCTGTTTTTTTTTTTTTTGAGCTGAGTTTCACTCTTGTCACCCAGGCTGATCTCGGCTCACTGCAACCTCCGCCTCCTTGGGTTCAGGCAATTCTCCTGCCTCAGCCTCCTGAGTAGTTGGGATTACAGGCACGTGCCACCATCCCCAGCTAATTTTTTGTATTTTTAGTAGAGATGGGGTTTCACCATGTTGACCAGGATGGTCTTGATCTTTTGACCTCGTGATCCACCTGCCTCAGCCTCCCAAAGTGCTGGGATTACAGGCTTGAGCCACTGCGCCTGGCCAGTTTTTAAATTTTTTTTGTAGAGAAAAGGTCTCACTATAGTGACGAGGCTGGTCTCAAACTCCTGGCCTGCAACAATCCTCCTGCCTTGGGCTCCCGAAGTGCTGGAATTACAAGCATGAGCTACCATGCCTGGCTTATTCATATAACTTCTTCTTGGATCGTCAGTTTGGTCATTTCTAAAACGAAGATAACATCTCCCTTACAAGATTGGGAGAACTGCTTAAGATGAATAAGAAAAAGTGGGGTGCTTAGCACAGAGTGCATTTTCACCAAATATCAAGCCTATATCGCATGCTGCCTGAATACAAGGGTTTCTGTTAAGAAAGTCTTGATGGCAAACTCTCTGTCAAAGGCTTCCCTCCTTGCTTCTCCCTCTACCCAGTAGGGAGGGCAGCTGTGTCCTTGGCTACCTTTGAGAGGCCTCCACTGCCTCTAGGGTGGTATTGGGTGTTCCATTACAGCTTTATCCCCGAGGCTTATTCCAAGGACAAGGGCTGAAAGCTAGGGGCTTATTTCCCAGGACAAGGGCTGGAAGCTAGGAAAGCAACTCACCTTCATTCCCAATGCCATTCTCAAGGTGGAGCATTTCTGTGGGCCAACATTCACAATGAGAATTTTTTGTTGTTGTTTTTCCATCACCCAGGCTGGAGTACAGTGGCATGATCTCAGCTCACTTCAACCTTCACCTCCCAGGTTCAAGCAGTTCTCCTGCCTCAGCCTCCCAAGTAGCTGGGACTAGAGGTATGCACCACCATGCCCGGCTAATTTGTATTTTTAGTAGAGGTGGAGTTTTACCACGTTGGCCAGGCTAGTCTCAAACTCCTGACTTCAAATGATCGACCCACCTCAGCCTCCCAAAGTGCTGGGATTGCAGGCATCAGCCACCATGCCCAACCACAATGGGAAATATTTTATAGAGCCATCCTCAATACCTTGGTTTCTCACCCATAAAATATTGAGGATAACAATTATCTTACAAGATAGTTGAGAGGATGAAATCATTTATAAAAAGAGCTAGTGGTGTCTGACAACAACATGCAGTCATTCAATAATGTTAGTGTTCCTTCCCCTTGGCAACTCCTCTTCTTAAAAAGGACAAGAGACACGGGGTGGGGATGGGGAGCTGGGGGTGGGGTGGAATGAAAGGAAGAATAAGACTCCAATGATTCCTCAAATGCCAGCTGTTTATCGTTTGATGGTTATGACGAATTTTCCAGAAATAAAAGCTACTGTGCTCCAATAGGTCTACCTGTGAGCAACTGAGATGGGGAGGAATGGGAAGGAGAGGCAACAGCGCTGAGCATGGACTCGAGAAGAGTATGATTCAGGTCTCCATAGACATGTTCTTTGGAATAGCACCAAGGTTGTGTACTGGGCAGGCACTCTGCCAGTTCCCCAGCCCGTTCTGTCCAATCCTGGCGTCTTGGAGCTGGGGTGGAAGAATTTTTCCTGAAGGAAAGCAGCCAACACCCCGTCCCACCCTTCTCCTTGGGCAACTCTTTGCCAGGCAGGAATCTCTCTCATCAGGGTTTTCTTTTGGCTGTCAGACAGATCACCAGCAGTTACGGGCTTAAGCCCCTGTCACCACGCCCCTCCCAGAACCTGGCAGAGAGCAGCAGCTGGAGTCTGCAGGACCACCTTCCTTCTTCCAGCCGGAAATGCACTTAAAAAACCCCAGAGCTTCTCCTGTCAGCCGAAGTCCAAAAAACCCAGCTCCTGGCCTTGGCACATTCAGTGCAGAGTCCAACGTGGAAAGGGGCCTGGATGGGGTTCGTTCGGTCGGCTCCCAGGTCCCACCTTTGTGGGGGAAGTTGGGCCCCCCGAATTAGGCTGGGAGGTGCTTGGGGCTGGTTGCCACGTAAAGGACGGGGCGTCATTTTTTCTTTTCTTTTTTTTTGAGTCAGAGTTTCACTTTTTGCCCAGGCCGGAGTGCCATGGCGCGATCTCAGCTCGCCGCAACCTCCACCTCCCGGGTTCAAGCGATTCTCCTGCCTCAGCTTCCCGAGTAGCTGGGATCACAGGCGCCCACCACTACACGCGGCTACTTTTTTGTATTTTCAGTAGAGATGGGGGTTTCCCCATGCTGGCCAGGCTGGTCTCGAACTCCTGACCTCAAGTGATCCACTGGCCTCAGCCTCCCAGAGAGTTGGGATGACGGGCGTGAGCCACTGCGCCCGGCCCGGGGCGTTGTTTTGAATTTAACGTTAATAATTTTTTAGTATATGTCCCAAAAATTGCATGAGATAAGTGTATGCTTATTAAAAAATTAGTTGTTGATATGAAATTAAATTTTAACTGGCCGTCTTTTTCTTTGCTAAGTCAGGGATCCGGAGCTTGGCCTAGGGGACTCGGGGTAGCTTCTGCAGCGCGAGGCGGGTTCCTCCGTCACGAACTCGCTTGGAAGCCCCGCGCCGGCACCTTCACCCCTTCCAGCCGAAGGAAGGGTTCTGGAAAGCGCGAAGGGCGGCCAAAGCCCGGACGAGAGCTAAGGGCTGCATCTCGCCGCAGCCGTGGTGGGAAAGCGTCTTCAAGGAGGGAGGAGTTGTGGCCTGGCCTCATGCCCGCTCGCCTCCAGCCTCGGCCGCCGCTGGCTGGCTCTTCTCCGCCCCGAATCGCCCACCTGAGGACCCACAGGCACCGCCAGCGCTCAGCAGCTCAGGGAGGATCCTGGTTGCCGCTCGCTGCCCCGGGGCTGTGTAGCGTCGAGTGCGCAGGCGCGGCGGGCAGGTGGGCGGGACGTGCGCGCGCGCCCGCGCCCCTAGCGGGAAGAGACGGGCTCGCGCTGCCGGGCGTGGGCGTGGACTCGGGCGTGGTCACTGGCGGAGTTCCAAGTCGGGGCTGAGGAGGGGTCGGCGGCCGCGGGCGGGCAGTTTTCGACTGGGCGTGGCTGCTGTTCCCCGTGCGGCATGAAGGGGACGGCCGTGACCGTGTTCGAGGTGATGCTGGGAAGGGAGAGAAAGCGGAGGACACTTTCTGAGGAGACGGGCTTTGTGAGGAGACCGCAAAGTTTGGGTAGCGGGGTCGGGCCCTCGCCAAAGTGGAGGAGGCAGGTTCGGGAATCGAGGCCCGCCTCCCACCGCGAAGCGGGGAAGTAGGAGCAGATGAGGGCTGTCTCTCGCGGGGTGCTCTGCGGGGAACGACGTCCTCTCTCCAGCCGACGGCCTTGAAAGCTGCGGCGTTTGCGGAGCACCGGCGGACGCCCGGGAGGTGCACGCCCGAGCCCACTGCCTTGCACGCACCGGGTGCTGGGAGGGGACGCGGAAAGAAGGGGAGCGAAGGGGCCAGCCCTGGGGGGAAATCGGGGCGCCAGCACAGAGGCATGGAGGGACCCATCCGCGCAGACTGGGAGCGACGGAAAGAGGTGTTTCCGGCCCCGGTGCAGGTGCGGGTTCCTGGGTCCGGAGCAGCTGGACGGGACGGGGCGAGGTTCAGAGGCCACGCCTGTGCTCTGGGAGCTGCTCTGGACGACGGCACCAGCACCTGGGGCCGGCCACACCACGTGTGCTCACTCCATCACCCACGTTCACGGCCGACGCCTGATGGGACGCCGAGCCGCTGTTAGTGAGGAGTACGGGGCGTCTGACAAGCACAGGCTCGGGGCACCCGAGAGAAGGCCCCCGGGCGTTCCGCCTGTTTCTTGTCATCAAAGAAAGCCGGGGGATTCCGTTTTACAAATGACCGAACCTAGGCTAGAACCCAGGGCGCTGACTCATAGGCTGGTGTTCTTTTTTTTTTTTTTTGAGCGGAGTTTCGCTCTTGTTACCCAGGCTGGAGTGCAATGGCGCGATCTCGGCTCACCGCAACCTCCGCCTCCTGGGTTCAGGCAATTCTCCTGTCTCAGCCTCCTGAGTAGCTGGGATTACAGGCATGCGCCACCATGCCCAGCTAATTTTTTGTATTTTTAGTAGAGATGGGGTTTCACCATGTTGACCAGGATGGTCTCGATCTCTCGACCTCGTGATCCACCCGCCTCGGCCTCCCAAAGTGCTGGGATTACAGGCTTGAGCCACCGCGCCCGGCCAAGGCTGGTGTTCTTTTCCCAACTGTGCTGTCATTACCGGTATGGGAATATCTTTTTTTTTTTTTTTTTTTTTCCTTTTCAGACCTTGTCTCGCTTTGTCGCCCAGGCTGGAGTGCAGTGGCGTGATCCCAGCTCACTGCAGCCTCCGCCTCCCGGGTTAAGCGATTTTACCGTCTCAGCCCCATGAGTCGCTGGGATTGCAGGCGCAGGGCACCACACCTGGCTCATTTTTGTATTTGTAGTAGAGACAGGGGTTTCACCATATTGGCCAGGATGGTCTTGAACTCCTGACTTCGAGTGATCTACCCACCTCTGCCTCCCAAAGTGCTGGGATTACCTGCGTGAGCCACCGTGCCCGGCCCGATATGGGAATATCTTTTTTTTTTTTTTTTTTTTTTTTTTTTTTTTTTTTTTTTGAGACGGAGTTTCGCTCTTGTTACCCAGGCTGGAGTGCAACGGTGCGATATCGGCTCACCACAACCTCCGCCTCCTGGGTTCAGGCAATTCTCCTGCCTCAGCCTCCTGAGTAGCTGGGATTACAGGCATGTGCCACCATGCCCAGCTAATTTTTTGTATTTTTAGTAGAGACGGGGTTTCACTATGTTGACCGGGATGGTCTCGACCTCTTGACCTCGTGATCCACCCGCCTCGGCCTCCCAAAGTGCTGGGATTACAGGTTTGAGCCACCGCGCCCAGCCTGGGAATATTTTAACAGACGACGCGTGAAGGAGGAGTTAGACTCTACACTTAACCCGGAAGCCTTTCTTATTTTTTATTGTTTTTTTTTTTAAGACAGTCTCGCTCTATTGCCAGGCTGGAATGCAGTGGCGCGATGCCAGCTCACTGCAACTTCTGTTTTCCGATTTCAAGCAATTCTCTCGCCTCAGCCTCCCAAGTAGCTGGGACAACAGGCACACACCATCAAGCCCGGCTAATTTTTTGTACTTTGAGTAGAGACGGGGTTTCACCATGTTGGCCAGGATGGTCTCGATCTCTTACCTCGTGATCCACCCGCCTCGGCCTCCCAAAGTGCTGGGATTATGTGAGCCACAGCGCCTGGCCACCATTCTTATTAACTAGTACAAATGAGAATCTTAGTTCCCAGATCTTCCTGCCTTTAAAAAGAAAGTAATAATTTTCCTTGTGTTGCCTCCCTATAGAAGTGAGAACCTGTTTGCATGAATAATAATGGGAGTTGGCCAGGCTCGGTGGGTAGCCTGTATTCCCAGCACTTTGGGAGCTGAGACAGGCAGATCACTTGAGATCAGGAGTTCAAGACCAGCCTGGCCAACATGATGAAACCCTGTCTCTGCAAAAAAATACAATAATTAGCAGGCTGGCCGGGCGTGGTGGCTCATGCCTGTAATCCCAGCACTTTGGGAGGCTGAGGTGGGTGGATCACCTGAGGTTGGGAGTTCGAGACCAGCCTGACCAATCTGGAGAAACCCCATCTCTACTAAAAATACAGAGTTAGCCGGGTGTGGTGGCATGCGTCTGTAATCCCAACTACTCGGAGACTGAGGCAGGAGAATCACTTGAACCTGGGAGGTGTAGGTTGCGGTGAGCCAAGATTGTGCCATTGCACTCCAGCCTGGGCAACAGGAGCAAAACTGTCTTAAAAAAAAAAAAAATCAGCAGGCTGTGGTGGTGGGCACCTGTGCTTCTAGCTGCCTGGGAGGCTGAGGTGGGAGGATCACCTGAGCCTGGGAGGTTGAGGCTGCAGTGATCCGTGATCATGCCGTCACTGTATTCCAGCCTGGGAGTCAAAGTGAGACCCTGTCCCCTCTCTTCCCCCCAAAATAAAGGAAATATATTTTATTTTCAATTTGTCTCGATTAAATGTCAGTTTTGTTTATTTGAGATGGAGGGTTGCTCTGTCGCCCAGGCTGGAGTGCAGTAGCACGATCTCAGCTCACTGCCATCTCCACCTCTCAGATTGAAGCAGTTCTCCCCAGTAACTGGTACTACAGGCACATGCTACCACTCTGGGCTAATTTTTGTATTTTTAGTAGAGAAAGGGTTTCACCATATTGATCAGGCTGGTCTCAAACTGTGACCTCAGATGACTCACCTGCCTCAGCCTCCCAAAGTGCTGGGATTACAGGCATGAGCCACTGCACCCGGCCAATTAAATGTTTTATCCAGACATCTTAGAGTCCTGTTCAACTTAAAATACTGTGTGTAGTCTTTACTGCAGTAGAACTTAGAAATAATAACTAATATCTGTTAAGCATTTGCTATATGTCAAGTACTGTGTTAAACATTTTGCACAGGCCGGGCATGGTGGCTCATGCCTGTAATCCCAGCACTTTGGGAGGCCGAGGCAGGTCGATCACAAGGTCAAGAGATCGAGACCATCCTGGTTAACATGGTGAAACCCTGTCTCTACTAAAAATACAAAAAATTAGCTGGGCGTGGTGGCGCATGCCTGTAATCCCAGCTACTCAGGAGGCTGAGGCAGGAGAATTGCCTGAACCCAGGAGGCGGAGGTTGCGGTGAGCCGAGATCGTGCCATTGCACTCCAGCCTGGGTAACAAGAGCGAAACTCCATCTCAAAAAAAAAAAAAAAAAAAAAAAAAAAACCAAACAAAAAAACATTTTGCACATATTTTTAATTAAAAAATTTTTTTAAGTAGAGGTGGGGGCCTCACTAGGTTGCCCACACTGGTCTTGAACTCCTGGGCTCAAGCGATTCTCCCACCTGGGCCTCCCAGTGTTCTGGGATTACAGGCATGAGCCACCACATTCAGCCTTGCACATACTATTTGTTTACTTTCAGCAGCAGCCCTATGTGGTAGTTTTATCCCCATTTTAATAGATGAGGAATCTGTTGTATGGAGAAATTAAGTAACTTGCCCAAGATCACATGCTAGAATTTGGCACATTAGGGATTCAAATCCAGGTAGGGAGTGCAGTGGCCTGATCAGGGCTCACTTCAGCTTCAACCTTCTAGGCTCAAGAGAGTCTCCTGCCTCAGCCTCCCCAGTGGCTGAGACTATAGGTACACACTACCTCGCTGTGGTGGTTTTTTTTGTTAGTAATGATGAGGTCTTGGTATGCTGTCCAGGCTGATCTCAAACTGCAGGGCTCAAGCCATCCTCCCACCTCGTCCTCCAAAAGTGTGGGATTACAGGTGTAAGCCATCGCACAGGACAGCATTAGCACTCTTAAATAGTATTCTGACCCTCAAAAGTGTTGATTTAATGAAAGATAAAGATGATTCATAACCAGATGTCACTCTTATTCATAGTCTTCATGTTGGCTTTTATTTGGGGCAGGAAAAAAGAAACAAGAAAAACTCCCACTTAATTTTTCCCTAATGTTTCCAGATGAGTATGTTCTGAATAAAGCAATTTATTGTCTCAATTTCCTGTCTGATTGGGCATCGTGTTGAATTCCACTGTCTCCTTTCTTATGTCACTCTCCTAGCTGTTTATTTTGTTTAGACACAATACTCTGAACAAACCTAAATCTGACATTTTAGAAGCAAGAATATAATTTGGCGGGGGAGGGAATTAGAGTTACTAATTTGACTGAATTGTAGAGCTATTACTGTGATTTCTAAAGATTACGTTTTCTTTGAATTGTGCTCCTTTCAGATTTTGAGATTTTTAATAATTTATTGGAAGTGTGACATAGAAGTATCAAAGGGAGCACTACTTGAAGGGCAGCTAGTGATTTCCATAGAAGGATTGAATTCTAAGCGCCAGGCAAATGCTCTTCATTGTGTAATAACTAGTAAGTAAAGAAATAAAAATTATTGATTTTCTATCTCTTGTCATGGTTTATGTCATGTTTATGTTTATGTATTTAAAATTTAAATTAGTCAATCTTTTATGTTATTCCAGGATTGTTTCCTAATTATAAAATGAAATGATTAATAAGTATCTGGTGGTAGGTTTACAAATGTGTCATACAGGAAAGGTGAGTAGAAGACTCTTAATAGATTATTTTACTGGTTTAAGTTAAAATTGCTCAGAAACAACCTTATTTTTCACTTGGTTTTAACCTACATTTTCACAGAAAAATTTCATTTCATTGAGTTTTACCTACTTTTATTTGTCCAAATCTAAATTTTGGCAGTTGCAAAAAAGCAAAAAAAAAAAGGGGGGGGAGTAAAATGGTGAATGGTGTATACTTAAATAATCACGACCTGCGATTAGTTTGAAAAGATCTCTTCCATTTGGCTTTCATGCTTTTATCACTTTTGCCTGTTGTCTTGAGGGAAAGCTGATGCATTGAGCTGCTTTGAAACAATGAATTTTCTTAAACTTGAAGTGTTAGCTTGTTTGGTTGTTTTTTGTGGGGGGTGTGTGTGTGTGTGTGTGTGTGTGTGTAGGTTTATTGAAGGGTACTTTGGAATGTAGTGGAATTGTTCCTTCAGGCTTAGAGAAGTCACTTGGGCACCAAGTTGAGATTGGATAGTAAACTAGGCTTTACAAGACATTTGCTTACCTGAACTGGAATGACCTGTCTTCTCTTTGTGTATTAATATTAAACATCTTTAAGAGCAGTATGACAGGTTAGTTTGCTCTTTCTCTGTGTGAACTCCACTCTGACTGGGCAGGGTTCCCACCACTCATGAGAGAAATGCATGAAGACGTGTCTAGGATGATAGCTGGTCTGTGTATGGTTGTAATAGTCTAATCCAGTACGTAAACTGTAACCAGGGTAGCAAGGTTGATTTAATAAAAAGGAAGGGACTTCAGCTGCCATAGTTTTTGGCAAGAAACTCAATTCTGCGTTTTGAGCCTAATGAACTTCTTTAGCCCACCTAGAATGGGGGCATTTCTCTTCTCCTTATTGTCTCTGAGCTTTGTGTAATTACGGTTTTATTTATTTACTTATTTAGAAATGGAGTCTCACTTTGTTGCCCAGCCTAGAGTGCAATGGCCTGATCTCTGCTCACTGCAACCTCCGCCTCCTGGGTTCAGGCAATTCTCCTGCCTCAGCCTCCAGAGTAGCTGGGATTACAGGCACACGCCACCATGCCCAGCTAATTTTTTGTATTTTTAGTAGAGACGGGGTTTCACCATGTTCACCAGGATGATCTCGATCTCTTGACCTCGTGATCCACCCGCTTTCGCCTCCCAAAATGCTGGGATTACAGGCGTGAGCCACTGTGCCCGACCCCTTTTTTTTGTATTTTTAGTAGAGAAGAGGTTTTACTATGTTGGCCAGGCTGGTCTCAAACTCCTGAACTCAAGTGATCCACCTGCTTCAGCCTCCCAAAGGGCTGGGATTACAAGCATGAGCTACTGTGCTCAGCCTATGTTTATATGTATATATTTTTTGGTAGGAAACATGGTGATACATGCTTGACATAAAACATTACAGAAACATGTATTGTGGAGAGTGAGACTTTCCAGATATCTTACCCCTTGAGACTATTATTAACATTCAGGTTTTTCTGCTACATTTTTCTTCCCCCCTCCCCCCACCTGCCAAGGATAATCTATCTTCTAGATTTTTCTATGCATATGCTCATAGTTATTAATATCAATTTTTAAAAACTAGAACTGTACATATGACTGTGCTGTGTACCAGTACTTTGTGGGCAGCATTTCATGTTAGCGTAAGGGATCTATTTATTTTTTTTGTTAAAAAAAATATATATATATATATTTAGTTAGTTTTAGTTTTTGTAGGTTTCACACATGTATGGTTTTGACTGGGTGTAGTGGCTCATGCCTATAATCCCAGCACTTTGGGAGTGCAAGGTGGGCAGATCACTTGAGGTCAGGGGTTCACGACCAGCTGTCCAACATGGGGAAACACTGTCTATACTAAAAATGTAAAAATTAGCAGGGCATGGTGGCACACACTTGTAATCCCAGCTACTCGGGAGGCTGAGGCACAAGAATTGCTTGAACCTGGGAGGCAGAGGTTGCAGTGAGCCAAGTTCTTGCCACTGCACTCTAGCCTGGGCGACAGAGTGAGGCTCCGTCTCAAAACAAACAAACCCCAACAATACCCTGCATGCTTCCCCATCTCCCCCTTCCCATCTTTCTCCCTCCTAGAGGCTAATACTTTCAACTCTGTTAATTGATTATTTAATATTTATCTTTGTATCTAAGTAACATGTTTGTTTGTGTTGTTGTATCTTAAAAAAAAAAAAAAAAGGGTCTCACTCTGTCACCAGGCTGGAATGCAGTGGCACAATCATAGCTCACTGTAACCTTAAATGCCTGGGCTCAAATGATCCTCCTACCTCAGCCTCCCGAGTAGCTAGGTCTACAGGCATGTGCTACCATGCCTGGTTAATTGTTTTATTTTTGTATTTTTGTAGAGACAGAGTCTCTTGCTATGTTGCCCAGGCTGGTCTCAAACTCCTGGGCTCAAGCAGTCTTCTCACTTTGGCCTCCCAAAGTGCTGGGATTATAGGTGTTAGCCACTGCACCTGGCCAAGATGTTATTTATGTATTTATTTTGAGACAAGGTCTTGCTCTGTCACCCAATCTGGACTGCAGTGGTGCAAGTACTGTTCACTGCAGCCTTGACCTCTTGGACTTAGGTGATCCTCCCATCTCAGCCTCCTGAGTAGCCGGGACTACAGGCACGTGCTACCATGCATGACTATTTTTAAAAAAAAATAGATACAAGGTCTCCCTGTGTTGCCTAGTCTGGTCTTGAACTCCTAGGCTCAAGTAGATCCACCCACCTTAGCTTCCCAAAGTGCTGGAATTATAAGCATCAGCCGTTGTGCTCAGCCCTAAATTGTTATATCTTGATTTTCCTTTTCATAGACATTTATTGATTTTCCACCATAGAAGATGATTGCTCTCCTTAATATCTTTACCTCTACCATGTGTCTTATATAGTTATAATTTTCCAACCATTTAGATGAATATTTACTCATTATGAGCATAAAGTCCAGTTTAGCCATATAGAAAACTATGATTACTTTTGTTTATAATTTCCCTTCAGCTAATACTTAATTTATTGTCTTTTTTTTTTTTTTTTTTGAGACGGAGTTTCGCTCTTGTTACCCAGGCTGGAGTGCAATGGCGCAATCTTGGCTCACCGCAACCTCCGCCTCCCGGGTTCAGGCAATTCTCCTGCCTCAGCCTCCTAAGTAGCTGGGATTACAGGCACGCGCCACTATGCCCAGCTAATTCTTTGTATTTTTAGTAGAGACGGGGTTTCACCATGTTGACCAGGATGGTCTCGATCTCTTGACCTCGTGATCCACCTGCCTCGGCCTCCCAAAGTGCTGGGATTACAGGCTTGAGCCACCGTGCCCGGCCATTTATTGTCTGTTTTTATCATCTAGTCAACTCCTAAACTTCCAGCATTTGTCTAAATCTTGTATATTCCTGTACATCAGATATTATATCAGTTTTATCCTGCTGAATAACTTTTTTGCAGTGTTTTCTGACCTGCTCTAATTTTGACTTGATGCCTTCTGTATCTGGTGCACAGCTGTCGTCTTGGAATCCTCCCTTCATCATTATTCAGAGTGTTCCTATAGTTTTTCTCTTGCATTGGATTTTGTGCTTCCTGAATCCCTCTTTTTTTTTTTTTTTTTCTCTTGGCTCACTCCTTGCTTTGACGGATCTCGGGCTCCAGTAGCTTCCTTGGAAAGCATGTTTGGAAGGTAAATTTCTTGAGACCTTACGTCTCTGAAAACATCTCCACATGTACCTAACTGATAGTTTGGGCATACAGGATTCTAAGCCAGAATTCATTTTTCCTTCAGAATTTTGATGACATTGCAGCATTATTTTCTAACTTCAAGTGTTGCTATTGAAAATTTTAAAAATCTTTCTGATTACTCTTTATATGGCTTTTTCTTTTTTCTTCCCCTCTCTGTAAGCTTTTATTTTTATTTGTATTTTTTTGAGATGAAGTTTCACTCTGTTGCGCAGGTTAGAGTGCAGTGGTGCGATCTTGGCTCACTGCAACTTCCGCCTTTCAGGTTCAAGCAATTCTCCTGCCTTACCTCGTGAGTAGCTGGGATTACAGGTGTGCACCACCATGGCCAGCTAATTTTTGTATTTTTAGTAGAGAAAGGGTTTCACCATGTTGGCCTGGCTGGTCTCGATCTCTCGACCTCGTGATCCACCCGCCTCAGCCTCCCAAAGTGCTGGGATTACAGGCTTGAGCCACCGCGCCCGGCTATTTTTTAGTATTTTTATGTTTTTTGAGACAATCTCACTCTGTTGCCCAGAGTTGTTTTTTTTAATTATTAAAAAATGTTATTTTAATGATATTTCCCAAAATGTATACCACAGAATGTTTATATGAGTTATAAGAAAGGAGTTATGTAGTCATACACATTTGGGAAATGTTAGTTAAAATGAGTTTTTATTTTTGTTTTTTTTAGATGGAGTCTCACTGTCACCCAGGCTGGAGTGCAGCGGCATGATCTTGGCTCACTGCAACCTCTGCCTCCCGGGTTCAAGCAGTTCTCCTGCCTCAGCCTCCTAAGTAGCTGGGATTACAGGCACACACCACCATGCCTGGCTAATTTTTGTATTTTTAGTAGAGACAGGGTTTCACCATGTTGATTGGGCTGGTCTCAAACTCCTGACCTTGTGATCTGCCTGCCCTGGCCTCCCAAAGTGCTGGGATTACAGGAGTCAGCCGCCACACCCAGTCTTTTTAAATTTTTTTTGAGACAGAGTCTTGCTCTGTTGCCCAGGCTGGAGTGTAGTGGTGGGGTCTTGGTCCACTGTAGCCTCCACCTCCCAGGTTCAAGTGATTCTCGTGCCTCACCCTTCCGAGTAGCTGGGATTACAGGTGCCCACCACCATGCCTGGCTAATTATGGGTGAAGAGTGCTTTCACCTGCTCCATACCCTATGCAGCCCTCAGTTTTCAGTTATTCTTCCAATGCTTTTACACGAAAGCAGTAACATGCTATCCTTCAGTTGCAAAGATGACAGTAGAGACTTATCTATAAAATACGTTTTTAAAGCAAGCATTCCCCCAAATCCTCTCTATAGAACAGAATTTTTTTTTTTTTTTAAATTAAAGCCGGGCGCAGTGGCTCAAGCCTGTAATCCCAGCACTTTGGGAGGCCGAGGCGGGTGGATCACGAGGTCGAGAGATCGAGACCATCCTGGTCAACATGGTGAAACCCCGTCTCTACTAAAAATACAAAAAACTAGCTGGGCTTGGTGGCGCGTGCCTGTAATCCCAGCTACTTAGGAGGCTGAGGCAGGAGAATTGCCTGAGCCCAGGAGGCGGAGGTTGCGGTGAGCCGAGATCGCGCCATTGCACTCCAGCCTGGGTAACAAAGAGCGAAACTCCGTCTCAAAAAAAAAAAAAAAAAAAAAAAAAAAAAATTAAAAAAAAATTCTTTTTCTGGGATGGGGTCTTGCTCTCTGTTGCCGAGGCTGGAATGCAGTGGTGCCATCATGGCTCACTGCAACCTCTGCACCCCGGGCTCAGGTGATCCTCCTACCTCAGCCTCCTGAGTAGCTAGACTATAGGTGTGTGCCACCACGACCAGCTAATTTTTGTATTTTTTGTAGAGATGGAGTTCTGTGATGTTACCCAGGCTGGTCTTGAATTCCTGGGCTCAAGAGATCCACCCACCTCAGCCTCCCAAAGTGCTGGGATTACAGGTGTGACCCACCATGCCCGGCCAGAAGATGATCTTTAAAAAGGGGGCAGGGGGCCAGGCACGGTGGCTTATGCCTGTAATCCCAGCACTTTGGAAGGCTGAGGCAGTGAAACCTTGTCTCTACTAAAAATACAAAAATTAGCTGGGCATGGTGGCACATGTCTATAATCTCAGCTACTCAGGAGGTGGAGGCAGCAGAATCGCATGAACCTGGGAGGCAGAGGTTGCAGTGAGCCAAGATTGTGCCTCTGCACTCCAGCCTGAGTGACAGAATGAGACTCTGTCTCAGTTAAAAAAAAAAAATAATAGAAAAGAGTGTCTTTTGTTAAATGTCTTATGTTGCTTGTGGTTAGGCCTTTTGAAGTGTGTATTATTTATTCAGAATCACCTAAAATCTGGAAATCTAGAGCATTACTATCCAATAGAACGTTTTGTGATGATGGAAATTTCTCTGTCTCCTATTTAGCAGGCTAGCCATTAACCGTATGTGGCTATGGAGCAATTGAAATGTGGTTTAATGTGACTGAGGAACTAATGTGTGTGTGTGTGTGTGTGTGTGTGTGTGTGTGTGTGTGTGTGTGTGTGTCTGTGATGGAGTTTCACTCTTGTTGCCCAGGCTGTATTGTAGTGGTACAATCTCGGCTCACTGCAACCTCCGCCTCCCAGGTTCAATTGATTCTCCTGCCTCAGCCTACCAAGTAGCTGAGATTACAGGCACCTGCCACCACACCTGGCTAATTTTTGTATTTTAGAAGAGATGGGGTTTCACCATGTTGGCTGGGCTGGTCTCGAACTCCTGATCTCAGGTGATCCACCCACCTCGGCCTCTCAAAGTACTGGGATTACACGTGTGAGCCACCGTACCTGTCTAGAACTACATTTTAAATTTAATTTAGCTAGATGTAAATAGCCACATGTAATTTGTGGCTGTGGTACTGGACAGCAGTTTACAGAATGACCTTGCCTCTCACTCTAGTTCAGTGATTCTCAACCTTTTTTCTCTGCCTGAAAGATGCACATTTTCTGAGGGGTAGATATATTTCTATTGGTTCCTATGGCAATGATGCTTAAATTCTGAACTATTAGGTCATGTTACTCTGGGGAAGGGCATGTTCAAAAAGATAGTTCTGATCTTTTTGTCACCTCCTAGGTGCCTGCTTCCTTATTCACTGTCTACCCGGAAAAATTATTGCTCTAAAATTTTTAATATTTATAGTTAGAACTCTAAGATAAATCTTACCTGATAGCCTGGTATTTTCTATTTCAGTGTAAAATTGGTTAAAAGAACAGCCAAAGTTTTAATCGAATCTTGTGTTAGGATATGAGTAATTGACATGATACATTCTGATTACTAGCTGCAATTTGAAGTCTTCCCATAATCTTTTTCTGTCAAATAGAGTATCATCCAAAGAGGTAGTCCTGGTGTTGATTGTGGGTGACTGTTGAATATAGGTGAAAAAACTTGCTATTTGGTTATCTCTAAGAAGGTATTCTTCACGAGAACAGTCATTGCAGCATTATAGTATGTGGGGAACATTCCTGTGTGAGACCCCCCCAAAGACAATAGTATTTCTTTGATTTTTCCATTTTTACTGAACTCATTAGTAGTGGCCACTTTTTTAATGTTCTGTGTCTATATGCAGTTTTATAGACTCCCATTTGATTCTTTCAATAGAATACATTTACTTATTTGTGATATTTCTTTGTATTCTGTTTCTTACAGTTGCTTCTGCAGGAAGCCTTTTTGGTGGCATGGTCCTCAAGAAATTCCTAAAAGGTAAAGATTTACCTAACTGTTATGAGACTGAATCTCTTCTTGACAATGAATTTGATATTTTCTGAAAGAGACTTATAATGAAAGAAAGAGTTGACAGACATGTAAATAAAAATACAGGACACCCACTTAAATTTGAATTTCAGATAAGTAGTAATTTTTTTAACATAAATATGTCTCATTCAGTACTTTATCCTGCATTTTATCTGGCTTCTCCACTGAAAGATGATCTATTAATATGAAACTGTATAGAACTGACAAGATACCTAGATCACTGTAACTTTTCTGTATACTCTCTATACAACTTCAGGCAAAATTTTCCCAGATGTAAAATAAAAACTTTAATAGGTATTTGTTCCTATGTACTTCAAAGAAAGAATATGTGGCTAATGCTTTTACTGTAAATGATTGGCTAGCAGTAATAATGTTTTCCATGTTATATTGCCAAAGTTGGTATGATTTAGGAGTTTTTGCTGACTTTTGTTTTAAGAATTTCTTTTTTTTAAAACTTATGAATACTGTACAAACCAAAGGCTATAACATTTATTTTAAAGAGGTCAAAATTATCTTTGAACTCTTATGCTTTCATTTTTATTTCTTATGATTGTCTGCTTCATAAGTATTGTCCATTGGCCTATTTTTTCCTAATGAGTTGTTAATTCACAAATTTTGCAAAATAACTTTTTTTTTTTTTTGATACGGAGTTTCACTCTTGTTACCCAGGCTGGAGTGCAATGGCGTGATCTCGGCTCACCGCAACCTCCACCTCCTGGGTTCAGGCAATTCTCCTGTCTCAGCCTCCTGAGTAGCTGGGATTACAGGCATGCACCACCATGCCCAGCTAATTTTTTGTATTTTTAGTAGAGACGGGGTTTCACCTTGTTGACCAGGATGGTCTCGATCTCTTGACCTTGTGATCCACCTGTCTTGGCCTCCCAAAGTGCTGGGATTACAGGCTTGAGCCACCGTGCCCGGCAAAATAACTTTTTAAAAGAAACCTTCATAGACTAAATCTGGAATATTAACAGATTTTTAAAAGCTTACATTTATCCACTGCTTTAAGAAAACATACTGTGACCAGACCCAGTGGCTCACGCCTATAATCCCAGCACTTTGGGAGGCCAAGGTGAGTGGATCACCTGAGGTCAGGAGTTGAAGACTAGCCTAGTCAACGTGGTGAAACCCCATCTCTACTAAAAATACAACAATTAGCCAAGTGTGGTGGTGCACGCCTCTAGTCCTAGCCACTTGAGGGGCTGAGGCAGGAGAATCACTTGAAGCCAGGAGACGGAGGCTGCAGTGAGCCAAGATGGTGCCATTGCACTCCAGCCTGGGTGACAGAGTAAGACTCCATCACATACACACACAAAAAAAAAAAGACGAAGAAAAGAAAACATACTGTGTATTAAAATGGCAACAACTGCCAGGCACGGTGGCTCATGCCTGTAATCCCAGCACTTTAGGAGGCTGAGGCAGGTGGATTGCTTGATCCAGTAGAGCTTTTTGGAGTTCAAGACCAGCCAGGCACCATCACGAGACCCCATCTCTAAAAAAAAAAAAAAAAAAAAATTTAGCTGGGCATCACGGGGGTGCACACCTGTAGTCCCAGCTGCTTGGGAGACTGAGGTAGGAAGATTGCTTGAGCCTGGGTCACACACACACACACACACACACACACACACACACACAAATGGGAACAACTGAAAAGCTACATTGGAAAGGTATAATGTTATAAAATAAATGTTTATGAAATGTATTACCATTGTTTTTTAATGATAAGTTTTCTTCATGCTTTATAAAATGCAAATAAATTAAAAATTTAAATTTATACCCAGATTTATAGCAACTTAATTACTACTTAAATCAAAGTACCTTTCTCTCTCTCTTTTTTTTTTTTTTAGGAAAGAAACCCATTTTATTGTCTTATTTATGCAAAAGTCTAGAAACAATAGATTTCTATTGATAATGAGAGCACAAAACATATAATTTAAATTTGGTATCTTCCCCCCATAATATTAGGATGATAATCATTTCAAAGCACATGTCTAGCTTCAGAGTAGGATTCGTTCACTGGCCAAAAGCCTATCATAAAACTGTAGCTTTCAGTGTCTGTCTGCTCTACTGGCTCTTGACAAAACTTTTGAGGTCTTCAAGAAAAGTAATGTACTCCTGGTGCTCCAGGGCTGTGCTTAGCTACACCAACTCATCTGCAAAAGGAAATCGGGTCTGCAAGGAAATCGGTTAGGTGGCCATATAAGGCCCAGTCCAAGGAATCTGTGTTGAGTTTATAATTAGTGTCCTTCCATTCAGACTCGCTAGTGGACCGAAAGCTAACTTCCCTGATAGAGAAGATGTCACTCTCAGCCTCATCTTCTTGTTCAACCTCATCCTCTGGGTAATGACAATCCAGCACAAGGGCCTTCTTGCCGTCATTCTTTATGACTTCAACCACGAAATTGGGAGTTAATGTCAATTCAGGCTCCTGTTTTTCAACTTTCTGTCCTTTCGAGGGTTCCTTGTCACCATCAGATGTTGGTGGGGTGCTGCTGTTTTCCTCTTTTATTTTATTTTATTTTTTGTTTCAGGGATGCTGTTGTTAATGTTGAAAGTGACAGTGACTTTTTTTCCCTGGAGCACTAATTTAGCTTCTGTGCCATTCAGTTCCAGCTCCCAACCTCCAGACGTCTTAGGGAGGGTTTTATGCTTCTGGATTTTCCTTTCCTCCTCAATTTAATCACTCAGGAAATCAACAAAAGCGTTGTCTCCTTCGGTGTGGAGTATGTGCAGCCAAAGGAGCAAAGCCTGAAGGCAGCCGGAGGCCTGGCCACTCCTCTTCCTCCTCCTCATCTTCATCTTCCTCATCTTCCTCCTCTTCCTTCTTTTACTTTTTTCAACCTTGACAACTCCCTATTTTGCTGCATCAGGCTTTCCTTTAGCTCGATATGCATCAATATCCTTTTTGTATTTTTCCTTCAGCTTCACAGCCTTCTTTTCCTGAGGCTGCTTGTCATCTGCAGCAGTGCTAGTCCACATTTCTCCCAGTTTCTTCACATCATCACCAATAGACAGGCCAGGATGTTCTCCTTCGATTTTTGGGCGATACTCAGAACGGAACAGGAAGAAAGGCCGAAGGAGGCCTCTTGGGTGCATTGGGATCCTTGAACTTCTTTTTTGTCTTCCCTTTAGGAGGAATATAGATTTTCATTTCTCTCTCATAACGGGCCTTGTCTGCCTTTGCTGTATCTTCAAATTTTCCTTTCTTTTTAGCAGACATGGTCTTCCACCTCTCTGAGTACTTCTTAGAAAACTCTTGAGAAGTTGGCTGAAGCATCTGGGTGCTTTTTCATATGCTCCTCTCGACAAATTTGCACAAAAAATGCATATGATGACATTTTGCCTCTCGGCTTCTTAGGATCTCCTTTGCCCATGTTTAGTTGTTTTTCCTCAGCGAGGCACAGAGTCACGCAGTGCCCGTCCAGCTCTCACTTGCCCCGGCGCTGTCTCTATGGAGCTCAATGTACTGCAATGGCTGTGAGAGCAGGAGCCAGATGCAGCCTCCTCACTCTCTCCGCTCTGTAACATTACTCCTATTATTATTTTTGAGACAAGGCCTTGCTCTGTCACCCAGGCTGGGGTGCAGTAGTGTGATCATGGCTCACTGCAGCCCTAAGCTCCTGGGCTTGAGCCATTCTCCAGCCTCAGCCTCTTGAGTAGCTAGGGCCACATGTCCACAACTTCATGCCCAGTTACTTTTTAATTTTTTTCTAAAGATGGGGTCTCACTTTGTTGCCCTGGCTGGTCCCAAACTTCTGGCTGATCTCAAACTCTCAAGCAACAGCCTCACAAAGCTCTGGGATTGCAAATGTGAACCACCCTGCCCAGCCAAGATTTTTATTTTAGCTCCAGAACATTCTGTGAGCATTTGGGAAGAATGTTCTCCCTTTAGTATTAATTACAGTGATGATTTATTGAGCATTTACTATGCATTTACTTGTGCTTGACTTAAAGGGGGTTATAGTAGTGAACAAGATCGATTTGATTTCTCTATTCCCGTAGTGAAGATACCTTATCCTATTGACTCCTTAAGGCTATGCCTAGAAGAAGGGAACATCAGCTATTGTCCTGAAGAGTTTGCTCTGATTCTGAGACTTTTGGGAGATCTGAATCCAAGTTCAAGAATCATGGACTGACTGCCTCAAAGATATCTAGATGATAAGCTTTTCCTTGCTCTTCTTTTTTGAATTATGTCCTTGGGTTGATACAAGGAAGGGAAAGATCATTTCTAGTGGCCCTGGCTTGCACCTGAAATTCCAGCACTGTGAGAGGCTGAGGTAGGCAGATTGCTTGAGCTTTGGGCAACACAGTGAAACCCCATCTCTACAAAAAATATGAAAATCAGCCTGATGTGTGAAAATTAGCTGGGTGTGCCTATGGTCCCAGCTACTAGTGGGCTGAGGCAGGAGATCATCTGAGCCCAGGAGGTCAAGGCTGCAGTGAGCTGTGATTGTGCCACTGCACACCAGCCTGGGTGACAGAGTGAGACCTTGTCTCAAAAAAAAAAAAAAAAAAAAAAAAAAGAAGTGAAAAGCTGTATAAATAAAAGGGAGTATATTATTAGCACTGCTGTATGAATAAAAGGGAGTATATTATTAGCACTAGGGAGGAGATAGGAACATTCCCTAAAAAATAAACCCACACTTAATATGCTTATACAAGGAGTGGTCAGGCTACTTGTTTGACTAATATTTATGAAAGTGCTTTGAAAAAAGTGAAAAGTCATGTAACTACAAGGGAATAGTTTTATTATCATTGTTACTCTTAGGGAGTGGGTATTGAGTTGAGGATCATTTACGGAATAACCACATATTCATTATGCCAGTACAAACTCTAGACAATTTTTGTCATGGTGACTTAGTTTTAATTTAACTGTTATTTTAAAAACTCAAAGCAGTTTCTTTTAATCCTTTTTTATTGTGATAAAGTGTGAGTGACTAACTCTTCCTATAAAGAGGAAGTACTGCACGTCAAGTACATAATTAAAATTGGATCATTTGCTCGTGGTCAATCACATTTAGTAGCCAACTGCAGCCTAAGTCTTCTTTTCAGCTGTTAGGGCTCTTAATACTAACTTCTGGCCAGGCGCGGTGGCTCAAGCCTGTAATCCCAGCACTTTGGGAGGCCGAGGTGGGTGGATCACGAGGTCGAAAGATCGAGACCATCCTGGTCAACATGGTGAAACCCCGTCTCTACTAAAAATACAAAAAACTAGCTGAGCATAGTGGCTTGTGCCTGTAATCCCAGCTACTTAGGAGGCTGAGGCAGGAGAATTGCCTGAACCCAGGAGGCGGAGGTTGCGGTGAGCCGAGATCGCGCCATTGCACTCCAGCCTGGGTAACAAGAGCGAAACTCTGTCTCAAAAAAAAAAAAAAAAAAAATACTAACTTCCACTCAATAATGCTATTTATTCATTGTTTGTTTTTTGTTTTTGAGATGTAGTTTCACTCTTGTTGCCCAGGCTGGAGTGCAGTTGTGTGATCTCGGCTCCCTGCAACCTCCGCCTTCTGGGATCAAGAAATTCTTCTGTCTCAGCCTCCCAAATAGCTGGGATTACAGGCACCTGACACCAAGCCCAACTAATGTTTGTATTTTTAGTAGAAACAAGGTTTCACCACGTGGGCCAGGCTGGTCTCGAACTCCTGATCTCAGGTGATCTGCCCGCCTTGGCCTCTCAAAGTGCTGGGATTATAGGCGTGAACCACTGTGCCCGGCCTAGTTATTCTTACTAATTAGTACCAAAAATTACTCAGTAAACCTCACAAAGGAAATTGGTGAAGACTAAGACATGAATCCCTTAACTCCTGGTTTATGCACCATTAACTATGCGTTTTTTACTATTATTATTTAGAATTTCTGTAACGCTGTTAAACTAATAGCAAACTACTTTAAATTGGTCCATTTACTGATCTTTACACTGTTTAATTAGCTTCATCAGGGAGTCTTTGGCAGCTGGATTAATTACTCATCAGTTTTCTAGTTGCTAAAAAATTATGTATCTATACAAAATTAATATGTCTCTGAATTCAGTTTATGTTGTTGTCTTCATTATTTGGTTCATTTCTCTCAGTGTCTAAAATAAGGTGGTGTGATCCCTCTTTAGGGGAACTGAACTGTTGAGTTCAGTTTTCTTTACTCTTCAATGTGTTCTACTAGGGTTGTATCAAGGTACTTTTTCTCTGGATCTGGAATACTTTGGTTCAATTCCTGTACAAAATAGGCTTATATTTCTGGGTATTTTGTTTATGCTGGATTAATAAACAATGACCTGTATAATCTCCCTATTCATCTCTCTCTCTACTGGTTTATTTTCTGTTTTTTCCCCTTTCTTCTCTGGTCCCTAACTATTTATACTTTTATTCAGTTAACTTTTATTGTAACACCTACCTTGCTACAAAGAAGTCACAGGAAGGAGAGGCAGCTCTGCAAATAAAATGCAGTGTGATTAGTGCTGTAATGGAGCTATAAGTGCAAAGAGCTTCTCTCATAACCCAGAGCATATTCCCCAAAGTTCAGTCACCGCTGTGCCTTTCTTCCCTTCATTATTCTGCATCATTATTCTACATTCAACTGAAGACAGCTTTTCTACTTTTGAGACTTTAACATTTCTATGCTGATGAGGCTTATTTTTTTCCCTTCTTGATCACTGACATATGTCCTAAACTCCAGTGGAATAGCTTTGAATGTCAATTAGACTATTCCATTTGAGAGTTCCTCTGAAATACCATGTGTAACATGCCTAAAATGGGGTTCATTTTCTTGAAATGAACTTACTATGTAATGTCTGCGTTTCTTTCAGTGATACTGACATTCTTGTAATTCTCCAGGGTTAAAAATCTTGGCTTTTATGGTGGGGGAGAGGTTTCTGCTTTTTTGTTTCCCCATTATGGAATTGATTTTCTGTTAACTCTGCCTTTATAATAAAGAATTATTACTTATTAATTTAAATGTAATTTTACATTTAAATTAAGCAATAATTAATAAGATTTCTTATTTATTATTAAAGTACCTCAGACCAGATTTGAGGCCTTCTGTCAATAGGATAATCTCCTCTACTTTGAAGAATAATGCTCATTAAGATAAATAAATTTTTATGTGTTTGAAAAATTGTCACTGTGTCCTGTTAAATGTGTCCTACTAGTCTGCATTGAATACTTATCCACTTAGATATAATTCCATTTAGATATTCATTTATGTGTATACGTATCCATTTATATAGAACTATTTCTATCATAAGTGTCTATTTAGTGAAACATGATTGTTTCAGTTTGTACTGTTTGCTCAGGTCTACTGCCTATCTTATGCTTATTCAAGTGGGGAAAGGAAAGTGGATGGAGGAATATGAAAAAAAGCCATGTTTATAGATCTCTATTTTGCTGTTTTTTCCTGTTTCTTCTATTAACATTATTTTTATTTTAATCTTTTAAAAATAGCTCCTAATTTCCATGTTTATTGCCATAACTTAGCTCTTTATATAGTATGGCCAATTATTTTAAAAAGATGTGTAAGTGTTTTTCCCAAAATAGAAAATCTACAGCCTTATTTTTTCTTTATAACACCAGATAAGAATACTACTCCTTGTAAACAGGGAGGACTGCTTTGCTGTTGATATATGGTTACATGGTTGTGATAGTTTTGTTTTTGCCTCTTCCCTATATGCCACCCTTTTGGTGTCAGCGAGACTTTTTAATTGTTGTTTCATTGTTTTGTTTTTTGGAGACAGGGTCTTGCTCTGTTTTCCAGGGTGAAGTGCAGTGGCATGACCATAGCTCACTGCAGCCTTGACCTCTTGGGCTCAAGGGATCTTCTCACTTAGTAACAGTCTTCTGAATAGCTGGGACCACAGGTGTGCACCACCATGCCCAGCTAGTTATTTTATAGAGATGGGATCTCGCCATGTTGCCCAGGCTAGTTTTAAATTCCTGGGCTCAAGCAATCCCTCCCACCTTGGCCTCTCAAAGTGTTAGTATTACAAGTGTGAGCCACCATGCCCAGCCTGTTTATTTTCAAGTTCACTTTGTCCTCTTTGTTAATTTGTTGGGAAAGAGCGATTAACAGGTTAGACAGATTGACAGGTCCAGGCTTTCTCAACATTGAGTAAGAAACAGTGGTGAACTATTGAATGTCTGACATAATCAAGTTTTTTTTTTAAGAAAGTCTGATATTCTTGTATTCAAAGAATAAAAAATCTATTATAATTTTATATCTTACAAAATCAGCAACTCTAAGGTTCAGAATTTATCTAACGCTTTTCCCCCCAGGAGCTCATTTTGTAGACATGATCTCATTCATTCTTGAGGAGCAGTCAGACATTAGTGTTATCATCATCTCTGTTTCAGAGATGAGGAAACTGAGACTTACCTCAGCCTCATATACTAAGAAGGGAAACGTTTGAAGACTCATAGGTCACTGGTTATTCATTAAACTGAGAGACTACACTTAATTTTGACCTTTTGATACACTCTAAACAGACTCTTCTTGCCAAATTACCTAACACTTGGTGAGATTTTATAAAGGTTGGTTGAAGATCAAGACAAGCTAAAACAAATAGATTTTTGTCTTTTTTTTCTTCCTTAATATTTCTTTTCCTTGTTACATTTTTCTAATTGCATTTGACTATTGAGAACATGTTGAAGATTTCATGTGACAGAAGGGGATGGAAAGGACAGAAGTGGTTTTTTACCAACCCTGACATACTCCTTTTCCTTTTTAACTTGCATAGATAAAACAGGAGGAAAAGGATAGCTCTTATTATTAGAGATCCTGGGAGCTGGCTCATGCTCTGGCTGAGTGCTTTTATTGCTTTTATTCAGCAGTCCATGAGAGCTAACCTGCCTTGTACCTGTCTGGGCTTAAAATGCTTGAACTGTTGTAACGCCTCAGTGAGTAATCAGCTGGGCCCTTAATTAATAAAAATGACCAGTGTAATGTCCCTATTCACCTACTGGGTTACTACACATCTTTCATCATCTTAGCTGGGAACACAAAGAGAGTTGTCTCCTTATAGTGGTATAGTGGTATTTGGCTGGAATGGGAAGAGCAGGTATTGTACTTTTTCTTGAGTAGACTTTATGACTAGCCATTTACTACATTCTGAAGAATGGTCAGATGATATCACATGCAAAAATTACCTCAAAATGGATCAAAGAACTAAAACTATAAAACAGATAGGTTTAAATCTTCATGACCTTGGATTACATACTTTCTCGGATATGACATTCGAAGCACAAGCAACCAAAGGAAAAGTAGATAAATTGGGCTTAAATAGGTATTAAAAACTCTTATGCTTCAAAAGATGATATGAAGAAAGTGAAAAGATCAATTATACTAAAAAAAAAATCCACAGATAAGAAAAGTCTAGTATCCAGTGTATGTAAAAGAACTTTTACAACAGCAACGAAAGGACAAATAGCCCACTTGAAAAATAGACAAAGGAGCTGAATAGACATTTGTTATGGATTGAATGTTTGTGCCCTCCCAAAATTCCCATGTTGAAGCCCCAACCTCCAATGTGATAGTATTTGGAGATGGGGCCTTTGGGAGGCAAGTAGGGTCAGATTAGATCATGAGAGTTGGGCCTTTATGATAAGATTAGTGGTTTTATAAGAAGAGGAAGGGGGAGAGAGATTATTCTCTCTTTCCCTCTCCCTCTCTTGTATCCACCAAGGAAAGACCATGTGAGGACACAGTGAGAAGGCAGCATCTGAAAGCCGGGAAGAGAGCCCTCATCAGGAACCAAATCAACTGGCATCTTGCTCTTGGACTTCTCAGCCTTCAGAATTATGAGAAATAAATTTCTCTTAAGTTACCTAGTTTATGGTCTCTTGTTAGGGCAGCTTGAGTGGACTAAGACAACATTTATCCTAAGAAGATATACACATGGCCAATACCCATGAAAAGATAGATGCTCCGCATCATTAGTCATTAGGGAAAAATGGGAGTCAAAAAACAATGAGGCTGGGCACAGTGGCTCATGCCTGTAATACCAGCACTTTGGGAGGCCAAGGCGGGAGGATCACCTGAGGTCAGGAATTTGAGACCAGCCTGGACAACATAGTGAAACGCTGTCTCTACTAAAAATAAAAAAATTAACCAGGCCTGGTGGCACGTGCCTATAATCCCAGCTGCTTGGGAGGCTGAGGCAGGAGAATCGCTTGAACCTGGGAGGTGGAAGTTGCAGTGAGCTGAGATTGTGCTGCTGCACTCTAGCCCAGGTAACAGAGTGAAACTCTCTCTCAAAAAAATAAAATAAAAATAAAAATAAAAAAATAAAAAAGAGGTACCCTTTCATCTCTTCATATCTACTAATATGGATATCATTTTTAAAACCACGAGAAAATAACAAATGTTGACAAATACACAGAGAAGTTGGAAGCCTTCTACATTGCAGGTGGGAATGTAAAATCCTGCAGCTTTAGAAGTTTCTCAAAAAGCTAAACAGAATTATCATATGACCCAGAAATGTCCACACAAAAACTTGTATGAAAATATTTATAGCAGCATTATTCATAATAGCCAGAAAGATGGAAACAACACAAATGCTTATAAACTGATGGACAAAACGTGCTACATCTATACAATGGGATATTATTCAGCCATAGAAATTAAGTACTGATACATGCTATGACACAGATGAACCTTGAAAACATGCACAGTGAAAGAAGGCAGACATGAGAGATCATATATTGTGTGATTCCATTTATATGAAATGTTTAAAATAGGGAAATTCATAGAGATATATCCAAAGTAGGTTAGTGAGAAGAGGAAGGAATGGGGGGTTACTACTTTAGTAATAACATTTATGAGATTTCTTTTTGGGATGATAAAAATGTTTTGGAATTAGATAGTAATTATGGTTACATAACCTTGTGAATATATTAAAAAACATGGAATTGTACAATTAAAATGCTGAATCTTATGGTCTGTAGATTATATCTCAGTATTTTTTTATTTTAAAAATTTAAGTTTTAATTAGAGACAGGGTCTCATCATGTGGCTCAGACTGGTCTCAAAACTCCTAGGCTCAAGCCATCATCTCACCTTAGCCTTCCAAACTGTTGGGATTACAGGCGTGAGCCACTGAACCTGGCTATATCTCAGCCTTTAAAAAACAGTGGTAATATGGTACTTTGGGAGGCCAAGGCAGGAGGATGGCTTGAGGTCAGGAGTTCGAGACCAGCCTGGCCAACGTGGTGAAACCCTATCTCTACTAAAAATACAAAAATTAGCTGGGCATGGTGGCCAGTGCCTGTAATCCGAGCTACTTGGGAGGCTGACACAGGAGACTGGCTTGAACTCAGAAGGTGAAGGTTGCAGTGAGCTGAGATCATGTCACTGCACTCCAGCCTGGGTGACAGAGCCAGACTCCATCTCAAACACACACACACACACCAGTGGTAATATGGAATTAAGTTTTTTGATCTCCATCTTCCCCTTTTCTTCCCTCTTCTCTCTCCTGACACCCTTTCTGGCCTCCCTTCTCATTGCTGGCCACATAACGTAGTATAATCCCCTGCTGCCTTGACTTTCTTCCTTTTCTTTCTTATCAGTCTCCAGCCTTGGGTAATGACCTTTTTTTTTTTCATTCTTATTTCCAAGCTGCCAAGTGTTGCTTGTGTAAATCATAAAACAGAATGTTGAGTATGCTACAGTTTTAAGCAGAATTTCTAATTTTATTGGTGCTGTTCAGTACTCTTATTTACTTTGTTTATCCTTTTATGTAATTCCAATATTGTATATTTCAAATTACTTGACATTCATCTAAATACATTTCTTGGCCTTCTATTTTTCTGAAAAGGTTGAGGTTATTCAAATGGTACTTCTTCCAATTTCTTTTTTTCTTTTCGTTTTTTTTTTTTTTTTTTTTTTTAGAGATGAGGTCTTGCTATGTTGCCCAGGCTGGTCTTGAACTCCTGGCTCAAGCAATCCTCCCACTCCGGCCTCCCAAAGTGCTGGGATTACAGGCATGAGCCACTGAGCTCAGTTATTCCAATTTCTTTTTAAGAAATTTAAATTTGCCGGGCGCTGTGGCATGTGCCTATAGTATCAGGTACTTGGGAGGCTGAGGCTGGAGGATCCCTTGAGTCCAGGAGTTCTGGGCTGTAGTGCTCTGTGCTGATCAGGTGTCTGCACTAAGTTCAGCATCAATATGGTGACCTCTCCAGAGCGGGGGACCACCAGCTTGCCTAACTGAGGGGTAAACTGGCCCAGGTTGGAAACGGGGCAGGTCAAAACTTCTGTGCTGATCAGTAGTGGGATCATGCCTATGAATAGCCACTGCACTCCAGCCTGGGCAACATAGTGAGACCCCGTCTCTTAAAAAAAAAAAGAAAGAAAGAAATTTAAATTTGAAATATTACGTTGATATCAAGATCTGCCTCTCATTTGCTGTATGCCCTTAGATACATCAGTATTATGACAACTACTTCCATCATCTCTGAAATATCTTTTTTTTTAAGACTGAGTTTCACTCTGTCACTCAGGCTGGAGTACAGTGGTGTAATAACAGCTCACTGCAGCCTTGAATTCCTAGGCTGAAACAATCCTCCCCGCCAAGTAACTGGGACTACAGGCCTACATTATCATGTTTGGCAAATTATTTTATTTTTTATAGAGACAAGGTTCTTGCTGTATTGTCCAGGCTGGTCTTGAACTTCTGGGCTCAAACAATCCTCTTTCCTTAGCCTCCCAAAGTGCCGGGATTACAGGAGTAAGCCATGGTGTGCCCAGCCTACTCACTGCTCTCACCTATTCCCATTTACTCAATTCCTTAGTCTCTTATAAAGTGACTCTTTCTCTTTCCTTTTTTTTTTTTTTAAATAGATGGGGTTTCACTATCTTGGCCAGGCTAGTCTTGAACTCCTGACCTAAGGTGATCCACTGACCTTGGCCTCCCAAAGTGCTGGGATTATTTTGGAAGCCACTGTGCCTGTCCCTAATTCTATTTTTACTGTTCTATTGAAACCACCCCTGAAACTCAACATTAATCTCTATTATAGTTTTATATTTAATCATTGCTTTATAATCATAAAATGAATATATGTTTATTACAGAACATTTGGAAAATATAAAATATAAAGAAAAAATGAAAATTACTTATAAATCTACCATTCAAAGTTAATCATTTTAAACATTTGATGTTTTTTCTTACAGTTTTTTCTAGTAATAATTACATATAAGCCTGATCAATATATCATATATATCTAATATGGCCTTCCTTCCTTTTCTTCCTTTCCTATCTTTCTTTTTTTCTTCTCCTTCCAGAGCAGGGCTAACTCCTAGGCAATGCCAGAGTCAGCCTGGTTTGGTTTCTTTTTATTTATTTACAAAATTAGAATCATTGTATATGGAGCTTTGTAACTTACATTTTTCACTCAACATTAATGTGAACACTTTCAGTCACTTTTTTACAGTGCTTAATGTCTTAGCCTGAATTTTTGTGTCTTTCATCATGCTTTGTACACAGTAGTTAAAAATTAATTGTGAATGAATGGATACCTTAAGAGGCGAGGCTAAAAAATTTAGGCTGGGCGTGGTGGCTCATGCCTGTAATCCAGTACTCTGGGAGGCCAAGACCTCCTCACTTGAGGTCAGGAGTTCGAGACCAGCCTGGCCAACATGGTGAAACCCCGTCTCTACTAAAAATACAAAAATTAGCCAGGCATTGTGGCGGGCATCTGTAATCCCCAGCTACTCAGGAAACTGAGGCGAAGATCACACCACTATACTCTAGCCTGGGCAACAGCAAGACTCTGTCTCAAAAAAAAAAAAAAAAAAAGCCAGAGAAATTTAGAGGAACAGCATATGACTGTAACATTTAAAACCATTCTGGTGGCCGGGCACGGTGGCTCAAGCCTGTAATCCCAGCACTTTGGGAGGCCAAGGCGGGTGGATCACAAGGTCAAGAGATCGAGACCATCTTGGTCAACATGGTGAAACCCCGTCTCTACTAAAAATACAAGAAAAAATAGCTGGGCATGGTGGTGCGTGCCTGTAATCCCAGCTACTTAGGAGGCTGAGGCAGGAGAATTGCCTGAACCCAGGAGGCGGAGGTTGCGGTGAGCCGAGATCGCGCCATTGCACTCCAGCCTGGATAACAAGAGCGAAACTCCGTCTCAAAAAAAAAAAAAAAAAAAAACCATTCTGGTTAGCCACTTAACCAGCTTTGTCATTATGGACAAGTTATATAACCTTGTGCCTCGGTTTTCTCATTTGTAAAATGGGAATAACAACAGTTAGGGTTGTTAGGAAGACTAAAATGAGAGAATTTATTTTAAGTAATTCCAGTAGTGCCTGGAACATAGGGGGTACTGAAGGCTTCTGTTTATGTTTTTGACTGCTTCATCTCCCTTCCCCATATCTCCAGCCTTGATCTGTCCCCTAAGCGTCAAAGCCATTTGCCATTCAGAAATCAGAGTAATTAAAAAAAAGAAAAAAAAAAAAAAGCAGGCCAGGTGCGGTGGCTCATGCCTGTAATCCCAGCACTTTGGGAGGCCTAGGCGGGCGGATCATGAGGTCAGGAGATCAAGACATCCTGGCCAACATGGTGAAACCCCGTCTCTACTAAAAACACAAGAATTAGCTGGGTGTGGTGGCATGCGTCTGTAGTCCCAGCTACTCGGGAGGCTGAGGCATGAGAATCACTGCAACCTCGAAGGTGGAGGTTGGAGTGAGCTGAGATCGTCCTACTGCACTCCAGTCTGGGCAACAGAACAGGAGGGACTCTGTCTCAAAAAAAAGGAAAAAAAAAAAGAATGTCGGTCGGGCGCGGTGGCTCAAGCCTGTAATCCCAGCACTTTGGGAGGCCGAGGTGGGTGGATCACGAGGTTGAGAGATCGAGACCATCCTGGTCAACATGGTGAAACCCTGTCTCTATTAAAAATACAAAAAATTAGCTGGGTATGGTGGTGCGTGCCTGTAATCCCAGCTACTCAGGAGGCTGAGGCAGGAGAATTGCCTGAACCCAGGAGGCGGAGGTTGCGGTGAGCTGAGATCGCGCCATTGCACTCCAGCCTGGGTAACAAGAGCGAAATTCCGTCTAAAAAAAAAAGAATGTCACAGCCACCCCAGCCTTCAGCAGCCACTACCCTGATTAATTAGTAGCCCTCAACATTGAGGTAAAAAACTCTCCATCAGCAAAAAGATTGCTTAGGATTCACTGAAGGCTTAGATGGTCATTAGCATTTTTCTTTCTTTCTTTTTTTTTTTAAAGATGGGGTTTCACTATATTGGTCAGGCTGGTCTCAAACTCCTGACCTCAGGTGATCCGCCCACCTCAGCCTCCCAAAGTGCTGGGATTACAGGCGTGAGCCACTGTGCCTGGCGATCATTAGCATTTTTTAGCAATAAAGTATTTTTACACTAAAGTATGTATATTGTTTTTTAGACATAATGCTGTTGCATACTTAACAGGCTATGGTATAGTGTAAATGTAACTTTTAATATGCCCTGGGAAACAAAAAAATTGTATGACTCACTTTATTGCAATATTTGCTTTATTATGGTGGCCTGGAACCTAATCCACAGTACCTCCAAGATATGCCTGTATGTATATATACATAATACATAGCAGGGATCTGCAACCCCTGGGCCATGGACCATGATACAGTTTGGCTGTGTCCCCACCCAAATCTCATCTTGAATTTTTTTTTTTTGAGACAGTCTTGCCCTGTTGCCCAGGCTGTGCAATGGCGAGATCTCATCTCACTGCCTCCCTGGTTCAAGTGATTCCCCTGCCTCAGCGTCCTGAGTAGCTGGGATTACAGGTTCCTGCAACCACACCTGGCTAATGTTTTGCATCTTTAGTAGAGATGGGGGTTTCGCCATGTTGGTCAGGCTGGTTTCAAACCTCTGGGCTTGTGACCTGCCCTCCTCAGTCTCCCAAAGTGCTGGGATTACAGGCATGAGCCACTGTGCCCAGCCTTGAATTATTGTTCCCATACTACCCATGTGTCATGGGAGGGACCAGGTGGAGATAATTGAATAGTTCAGGTGTTTTCCCTCATCCTGTTCTCCTGAAAGTGAGTGAGTTCTCATGAGATCTGATGGTTTTATAAGGGGATTCTCCCTTTCCTGGGCACTTCTCCTGCCTGTCGCCATCTAAGAATGTGCCTGTTTTGCCTTCTGCCATGATTGTAAGTTTCCTGAGGCCTCCCTAGCCATGTGGAACTGTGAGTCAATTAAACCTCTTTTCTTTGTAAATTACCCAGTCTCAGGTATGTCTTCATAGTAGCATGAGAACAGACTAATACAGACCAATACCAATTCGTGGCCTGTTAGGAAATGGGCAGCATAGTAGGAGATGAGCAGCAGATAAGCAAACATTACCATCTGAGCTCTGCCTCCTGTCAGATCATTGGCAGTATTAGATTCTCATAAGAGCACAAACCCTGTTGTAAACAGCACATGGGAGGGATCTAGTTTTTGTGCTTCTTATGAGAATCTAATGCCTGATGATCTGAAGTGGAATAGCTGGATCATGTATTAGGTGTGTCTGTGACTTTAAACAAAATTGCCAAACTTTTTCAAAGTGGTTGTACTATTTTTCATTCCCATGGGCACTGATGAGAATTATACTTCCTTGTCAGTACTTGAGATAGTTGATCTTCTTAATTTTAGCTGTTTTGCTAGGTATGCATTGTGATTTCAGTTTGTATTTGCCTAATGACTGATGATATTAAAAATCTTTTTGAGTGCTTGTCTTCCCTTTATATATTGTCTTTGGTGAAGTGTATATTCAAATATTTGGCTGTATTTTAACTGAGTTCTTTGTTTCTTCTTCTGCCTCTTTTTTTTTTTTTTTGAGATGATGTCTCATTCTGTCACCCAGGCTAGAGTGCAATGGTGCAATCTTGGCTTACTGAAACCTCTGCCTCCTGCATGCAAGTGATTTTCCTGTCTCAGCCTTCCCAGCAGCTGAGATTATAGGTGTTTGCTACCTCACTTGGCTACTTTTCATATTTTTAGTAGAGACAGGGTTTTACCATGTTGGCTGGTCTTGAACACCTGCCTTCAAGTGCTCTACCCACCTCAGCTTCCCAAAGTGCTGGGATTGCAAGCATGAGCCACCACGCCCGGCCAGGTTCTTTGTTTTCTTCTTATTGAAGTTTGAGAGTTTTAAAAAATACAGATACAAGTCCTTTATCAAGACATATGATTTGAAAATATTTTCTCTCATACTTGGCTTGTCTTTTCATTCTTTTAATAGCATATTTAGTATTCTTAATTTTTATGAAGTCAAATCTATTGTTTTGCTTTTTTCAGATTATACTTTTGGTGTCATGTAGGAAATATTTGTCTAATCTAAGGTCACAAAGATTTTCTTTTGTGTGTTCTGAATGTTGTAAAGTTTGGGGTTTTACATTTAGGCTCTGATCCATTATGAGTTAATTTTTTTGTATATGTTGCACAGTATGGATCAAAATTTTTTTGCGTATGAATATCCCAGTTATTCCTAGCACCATTTATTGAAAAGACTATCCTTTGTCCACAAAATTGATTTTGCACTTTTGCTGAGAACTAATTGACTATATATGTGTGGATCTATTTTTGGACTCTCTATGCTGTTCTTTTGGCCTGTTTGTCTTGATGCCAGCACTCTCTTGATTACTGTAGTTTTAAAATAGGTTTTCAAGTCAGTCAGTGTAAGTCCTTCAACTTTGTCCTTTTTAAAAAGTTGTTTTGGCTACTATAGGCCTTGGCATTTCCATATGACTTTTAGAATTTGCTGGTTAATGTCTACAAAAAAGTCTCCTAGGATTTTGATTGAGACTATACCGTATTTCTAGATCAATTTGCCAGGCAGCTAGCATCTGTCTTAGCAATATTCAGTCTTCTAATTCATAAACACAGTATATCTCTCTCCTTTTTTATTGGTAGGTCTTTTTAAAATTTCTCTGAGCAATATTTTTTCAGTGTAAATCTTTGATCAGATTTAACACTATTTAATAGTTCTAATACTATGGTAAGTGGTATTTTGTGTATTTTTTGTTTTTGTTTTTGTTTGAGATAGAGTCTAGCTCTGTTGTCCAGGCTGGAGTGCAATGGCGTGATCTTGGCTCATTACAACCTCTGCCTCCCAGACTCAATTGATTCTCCTGCCTCAGCCTCCTGAGTAGCTGGGATTGCAGGTGTGTGCTACCACGCCTGGCTAATTTTTTGTATTTTTAGTAGAGATGGGGTTTCACCATATTGGCCAGGTTGGTCTTGAACTCCTGACCTCAGGTGATCTGCCCGCTTCTGCTCCCAAAATGTTGGGATTGCAGGTGTGAGCCAAAGCCCTGCAGGTAAGTGGTAGTTTTTCAAGCATTTCATTTTCCAGTGGTTTCTTGCTAATATTTGAAATACAATTGATTTTTATATATTTTTCAAGCTTCTAAACTAGCCTGGGAAACACAGCAAGACCCCATATCTACAAACATTTCTAAAAGTTTATTATTATAATCTAAAAGTTTATTTCTATAAGTTTATTATAGGCTGCACGCCTATAATAGTCCTAGCTACTCAGGAGGCTGAAGCAGGAGGATCAATTGAGCCCAGGAGTTGGAGGGTGCAGTGAGCTATAGTTTTACCATTGTATTCCAGCCTGGGTGACAGAGCAAGACCCTATCTCAAAAAAATAACTCTTGTCTGGGCACTGTGCCTCATGTGTAATCCCAGCACTTTGGGAGGCTGAAGCGGTTACATCATCTGAGGTCAGGAGTTCGAGACCAGTCTGGCCAGCATGGCAAAACCCTGTCTCTATTTAAAAATACAAAAATTTGCTTGGTGTGGTGGAGCATGTCTATATTCCCAGCTACTCCAAAGGCTGAGGCAGGAGAATCAGTTAAACCTGGGAGCTGGAGGTTGCAGTGAGCCGAGATCATGCCACTGCACTTCAGCCTGTATTGTTGGATTTGATTTGCCATAATTTTAATAAGAATTTTTGCATCTATATTCACAAAGGATATGTGTAATTTTCTCTTCTTGTAACGGCTTTGTCTTGTTTTGATACAAGTAATACTGACCTCATAGAATGAGCTTGGACATATTCTTTATTCTTCAATTGCCTAGAAGAGTTTGTAGAAGATATTATTTCTTCCTTAAATATTTGGTACAATTCTGTCCTTAAATATTTGGTACAAATCATCAAGGAAGCCATCTGGGCCTGATTTTTCTTTCCTGGAAAATATTTTAACTACAAATTCAATTTCTTTAATAGCTATATGGCTATTCTCTTTCTCACCCAGGCTGGAGTATTCACTGCAGCTTTGACCTCCCTGGTTCAAGCGATCCTCCCGCCTCAGATTTCTAAGTGGCCACGACTGTAGACATGCACCACTGTACCTCGCTAATTTTGTATTGTTTGTAGAGATAGGGTCTGACTGTGTTGCCCAAGCTGGTCTCAAACTCCTGGGCTCAAGCAATCCGCCCACCTCAGACTCCTAAAGTGCTGGGATTTTATAGGTGTGCACCACCGCACCTGGCCTCTCTTTTTTCTGAGTAAGCCTGTGTCTTTCAAGGAATTTGTCCATTTTTTCTAAGTTATTGAGTTTATTGACAAAAATGTTCTTAGTTTTCTTCATTATCTTTCTAATGTTTGTAGAATCTCTAGCAATATCTCCTTTCTTACTCCTGGTATTGGTTATTTACGTCTTCTCTTTTATTTTCCTTTATCAGTCTAGCTAGAACCAGCTTCTTCCTGTTGTTTTCTATTTCATTCATTTATACTGTAATCTTTTATTCTTTCCTTTATTTTACTTGTTTTGGGTCTTATTTGCTCTTTTGTTTCTAGTTTTATAAAGTGAAAGCTGCGATCATTGATTAGAGATAATTCTTTTCTACACTGAAGTCAGAATGACATTTTATATAATTTTTTTTTTTTTGAGATGGAGTTTTGTTCTTGTTGCCCAAGCTAGAGTGCAATGGAGCGATCCTGGCTCACTGCAACCTCCGACTCCCAGGTTCAAACGATTCTCTCTGCTTCAGCTTCCCGAGTAGCTGGGATTCCAGGCACCCACCACCACACCCGGCTAATTTTTGTATTTTTAGTAGAGACAGGGTTTCACCATGTTGGCCAGGTTGGTCTTGAACTCTTGATCTCAAGTGATCCACCTTCCTTGACTTCCCAAAGTGCTGGGATTGCAGGTGTGAGCCATCATGCCCGGCCTGTATAATTTCTTTAATAGTTATAAAGTTTTAAAAGTATATTTATTATTACATAGAATGAATCTGGAGTTTATTTTTGTTTTGCTTTGCTAACCAGCTGACTTTAGTGGAGTTTATTTTTATTTATAAGTTAGGAATCTAAATCCTTTTCCAAACAGATTGCTACTTGTCCCAACTCAGTTTATTATTGAATAGTACTTTCCCCAATCATTTATATTACTATTCTGTCATATACTAAGATTCTAAATATGGTGGGATCTGTTTCTGGGTAATCTAGTTTTTATCTCTATGCCTAGGCCAGTACTGTAGAGTTTTATTTCCTAAAGCTTTAGAATAAACCTTGCTGTGTGATAGGGCAAATCTCTCCTCTTTGTTTTTCTTTTTCAGAATTGTCTTCGGTTTTTAAAATCTTTACTCTTGACTATGAGTTTTTTTATTAGCTAAGTTCCAGGCTGGGCACAGTGGCTCATGCCTGTGATCCCAGCACTTTGGGAGGCCAAGGTGGGCAGATCACTGGAGGTAGGAGTTTGTGACCAGCCTTGTCAACATAGTGAAAACGCCTTCTCTACTAAAAATACAAAAATTAGCTGGGCTTTGTGGTACATGCCTGTAATCCCAGCTACTCGGGAGGCTGAGGCAGGAGAATCGCTTGAACCTAGGAGGCAGAGGTTGCAGTGAGCCGAGATCACGCCATTGCGCTCTAGCCCGGGTGACAGAGTAAGACTCTGTCTCAAAAATAAATAAATAAATAAATAAAATAAAAAGTTCCACAAAAAATCTTGTGTGATTTTGATTGCTGTTAGATAAAATTATAGATTAGTTTGGTGGCAGTGAACATTTTTAGCGTTGTTTTTGTGAGATGATGTAGCTTGTCATTTATTTAGATTTTCTTTTTAAAAATGTTATTTAATGTTAATTATCACAATTAAGAGATAGGCACTATAATCTCCAGTATATAGATTCTGTAGAAGAGCAAATGGCTATAAGCCAAAGTCTGCCTGACTTTAGAGACCATTTTGCCGGATGTTATTATTTGTTCGAAATATTTTCTGCTCTTCTTCTGGGAGAATTATACATTTTGCCTTATCAGTGTAAGGCTAGGTCATGTAGCTTGCCAGGGCCAATGAAATGTGAGTGGAAGTAACATGTGTCGATTTCCAGGAGAAAGTTTAGAATCTCTGTGTATTTTCGCTGGTAGCTTTTTTCTCTTTACCATCAAGCTAGGATGTCTCAGATGAGGAGCTGTCCTTTAGCCTGAGTCTTGCTTTGATGTGGCTCTTGTTGGCTTTGCATTCACTTGTGGTTCTGAACCACTTAACAGGCTTCTGGAGTTCTTACAAAGATAATTTGATATTGTTGTTAAGTTGGTTTTTCTGTGGGGGAACTGAGTATCTGGGGCTTCCTATCTCGCCATCTTGCTGATGTCATTCCTATTTAGATATTTTATGTTAACACTTTTCAATTCTTTTCATTATGGTCTTGGATATCTTTTGTTATAGTTATTTCTATAGTCTTATAGTTTTTGTTGCTATTATGAATGGTATTTATTTTTTTCAACCCTACTGAATTAATCCCTTATGAATTTGGATACTTGATCTGTGGATTCTTTTGGATCCTCTGTCTGGGCACTTGAAGCATCTCTAAATTATGACAACTCTATCTTTTCAATCCTTATTTGGCTTACTTCTTCTCTTTTTTTTTTGAGACAGTCTTTTTTTTTTTTTTTTTTTTTTTTGAGACGGAGTTTTGCTCTTGTTACCCAGGCTGGAGTGCAATGGCATGATCTCGGCTCACCGCAACCTCCGCCTCCTGGGTTCAGGCAATTCTCCTGCCTCAGCCTCCTGAGTAGCTGGGATTAGAGGCACACGCCACCATGCCCAGCTGATTTTTTGTATTTTTAGTAGAGACGGGGTTTCACCATGTTGACCAGGATGTTCTCGATCTCTTGATCTTGTGATCCACCCGCCTCAGCCTCCCAAAGTGCTGGGATTACAGGCTTGAGCCACCGCGCCCAGCCCTGAGAGTCTTACTCTGTTGCCCAGGCTGGAGTGCAGTGGTGTGATGTCAACTCACTGCAACCTCTACCTCCTGGGTTCAAGAGATTCTGCTATCTCAGCCTCCTGAGTAGCTGGGACTATAGGCATGTGCACCACAATAGAGACAGAGTTTCACTATGTTGACCAGTCTGGTCTCGAACTCCTTACCTCAGGTGATCTGCCTGCCTTGGCTTTCCAAACTGCTGGAATTACTGGCATGAGCCGCCATGCCTGGCATATGGCTCACTTCTTTTCCTTGTCATATTGTATTGGATAGAATTAAATTAAATATTCTAGTATTAAATAGAATAACAGGGGTAATATTAGGCATCTGTGTCTTGCTTTCCTTAAATAGGATTATTTAAAAGGCTACCATTGGCCAAGTGTGGTGGCTCATGCCTGTTATCCCAGCACCTTGGGAGGTCGAGGTGGGCGGGTCATGAAGTCAGGAGATCGAGACCATCCTGACCAATATGGTGAAAACCCATCTCTACTGAAAATATATAAATTAGCTGGCCGTGATGGCACATGCCTGTAGTCCCAGCTACTTAGGAGGCTGAGGCAGGAGAATTGCTTGAGCTCGGGAGGCAGAGGTTGCAGTGAGCCGAGATTGTGCCACTGCACTCCATTCTGGCGACAGAGTGAGACTCTGTCTCAAAAAATAAAATAAAAGTCTACCATTAAAGGCCAGATGCAGTGGCTCATTCCTAAAATCCAAGCACTTTGGGAGGTCAAGATGGGAGGATCATTTGAGGCCAAGAGTTTGAGACCAGCCTGGTCAACATAGCAAGACCCCCATCTCTTAAAAGAAAAAAATATATTATTACGTATATTTGCAATAGTTATTGTACCTGCTTCTTGTTAAGTTTAGGAAATTCTCTTCTATTCCTAATTTGCCCGCAGTGTTTGTTATGAATAAGTGCTGTATTTTCTAAAACGTTCTTTCTGGGCCAGGCACAGTGACTCATGCAGGTAATCCCAGCACTTTGGGAGGCCAAGATGGGAGATTCACTTGATGCTGGGAGTATAAGACCAGCCTGGGCAGAATGGCAAGGCCCAGTCTCTACAAGAAAACAAAACAAAAATTAGCTGGGCATGGTAGTTTACACCTATAGTGTCCCAGCTTCTTGAGAGCTTGGGACAGAAGGATCATTTGGGCCCAATAAGTGGAGGCTGCAATGAGTCCAAACTGTGCCACTGCATTCCAGCCTGGGCAACAGAGCAAGACTCTGTCTCAAAAATATATATATATCTTTGGCTGGACATGGTGGCTCATGTCTGTAATTCCAACAATTTGGGAGGATTGCTTAAATCTAGGAGTTCAAGACCAGCTTGGGCAACATAGTGAGAACCCATTTCTACTTATAAGAAAAAAAGTGTACACACACACACACCCCTCTGATTATCCTACATATATATAGAGAGGTAGATATATCCTTAATCTATGAATTATGGATATTTATGAATTATAAATTATATATCTTTAGTCCATGATGAGTTGTGTTAATAGACTTTCTGATGAAACATCCTCACAGTTGTAATCTAACAACTGTAAGCTCACACCTGTAATCATGATCATGGTATATAACTTTTACATATCCCGGATTTAATTTCTACATCTGTGTTCCTAGTGAGATTGGTTTATATCATCCTTGTCCTTTTTGGTATCAATATTATACTAGCTCTATAAAATGAGTTGGTAGATTTCTCTTCTTTGGAACTTTTTGTATCTGTTCTTTGAAGACTTGGCAAAGCTAACTTATACACAAGAAAGTTTGAGGCCAGGCATGGTGGCTCAAGCCTGTAATCCCAGCACTTGAGGAGGCTGAGGCATGAGAATTGCTTGAACCAGGGAGGCAGAGGTTGCAGTGAGCCAAGATCATGCCAGTGCATTTCAGCTTGGGTGACAGAGTGAGATTCTGTCTCAAAAAAAAAAAAAAAAACATATATATATATTTAAAAATATGGCTGGCATTGTGGCTCACACCTGTAATCTCAAACTTTGGCAGGTCAAGGCAGCATGATGGCTTGAGGCCAGGAGTTTGAGGTTATAGTGATCTCTGATCATGCTACCATGCTCCAGCTTGGGTGACAGACTGAGACCCTTTATTTGGAAAAAAAAATATGTGTGTGTGTGTGTATGTGTGTGTGTATACACAAGAAATTGGCCTGTTTACTTCTTTTTGTTCATTTATCTTTTTATTCATCTATACATACTTATTAGCACCTGCCATACACCTGGCTTGTATTGGATGTTTCATCTTAGTTTTCAAATTAATTGATGTGAAGTTATTTATGGTATTCTTTTATGTTTAAAGATATTTGTACTCATATCTCTTTTGAGCTTCTTTGCTTTTGTGCCTTTTTCTTGATGGTTGTGATGATGATAATACTAATAACAGTGATTTTATTTTAACTACAAAAAGGTTAAGTAACTTGCTCTAAGTCACAAGTCTAGTAAGTGGTTGAATAGGATATATCAACCTAGATAGACTGGTTCCAGAGGCTATGTTTTAACTACCATTCCATAGTATTTTGGTCTACTCTGAGTATACTGTTTTACTAGAGGTTTGCCTATTTTATTCATTTTTCAGATAACCAGTTCTTCATTTATGCTTTTTGAACATAGAGATATTATTTCTCTCTTCCCTTGACAACTTCTCACTTCACTCTTATACTACAAGTTGAGTAAATCTATACAATTGTACCCAGTAGCCTCACATTTGGCAGTGAGATTTGATAATCAGATTGTTGAGTTGCATAAAAAGGCAAATGCAGGCTTGTAAAGATGATCAAGTTTTTCTCTCTCCGTTCTCAGTCTGTGTCCCTTTTGTTTGGGGACCAATGGTAGTATGAGGTTCAGGTGCTTATTCCTTTGTTGGAGACCTGGTAGCCACACCTTGGTTGACTGGCTTCTTGGCTAGGTGAGTTCTATGATTACGCAGCCATGGCCACTAATCCCTCTGTTTTCTAAGGGAGTGAAATTTAGAAGTGTAGAATGAAAAAAAAAAAGTGTAGAATGAAGACTGGGTGCTGTGGTTCATGCCTGTAATCCCAGCACTTTGGGAGGACGAGGCAGGTGGATCACCTGAGGTCAGGTGTTGGAGACCAGCCTGGCCAACATGGTGAAACCCCATTTCTATTAAAAATACAGAAATTAGCTGGGAATGGTGGTGGGTGCCTATAATTCCAGCTGCTCAGGAGGCTGAGGCAGGAGAATTGCTTGAACCCAGGAGATGGAGGTTGCAGTGAGTCGAGGTCCTGCCACTGCACTCCAGCCTGGGTGACAGTGAGACTCCATCTCAAAAAAAAAAAAAAAAATTACAGAAAAGTTGTTTAGAATGAATTATGTATTTATAATCTGAAATAGGAGACAGAATCTCACTCTGTCACCCAGGCTGAAGTGCAGTGGCATGATCTTGGCTCATTGCAGCCCCCACCTCCTGAGTTCAAGTGATTCTTGAGCCTCAGTCTCCTGAGTAACTGGGATTTCAGACGTGTACCACCATGCCCGGCTAATTTTTGTATTTTTAGTACAGGCAAGGTTTCACATGTTGGCCAGGCTGGTCTCCAACTCCTGGCCTCAAGTGATCACCCACCTTGGCCTACCAAAGTGCTGGGTTTACAGGTGTGAGCCACCATGCCTGAACTAAAATGAATGATTTGAGGCAACATTTCTGAAAGATCACTGATCCTCCATTAAAATGCCCTGCTTTCTCTTTCCTTTTCTAAGCATGTCTAGGGTTGTTTTATAATATGGAAATAATTTGCCAGTTTAGTGACATTGAAGCTACAGAGACAACCTTCTTTTGACTTAATTAACCTTGTTCTTAGAAATGTGTTAGTAGGCCAGGCACAGTGGCTCACACCTATAATCCTAGCACTTTAGGAGGCCAAGGTGGGTGGATCACCTGAGGTTGGGAGTTCGGGACCAGCCTAACATGGAGAAACCCTGTCTCTACTAAAAATTCAAAAGCCAGGTGTGGTGGCGCATGCCTATAATCCCAGCTACTTGGGAGGCTGAGGCAGGAGAATCGCTTGAACCCAGGAGGCAGAGGTTGTGATGAGCTGAGATCAAGCCATTGCACTCCAGCCTGGGCAGCAAGAGCGAAACTGTCTCCAAAAAAAAAAAAAAAAAAAAAAGTTAGTATTGCTACTTTATTTACTGATACATTACTTGCAAGCGTTATTCTAAGGTAAGTTGAAGAACAGGAGTAAGGCCAATTAAAACCAAATAGTTGTTGGTTTGCTAAGTCTCTTGAAAGCAAAAAACCAAAAACAACCCTAAAATACAACTTTTGTCACCATTGGAGAAATTTTTAAGTAAAACCTTTTGTTATAAAAGCCATAAAGCTTATTTGGAAAATTGGAAAATAGAGAAATTGAAAAAACTTACTACATAATAAATGTTGGCATTTTATTATATTCATTTCAGGTTCCCCACCATGTTTTTTAATACTGTTGTAGTCACAATATATATGCAGTGTTGTCCTATTTATTTTTTCACTTAACATAAGCATTTTTCATGTTATGACATAGTCTTCTAGTCATTATTTTAATGGCTAAATTATCTATCAGGTTGTATCCTAAATTAACCATTTTTCTATTAATAGACATTTAGGTTTGTTCTTTCTTTTTTCCCCTATTATTATGAATAGCGGGATAGCTAGGAGATTGTACTGTGTGTTTTTGAGCAAGTTTTTGATCTTTTGAAAGCACCTACCTCATAAAATTGTTTTGAGGACTAAGTGAAGTAATACATATAATGCATGTAGCACAGTGGTTATTCTGAATACACAGTTCTCATTAAGTGCTGATTAATGTCACTAGAATGAATATCTCTCTCTCTCTCTCTTTTTTTTTTTGAGACGGAATTTCACTCTTGTTGCCCAGGCTAGGGTGAAATGTGTGATCTCAGCTTACTGCAACCTCCGCCTCCTGGGTTCAAGCAATTTTCCTGCATCAGCCTCCTGAGTAGCTGCGATTACAAGCATGCACCACCAAGCCTGGCTAATTTTTCGTATTTTTGGTAGAGACAGGGTTTCACTATGTTGGTCAGGCTGGTCTCGAACCCCTGACCTCATGATCTGCCCACCTTGGCCTCCTCCCAAAGTGCTGGGATTACAGGGATGAGCCACTGCGCCCAGCCTGGAATGAATATCTTAATGCATATAGCCTTTTACTATATTGAAAATTGTAGGATTAAGTTTCTGTGATATAATTAACTTGATTAAACTCTGTGTACATTTTTATGGCTCTGAAATTGCTTTGTAAAAAGTTGTGTCAGCCGGGCGTGGTGGGTCACACCTGTAATCCCAGCACTTTGGGAGGCTGAGGCAGGTGGATCACTTGAGGTCAGGAGTTCAAGATCAGACTGGCCAACATGGTGAAACTCTGTCTCTACTTAAAAAACAAAACAAACAAACAAACAAAACCTGTAGTCCCTAGTACTCAGCAGGCTGAGGCAAGGGAATTGCTTGAATCTGGGAGGTGGAGGTTGGATTGAGCCGAGATCATGCCACTGCACTCCAACCTGGGCATCAAAGCGAGACTCCATCTCAAAAAAGTTGTGTCATGTAATGGTAGCATTTGTAGTAAAGTTACCAACTTCACTGCACTTTGCTAGCATTGGGAATTGCAATTACTCAAAATATTTAAGCTAATTTACAAGTTAATGAGATGGTTAAAAGTTTTAATTATATTTACCGAATCTTTTAGTAAGTGTTTACTACTTCTGTTTTCTGAACTTTCTTTGTGTTTTCTTCTTTTCTTTCTTTGTTTTTTTTTTCTTATGAGATACTCACGGTGTATTGCCCAGACTGGTCTCGAACTCCAGGGCTCAAGTGATCCTCCTGCCTCAGCTTCCCAAATTGCTGGGATTACAGGCTTGAGCCACTGCATCCAGCCTTCTCTGTGTCTTTAGGGGCAAACTTCTAGGGTGAAATTTAGAATGAATTCATTCATTAGCTAATGAATTCATTAGCCAATGAATTCATTCATTAGACACCATGATGTACAAATCCCTGAATTTCCATTTCATTGTTAAAATGCCATTGTTTCATGATGTTCAGTTGGCTATAGAAAGATAGGTCATCTAATGTATTGATTTCCTAAATCTCATTTGCTTCCAATTCTCTACTGATAAAAGAGTATCATTGTGGGACTTCTTGAAAAATTACAATATTACATAAAAGTGTTCTTTGAACAACAGCTTTTTATAAGATTATATTCTTTTCCAAAGAAAATAAAATAAGGAAAACTGAATGTTTATACTGTGTTGCTTATGTTCTTAAAATTTATTTCACTCTAAATAGGTATTTATAGTAATTAAAAACACAGATTTTAGAGTTAGACAGTCCTATGTTTAAACTCTGACTTTGTTGTTAACATACTAGGTAACATTTGAACGTCAGCTTTCTCAGCTATAAAAATGAGAATAATGTAATCCCTGCCTCACTGGGTTGTGATAAATTAGATAATAGAAAGCATTAGCATATTGTACAACATAAAGAAAATGCTTAATGCGGCTGGAAGTTGTGGTGTGTGCCTGTTATCCCAGCACTTTGGGAGGCTGACACAGGTGAATCACAAGGTCAAGAGATCGAGACGATCCTGGCCAACATGGTGAAACCCTGTCTCTACTAAAAACACAAAAATTAACGGCTTGGTAGTGTGTGCCTGTAGTCCCAGTTACTTGGGAGGCTGAGGCAGGAGAATTGCTTGAATCCGGCAGGTGGAGGTTGCAGTAAGCTGAGATGGCGCCATTGCACTCCAGCCTGGGCGACAGAGTGAGACTCTGTCTCAAAAACAAAACCAAAACAAAACTTAATGCATGTTAGCCATTATTAATAATAAAATTATCGGTTGTCTTAATACTTAGGGTGGAGTAGCCTGGTGCACTGGCCCATGTATTTAATCCTAACACTTTTGAGAGGCCAAGATGGAAGGATTACTTGAGCCCAGGAGTTCAAGACCAGCCTGGGCAACATAGGGAGACCCTATCTCCACCAAAAAAAAAAAAAAAAAAAAAAAAAAAAAAAATTATTTGGGTGTGGTGGTGTGTGCCTGTGGTCCCAGCTATTCAGGAGGTTAAAGTGAGAGGATTGCTTGAGCCTGGAAGGTCAAGGCTGAAGTGAGCTGTGATTGTGCCACTGTGCTCCAGCCTGGGTTACAGAGTGATACCCTGTCTCAAAAACAGAAAAAAGCAGGATGGGATATATATATATATATATATATATATATATATATATATATATATATATGTTTCTTTGTTTTGTCCCAACATTTCTAGATTTCTCTTTTTTTGAGACAGGGTCTCACTCTCGTTCAGGCTGGAGTGCAGTGGTGCAATTTTGGCTCACCACAACCTCTGCCTCCCGGGTTCAAGTGATTCTTCTGCCTCAGCCTCCCTACCTTTGTAATCCCAAAGGTAGCTGGGATTATAGGCATGCACCACCAAGCCTGGCTAAATTTTTTTTTTTTGAGATGGAGTTTCACTCTCGTTGCCTAGGCTGGAGTACAATGGCATGATCTCAGTTCACTAAAGTCTCTACCTCCCAGGTTCAAACAGTTTTCCTGCCTCAGCCTCCTGAACAGCTAGGATTACAGGTGCTTGCCAGCATGTGTAGCTAATTTTTGTATTTTTAGTAGTTTTGCCATTTTGACCAGGCTGGTCTTGAACTCCTGACCTCAGGTGATCCACCCACCTCAGCCTCCCAATGCTGGGATTACAGACATGAGCTACCGTGCCTAGCCTACGCCAGGCTATTTTTTTTTTTTTTTTTTGGTAGAGATGGAGTTTTGCCATATTGGCCAGGCTGGTCTGCCACACCATGCCTAAAAGGATTTCTTAAATATAAGTCGCTTGTTTTGGGGAAGCTAACAGAATACTGGATGGTGTCAATGAAATTCTCTTTAGTTATTGGAAAAAATTATGATGGGAATAAAAAAGACATTTTTATTTCTATTATTCTTTTTGTTTCCACTCAAAAAAGAATAATTTAGCATATTAGTTGTCAAATATAAAGAATAGCTACTGTATAGCCTAATAGTTGGCAGGAATTTTACTTTTTCAGATATTATAGAGTTGTCTGCCTTTATCAAATCTGAATTTTATTTGAGTAATTACTCTGTGTTTTTAAATTAGTTGTACTGTTTTCCTCTATGAAGTATTTTATATGCATTATATAAAACAAAGAATAATGAAAGAAATAAATATCACCAATAATTCTAGAGATAATTGCCATTAACATTTTAGCTGTTTTCCTTTATGTCTTTTTTTCTTTTTTCCTTTGAGACAAGGTCTCAACTTGTTGCCCAGGCTAGATGGAATGCAGTGGCATGATCTTGGCTCACTGTCACCTCCAGCTCCTGGGTTCAAGTGATCCTGGTGCTTCAGCCTCCCAAGTAGCTGGGATTACAGGCACATGTGACTATGCCCAGCTAATTTTTGTATTTTTTGGTAGAGATGGGGTTTTACCGTGTTGACCAGGCTGGTCTTGAAATCCTAACCTCAAGTGATCCACCTGCCTTGGCCTCTCAAAGTGCTGGGATTACAGGCATGAGCCACCATGCCTGGCTGTCTTTTTTTTCAAGCCTATATATTTTACGTGAATACCATTTTGCATAGTGTATTTTTTGTTTAAGCCTTTTTTCATAAGAAGACTTTGGAAATATCATTTAAGAATAGTAATGGAAGTCCTAGCCAATGTGATAAGACAAGAAAAAGAAGCCTTAGAGGTTGGAAAAGCAGAAATAAAACTGACTTTATTTGCAGATAACATGGTTGTTTATGTACAGAATGCTGGGGAATTGCCGGGCGCGGTGGCTCAAGCCTGTAATCCCAGCACTTTGGGAGGCCGAGGCGGGTGGATCACAAGGTCGAGAGATCGAGACCATCCTGGTCAACGTGGTGAAACCCCGTCTCTACTAAAAATACAAAAAATTAGCTGGGCATGGTGGCGCGTGCCTGTAGTCCCAGCTACTCAGGAGGCTGAGGCAGGAGAATTGCTTGAACCCAGGAGGCGGAGGTTGCGGTGAGCCGAGATCATGCCATTGCACTCCAGCCTGGGTAACAAGAGCGACACTCTGTCTCAAAAAAAAAAAAAAAAAAAAAAGAATGCTGGGGAATTTGCAAAGTAACATCTAGAACAAATATGTGATTTAAAATGATCACTTTACAGAGTCAATATATTACACAAAAAAGTTATTTTTATATAGTAGCAGCAGATAATTGGAACATAAAAAAATTTAAAACCTCTATACTAGTATTAACAAACACTAGGCACTTAGAGATAAATTAAGAAAGTAAAAGATCTCCATGCTGAAACTACAAAACATTGCTGAAAGAAATTAAACAATAGGTGGAGAGATATACTGTGTTCATAGATTAGAAGATTGAATATTGTTAAGATATTCTGTCTTCCCAAATTGATATATGCCATAAAGTCATAATGTCAGCAAACTTTTTATAGAAACTGACAAACTTGTTAAAAAATTTAAATGGAATAATAAGTGATTATAGGAAGGTTGTAGGATACAAGGTTAAAATACAGAAGTCAATCATTTTCTTAGATACTAACAATGAACAAGTAGAATTTGATATTTTTAAAAGTTACCATTCATATTAGCACTCCAACAATGAAATACTTGATTTAAATCTAACAAAATATATATAAGACTAATATGAGGTGGTGGCTCAAGCCTGTAATTCCAGCACTTTGGGAGGCCGAGGCGGGTGGATCATGAGGTCAAGAGATCGAGACCATCCTCGTCAACATGGTGAAACCCCGTCTCTACTAAAAATACAAAACATTAGCTGGGCATGGTGGCGCGTGCCTGTAATCTCAGCTACTCAGGAGGCTGAGGCAGGGGAACTGCCTGAACCCAGGAGGCGGAGGTTGTGGTGAGCCGAGATCACGCCATTGCACTCCAGCCTGGGTAACAAGAGCGAAACTCTGTCTCAAAAAAAAAAAAAAAAAAGACTAATATGAGGAAAATGACAAAGCACTGATGAAGTTATCAAAGAAGTAAATTGAGAGATATTCCATGTTCATGGATAGGAAAACTATAGGAATACTCATTATTGTCAAGATGTTTTTCTCAACTTGAGCTGTAGATTCAGTGCAATCCTGGTCAAAATCCCAGCAAGTTATTTTGTGGATACTGACAAACGGATTCCAAAATTTATATGGAGAGGTTGGGCATGATGGCTCACACCTGTAATCCCAGCATTCTGGGAGGCTGAGGTGGGAAGATCACTTCAACTCAGTAGTTCAAGACCCCCCTGGGCAACATAGCAAGACCCCATCTCTACTAAAAAATTTAAAAATTAGCTGGGCATGGTGGCATGTGCCTGGAGTCCCAGCTACTCAGGGGGATCTTTTGAGCCCAAGATGTCACTACAATGAACCATGATTGCAGCACTGCACTCTAGCCTGGGCAACAAAGTGAGACTATCTCAAAAAATAAAAACAAAGTTTGTATGGAAAGAAAAAGACCCAGAATAGCCAACTCAATATTGAAGAATAAAGTCAGAGGACTGGCACTACCAGACTTCAAGACTTATGAAGCTACAGTAATTAAGACACTGTGATATTGACAAAAGAATAGGTAAATACTTTTTTTTTTTTTTGCTCAATTTTAAGTCTTTTTAAATACTCAAATACTTACAGTTCCCTGCCTTAGGAGATTATTTTTGCTCTGAAAAGTTAGTTGTTAAGAAAAATTCAAGGAGAAAAATATAGTCCCTTATATTTATCCACTTATTTATGATTTCTGGTGCTGTTCGTTTCTTGAATAGCTGGATTTCCATCTTCAGCCTGAAGAAAATTCTTCAGCAGATCTTCTAGCAACAGATTATTTCATCTTCTTTTTTAAAATGCCTTTACCTTAGCCTCATTTAAAAAGGATATTGCACTGGAATGTCTGGCTTGATAGTTTTCTCCTTTTTTTTTTTTTTTTTGGAGACAGTATCTCGCTCTTTCACACAGGCCGAGTGCAGTGGCACCATCTTGGCTCACTACAACCTCTGCCTCCCAGCTCAAATGATGATTCTTGTGCCTCAGCCTCTGAATAGCACTGGGATTACAGTGGAGTATCTCTTAATTTATATTTTTAATAGAGACAGGGTTTTGCCATGTTGGTCAGGCTGGTCTTAAACTCTTGGCTGCAAGCGATCCACCTGGCTTGGCCTCCCAAAGTGCTGGGATTATAGGCATGAGCCACCACACCTGGGCCTGAGCTTTATTGCTTATGGTAAGAAGTCAGCTGTGATTCATATTATACTTTCTCTGTATATAATGTGTGATTTTCCTCTGGTTTCATTCAATATTTTATCTTTGGTTTTTATCATTTTGACTATTATATGCCTAGATGTGATTTTCTTTTCATTTATCCTCCTTTGTGTTTACTGAGCTTTTCACATCTTAATATTTTTCATGAAATTTTAGGGAATTTTGTCCGTGGTTTCTTCATGTTTTTCTTATCCTATTCTCCTATCCTCTTTCTGGGACTCCCATTACACATATTTTAGACTGATTGATGTTTTCCTACAGATTCCTAAGACTTTATTAATTTTTCTTCAGTCTTTTTTTCTTTAATCTCCAGATTGGATAGTTTTTGTTATTTGTCTTCAGTGATTTCACTGACACATGTCACCTCTAAATCTGCTATTAAACCTATCCGGTGAATTCTCCATTTCAATTATTTAACTTTTCAGTTACAGAATTTCTTTTTGGTTCCTTTTGTATAGTGTTAATTTATCTGCCAACCTTTCCTATCAGTTCACTTATTAAGGCTGCCTTTTAAGTCTCTGAACATATTTATAATAGATTATTTAAAGTCTTTCCTAAATGTAATATCTATACCATGTCAGGTTCTGTTTCTTTTCTTTTTTCAGAGACACGGTCTCACTCTGTCACTAGCTGAAGTGCAGTGGCACAGTCATAGCTCACTGCAGCCTCCAGCTCCTGGGCTCAGTGATCCTCCTGCCTCAGCCTCTTGAGTAGCTAGGACCACAGGCATGTGCCATCACACCCAGCTAATTTTTTATTTTTTATTTTTTTTGGAGACAAGAGTCTTGCCATGTTGCCTAGCCTAGGTTCAAACTTCTGGCCTCAAGCAATCCTCCTGCCTTGGCCTCCCAAAGTGCTGGTATTATGGGCATAAGCCTGGCCTTCAGGTTCTGTTTCTATTAATTGCCTGACTGTGGGTTATCATTTTCTATTTCTTTGCATATTTAGTAAATTTTTGTTTCATACTGGGCAATATGATTATATTCTTTGTTGCATTATCTATCTCTGGAGAGTATTTTTATTCTAGTAGGCTATGCACCTTGACCTTACACAGGCTTGTTTTTATGCATTTTAAAGGTTAGGTTTGTAGAAAGCCAATGCAGTTTTCAAACTTTTCTGATTTGATACCATTTAGCCTCCAAACTCTATCTCCTCTGTGGATTTTATCAAGGCGTAGCCTTATACTTTTTTGGGATGGGTCTAGAGCAGACCTTCATCTAGAGTATGGTTTTTATTACTAAAGCATTATCTGTGTAGCATCTCAGCTAGACACCAGCAGTTTTAACAAGGTCTCCCCCATTCTAGCTAGGCCTGAAGGCCAACATTTTTCAGCACTGGAAAATCTTGCTAGTATCTTGTTCCATTCTCAACTTCATAGCACCTGCTCTTTGGGAAATTGCATATAGTCTCATGCTCTGCAAGGACTCATGGGAAGCTTCTACACAGCCTTTAGAACTGTACTTTGTGCAGCTCCCTCTTCTTCAGTGCCCTGCCCTGTAGATTCCAAGTACTTTCACAACTCCAAAATCTATTCTTTGCCTCCTCCGCTTAGTGGGACCACTGTGCTCTGCTTGCATTCCATGTCCCTGTTCTGTGGATAGGAAAATTTCCCCATAGACATCTAGGGCAATTACAAGACTAACCTCATGAGTTTCCCTTCTCTCAAGGGATTGTAACCTTGTGCTATCTGTTGTCCAGTGCCTGAAAACAATTGTCTCATATATTTTATCCAGTTTTATAGTAGTTTTTGGTTTGAGGCTTATTTGGTTATTTCATTAATGTGGGAGGAAAAGCCCAGTACATGGTTTTGCTATGTGTTCGTAATGTCATCTGATTGAAATTTTTCTGTCTACTTTAACAGTTGAAGACCTATGTGAAGAGTTGGCTTGATACTGATAAGGATCTCTCATTCTTTCTCCTTGTCCCCACATGATCTCAGCAAAAAATGTAAATTCATGTTTAAATGGACATGGTGGTTTGTTTAGTGGTTCTTTGAGAGAGGACTGGTAGATGGTAAACATTTTAAGTCTCTCATTTTGTAATGGTAGTTTGGCTCTCTTAAAAGTTCAGATTTGGGAAATGCCAGATATAGGTATGATATGGAAGAAGGCAGCAAATCACACTGCCATGTGTGTACCTATGCAACAATCTTGCATGTCCTTCACATGTACCCCAAAACTTAAAATGCAATAAAAAAAAGTTCAGATTTGGCTGGGTGATGTGGCTCATGTCTATAATCCCAGAACTCTGGGAGGTTGAGGAAGGAGGATCTCTAGAGACCAGCCTGGGCAACATAGTGAGATCCCGTATCTACAAAAAATTATGAAAATTTCCCTAAGCAGTTTAATATGAAGAAAAAAAATTAACTGGACATGGTATACACCTGTAGTCCTAGTGAGTTGTGAGGCTGAGGTAAGAGGATCCTTCGATCCCAGGAGTTGGAGGCTGCAGTGAGCTGTGATCACACCACTGCACATAGCCTGGGCTGCAGAACATGACCCTGTTACAGACAGACAGACAGACACAGACAGATAGAAAAAGTAAGTAAGTAAAAAAAATCCAGATTCAAAGTTACTTCAGATCTTTGAATATAGTACTGGATCATCTTCTGGCATTTAACATTGCTGTCTCATGTGTTTTTTGCTAATTTAATTTTTTTTTTTTTGGTAGCTTATAGGGTTCTGCTTATCCTTGTTATTTTGGGTTTCATTGTGATGTGTTAACTGTGTGGCTTTTTTAGTTTTTGATTTTACCTTGTTTTTTAGAAATTTATCCTGCTTGACATTTGGTAAATTTGTTCAAATAGCACTTACATCTGTCCTTATTTTATATTTCTCAGTCATTATTTCTTCTGGATCTATATTTAATGTCTTTTGCTTTTTCTTATTTTAATTGATATAAAATTTATATACCATAAACACAACCATTTTAAAGTGTACAACTTAGTGGGTTTTAGTGTATTTTCAGGGTTGTATAACTATGGTTTTTTTGGCAGGGTCTCACTCTGTCACCCAGGCAGGAATGCGGTGGTGTGATCGTGGTTCACTGCAGCCTTGACCTCCTGGGCTCAGGTAATTCTCCCACCTCAGCCCTCCTAGTAGTTGGGACTACAGTTGTGTACCACTGCACCTAGTTATTTTTTTGTATTTTTTATAGAGATGGGGTTTTGCCACATTGCCCGTGGTGGTCTCAAACTCCTGGGCTCAAGCAGCCCTCCCACCTCGGCTTCCCAAAGTGCTGTGACTATTGGCATGAGCCATTGTTTCCTGCCTGTGTAACTGTTGTCACTACCTAATTCCAGTATATTTTCATCTTTAAAAAGAAACCATGTACTCGTTAGCAATCACTCCGCTTACTTTCATTTTCTATGCCTTGGCAAGCACTAATCTACTTTCTGTCGCTGGCGATTTGCTTATTTTGGACATCTCATATAAATGGAATAATACAATATGTAGCATTTTGTGTCTGGGTTCTTTAAGCATTATGCTTTCAAGGTTTATCCATGTTGTTGCATGTAACAGTACTTCATTTCTTTTTATGGCTGAATACTCCACATTTTGTTAAGCTGTTCATCGTTTGATGGTCATTTGGGTTGTTTCCACTTTTGGCTATTATGAGTAATCCTGCTATGAACATTCATGTACTAACTTTTCTTTTAAATTTGCTCTTCTACTGTGTCCAATCTAAGCATACGTATAGTTTTAATTTCAAACACTTTATCTTGAATTTTTAGAAATTGAAGATTTAATTTCTATATTAAAATAAAAAAATAAATTATCTTTATTATTATTATTTTTTTTAAAGTCTTGCTCTGTCCTCCAGGCTGGCGATCTTGGCTCACTGCAACCTCTGCCTCCTGGGGTCTAGCAATCCTCCTGCCTCAGCCTTCCAAGTAGCTGAGATTATAGGCACCTGCCATCACATCCGGCTAATTTTTTTTGTATTTTTAGTAGAGATGGGGTTTCGCCATGTTGGCCAGGCTGGTCTTGAACTCCTGACCTCGGGTCATCCACCCGCCTCTGCCTTCCAAAGTGCTGGGATCACAGGCGTGAGCCACTGTGCCAGCCAATTCATAAGATTTCTAATATCCCATTACCTTCTGTTTAATTTACAACAGTGTTTCCTTGTTTCATGGTTTCTTTTACTTTTTGAAGGTATAAAATATAGATACTTATTTTTAAATCTCTCCCAGATTGTTCCATTAACTTTATTTTCTTAGGTATAAGTGCATTGGTTGTTATGTATTATAGTTTTCATAGTATTGATCTTCTTTGCCTGGTAATTTTTAATTAAGAGCTGTTTATGATCTGTTTAACCTGAACACATTTTGTGTTGACAACTGTCCTGTAGAAGGCTCTCTGAATCACTGAACCTTAGCCTTGTATGATGTATACCTAGAATTAATTTTTGTATGGGTGGTAAAATATGAAGCTCTTGCATCTTAATAGATTATATAGTTCTGAGTCCTTTCACCACTTACCTGAAATGGCTCTATGGCCTTCATCTCACATCCGTGAGGCTGCTACCAGAACCCCCTTTGCTGTAACTAATATTCAAGTAGACAGGTAGTGTGCCTCTAGCCTTTGTTCATATATTGGTCTCTTGCTTAGACCTGTGTGTGTCTCTTGCTCTTAAACCTGTGAGTGTTACAGTATTAGCTCTATGTTCCTAGTCTAGGCCCAAATATCATGCGTCATTTTAGTTCTTGTCTACTATTGTGGAATCTCTCTTTTGTTCCCTTTTTGTTGTTCTTTTTAAAGAAAGGGGAAGAAGAACACTTTTCCATTTCTGGTCTATGAAGATTTATCTTTTCTGGCTGAGTAAGGTGTTGTATACCTGTAATCCCAGCACTTTGGGAGGCCAAGGCAGGCAGAGCACTTTTTGAGAGCATCTTGGCCAACATGGCAAAAACCCGTGTCTATTAAAAAGATAAAAATTAGCCAGGCATGATAGCGCACACCTGTGATCCTAGCTACACAGGAGGCTGAGGTGTGAGACTATCTTGAACCTGAGAGGCAGAGGTTGCAGTGAGCCAAGATCGTGCCACTGCACTCCAGCTTGGGCAACAGGGCAAGACTCTATGTAAAAAAAAAAAAAAAATTCTGTTTTCTTTTTTTCTCACCAAAACTATGTATTTATTAAGACTTAAAAATACTTGTATTATTTTATATGTTTGAACAGGATGATGATATTTCAGCATATACTTGATTTATTTTGAAATCAAAGGCTTTTATTTATTGTTTCACCTTTTTACATTTAACTCTATTCAATCTATCTGGATTTGTGTGTTTGTGTATGTGAAGTGAGACTATTGAAATTGATTTTCCCCCAAATAGCTACATAATTTATTTTAAATTATTATTAAGATTTCTTAAGAATTCAAAGTTATTTATAAACCTTTTCTCATATATCCACATTTACCCCATTTCTGTACTGTCTTACTAATCAAACTGAAATATGATTCAGATACAGTATAATTTTTTCTTATTTCACAGAATGGTAATTGAATCACAGAAAAGGGGGTTGCCTTAGGTCAGAAAGTTGATCAGTGGCAAAAGTGAAGATTGACACAAGACATCAAGATTGATAGACTAATTTTCTTTTTTTTTTTTTTTTGAGATGGAGTTTCACTTGTCACCCAGGCTGGAGTGCAATGGTGCGATCTTGGCTCACTGGCTCACTGCAACCTCCCCCTCCTGAGTTCAAGCAATTCTCCTGCCTCAGCCTCTTGAATAACTGGGATTACAGGCACCCATCACCATGCCCCGCTAATTTTTTGTATTTTTATAGGATGGGATTTCACCATGATGGTCAGGCTGGTCTCGAACTCCCAGCCTCAGGTGATCCACCTGCCTCGGCCTCCCAAAGTGCTGGAATTACAGGCGTGAGCTGCCGGGCCCAGTTGTTAGCTAGAATTTGATTTGGGAATGTCTACACTTTTTTGAGATGGTTAAAGCATTATGAGATATGTAGCATGAATGCCTTAGGAGAAACTTGTGCTGGGCATATTTTTTTTTTGTCATCATTAGGATTTCAAAGTTTAATTCTTGTATAATATCAACATTGTCAACATCATCAACAAAGCAGGCCAGGTGCAATGGCTTATGCCTGTAATCCCAGAAATTTGGGAGTTCAAGGCGGGCAGATCACCTGAGGTCAGGAGTTCGAGACCAGCCTGGCCGGCGTGATGAAACCCCAACTCTACTAAAAATACACAAATAAGCCAGGCATGGAGGTGTGCACCTGTAATACCAGCTACCCAGGAGGCCGAGGCAGGACAATCGCTTGAACCTGGGAGGTGAAGCTTGCAATGAGCTGAGATTGCGTCACTGCACTCCAGCCTGGGCAACATAGCAAGACTCCATCTCAAAAAAAAAAAAAAAAAAAAAAAGAGGAAAGTAAATCTTGCAGATACATGTAGAGGAAATAAGGGATGGCATTTTGTAAAATAAGAGATAAGAGATTTGCGTTTTTCCTTGTAATATGAGTGCCATGGTATAGAGAAGAAGAAAGATGGTATATACTTTGTTGTTTTCTGTGGTGTTGATGATTCAGGACTTGTCGATGCTTTATAGAAAGATAGTTCTGAATCAATACATGTAAGTATACCAAGTGGTTAATCCACAAATTAAATTGGTAAGAGTTTAATTTTCTTTTTTAAAGACAATCTCATTAAAGAACATGCTATATAAGGTACATGCTGGGCTGGGCATGATGGCTCACACCTGTAATCCCAACACTTTGGGAGGCCAAGGTGGGCAGATCACTTGAGACCAGGAGTTTGAGACTAGACTGGCCAACATGGTGAAACCCTTCTCTACTAAAAATACAAAAAAATAAGCTGGGCATGGTGGTACATACCTCTAATCCCAGCTACTTGGGTGGCTGAGGCATGAACATCACTTGAACCCAGGAGGTGGATGTTGCAGTGAGCTGAGATAATGCCACTGCACTTCAGCCTGGGTGACAAAGTAAGACTCCATCTCACACACAAAAAAGAAAGAAAGGTACGTGCCTGAGAGTCACTCTTGAATTTTTCAGGCTTCAGCTCTAAATTAGTTCATGTACTAGACTTATGTTTATTAACTAATGAATTGATTTATTAAAAAATAGAAGAATATCAGAACTATCAGTTCTGAAGCTATATGACATTAAACATTACCTTGTGGAAATTAACAGAAAATAAAAATTGATTTAGCAAATGAAAAAAAATTGTAAAAATGAGATTAAATGTCCTAATCCCATAAAGTAATTCTAAATGTTCAAGCAATTTGCTGATTCATAACCATTTCCAGTCATATTTTAAATCTTGTAGATAATCTTTTCATCAGGGAAAAGCCTTCTTGGCTCACCAGTTTAATAAACAAATTCAGAAATCCTGGTGCTTATCCAAACTGCTTGTTTGACTTTGTTGTCATTTCTTCTCACACAGAAATACAGTCCATACTGCCCGGAATCTCTGCAAAACTGACTTGGACTTCAGAGGAAGGCAGCTATTCTCAGGACGTGACAGGAGTAACACCCTTCCAGATGATTTTTGAGGCAGGTTTTGTTGTGGTCTTATAAATTACTCATTATTTTATTCTTATTTTTCTGCAAATCTAGTAACAGGAAAGAAAAGCCTAGGCCTATCACAGTTCCAAGTTGAAATGAAATAAGGCATTGGCTCCCAAACTTGCCTGTACAGACATTAGGTCACCTAGGAGTTCCAAAAATACTGTCATCTGCATCCCATTCTGAGTGACTGTGACTTAATTGGTCTGGGTATTATACTTATTAGTCTTCTTGGGCTGCCATAGCAAAATACCACAGACTAGATGGCTTAAGCAATAGAGATTTATTTTCTCACAGTTCTGAAGACTAGACATCCAAGATCAGTCTGCTGTCAGGGCTGGCTTCTGGTGAGACCTTTCTTCCTGGCTTGTAGACTACTACTGCCTTGTTACGGTGTCCTTATGTGGTTTTTCTCTGCGTGTGCCTGAAAAGAAAGAGATCTCTAGTGTCTCTTTATTTTTATTCATTTTATTTTTTTTAGAGATGTGGTCTTGCTATATTACACAAGCTGAAGTGCAGTGGCTATTCACAGGTATAGTCATAGCATGCTACAGCCTTGAACTCCTGAGCTCAAGTGATCTTCCTGCATCAACCTGCCAAGTAGCTGGTAGCTGGGACTACAGGTGGGGACTAATGGCACCTGGCTCTGGTGTATCTTTTTATAAGGACACCAGTCCTATTAAGGCCTAGGATCAGGGCCCTACCTTTATTACCTCGCTTACTCTGAATAACCTCCTGAGGGCCCTACTTCCAAATACAGTTGCTTTGGGGCTTAGGACTTCAGCAGATGAATTTTGAGGGACACAATTCAGTCCATAACAGTATGGCCTAGGCTTTGGAACATTATTCCTAATATGCAGAACCAATGAAACAAGCCCTTATTTGAATTTAGATCTCCTACTAAAATAAAAAGTGACTCTCAGTGCAGATCCTATTTGGATACATTTTTATTAGTTTGGTTTAGAGATCTTTTTATTGACTTATTTGTAGTCCAGATTTATGAGAGTGATAATTCACTCTCCATTCCCTTTAACAGTTCTCTCATCTCCTATTTTCCTTCCTTAAGAGTTGGTGGAGACATATTGAATTACAGTGCTTTAAACATTCTCCCAGGAAGCTGTTGGGCAGCCTTTCTCCATGTTTGAATAATTATTTGCTCATTCTGAAAGAAATGGGTATGCAACAGGACAATAGATATTCCTGGCTGTGCCTTATCTTTTTTAGGAGAATGGAGGGTAAACAATCTGGAGCAATTAATGGTTAGTCAGCCCTGAAACTATTCATGTCAAGTAGCAATAAAAAGGTGATTCCAGTGAACCAAGAAGGGCAATTCTGGGAAATGAGGTTCTGTGTTTTAGTCAGCCTGAACAAGCAATAATTTGTATACATAACATTTATATAAATTATTTAAGTCTTCTGACAAGTCTGTGAAGTGAGTAGGATGAGGATTATCACCCCATTTTACAGACCAGAAAGTTGGGACTCAGAGAACTTGACTGGCTCTCCCAGTGTCATACAAAAGTTAAGTGGCAGAATTAGAACTTGAACCAAAGTCTGACTCATATAGATCAGGGCTATTTCAATATTTATTTATTCATCCAGACACGTGTGTTTGTTCAAGTCAGTGTCAATGAGCTAGGTACTGTCTGTAGCATCTTAAGATACATTACTTGGTCCCAAGGAACTTGGAATATAGATAGAAAGATCAAGAAGTAAACACATAATTACAATATGGTGTGATTCACAGGGTGGATGATAGAAGCAAGCACTGAATGCTGTGTTAGCGTGGAAGTAGGGCACCTAAACCGTGGGAAGAGGTCAAAGTCTGGAGGTCTTGATGAGACTGAAAAACAGATTTGCTGGGTGTAGGAGATTCTGACACTTGAAAGAATAGGAAGTTGTTATCAGAGTGATAGTTTTCTCTCTCTCTTTTTTAATTGCAAAAATAGTGTTTCCCTCAGAAAAGTCAAAGTATGATCAAAACAGATACTTAAAATACACATAATTTGGCCTTTCAAGGCAGTCATTGTTAATATTTTGGTGTACATTTTTTCACAATAGTGTGGGAAATTTCAAGTTTAGATTTTCAGAATGGAACAGTTCCAAGCCGTGGCCATGGAAATAGGTGGCTGGGACCAAGTAGAGATCAGGGTCATTATTGTTGAAAAGGTCAGGGAATTGTGAGACTAAGTTGATGCTTGGGCTAGTTATCTGCTTGGATATGGATATCAAGTCAAGATGATGACAGCATGTGGAGTACGGAGGAAAACTGTGAACTTCATGACCAGGAGTCAGCTGGTGATCGAGATAAGAGGTAAAAGAGTAGTATAGTCAGACGGCATTAGCCTCAAGGGAACAAGGATTTCCTCATGCATTTCTTCCATTATATCACATTGTTTTGGATACGGTGCAGCTACTTAAACAATATTTGAATGAAGAGAATGAGAAGAAATAAAAAGAAGATTGTAAAAGATTTCATCATGTACTCCTCAATTGAGGAGAAAGGTTAAGTAGCAAGGTTCCCGGCAAAGACTAACAGAGACATCTAAGGCTATAATAAATGAGTCGTTAATTTGGGCATTCGAGGAAAGTTAATCGCAAGGAAGACTAAGGAAAGTTTCATTTAGGAGAGATATTGGGCTTTGCGTTTATGCCTACAGCTAGTCTTGTATCTTGAGGTTCATTAGGCTGGGTAACATGTCCCTCCAAAAGCAATCTGATTTTCTAAGATCTTCTTGACAGCTTTATCCAGTTTAATATTTTTGTAATAATACTAAATGATCAAGTGAATGGAGTTATACATATATACATATGAACACATATATGCACAAACATATCTATATATTTATACGTCTGTAATTCTGTGTGTATGTATCTAAAGTGAGGGGGGAAGAGAGATTGAGACTTTCTTCTAGAATGTGATATAAAGGGCTCATGACTGCCTAAGTTCGTATTTGAAAACATTTATATTCTATCATATAATTAGACATACTTAAAGGTGAAGGCTAAAACCATGTGATTTAATAGTGGTTTCTGCTGTGCAGGGGTGGCAGTATCCATTTTTTTCATAACAGTACATAAGTAAGTTCAGTGCTTCTGAAGGTATGTCAGGCTCGGGTACTGGGTCTCTAACACCCAGCACCCAATTGTAAAAGGCTTTGTTGTCTCTCTCTTCCTCTCTCTAATAATTCTATGAGTAGATCTGAAAAGGGTTTAGTTGTGTTGTATTAACTATCCTCTCTGACCTGACATTAGTCACTTTATCCTAGCTCTGGGTTAGGTGTCAGTTCTTCTGGTGTGTTCCTTTAGCACCTCATTTATCTAAATTTCACATTGCCGCATAAATTAGTCTTTCATTTCTACTGAACTGTGAACTCTTGTAATTCAGAGATTGTCTTATTTATTTTTATAGGCTGAGGTACATAATAAGCCACATTAATATTTTATGAGTGAGTAAATACATATATTGTGTAGCCATACATAAGCATTGCTCCATAAAAAATAATGATGGATTATATATTATCCCATTCAGATAGCTACCTGCATACACAGAAAATGAACATTTTTGGAGAGGCGACATTGCATAATAGATTGTGGAGTGTAGAGTTAGTCAGCTCTAGGTCTGAATCCCAGTGCTGCCACTTAACTAGCTGTGTGTGACCTTGGACAAATTAATTAGCTTATTGAATCTCATTATCTTCTTCTATAAAATGGGGTCATTTCTTACTGCATAGAAACTGCTTGGCATGTAGCAAGTATTCAGTAAATATAATCATTCATTGTAGCCTCTCTCCAGTAGTTGCTCAAGGAACTTTCACTTCAGCTGTCTCACTGTTAGATGTATCTCTATGATACGTCCTATAATCACCAAGTTTACAAAGGTGTGAAACTGTTCCAAGAAGTTGTTTTGGAATAGTGCAGAAAATACTTTAAAGACTATTGCTAGCCGGGCGTGGTGGCTCAAGCCTGTAATCCCAGCACTTTGGGAGGCTGAGGCGGGTGGATCACGAGGTCGAGAGATCGAGACCATCCTGGTCAACATGGTGAAACCCCGTCTCTACTAAAAATACAAAAAATTAGCTGGGCATGGTGGCACGTGCCTGTAATCCCAGCTACTCAGGAGGCTGAGGCAGGAGAATTGCCTGAACCCAGGAGGCGGAGGTTGCGGTGAGCCGAGATCGCGCCATTGCACTCCAGCCTGGGTAACAAGAGTGAAACTCCGTCTCAAAAAAAAAAAAAAAAAAAGACTATTGCTTTTTTATTGTTTAAACATTTTATACTAAAATTTTAAAAATGAAGGATGCGACTACAATATATATACTGACTACAGTTATTATTTAATTGCCATTATTTACATGCATAAGTAATCCTAGACATGTTTACGGAATTTTCTAATAATACCCCATCCGTTTTTGTAATTTTTTTTGAGGCGGAGTCTCACTCTGTTACCCAAGCTGGAGTGCCAGTGGCATAATTTCAGCTTACTGCAACCTCCACCTCCTAGGTTCGAGTGATTCTCGTGTTTCAGCCTTCAGAGTAGCTGGGATTACAGGAGCATGCCACCATACTTGGCTAATTTTTTTTTTTTTGTATTTTTTTAGTAGAGGTGGGGTTTCACCATGTTTGCCTGACTGGTCTTGAGCTCCTGACCTCAAGTGATTTGCCTCCCTCGGCATCCCAAAGTGCTGGGATTACAGATGTGAACCACTGTGCCCGGCCCATTTCTGTAATAATGTTTTCAAATTTTTTTAACCCCAAGCTATTGCCACAGTTCTTGACTTCTTTTTCAGTGTACTTATAAAAAACATTTTAAGGCTGGGTGTTATGACTATAATTCTAGAGCTTTGGGAGGCAAAGGTGGGAGAATTGCTTGAGGTCAAGGGTTTGAGACCAGCCTGGGCAACATAGTGAGACTCTGTCTCTATAGAAAATTAAAAATTAGCCAGGTGTGGTGATGCACACCTGTAGTCCCAGCTACTTGGGAGACTGAGGTGGGAGGATTGCTTGAGCCCAGGAATTTGAGGTTGCAGTGAGCTACAATCATGTGACTACATTCCAGCCTGAGTGACAAAGCAAGACCCTGTTTCTATAAATTTAAAAAAAGCATAGTAATAAGGTAAAATATTGTAATATTTTATCCTCATATATATGTGTGTTTCTTCTTTTGGTGTTATCAAATTTTTATGTTTGGGACTTTTTCTTTTTAACATATACCTAGTACATGGCTCTGTATTCTCTCAAACAATTGATTTCTGATTGTATTTCTTCTTTCATTTTTTTTTGGACTTCTATATTTTCTAGGAGGCTGTTTCTAACTTTGGTTTTAGAAATACTAAAATAATAGTGAGTCAGTATAGGTAAGTGGTTAATGCTAAAGATTTAGAGTCAGATCAATCTGGCTAACCTTGGACAAGCTGTTTAACCTTTTTGAGACTCTGTTGTAAAATATATATTTTAATTTTCCTTCGTTTTTAAAAATCCAGATCCTGCACAATCTTTTATTTATAAAATTTGGGTACCTAATAGAGTTTTTGTGAAGCTTAAATTAGGTAATATAAACAAGATAACTTTGGCACCATTCTTGGAGTAGTCTTCACCTAGTGGTAAATCTTATATTTGTAGGGAAGTGTTAGTAGTGTATTGGAAAGAGCATGGGCAACTGGTATTAGAAAGACTTAAGATCACTCACACAACAAAAAAAGAAAGACTTATGTCAAGTTCTGGCTGTACAACTGAACAGCTAAGTGACCTCAAGCATGTTGCTTAACTTCTCTGAGCCCTTTTTAAAAAGTCTACTAAGAAGGGGCCAGGTGCAGTGGCTTACATCTGTAATCCCAGCAATTTGGGAGGCCAAGGTGGGCAGATCACCTGAGGTCATGAGTTTGAGATCAGCCTGGCCAACATTGCAAAACCCCATCTCTACTAAAAATACAAAAACAGCCAGGCCTGGTGGCACGCACCTGTAATACCAGCTACTCGGGAGGCTGAGGTAGGAGAATCGCTTGAACACGGAAGGTGGAGGTTGCAGTGAGCTGAAATCATGCCACTGCACTCCAGCCTGGGCAACAAGCAAAACTACATCTCAAAAAAAAAAAAAAAAAAGAAAAAAGAAAAAAGAAAAAGAAAAAAGATTACAATACCTATCTTACAGGATTATTGTGAGGTAGTATATATATAGCACCTACACAGTACTTATCACATAGTAGGTATTCAATGAGTAGTATCTATTATTGTTACCATGTATAACGTACATTTTCTTTTCCTTTTTTTTTGAGACAGAGTCTAGCTCTGTCACCTAGGCTGGAGTGCAGTGGTGCCATCTTGACTCATTGCAACCTCCACCTCCCAGGTTCAAGCAGTTTTCTTGCCTTAGCCTCCTGAGTAGCTGGGATTACAAGCACATGCCACATGCCCGGAAAATTTTTGTATTTTTCGTAGAGATGAGGTTTCACCATATTGGCTTGAACCCCTGACCTCAGGTGATTCGCCCACCTGGGCCTCTCAAAGTTCATGGATTATGGGCGTGAGCCACCACACCCAGCCTACACTTTCAAATATATGGATCCTTAAAACAGTTCTGCCAGGTCAAAGGGGACAGGTTTTTATAATTTTTTAATTTTAAGACGGAATCTTGTTCTATCACCCAGGCTGGATTGTAGTGGCATGATCTTGGCTCACTGCAACCTCTGCCTCCTGGGTTCAAGGACTTCTTTTACCTCAGCTTCCTGAATAGCTGGGATTACAAGGTGTGCACCACCACACCTGGCTAATTTTTTTGTTTTGTTTTGTATTTTTAGTAGACACGGGTTTCACCATGTTGGTCAGGCTGGTCTTGAACTCCTGACCTCATGATCTGCCCACCTCAGCCTCCCAAAGTGCTGGGATTACAGGGGTGAGCCACTGTGCCTGGCTGAGAGGGTAGGGTTTTTTTTTTTTTTTTGAGACGGAGTTTCGCTCTTGTTACCCAGGCTGGAGTGCAATGGCGCGATCTCGGCTCACCGCAACCTCCGCCTCCTGGGTTCAGGCAATTCTCCTGCCTCAGCCTCCTGAGTAGCTGGGATTACAGGCATGCGCCACCACGCCCAACTATTTTTTTTGTATTCTTAGTAGAGACGGGGTTTCACCATGTTGACCAGGATGGTCTCGATCTCTTGACCTCATGATCCACCCGCCTCGGCCTCCCAAAGTGCTGGGATTACAGGCTTGAGCCACCGTGCCCGGCGGGTAGGTTTTATTCCTGTATTGGAAACTAGGAAATGAGATACAGAGAAGTGATGTTTTTTGTTCGTGATTAGTTAATTTTTTTTTTTTTTTTTTTTTTTTTTAACACAGAACCAGTATTAGAACACAGGTCTTCTTACTTTTGGCTTTTTGCTCTACAGCTTTTCCTTATAAATAAATGTTTGGATTAATGGATTGATGTCAAAGATAGATTTCTTTTAGTGTTTGCTCCTTCATCTCCACTCAGATACTTTTTTGAAATTTATTTTTTAAAAAGCATCACTCAGATTCTTAATACCGATTGTTCCAAAGCCTTTAGGATGGTAGTTATTCTTATCAACTCCAATCTGAATTACTTTTAAATTTGTCCCCAAAGGTGGTTTTGACATTATGAGTTTTACTCTGATCTTTGTTCTTGTGTCTCCTGAGGTTCCATGTAATAGATACTCTAGTCTAGCCCAAGAAGTGATGGCTATTTAGGTTTTCTTTTGCATACCATTCTCATTCCCAGAGATGTCTCCCCTCTCCCCTTGGATGTCCAAAAAGCTTTCTGAGGTATAGTTACTTTTAGAAGAGGAAATGCCATGATTTAATTCATTTGTGCTCTTGAGATTGTGTATGTCTGGTCGATGCTTTTCTTGTGTTATTACAGGTGGATGAAAAGCCCAGAACTTTGATGACAGATTGTCTGGTTATAAAGCATATTTTACGTAAAATCATCATGGTGCACCCTAAGGTAAGCTGTTCTTTTGTACAATAATGATTCTCTTGTTTAAGTCATATGTTTTCCAGAGACCTTTACTCTGTAGAACATAGGCAAATATATTGGTTCATTTCCTTTCAGTGAAGATGATTAAAATATTTAATATTTAAGGGCATGGTGGCTCATGCCTGTAATTCCAACATTTTGGGAGGCTGAGGCAGGAGGATCGCTTGAGTCCAGGAGTTTAAGACCAGCGAAGGCAACATAGTGAGATCCTGTCTCTACAAAAAAAAAAATTTTTTTTAACTAGCTGGGTGTAGTGGTGAGCTCCTGTAATCCCAGCTCCTTAGGAGGGTGTGGTGAGAGGATTGCTTAGCCCAGGAGGTCGAGGCTGCAGTGAGCCATGACTGTGCCACTGCCCTCCAGCCTAGATGACAGAATGGGACCCTGTCACAGGGAAAAAAAAAAAAAGATAACTTTTTTTTGAGATGGAGCCTCTCTCTGTTGCTCAGGCTGGAGTGCAGTGGCATGATTTCTGCTTACTACAGCCTCCACCTTTCAGGTTCAAGTGCTTCTCCTGCCTCAGCCTCCTGAGTAGCTGGGACTACAGGCAAGTGCCACCACATCCAGCTAATTTTTGTATTTTTAGTAGAGACGGGGTTTCACCGTGTTGGTCAGGCTGGTCCTGGTGATCCACCCACTTCAGCCTCCCAAAGTGCTGAGATTACAGGCATGAGCCACCTCGCCTGGCTAAGACAACTTTCAATTTTGAATTGATTTGGTTTTATGTGCTTAAGACAATCTTTTTTTTTTTTTTTTTTTTTTTTTTTTTTTTTTTAGAGAGACACAAGGTCTCACTATATTGCCCAGGCTAGTCTCTAACTCTTGGACTCAAACAGTTCTCCTGCTTTGGCTTCCCAAAGTGTTGGAATTACAGGTGTGAGCTACCACACCCAGCCCAAGGCAATCTTTTTTTTTTTTTTTTTTTTGAGACAGAGTCTCACTCTGTTGCCTAGGCTGGAGTGCAGTGGTGCCATCTTGGTTCACTGCAACCTCTGCTACCCAGGTTCAAACGATTCTTCTGCCTCAGTCTTCCTAGTAGTTGGGATTACAGGTGTGCACCACTGTGCCTGGCTAATTTTTGTATTTTTAGTAGAGATAGGGTTTCACTATGTTGGCCAGGCTGGTCTCAAACTCCTAACCTCAGGTGATCCACCCACCTCAGCCTCCCAAAGTGCTGGGATTGCAGATGTGAGCCAACACACCTGGCCAAAGCAATCTTAATGTTGGTTATATGTTATAGCTGAGAAGCCTCTGGATAGAGAGAGCTTTATTTTGGGTTATTTTCACTTTTTTAACTGCTTTGTTGTATCACTTTAGATACCTCTTCCCTCCTCTGTGCTTTGTTTTTCGTTAAACCTGGTTAATAAACCTTGCTGTTTATCTCCTTTTCTAAAGTGACTGTAAAAACAGATAAGGAATTTTTTTGTTTTTCTGAGGCAGAGTCTTGCTCTGTTGCTCAGGCTGGAGTGTGGTGGCTTGATCTTGACTCACTGCAGCCTCCACCTTCCAGATTCAAGCGATTCTCCTGCCTCAGCCTCCTGAGTTGCTGGGATTATAGGCACATGCCACCATGCCTGGCTAGTTTTTGTATTTTTAGTAGAGATGGGGTTTCGCCATGTTGGCCAAGCTGGTCTTGAACTCCTTGCCTCAAGTGATTAACCTGTCTCAGACTCCCAAAGTGTTGGTATTACAGTTATGAGCTACCACGCCTGGCCAAGAAATTTTGATAGAATATTTTGAATGTTAGACAGCTAAATTTTTGTATTATCTGTAGATAGGTTTATAAAGACAAACACAGTTAATCATATCTGTGACATCCCCCTTCTGCTATCTTCCTACTTTTTGCCTATTGTTTCAGTCACTATTCTAAGTGCTCTTTGTTCACTCACTCACTTAATTCTTAGAACACCCCTTGTGAAGTAAGTTTTATCATCATCATTTCCATCTTGTAGTTGAGAAACTATGGTACAGCGAGTAAATAACTTGGAGAATCAGGATTTGAACTCAAGCCTTCTGGTTCTAGAGTCACTTCTTACCTTATGTTACACAGAAGAAAAACACAGGTAAAGGGAGAGAATAATTAGAACAGTGAGGTAAATTGGATGGGGAAGAGGAAGAAAAAACAAAAAAGCATGGAATATTTTATGAAAATAATAGAAATAAAAATGGATAGTTCCTTTAAAAAAGAGATGAAGGGGCTTCAGTGAATTGTATTTGCACCATTGCACTCCAGCCTGGGTGACAAAGTGAAACTCTATCTCAAAAAAAAAAAAAGAAAAAAAAAAAAGAAAAAAAGAGAGGTTAAGGGATAAGGGATAGGTTGGGAGAATGGCAAAGGGGTAGGGATTCCTGATAATTTCTGACTACCTGGAGCTGTAGTATAGTGCTCAGTATATTTTAAGATTTAGAATTTGGACACAGGCAAGCATTAAGTATGTTTAGGGAAAAAACAAGTGATAAAGAATGTCTTTTTCCTGGCTGGGCATGGTGGCTTGTGCCTGTAATCCCAGCACTTTGGGAGGCCAAGGCAGGTGGATCACTTGAGATCAGGAGTTCAAGACCAGCCTGGCCAAAGGTGAAAGCTGGTCTCTACTAAAAATACAAAAATGAGCTGGGCATGGTGGTGCATGCCTATAATCCCAGCTACTCGGGAAGCTGAGGCAGGAGAACTGCTTGAACCCGGGAGGCGGAGGTTGCAGTGAGCTGAGATTGCGCCATTGTCCTCTGCCCTCCAGTCTGGGCAACAGAGTAAAACTCTGTCTCAAAAAAAAAATAAAAATAAAAAATAAATCTTCTTCCTCCAGTTTCATCCATGTCGCAAATCACAGGATTTCCTCATTTTTAAAGGCTGACTAGGCTGGGTGTGGTAGCTCATTCCTATAATCCTAGCACTTTGGGAGGCTGAGGCAGGAGGATCACTTGAGTCTGGGAGTTCAAGACCAGGCTGAGCAATATGGTGAAATCCTGTCTATATTAAAAAAATGCAAAAATTAACCAGGTATGGTGGCATGTGCCTGTGGTCCCAGCTACTCAGAAGGCTGAGGTGGGAGGATCACTTGAGACTAGGATGACAAGATCACACCACTGCACTCCAGCCTGGGCAACAGAGCAAGACCCTGTCTCAAAAAATTAAAAAAAAAGGCCGGGCGCGGTGGCTCAAGCCTGTAATCCCAGCACTTTGGGAGGCCGAGGCGGGTGGATCACGAGGTCGAGAGATCGAGACCATCCTGGTCAACATGGTGAAACCCCGTCTCTACTAAAAATACAAAAAATTAGCTGGGCATGGTGGCGTGTGCCTGTAATCTCAGCTACTCAGGAGGCTGAGGCAGGAGAATTGCCTGAACCCAGGAGGCGGAGGTTGCGGTGAGCCGAGATCGCACCATTGCACTCCAGCCTGGGTAACAAGAGCGAAACTCCGTCTCAAAAAAAAAAAAAAAAAAAAAAAAAGGCTAACTAGTATTCCATTGTGTATATATGCCACATTTTCTTATCAACAGAAAGACAAATACTGTATTATTTCACTTTTATGTAGAATCTGAAAAAGTCAAATTCATAGAAGTAGAGAATAGAATGGTGGTTACCAGAGGCTGGCAGTGGGTTAAGGAAGGAAATAGGCAGTTATTAGTTAAAGGGTACCAAATTTCCATTAGGAGGAATAAGTTTTTAGAATCTACTGCACAGGGTGGTGACTATAGTCAATAATAATGTATTATATATTTCAAAATAGCGAGAGTAAATTTCAAATGTCTCACCACAAAAAAAAAGCTAGTAAATTATGTGATAGATATGCTTATCTACTTGATTTAATCATTCCATATTGTATACATATATCAAAACACCACATTGTACCCTATAATGTGTATAGAGTTTATAAATTAAAAATAATATTAATGTAAAAGTTTTAAAACATTATTTTCCTTTAGGGATTAGGGATGGAAGTTTTTATTTAATCTGTATCTTGGCTCATGTTAAATCTCACACCTAATTTATTGTTTTGCAGATCAGATTTAATTTCAGTGTAAAGGTAAATGGAATCCTCTCCACAGAGTTCTTTGGGTAAGTTCTTAAGTCTATGGCTTAAGGTGATGCTATGGCTCTGCAATTTTTCTCAGATATTATTGTCCTATTTCTAAAAGTTTCCTAGTTTGATGTCTTGACCTAAAGTCACCTTGAAACTAATTTTCTGATACCTCCACATTTTCTTATTCTAGTAGATTCATCCCTGTCACTAGAGGGGGTAAACTTAGAGATTGCCATTTTCCCCTTGGTTAATGAAGTTACTGAATTCTAGTACTCTCTGGGGTGTTAGTAGTCATGGGCCAAAATTTGTGTCAAAACAGAGACTGATTTTAGAATCTTTGAGAGATGGCTTTGCTTTGCTTTGCTTTGCTTTGCAGGGTAGAGAATGAACCCACTTTGAACCTTTGGAATGGAATTGCTCTTGTGGTAGACTCTCAGCATTATGCGAGGTGAAGGCGTAAAGCATTGTTGTCCCTCTGCATGTTTTACTCTCCTCTCATGAGAATGAATGTGGGTAGAAATTGGAAATTGTCTCACTTGTCGTTTATAAGTGCCAGGTGTCAACTTCTCTATAAGAAAAGCAGAAGTACAGCTGGGTGCAGTGGCTTACGCTTGTAATCCCAGCACTTTGGGAGGCTGAGGCGGGTGGATCACCTGAGGTCAAGAGTTCGAGACCAGCCTGGCCAACATGGAGAAACCCCATCTCTACTAAAAATACAAAAAATTAGCCAGGCATTGTGGCAGTCGACTGTACTCCCAGCTACTCAGGAGGCTGAGGCAGGAGAATCGTTTGAACCAGGGAGTGTGAGGTTGCAGTGAGCTGAGATCTTGCCACTGCATTCCAGCCTGGGTGACAGAGTGGGTCTCTGTCTTAAAAAGAAAAAAAAAAAGAAAAGAAAAGCAGAAGCAAACTTTATGTTGAAAACTGCTAACTTTTTTTCTTTTTAAAGATGGGGTTTCACCATGATAGCCAGGCTGGTCTTGAACTCCTGACCTCAGGTGATCCACCCACCTCAGCCTCCCAAAGTGCTAGGATTACAGGCTTGAGCCACCACGCCTGGCCTGAAAACTGCTATTTTACTTTATTTGTGTACTTGAAAGTATTCTAATTGACCTGAAGACATGTGCTACCTTCTCTTCAGGCCTTATTTTCTTCTGTAAATGAAATGAAACAAACCCTGCTAGTTCCAATCTCATTGAGGCATGAGAAGAGAAGACTGTGAATTTAAAACTTTACTTGTGCCGGGCGTGGTGGCTCAAGCCTGTAATCCCAGCACTTTGGGAGGCCGAGGAGGGTGGATCAAGAGGTCAAGAGATTGAGACCATCCCGGTCAACATAGTGAAACCCCGTCTCTACTAAAAATACAAGAAATTAGCTGGGCATGGTGGCACGTGCCTGTAATCCCAGCTACTCAGGAGGCTGAGGCAGGAGAATTGCCTGAACCCAGGAGGCAGAGGTTGCAGTGAGCCGAGATCGCGCCATTGCACTCCAGCCTGGGTAACAAGAGCGAAACTCCGTCTCAAAACAAAAAACAAAAAACAAAAAACTTTACTTGAATTATTGGTTAGAGAGTATAAATACCAAGGAATTCATTGTACATTTTTTTTGTGTGTATCAGCATTTTGCATAGGTTTGGAAATCACCTCTCTGCCCATCTCTATCTTCTTCAGACTCCAAGAAAATAAATCAGGCTGGGTGCAGTGGCTCACACCTGTAATCCCAGTACTTTGGGAGGCTGAGGCAGATGGATCACTTGAAGTTAAGAGTTTGAGACCAGCCTGGCCAATATGGCAAACCCTGTCTCTGCTAAAAATACAAAAATTAGCTGGGCGTGGTAGCACATGCCTGTAATCCCAGCTACTTGGGAGGCCATGGCATGACAATCACTTGAACCCAAGAGGCAGAGGTTGTAGTGAGCGTAGATCACACCACTGCATTCCAGCAACAGAGTGAGACTCCATCTCAAAAAATCATAATAATAAATGTAAAAAATCCATGGAGGAGGTGATAAACAATATGGAACACACAGAACCCTTCTGTCTTGCCTTCCTGTGCCATTTAACTATCACAGAATCCAAAGTGAAGCTGAATTCTATCAAGAAAAGACCTAACATATGCTTAAGTCCAATTAATTTATTCTTTTTTTTTTTTTGAGACAGGGTCTCACTCTGTTCAATCCAGATGCCATCATAGCGCACTGCAGCCTCGAACTCCTGGGCTCAAGTAATTTTCCCACCTCATCCTCCCAAGTAGCTAATAGCTAGGACCACAGGAATATGCTACCATACTGTGCTAATTAAAAAAAAAAAATTATGGCTGGGTGTGGTGGCGCACGCCTGTAATCCCAGCACTTTGAGAGGCCAGGGCAGATGGATCACCTGAGATCAGCAGTTCAAGACCAGCCTGGCCAACATGGTGAAACCCCGCCTCTACTAAAAATAAAAAATTAGCTGGTCATGGTGGCGGTGCCTTTAACCCCAGCTACTCGAGAGGCTGAGGCAGGAGAATCGCTTGAACCTTGGAGGCAGAGGTTGCAGTGAACCGAGATTGTGCCATTGCACTCCAGCCTGGGTGACAGAGCAAGACTCCGTCTCAAAAAAAAAAAAAAAAAAATTTTTTTTTTTTTTTTTTTTTTTTAAATAGAGATGAGGGTGTTGCCTAGGCTGGTCTCAAACTCTGGACTCAAGCAATCCTCCTGCCTTGGCCTCCCAAAGTGCTGAGATTACAGGCATGAGCCACTGTGTCCAGCCCTCATTTAGTCTTTATTCATTAGTTTCTGCCTCTATTTATATGCCCAGAGGTAACACTATTACTCATAGGCTCTCAAGGGTTAAAGAGACTGCCTTTGGTTTTTATTCTGTTTTCTTATTCTCACCCAAAATTATACCTCAGTTGAGAATATTTTTGTCATTTAATATACAGGTAATAATTTCCCTACTCCATATCTTTCTTTCTTTCTTTTTTTTTTTTTTTTTTTTTTTTTGAGACGGAGTTTCGCTCTTGTTACCCAGGCTGGAGTGCAATGGCACGATCTCGGCTCACCGCAACCTCCGCCTCCTGGGTTCAGGCAATTCTCCTGCCTCAGCCTCCTGAGTAGCTGGGATTATAGGCACGCACCACCATGCCCAGCTAATTTTTTGTATTTTTAGTAGAGACGGGGTTTCACCATGTTGACCAGGTTGGTCTCAATCTCTTGACCTCGTGATCCACCCGCCTCGGCCTCCCAAAGTGCTGGGATTACAGGCTTGAGCCACCGCGTCCGGCCCATATCTTTCTTTAGTGATCCTCTAATATTATACAGTCCTTACAGGTAGACAGCTCATCATCATAATTTTACCGATACAAGTTTAAGCCTTTGAGCCAATGTTTGTAGATGTGTTTCCTTGGATGACCTGATTATAGAGAAAGGAAAAGGTTCATTAATATTTCCTCTTAGTTAATTCATTCATTCTTAATCAGCTTTCAGGTTGACTATTTTCTCTCTGTTTAGAAAAGAGCTATTGGAAAGTGGACAGACACAAAATTTTACTAGATTCTTTCTAGGAGAGAAAGATGACCTGATTTTTTCTCATCGTTCTTATCAAACAGCAACCTTAGACCTCTTCAGGGGAAGGTGTAGCATGTGTGAGTGCAGACTTCAAAGTATCATGGGGCCAGCTTTAGGCCATTTGTGATTCATGGCCCCTCTCACACAATGCTGTCCTTTAAATGAATTGGGAAACTTGCTCAGAACCAAAGATTAATTTTAGTGGAGAAAATATACTTGAAAATAAGAAACAGGCTGGCCATGATGTCTCACACCTGCAGTCCCAGCACTTTGGGAGGCCAAGGCAGAAAAATTGCCAGAAGTCCAAGTCCAGCTTAGTACACATAGTGAGAACCCCTTATCTAATAAAATAAAATAAAATAAAATAATACATATTATTTTTTGAGAAAGTCTTGCTGTGTCATCCAGGCTGGAGTGCAGTGGCACAATATCAGCTCACTGAAACCTCTGCTTCCCAGGTTTAAGCGATTCTCCTGCCTCACCCTTCTGAGTAGCTGGGACTACAGGAGTGCACCATTACCCTCAGCTATTGTTATCTTTAGTAGAGATGGAGTTTCATCATGTTGGCCAGATTGGTCTCCAATTCCTGACCTCAAGTGATAGCCCACCTCAGCCTCCCAAAGTGCTGGGATTACAGGTGTGAGCCACCATGCCTGGTCTAAATTTTTTTTTTTTTTTAAGAGAAACTAAGAAGCATCCATTAGTGGCAGCAAAAGCAGGAGCCATGATACCATCCCTGAAATGCCAGTTTTTCTATTACTTCCATTGCTGTGGTTTCCTGAGTGAGACACAAGTTATTTATTCCATCAAAACTGATATGGCAGGTTATATGGTTATACATATGTTAGAAGTTATAAAAAATTTGAATGTTCTTTTAAATAATTTAAGAGGGAAAAATGTTAAATCTGACTTGTCTGTTTCCTGACAGTAGACCAAAATTTGATACAACTGAATCATACTGCAGCAGAATTCACCCTGTGCTAGGACATCCAGTAATGCTTTTCATCCCTGATGACATGGCTGGCATGCACTTGTTGGGAGAACTGATACTGACTCCGGCAGTTGCATTGTGCCCCAGCCCAAAGGTTTTTTCCAGTCAGCGTAACAGCATTTCTTCAGTTTCCATATCCTTTTGATGAAAAATTCCACCCAATTATCTTTGAAATGGGTTTTTATATCCCAATTTTAGAAAACTTTAGTATGTATATTCTGCATCTACAAATATGTATGATTTGTATAAAAACATATAATCTAATGTGAAAGCCAAGCTTGAACATTTTGCCAGGGAACTGAAAACTATAAAATGTGACGTATGTCATACATTTTTCTTATAATTCAGTATGACTGAAGCATGAAATGAATGGTACATGAGGGAGATATAAGGCTGGAAAAGTAGTCTGGAGTTGAATATGGTAGATCTTGAGTGCCATACTACGGATTGTGAACTTTATTCTCTGTATAGTAAGAAATCATTGAATGTTTTGGGAGGAGTCTTTAGCAGCATTATATAGTATGGATGGGAGACAGAAGTTAGTAATACTAAGTAAATAAGTAAGTAAGTGAACTGGGTTAAAAAATAGTGAGTGCCTGATGGCTGGGTGCAGTGGCTCACACCTGTAATCCCAGCACTTTGGGAGGCCAAGGTGGGAGGATCACTTGAGGTCAGGAGTTCGAGACTAGCCTGGCCAATATGGTGAAACACTGTCTCTACTAAAAATACAAAAATTAGCTTGGTGTAGTGGTGGGCACCTACAGTCACATCTACTTGGGAGGCTGAGGCAGGAGAATCACTTGAACTCAGGAGGTAGAGACTGCAGTGAGCCAAGAACATGACACTGCATTCCAGCTTGGGTAACAGAGCAAGACTCTGTCTCAAAAAGAAAAAAGAGAAAAGAAAGAAAAGAAAAAAATAATGAGTGCTTGAATCTAAAGTGTGGTCGACATGGAAAGGCCAGACTTATCACCTGAAGTAATGTAACCAGTTCATTATCAAGGTAGGGAGAGATTAGGGGCAGGGAACATCTAAGGCTGATGTCAGATATCTAGGTTTAGAATAGGCAAATATAGAGGACAGAATGTAAGTGCAGGGGCTTTTTTTTTTTTTTTTTTTTTTTTTGGACAGAGGCTGGGTCTGTTGCCCAGGGGAGTACAGTGACATGATCTTGGCTCACTGCCACCTCTGCTTCCTGGACTCAAACCATCCTTCCAGCTCAGCTTCCTGAGAGACCACAAGCGCATGCCACCATGCCCAGCTAATTTTTGTATTTTTGGTAGAGACAGAGTTTCACTGTATTGCCCAGGCTGGTCTCAAACTCCTGGACTCATGTGATTCACCAGCCTCAGCCTCCCAAAGTGCTGGGATTATAAGCATGAGACATTGTGCTCTGCCTAGAGGGGCTTCTTTTCAGAGTAATGAAAATGTTCTAAAATTGATGGTGGTGGTGATTGCACAACCCTTTGAATATACTAAAACCCATTTTATTATACATTTAAAATGAGTGAATTGTATGCGATGTGAATTACATCTCAATAGAGCTATTAAAAAAGATTTCCATGGATAACTGACAGAATAACGATACTGTCAGCAAGATACAAAACATTAATAGCAGATTTGGGGGATAAAGAAGATGAGTTTGACATTAAACATGTTGTTTATGGCGCCTCAAGATATCCTTTGAACATAGTAAGCAGCTATACAGAAATTTGGTCTAGGACTTGGAAATGGTCAGATTTAGAGATACAGAATTTTAGAGTCTTAGTTTCCTCCATAGGTAAGAGTCGTATAGTTCTGTGTTTAGAGCATGGCACAGGAGTGTAAATGTTGGATTCATTACTGATTAGCTGTGTGACTATAGGCAACTTACTTAACCAGCCTAAGCCTTTAATTCCTCTGTTTTAAAATAAGGATGACACTTACCAGATTTATTTTTCCCTGCAAAAGTTGCTTTTCTGTTCTTTTGGAGTTTGCTTGTATTAAAATTAAGTATAATAATCCATGTGAAGCTCCTAGCATAAAGTAGTCAATAAATATTAATAGTTATTGTGACATGATTGAAGCTGTAGAAGTAAATGAAGTTAGAGAAGAGTATAAACAATGAGAACAGGCCAGGCGCAGTGGCTCATGCCTGTAATCCCAGCACTTTGGGAGGCCGAAGCTGGCGGATCACTTGAGGCCAGGAGTTTGAGACTAGCCTGGCTAATGTGGCAAAACCCTGTCTCTGCTAAAAATTAGCTGGGTGTGGTGGCACATGCCTGTAGTCCCAGCTACTTGGGAGGCTGAAGCAGGAGAATTGCTTGAACCCAGGAGGCGCATCTGTGGTCCCAGCTACTCGGGTTGAGGCAGAAGAGAGGTTGCAGTGAGCCGAGATTGTGCCACTGCACTCCATCCAGCCTGATGACAGCGAGACTCTGTCTCAAAAAGAAAAAAGCAATAACTTAGCAAAAATAAAGCAAAGAGAGACAAGTTAGGGAAAATACAGAGAGAGGTTAACAGAGGAAAGAGTGAAACTGTCTAATGTATATTTAATTGATGTCCCAAAAGAGAAGAGAAAAGAGAAAATGGGGTAGAAACAATATTTGAAGAGTTAATGGCTGAAACAACTGAGACAGATTTAAGAACAGAATAATCAAGCAGTATAAATAAAAAAAGACTTCCACAACTATAGAAGATGAAAAACAGAGAAAAATCTTAAAATCAGTTAGGAGGACAAATCATCTTTAAAAGATAAACAGTTTAACAGCTGACTCCCCATACCAACAGAAGATGTTAAACTAATAATGTCCTGAAATAAAATAATTACCAACCTAGAATTTTATATCCAATACAAATATTCCTCAACATAAAAGGTAATAAACTTACCTGTATATTATGTTAAAATTATAATCCATGTAACAAGAAGAATTCAAAAGATTTTAAAACATGGTGTTTTGACTATACATTCTTAGCAGGATATACTCTAAGGATGAAATAAAGTCCAAAGACCTCTTAAAATTTATTCAGTGGCTTGATTATTAGTAATAATATTGGTATTTTACATTGGAATTATTATATGCATGTTTACGATAATTATGTTAACATTGTTAGGAATCAAAATTTTTAGCATCAGAAGATATGTGAGTGTAAATTCAGAAAAACAATTTTTTAAAGGGGTCTTGCTCTGTTGCCCAGGCTAAAGTGCAGTGGTGTGATTATAGCTCACAGCAACCTCAAACTTATGGGCTTAAGCAATCCTTCTCCCTCAGCCTCTCCTGAGTAGCTGGGATTACAGGCATACACTATCATGCCTGGCTAATTTTTTTTTTAATTTTTATTTTTTTGTAGACACAGTCTCACCCTCGAATCTCCAAATTTAATGAAAACTATAAACCTGCAGATTCATGATCAATGAACCCTGAGTATAAGAAATACAAAGAAAATTACACCAAGTCACATCATAAAGTATTTAAAGCTGTTAATAAATTTTTTACAGCAGCTGGAGTCTGGGTGTGGTGGCTCATGCCTGTAATCCAAGCACTTTGGAGGCCAAGGTGGACGGATCACCTGAGGTCGGGAGTTCAAGACCAGCCTAACCAACATGGTGAAACCCCATCTTTAAAAAATAAATAAATTAATTAATTTTTTAAAAAGCAGCTGGAGACGAAAAAGACACATTATGTATAGAGGAACAAAATGTGGCAGATTTCTCACTGGAAACAGTGTTAGCTAGAAGAAAGTGGGGTAACATCTTTATAAGGTACTGAGAAAAAAAAATGAAGGCAAAATGAAGAATTTTTCAGACATAGAAAAGGTGAAAGAATTTATTACCAGAAGACTTGTATTATAAGAAATGTTAAAGGAAATATTTTAGGTAGAAGAAAAATGATGCCAGACAGAATTCTGGATCGACCCAAAAAAAGAAGAGCACTGGAAGTGGTGACTATGTGAGTAGATACAAAATACTTTTGTACTTTTAAAAAAACAAAATCTCCTTCTTGAGTATATAAACCAAAAAGTATCTAAGACAGGTCTCAATCAGTTTAGAAGTTTATTTTGCCAAGGTTAAGGATGGCCTGGGAGACAGGTCTATGCCTTTCTCTAAAAATGATTTTGAGGGCAGGCTGGAGGGGAAAGAGGAAGGGGATAGTAACATTATCGAGTATGTATGTTACAAGAGAAAAGGAGCAAGTAGGGGAATAGTCAATTATGTATTTGTCTTGTGCTCAGTAAATTGGCACTTTACATGAGAGAAGGTGAACATAAGAGTAGCTACCTATGGAGATATTTAACTCTTTATCTGTAGCTATCTGCTTAGGAACAAAAGAAGGGGCAGCTTCTTGCATGACTCAGCTTTCAGCTAAATTATTTCCTTTTGGCATAGTGATTTAGAGCCTTGAGTTTTAATTTTCCTTTAACAAGTACCTCACCAGAAAAAAAAAATCTCTTGAGGCAAAGTCTTGCTCTGTTGCCCAGGCTGGAGTGCAGTGGCACGATCACAGCTCGCTGGAACCTCCGCCTCCCAGGTTGGAGCGATTCTCCTGCTTCAGCCTCCCAAGTAGCTGGGATTACAGGCATACATCACCACACCTGGCTCATTTTTGTATTTTTAGTAAAGAAAGGGTTTCCCCATGTTGGCCAGGCTGGTCTTAAACTCTTGACCTCAGGTCATCTGCCTGCCTCAGCCTCCCAAAGTGCTGGGATTACCAGTGTGAGCCACCAGGCCCAGCCAAAAAAAAAAAAAAAAAGAAAAGATTAAAAAACAAGTCTTGAAGTCCCTCCCTTCAGGATTCCAATTACACATTCTGAATTAGGCCACCTGTAGTTACCACACAGTTCATTGATGTTTTATTTATATAGAGGCAGAGTCTTGTCCCCCATGCTGGAGTATAGTGGCTTGATCTTAGCTCCTAAGCTCATGTGACCCTCCCACATCAGCCTCCTGAGTGGCTAGGACTACAGGTGCACGCCACCACACCTGGCTAATTTTGTGTGTGTGTGTGTGTGAGAGAGAGAGAGTGTGTGTGTGTGTGTGTGAGAGAGAGAGAGAGAGAGAGAGCGAGAGAGAGAGAGAGAGAAAGAGATGTCTTACTATCATTTTCTATTTTTTTCATATTCCTTTTTGAGACAGAGTCTCACTTTGTCACCTAGGTTGGAGTGTAGTGGTGCGATCTCAGCTTACTGCAACCTTCTCTTCCTGGGTTCAATCAGTTCTCCTCCCTTAGCCTCCTGAGTAGCTGAGATTACAGGTGCCCAGCACCATGGCTGGCTAATTTTTGTATTTTTAATAGAGACAGGGTTTGCCATGTTGGCCAGGCTGGTCTTAAACTCCAGATCTCAGGTGATCCACCCACCTTGGCTTCCCAAAGTGCTAGGATTATAGGCATGAGCTACCACACCTGGTCTAGATTCTTCATATTTCTTATGCTTAGGGTTCATTGATCATGGATCTGCAAAAATTTAATGTATAAAGTTTATAACATCTGTGGAAGTAAAATGTGTGACAATAGCACAAAGGCCAAGAAGAGGGAAGCAGAAGTATATTGTTTGATTCTTAGACTATATATGAATTGTTATAATATCATTTGAAGGGAGACTATGATAAGTTAAATTTGTATACTAATAAAGCGTGGCAATTCCTAGGTTAATACAACAGTTATAACTGATAACTCAAAAAGGAGATAAAGTGGAATTATAAAAAAGTTCCTGGCAGGTATGGTGGCTGTCACCTGTAGTTCCAGCTACCCTGGAGGCTGATACAGAGAGAGGATTGCTTGAGCCCAGGAATTTGAGGCTGCAGTGAGCTATGATCACATCATTGCACTCCAGTCTGAGCAACAGAGACCCTGTATCTTTTTTAAAAAGGTTGGGGGTTGGCTGGGCTCAGTGGCTCATGTCTGTAATCCCAGCACTTTGGGAAGCCAAGGCAGGCGGATCACCTGAGGTTGGGAATTTGAGATCAGCCCGACCAACATGGAGAAACCCCATCTCTACTAAAAATACAAACTTAGCCAGGTGTGGTGTCACATGCCTGTAATCCCAGCTACTCAGGAGGCTGAGGCAGGAGAATCGCTTGAACCTGGGAGGCAGAGGTTGTGGTGAGCTAAAATCGCGCCATTGCACTCTAGCCTGGGCAACGAGCAAAATGCTGTCTCAGAAAAAGGGGGTGGGTGCAGGGGTAGAGAGAGAAAATACTTTTTAAAACTTAAAAAACAATTTCTAATTCAAAAATAGAAAAGAGGAAAAAGGAAACAAAGAATACAAGCAATAAATGGAAAAGAGATAAACAAGATGATGGATTCAAACCCAACTATAGCTATATTCACATTACATGTAAATGATTTAAACCACTGCATATAAGACAACCGCACATCTTAGCTCAAACACTCCCCTCTTATTCTGAGTTTGCATCTTAAAAATCTTCTTGCCCTAAACAGTGAGTCAGCCTTAGTTCATGTGTTAATGCCTTCTGAGATTTGTGAGGGAGACTTCATTTATGGGTATAAAGTCTCCCTTTCTTCTGTGATGACTTTCCATAATGCCCCAGTGCCCACTGGGTAGGAATTTTAATCTTCACACTTAATACCATGTGTTTATCCCATAAGAAAGAAGATGAAAACAAAGAAAGATAAAGGAAAGTCCACATTCTGGTCTCTTTGGCCTTGGTTCAGGAGACAAGAAAGGTTAAGCAGTGGTTCTTAATGGGGTAATTTTGAATGGGAAGTTCAGAGATAGAAACCATTTCAGGGGCCTGCCTTCCTTTGTTTAAGAGAATAGGTTTGGAGACAAGTTTCCTTCTCAATCTGAGTATACTCAAATACTTCATAGAAAATATTCTCTTGTATATAATTCTAGCATGTATCACATTGTATTACAGTTTGCTGGCTTTCATGTCTTGTCTTCCATACTGTAAATATGATAAACTTGAGGATAGGTATTTGGATATTCTTCTTGGTACCCCCAGAACCGAGAACTTAAAACAATGTTAACCTGTGGTGCCACTCAAATCTATGATCATGTGAACCAGATGAGTAAATAAACTGTCCCAATGTTATATCTGTAGCTTACACTTATTAAACCCAGAACAAATTTCTGGGGATCCTAGTGGATCTATCTCTGGTGCCTCACACCTGTCTTCAGTGTGGAAAAGGCATAATATGTAACTGCATAGAACATTATTTATGGGAGTGTAAACCAGGGCAGTGTTATGTTTGTTTTATACAAGTGAATACATAGTCATAAGATACTAAAATTCGGCAGTTTTCTTTAGCAACTATACATATTTCTATATGGACCTTTGGGTCTGCCTCTGATATTGTCAACTTGGGAGCAGCCAATGACTACTTTCTTCAAAGATACCTCTTCTTTAATTGACTGGAAAAAATACCATTTGTGTATGGTACCCAATTTGGATCTCAATTTGGATAGAGGTATATCCGCCCTTTCTCTGCACAGGAATGAAGAAACTTGAAGAATATTAGAGAAATGAAAGGAAATATGAATAGAAAGTATATATAATTTTTATTTTATTTTATTTTATTTTTTGAGATGGAGTCTTACTTTCTTGCCAGGCTGGAGTGCAATGGCATGATCTCAGCTCACTGCAACCTCCAACTCCCTGGTTCAAGCAATTCTCCTGTCTCAGCCTCCCGAGTAGCTGGGATTACAGGCATGCACCACCATGCCCAGCTAATTTTTGTATTTTTAGTAGAGATGGGGTTTCACCGTGTTAGCCAGGATAGTTTCAATCTCCTGACCTCGTGATCCCCTCTCCTCAGCCTCCCAATGTGCTGGCATTACAGGCATGAGCCACCATGCCTGGTGAAAGTATATATAAAAATATGATCCAGAGAGGCCGGGTGCTGTGGCTTATGCCTATAATCTCAGCACTTTGGGAAGCCAAGGCAGGCAGATCACAAGGTCAGGAGATCGAGACCAGCCTGACCAACATAGTGAAACCCCGTCTCTACTAAAAATACAAAAATTAGCTGGGGTGTGGTGGCATGCACCTGTAGTTTCAGTTACTCGGGAGGCTGAGACAGGAGAATTGCTTGAACCCAGGAGGCAGAGATTGCAGTGAGCCGAGATGGTGCCACTGCACTCCAACCTGGGCGACAGAATGAAACTCCATCTGAAAAAAATAAAATAAAAAAAAATATGACCCAGAGATCTGATGGCCTAGTTTGGGGTTTGGGGGTCAGGGTCTGGCCAAGTGTGAGAGACCACTTGAAGTGAGGCAAATAGGTGTCAAACCAGGCAAAGCTCTTTCAGAGCTTGTTTCGGCATTGCATGTTTTTGTTGTTGTGGTGGTTCTTTTTTTATGGAGTCTTGCTCTGTCGCCCAGGCTGGAGTGCAGTGGTGCAATCTCAGCTGGCTGCAACCTCCTTCTCCTGGTTTCAAGTGATCTTCCTGCCTCAGCCTTCTTAGTAGCTGGGATTACAGGTGCCTGCCACCATGCCTGGCTAATTTTTTAAATTTTTTTATTTTTAGTAGAGACAGGATTTCCCCATGTTAGGGCCAGGCTGGTCTTGAACTTCTGACCTCAAATGGTCCACTCGCTTTGGTCTTCCAAAGTGCTGGGATTATAGGCATGAGCCACTATGCCCGGCCTGCATTGCATGTTGATACTGGTTCTCCTCTTACTTCCTCTGCTGCCTCCTCTATTCCTGGTCTTTCTGTTAGATACTTGTTCAGAGGATTTCTAATGTACCGAATCTGTCAACTCTGGGCCTTTACAAAGGTGAGTAAGGGAGCAATTGTACCTCTGAACTACTATGGAAGAGAAATGCTTCATAATGAACTGAGAAAATCCATATAAAATTCCTTAGAAACCATTAAAACACATACAAATGCAAGACATAATAGTATTAGGCCTAGGAAGCTGGCTGTAATATTCATGTAAGCTGTAACCACACCAGCTTTGGGTGAATCATGCTAAAAGTTGGGAGGTTAATAACTGAGCTAATAAATAAAACTAGGAAATTGGAATATGCAACCATGGGTTATATCTCGGAGGGCTGCAGTTTTGAGATTGACTGTTCTAACTAGAATCCTTTGAAATTTAGAAGGTAGTCTGGTCGTTTGGCTCCTGAGGAAGATGACCAGTAGGGAAGAGGTGTTCTGCGGCTGTGACTGGTATGAGAAGATTGAAGCCTACTGGTATAGGGCAGTATCTTAGAATAATAGACTCTTCTCCTATGAAGGAAGGAAGCCTTGGGATAAGATTCTTTGTTCTTGAGTGGGTAGTTATTCCAGAAGAGGGTGTCCTTAGACAGAGTCTCTGGAAATGATAGTTTTGTGGGAAAAGAATATTTGGTCTTAACAGACAGAATGTCATGCCATCAGGATTTCGAATAGAGAGATGACTAGTGAATTTCTAGGGATCTCCGTATCTCCTTTTCTCATTCATTTTTGTTTTCAGGCTTTGCTGATTTAGTTTTTTTGCCAATTCATGGTGCCTGAACTTTCTCAATTAACTTTGGAAATGAATAATGTAGAAAATGTCCCCTCATCTCCCTCCTCGATTACTCTACAGGACAGAACCAGGGTCCACATGGAGGTACTTCTTAATATGGATCTGAAATATAGGACTATCCTGATTTTATTCTAAAGGATCAAGGTGCTAGAAAGTGACCACTGGACATTGGATTACTTGTGGATACAAATACATAGTATTGGGGATAAGAGCACAGATTTTGGAGTCAGTCTAGCAAAATCTAGAACTCAGTTCCACCGCTTACTAGCACCTTACCCATTGGACAAGGTATTTAACTTATCTGTGCCTCTTATCTTTAAAAGGACATACAAGTAGGTCCTATCCGATAATGTTATTGTGAAGTCTAAATGTTGAAATAGTACATAAGCATTTGATGTAGTACCTGGCCTGTAACACAAGTTAGCTGTTATCATTACACTCAGGTGAATCCAACCTCTTACCAGCCATACTTGCCTTAGAAAGTTGCACAAGGAATCAATGAATTTATCGTGTAGTGCTTCTCAATAAATGTAAAGGAGTGGTTTGGTTTGCATTTTACACACCTAGTTACTATTTTAATGTTCTAAATGTGCGTCATTATGATTTGCTTCCATCATGTGGCCAGAGAAACAGGTTCAGGACGGGAAATGAGTGTTTGAATTTAGATCTCCTATTCTCAAATCCTTCTTTGTTCAGAATACAGGTTCTGTAGTTACTTGGCATTTTGAGGGCTTTACTTATCTTAGAAATTTGTGTATTATCTTGTCCTTTAGATTTGTTGCTTCCAGATGTGAGTTATCAGGTGGAATCCAGAGAGGGGGATCAATCTCAGAATATGGACCTTCAAGGACAAACTCTACTGATTTTTCTCTTTGTGGATTTCCACAGTGCATTTCCAGTTCAGCAAATGGAAATCTGGGGTAAGTATAAGAGAATGGGGTTGCCAGCTGAGTATGCCAAATGCTGAGAGAAAGGGAAGATTTGTATAATGCATACATGTAAATTAGATATATTTCTATAGAATAAAGTTCAGTGAAAAACCTTGCTTAATAAGTTAAATAAGTATATTCTGTAGAAAAGATTCATATATTGATGCATCACTTAAATGATGACATTTCTAGGTCTGGTTGGTCAGAAATCAGCAGACACTGGTATTGCTCCCTAGGGATCTGTGGTTCTCAACGTTACCCACATAATATATTACTTGGAGAGCATCTAAAATGCTCACTCTCCAGAGATTCTGATTTCCAGTTGGACTGAGGTGGGGCTCAGGTCTCAGTATGTTTTTAAAATTTTTTTGTTTTTAGAGTTGCTCTGTCATCCAGGTTGGAGTGCAGTTGCATGAGCGTAGCTCACTGCAACATCAAACTCCTGGGCTCAAGTGGTCCTCCTGCTTTAGCCTCCCCAGTACCTGGGCCTACAGATGCATACCACTGCACCTGGATAACTTTTTCAGTAGTTTTTTGTGAAGATGGAGGTCTTGCTTTGTTGCCCAGGCTCGTCTTGAACTCCTGGCTTCAAGTGATCTTCCTGCTTCAGTGTCCCCAAGTGCTTGTCCATATGTTTTTAAAGCTTCTCAGGCCAGGCGTGGTGGCTCACGCCTGTAATCTCAGCACTTTGGAAGTCCAAAGTGGGTGGATCATTTGCAGCCAGAGGTTCAAGACTAGCCTGGCTAACATGGTGAAACCCTGTTTCTATTAAAAATACAAAAATTAGCCGGTGTGGTGGTGGCTGCTTGTAATCCCAGCTATTTGGGAGGCTGAGGCAGGAGTATCACTCAAACTCAGGAGGCAGAGGTTGCAGTGAGCCGAGATCACACCACTGCACTCCAGCCTGGGCAAGACATTGAGACTCTGTCTCAAAAAATAAAATAAAATAATAAAATTGCTTCTCAGGTGATTCTGATGTACAGCCAGCCTTGGGAACTTTTCATCAGCATACTGCCTTTCTAGGTGGATTAAAAAAAAAAAATGCACACCTGTTCTTATTCAGGTATGCAGTGAGGAACCTTTGGTGTTTATTTATTAGATGGGTGATAACTTGTTATCACTCAGAAAGGTTCTCTATGATAAAGTAGTGGTTTCATTTTCTGGTCCATGAAACATGCATCAGAATCACCTGGATGATGATGATGATGATGATGATGATGATGATGATCATCATCATCATCATCATTATCATCATCATCATCATCATATTATTATTATTATTATTATTGTAGAAACAAGGTCTTCCTGTGTTGCCCAGGCTGAACTCCTGGGCTCAGGAGATGCCCCCATGTCAGCCTCCCAAAGTGCTGGGATTACAGGCATGAGCCACCATGTGGGGTCTCAAGTGATTCTTAAATAGTGAAATTTGAAAACCACTGAGCATGAGCAGGACTTGCCTTCTGCATTTTAATCCAATAAACCCTGGGACATAAATTTAAGTATTTCTCAGTCCCTTCCTAATCTTTGAGGAAAGTTACAAGGAGAAGTGGAGATTATACAAGTTTGGGAAAAGGATCATAAGCCTTCCTTTTGGTGCTTCTGATATGTCCCTGTGTTCTCCTTTCTCTGTGGCCCAGTGTGTTTTTGTGGGACTGTATGCTCCAGGCACTCCAGTGCTATTTGGTGTGGCTCTGCTCCCACTGAGTCATAAGAAAAAAGAGACTGCTTACAACCCCAGACCAAAAGAGATCATGTCGACTGGTGTCAACTATTTATTGAACAAACCATTGTTGGCTGTGGTATTCTTCCTGCTACCTTCCTTCTGAGCCTCTCAGAAGTAAGGTAAGGCTACCTTTTCCTTGCCTCTTCCCAACACATGCTGTATACACTGTAGGAGATAAGCACTATTTCCTTGGGCTCTGGCTTGCAGCTCTTTGAGTAGCTAGTGATCTTTGATGCACCGCTGTTCCAGTGATTAAGGCCAGGGGAATGGGAAATAGAAGATGCCCAAACTAATGTGAGGATTCCTAGCGCTGTTCCCTGTAGCCTATGCTAACATAGACAGAGGCTGGTAAGAGCAGCAGCTTATTATTGTGGAAACGATAACAGGGTGGAATCAAGAGACCTGGGTTAAATTTTAGCACGATACCAACTTCTTCAGTGATTTTTGGAAAGCATGTCATGTAAATCTGAGCTTCCCTTTTCGTATCTTTAACATGAGATTGTTAGGCTAGGCCCCATCAAAGGCCCTTCCAGGTCTAAAACCCTCTTAAGATCTGCTACCTTCTGATAGGTTTTTTTAAGGTCTGCCAGAGGTAATCCTTGGATAGTGCAAGCCTGATACCATGTTCTGAGCCCTACTGAACATTCCTTAAGAACTCAGATTCCTCAGAAACACATTGTTATCATTCTTTTTTTTTTTTTTTTGAGACAGAGTTTCACTCTTGTTACCCAGGCTGGAGTGCAATGGCGCGATCTCGGCTCACCACAACCTCCGCCTCCTGGGTTCAAGCAATTCTCCTGCCTCAGCCTCCAGAGTAGCTGGGATTACAGGCACACGCAACCATGCCCAGCTAATTTTTTGTATTTTTAGTAGAGACGGGGTTTCACCATGTCGACCAGGATGGTCTCGATCTCTTGACCTCGTGATCCACCCGCCTCAGCCTCCCAAAGTGCTGGGATTACAGGCTTGAGCCACCGCGCCCGGCTTGTTATCATTCTTGATACACTCTGATAATTTGTACACATTTGTTTAGCTTGATTCTGAAGGCCTGCAGTATCGTAGTCATTGTACTCAGTATTGGATTTAAAAGAAGTTCATCAATGTAGTAGTAAACACAGTGTCTTATATCTTACACATCTGGTAGTTTAGAGTTAGCCTCTGAAGATGATGCACAGTGAGGGGAGGGGAGGTAGATATAGATGTAGTGATAATTTTACCTTTTCTTCCCCTTTTTCTTTTTCATATCCTTAAAAGCCTTCTCTATAGCCTCTTCCTTTAGGAAACGAATTGTTCAAAATGAGTGTGTCTTTAAGAGAAATCCATGTGTCTTTAAGAAAATCACTTAATTGGCCATATGCCCACCTACCTTGTCTTGGTAACTTTTTTGTGATTAACTTATTTTTTTTTCTTGTGACTAACTCATTATTTTCCACAATGTCAAAAAAATTTGGTGGTCAAAAGTTTTAGGAATGAACTTTAGCTTTTAAATTAAATGTCTGCTTTCAAAAGGGATCTGATTTCTTGAAGCTGTTCTTAGAACCAAACTATGGAAAATAGCAATCTAGATGACATATTTACATAGCAATAGCAATATTTTCCTGTTGAATATTGCAGTGTACATTTCAAAACACTTCATGGGCCAGGCACCATGATTTGGCACCTGTAATCCCAGTACTTTGCGGGGGGCCAAGGCAGAAGGACTGATTGAGCCATTCAAGACTGCTTGGGCAACATAGCGAGACCTCATCCCTACATATAATTTAAAAATTTAGCCAGGTGCAGCGGCTCACACCTGTAATCCCAGCACTTTGGGAGACTGAAGCAAGAGGATCACCTGAGGTCAAGAGTTTGAGACCAGCCTGGTCAACATGGCGAAAATCTGTCTCTACTAAAAATACAAAATTAGCTGGGTGTGGTGGCAGGCGCCTATAATTCCAGCTACTTGGGAAGCTGAGCCAGGAGAATCACTTGAACCCAGAAGGCAGAGGTTGCAGTGCACTGAGATCACACCATCACACTCCAGCTTGGACAAGAGCGAAACTCCATTCAAAAAAAAAAAAAGCCAGGCATAGTGGTGGTATACACCTGTGGTCCCAGGTATTCAGGAGGCTGAGGTGGGAGGATCACTTGAGCCTTGGCTGTTGAGGCTGCAGTGAGCCGAGACTGTGTCACTGCCCTCCAGGCTGGACAACAAAAAAAAGTCCACAAAATAATTCATGTACATTATGGCAGTTTATCTACACAACATACCTGTGAGAACAGGTGGTGTAAAGCCATTTTCTATACCGAAGAAAAGACTTCATCACCACTAGTTGGTGGCAGAGTTGACCCTAGAATCTATGTTCTCCTTGACTCTAGCTCCAGAATTCTTTTGAGCTTACCACATATTACCTTCCCTACCAGTAAAGCATCATGGTGTGTTGTGTGGTAGAAAATGTTCTTCTGACTTGCATTTTTAATACAGTCCTGGAAAAAGCCAGCCAGTTTTAGGCTGCTTCACCATAGAAATCCAAACACTGAAAACAAGGAATAATCAAGAAGGATTTTCTCCAAGTGACCTGTAAAGTAAATTTGACTTCCTGTGTCTGATGCATCAGGGTCATTAAATGGTGGCCTATTGTTTGATGGCATAATTTTTTTGCCTATGGCTCTCACATGTTAGCTTTTCTGAATGAGGCTGAGCAGTGGTGCCTGTGGTTACTTTAAGAGAGGTAATTCCCCATTTCAAAAGACCTCATACGAACAGTTCTGTGTCATTTTTGTGAATTTTAACCTTTTCTTTACCACAGCACATCTGAAAGCACAACAGTGATGCTCACACAGGCATGGAGGAGGGTTGGACACACTCTGTAGGATGTTTGCTTCTCCCTTTCTCCTCCCTTCTGGGAGTCACTAGGATTCTGTTACAAATTAAACAGGATCCCTCATTTGTTTCTTTAAAAAGAATGTCATTCTTCACCTTAATTTTTCTGAGCTTTTATTTGTTTATTTATGATTGCATTTTAGGTTTTGGGGTACATGTGAAGAACATGCAAGATTGTTGCATAGGTACACACATGGCAGTGTGATTCGCTGCCTTCCTCCCTTCACCTCTATCTGGCATTTCTCCCCATGCTGTCTCTCCCCACCTCCTCACTCCCCATCCCTCCCCCATTTCCCCCCAACAGACTCAAGTGTGTGATGCTTCCCTCCCTGTGTCCATGTGTTCTCATTGTTCAACACCCACCTATGAGTGAGAACATGCGGTGTTTGATTTTCTGCTCTTGTGTCAGTTTACTGAGAATGATGGTTTCCAGGTTCATCCATGTCCCTACAAAGGACACGAACTCATAGTTTTTGATGGCTGCATAATATTCCATGGTGTATCTGTACCACATTTTCCCTGTCCAGTTTATCATCGATGGGCATTTGGGTTGGTTCCACATCTTTGCTATTGTGAACAGTGCTGCAATGAACATTTGTGTGCATGTGTCCTTATAGTAGAACGATTTATAATCTTTTGGATATATACCCACTAATGGGATTGCTGTGCCAAATGGAATTTCTGTTTCTAGGTCCTTAAGGAATCACCACACTGTCTTCCATAATGGTTGAACTAATTTACACTCCCACCAACAGTGTAAGAGTGTTCCTATTTCACCACATCCTCTCCAGCATCTGTTGTCTCCAGATTTTTTAATGATCTCCATTCTAACTGGTGTGAGATGGTATCTCAATGTAGTTTTGATTTGCATTTCCCTAATGACTAGTGAGGATGAGCATTTTTTCATGTGTTTGTTGGCCTCATGTATTTTTTATTTATAAGTAGGAACTGGGTAGGTTTGTTTGTTGGGAGATTTAGTCTAAAAAAGATATTTGTAGATATGTAGGGGTCTTTTCTTCCAAGAGGCATCTTTCTCCCAGTCCTGACTCAGAACACATGAACAGCAATCTTGAGGTAGTTATCCTTGCTCATGGTTAATCCTCGAATAATGCAAGCCTGATACCATGTTCTGAGCCTTATTGAACATTCCTTAAGAATTCAGATTCCTCAGAAATACCGTATTACCATTCTTGAGCTACTGTGATAATTTGTTCAGCTTGACTCTGAGGGCCTGCAGTAGCATCTCAGTCGTTGTACTCAGTGTTGGATTTAAAAGAAATTCATCAACGTATTCGTAAACAAGTGTCTTAAATCTTTCACATCTGGTAATTTAAGACTAGCCTTTGAAGAAGATGCACAGTAAGGGGAAGTAGATACTGTGATAATTTTACCATCTCCCTCCCCTTAGGAGTCTATACCTTGCTCACAACTCATCTCAATGCCATCCTTGTGGAGAGCCACAGTGTAGTTCAAGATTCTATCCAGTTTATCGTGGACCAGGTCTTGGAGCAACATCACCAGGCTGCCAAGGTAATAAGGAATTCACAGCCTCCTTTCTCCTATTCTTTAAGGAAAAGACAGCAAGCATATAATAGCAGGCAGGACCCAGGAGCCCTTGCTCCCTTAATGTCCCTTCCTCTCCTCTTCTGTCACCAGGGGTGATCTTGTAACACTGCATCTAGCCTACAACTCAAACTTTAGCTTATATGGATCACTGTAACCAGCTTGCTTAGTCTTACCTCCTAGTAGGTGTGTGTGGGTAAACAGGGAAATAGATAATAGGTAAAAATTGCTGATAGCACACCTCTTCCTTGTCTATATAAACTCTTCCCCTTCTCACCCCACACAGACTTCTGGAGCTGCTGCTTCACTGTGTCTTACATTCTTCCCCCGTTTTCCTAATTGTTTATAACAACACTCTCTCTTCTTGATTTTTCTGAATCCATCCATCCTGTGTACTTTTGGTAATACATTTCTTACCTCATATGGCCCCCTTTTCAGGTAAAAAAACCACCACACTAAGAGCAGAACTGAAAGTTTTGTTTTTTTTTTTTTTTTTTAAATGGTCTGTTTTCTTGACCAGTGTTCTTATTGCTTGTCTTCTCTAAATGTGTCTGTGCCAGTAAGTCATCTCTGTGAAATGAGAGAACATTTAAAATTTTTATTTTAATCCCTAAGTGTTATGATATAAAAATATGTGAAGAGCTCAGTAACTTTTATTGATGGGAGAAGAAGAATTGTTGAAATCCTGCTCTGATGGAAATGTGTGGCCCCTCTGGGATTCTCTAAACCACATCTTGGAATTCATGCAGTCTCCTCCTTACTTGTTATGTTTCCCAGGCTCAGCAGAAACTACAGGCCTCACTCTCAGTGGCTGTGAACTCCGTCATGAGTATTCTGACTGGAAGCACTAGGAGCAGCTTCCGAAAGATGTGTCTCCAGACCCTTCAAGTTAGTAGGAGATTGGGATTAGGGATGCTTAAAAGTGCCAGGGTTTTGGCTGGGTATGGTGGCTCATGCCTGTAATCACAGCACTTTTGGAGGCCAAGGTGGGAGGATTGCTTGAGCCCAGGAGTTTGACACCAGCCTGGGCAACATACAGAGACCCTGTCTCTACAAATAATTAAAAAATCAGGAGCCAGGTGGTGACTCATGCCTGTAACCCAGCAGTTTGGGAGGCTGAGGTGGGCGGGTCACCTGAGGTCGGGGGTTCTAGACCAGCCTGACCAACATGAAGAAACCACATCTCTACTAAAAATACAAAATTAGCCAGGCGTTGTGGCGCAGGCTGTAATCCCAGCTATGCAGGAGGCTGAGGCAGGAGAATTGTTTGACCCAGGGAGGTGGAGGTTGTGGTAAGCCAAGATCACATCATTGCACTCCAGACTGGGCAACAAGAGCAAAACTTCATCTAAAAAAAAAAAAAAAAAAAAAAAATCAGCCAGCCAGGTGTGGTGGTACACACACCTGTGATCCCAGTTCCTCAGGAGGCTGAGGTAGGAGGATCACCTGAACCTGGGATGTTGTGCCTGAGCCATGATCACATTACTGTACTCCAGCCTGGGCAACAGAGTGAGACCTGTCTTTAAAAAATAAAAAATAAAAAATAAAAAAAATAAAAAAAAAAAAGCTGGGTGCAGTGGCTCACGCCTATAATCTCAGCACTTTGGGAGGCCGAGGCAGGCGGATCACAGGATTAAGAGATCAAGACCATCACCAACATGGTGAAACCCCGTCTCTACTAGAAATACAAAAAAAGTAGCTGGGTGTGGTGGCATATGCCTGTAATCCCAGCTACTCGGAAGGCTGAGGCATGAGAATCACTTGAATCCAGGAGGCTGAGGTTGCAGTGAGCCAAGATCGTGCCACTGCAGTCCAGCCTGGGTGACAGAGTGAGATTCCATCTAAAAGAAAAAAAAAAAAAGGCTGTGGGCGGTGGCTCATGACCGTAATCCCAGCACTTTGAGAGGTCGGGAGTTCGAGACCAGCCTGGCCAACATGGTAAAAACCTTGTCTCTACTAAAAATACGAAAGGCAGCTAAGTGGCAGGTGCCTGTAATCTTAGCTACTTGGGAGGCTGAGGTAGGAGAAATACTGGAACCTGGGAGGCAGAGGTTGCAGTGAGCCTAGATCATACCATTGCACTTCAGCCCAGGTGACAACAGTGAAACTCTATCTTAAAAAAAAAAAAAAAAAAAAAAGTTACCAGGGTTTTAATGACATTCTACTGCTTATCTTTTTAATATGTACAGTATTTTTAAAGACATTATTTTATATGCTCCACTGTGATGCTACATAATACCAGCCCTAAGTTTTTAAGAAATATTCATTGAATAGTAGTATGTTTACTCTTTTACAAATGAGAAAACAAGTTATTTAAGATTTCTGCTTTTTTTTTTTTTTTTTTTTTTGAGACGAAGTTTTGCTCTTGTTGCCCAGGCTGGAGTGCAGTGAATCTCAGCTCACTGCAACATCCACCTCCCAGATTTAACTGATTAGTGATTCTCCTGCCTCAGCCTCCCATGTAGCTGGATTACAGGCATGTGCCACCACACCCAGCTAATATTTTGTATTTTTAGTAGAGACGGTATTTCTGCATGTTGGTCAGGCTGGTCTTGAACTCCTGAACTCAGGTGATCTGCCCGCCTCCCAAAGTGTTGGGATTATAGGTGTAAGCCAACGTGCCCAGCTGATTTCTGCTTTCTTCAGGTCACACAGTTAGTTAAGAACAGAGCTAGGGCTGGGTGCAGTGGTTCATGCCTGTAATCCCAGCACTTTGGGAGGCTGAAGCAGATGGATTGCTTGAGGTCAGTTCATGACCAGCCTGACCAACATAGTGAAACCCTATCTCTATTAAAAATACTAAATTAGCTGGGCATGGTAGCTCACGCCTGTAGTCCCAGCTACTCAGAAGGCTGAGGCAGGAGAATCGCTGATAACGATGGAGAGGTGGAGATTGTAGTGAGCCAACATTGAGCCACTGCATTCCAGTTTGGGTGATAAAGTGTGATTCCGCCTTGAAAAAAAAAAAAAACAGAGCTAGGACTAGATCAGTAATTCCTTATTCCTTGTTGAAGAATGCTATCTCATGGTGACAGAATACACTGGAGATAATTGAGCAACCTTAATTATTACATTTATGTGGCACCAGAGGCACAGGTTCAAATCCTGACTCATTTACATACTAGTTGTGTTTAGGCCTGTAGTTCTGAGACTTGTCTACAAATTGGAAAAAAATAATAATACCTCAGTTATTATGAAGGTGAGAGCTAAAGTGTGCTATGGTCTGAATGTTTATATGTCCCCAAAATTCGTATGTTGAAATCCTAACCCCCGAACTGATAAAATTAGGAGGTATGAGGCCTTTGAGAGGTGATTTGGGTCATTAGGCCCTCGTGAATGGGTCTTTTCAAAGGAGGCCCTAGGTTGGGTGTGGTGGCTCAAGCCTGTAATCCCGGCTGAGGCAGGTGGATCACCTGAGGTCAGGAGTTCTAGACCAGCCTGACCAACATGGTGAAACTCCCATCTCTACTTAAAAAAAGACAAAAGGCCGGGCGCGGTGGCTCACACCTTTAATCCCAGCACTTTGGGAGGCCGAGGTGGGTGGATCACGAGGTCAAGAGATCGAGACCATTCCCATCAACATGGTGAAACCCCATCTCTACTAAAAATACAAAAATTAGCTGGGCATGGTGGCGTACGCCTGTAGTCTCAGCTACTCGGGAGGCTGAGGCAGGAGAATTGCTTGAACCCAGGAGGCGGAGGTTGCGGTGAGCCGAGATCGCGCCATTGCACTCCAGCCTGGGTAACAAGAGCGAAACTCTGTCTCAAAAAAAAAAAAAAAAAAAAAAAAGACAAAAAAGGCCGGGCGCGGTGGCTCACACCTGTAATCCCAGCACTGTGGGAGGCCGAGGCGGGTGGATCATGAGGTCAGGAGATCAAGGCCATCCTGGTCAACATGGTGAAACCCCGTCCCTACTAAAAATACAAAAAATTAGCTGGGCATGGTGGCACGTGCCTGTAATCCCAGCTGCTCAGGAGGGTGAGGCAGGAGAATTGCCTGAACCCAGGAGGCGGAGGTTGCGGTGAGCTGAGATCGCGCCATTGCACTCCAGCCTGGGTAACAAGAGCTAAACTGCTGTCTCAAAAAAAAAAAAAAAAGACAAAAAAATTAGCCAGGCGAAGTGGCAGGCACCTGTAATCCCAGCTACTCGGGAGGCTGAGGCAGGAGAATCACTTAAACCCAGGAGGCAGAGGTTGCAGTGAGCCGAGATCATGCCATTGCACTCCAGCCTGGGCAACAAGAATGAAATTCTATCTCCAAGGAGAAAAAAGGCCGTAGAGAGAACCTCACCCCTTCTGCCATGTGAGGACAGAGAGAGGAAGTGGGCAGCCTACAGCCCAGAAGAGGGCCCTCACCAGAACTTTACCATGCTGGCACTTTAATTTCAGATTTCCAGCCTCCAAGACTGTGAGAAATAAGTTTCTATTGTTTATATGCCACTCAGTCTACAGTAATTTGGTATAGCTGCCCAAATGGACTAAGACAATGTCATGTGGTAGATTCTCAATAAATGTTAGTTTTTTTCCCTTCCTTTAGGAATGTGTGCTGACCAATTGATATTATCAGTGGGCAACATATCACTCCATATTTGTTGCTTCATTTTTTTTGGTAGAGTTTTCTTGAAAAGCTTGTATAACAAAATTTTTTTTTTTTTTTTTTGAGATGGAGTTTCGCCCTTGTTACCCAGGCTGGAGTGCAATGGCGCGATCTCGGCTCACCGCAACCTCTGCCTCCTGGGGTCAGGCAATTCTCCTGCCTCAGCCTCCTGAGTAGCTGGGATTACAGGCACGTGCCACCATGCCCAGCTAATTTTTTGCACTTTTAGTAGAGACGGGGTTTCACCATTTTGACCAGGATGGTCTCGATCTCTCGACCTCGTGATCCACCCGCCTCAGCCTCCCAAAGTGCTGGGATTACAGGCTTGAGCCACTGCGCCCGGCCCCAAAAAATACTTTAAAATAACAAAATTTATCACTAATTTTTAATTTTTGCTTATCTCATATATACATGTAACCAAAGCATTCTATGTTTATAATTTGACATTTTCCCCATTTCAACAGTCTTAGACTTTTTAATTAACTAATATCCCACCGTATTGTTTAAATTCAATTTAATAAGCCATTCCTCTGTTAGACATTTGTTTACATTCTTGCTATATAGTATTTCAGTTAATACTTTTATGTAATATCTTGTTTCTTTTGAGTTTTCTGTAACAAATTTCTACAGAAGTTATGAGTCAAAGTGTGTAACATGTTTATAAGCTAGTGCATTTTATCACAGCTTCAACTTTCTGGGTCATGTGGATAGCACAGGGTAGTGAGAACACTATGTTGGGAATTGTAAGGTTATGCATTAAAGCCCTAACTTTGTACTAACTAGCTGTGAGTTCTTGGGTGGGTCACTTCTCCTTTTTGAATTTCAATTTTCTCATCCTTAAAACTAGTGTGTTGTATTAGGCGATTACTCTGGTCCCCTTTAATTCTAACATCCTACAATTCTATATTTAAAAGTAGAAAGCTGTTACCTATTTCCTGTGGGTGCAAATTTATTATTTGTTCCTCTCCTCCCTAAAAGACTAATCAGAACAAAAGGTCTCATATCAGCTTCAGTTACACAGTAGAACCTGTGCTGTCTTGGAAATTCTTACAGAAAAGTTTATATATAACCCCTTCATGAACAGATGGATCTCTTGGATATTTTCTCCTATAGAGATGGGAGAAAAGGCTGGGGGTGGGGGCGGCTCACACCTGTAATCCCAGTACTTTTGAGAGGCTGAGGTGGGTGGAGTTCACCTGAGGTCTGGAGTTTGAGACCAGCCTGGCCAACATAGTGAAACCCCGTCTCTACTAAAATACAAAAATTAGCTGGGTGTGGTGGTATGCGCCTGTAGTCCCAGCTACTCAGGAGGCTGAAACAGGAGATCACTTGAACCCAGGAGGTGGAGGCTGCAGTGAGCCAAGATTGTACCACTACACTCCAGCCTGGGTGACAGAGTGAGACTGTCTCAAAAAAAAAAAGGTGGGGGGGATGGTGCGGGTGGGAGAACAAAGGCCTTTTGAAGGATCTTGCTTAGGTGACAGAAGTGGGAAGATACACAGAAGCCACAACTACCTGTCATACCAATTATCTCAGGCCTTTTTTCCTCTCTTGCCTTTATGAAGACTAAGAAAACTCCTAACTTTAATGGCTTGCCCATTATCTGCGTCATCATCTGCCTGTATAAACTTTCCGTGAGAACTTGCCCCCTTGGTTTCCAGTACTGGAACTCAGGATGTTCTATTTCTGGCCCATTTTAGGCAGCTGACACCCAAGAGTTTGGGACCAAACTGCACAAACTATTTTGTGAGATCACTCAGCACCAATTTCTTCACCACTGCTCATGTGAGGTGAAGCAGGTCAGTGTAAATAATCAGTACTTTGGTGGGAATTTTCCATTTTGATATATGGGAATCCCGAATTGTGGCGGGGGGGTAGGGGGTAGGTACAAGTGTTTCAGACTGTATAATCGGAGGTTAGCCTTTCAGCAAGGAAGCCTGTGAAACAAAATCATCTGTCTTCTGTCTCTCAGGAATGGCTATCCTATTTGTTGCCTGATGTCCAATGTTTTGAAAGCCATTGTTTCATATGTTGTATCCAGGATTTTTGTTATTTCGGGTATGAGGGTAGATTCAGTCCCTGTTACTCCATCTTGTCCAGAAGACAATGTAGAATATTTTCTTTTCTATTTTTTTTCTTCTTGAGATGGAGTCTCATTCTGTTGCCCAGGCTGGAGTGTAATGGCTTGATCTTGGCTCACTGCAACCTCTGCCTCCTGGGTTCAGGGATTCTCCTGCCTCAGCCTCCTGAGTAGCTTGGAACTACAGCCGCCAACTACCACACCTGGCTAATTTTTGTATTTTTAGTAGAGACAGGGTTTCACCATGTTGGCCATGATGGTCTCGATCTCTTGACCTCATGATTCACCTGCCTCAGCCTCCCAAAGTGTTGGGATTACAGGTGTGAACCACCGTGTCCAGCCTACTGTAGGATATTTTCATCTTTAATCTCTTTTATATATTCACCCTATATTTTTAGTTCCAGATAAGTCAATCCTACTGATTAGAGCGAACAGAGAAAGTGGGCTTCAGTTGGACCGCTACTAACAACTGTACCTGGAATTTGTAGAGAAACAATTTCCTAGCTATAATCTCCCTCACTCATTAGAGGAGACTATCACAAAACCAGTTAAAAGCTATTTGACCTCCTTTAGGGTAAAGATTCCAACTAATTAAACTCTAGATCTCTAGCATCCAAAAAGGTGAAAAGATAAAAGCGTACTTATTTTATATTTTTAAGACAGAGTCTTGCTCTATTGCCCAGGCTGGGGGGCAGTGGTACAATCTCGGCTCACTGCAACCTCTGCCTCTCAGTTCAAGTGATTCTCCTGCCTCAGCTCCTCGAGTAGCTGGAACTACAGGCATGCTCCACCATGCCTCGCTAATTTTTGTATTTTTAGTAGAGACGGGAGTTTCACCGGTTGGCCAGGCTGTTCTCGAACTCCTGACCTCAGGTGATCTGCCTGCCTTGGCTTCCTAAAGTACTGGGATTACAGGCTGAAGCCACCATGCCAGCCCATAATTGACTTTTTAAAGCATAAATAACAACACTGTATTATAATGTTTATTACCATGGAGAAGTAAAACATGGCAATAATAGCAAAAGACCAGGAGGAAAGAAATGGAAAAATACTGTTGTAGGGTCTTATACTATATGTGGAGTGGTATAATACTAATTGAAGGTAAACAGATAAGTTAAAAATAAAGCCGGGCGCGGTGGCTCAAGCCTGTAATCCCAGCACTTTGGGAGGCTGAGGCGGGTGGATCACGAGGTCAAGAGATTGAGACCATCCTGGTCAACATGGTGAAACCCCGTCTCTACTAAAAATACAAAAAACTAGCTGGGCGTGGTGGCGCGTGCCTGTAATCCCAGCTACTCAGGAGGCTGAGGCAGGAGAATTGCCTGAGCCCAGGAGGCGGAGGTTGCGGTGAGCCGAGATCGTGCCATTGCACTCCAGCCTGGGTAACAAGAGCGAAACTCCGTCTCAAAAAAAAAAAACAAAAACAAAACCCCATAAAACTAATAGAACTATAAGGAGAAATAGACAAATCCAAAATTATATTTCAAGATTTCAACATAATTATCTCAGAAAGTCAGAACAGTGCTTTCAATCACTTTGACCTAATAGACTATAAAAACACTCTGTTCAGCCACAGAAGAATATGCATTATTTTCAAGTGCACAATGAACTTTTAACAAGACAGACCATATTCTAAGGCATTAAATATGTCTCAATACATGTAAAAGTCTCTAAGTCATAAAAGTATGTTTCTGACTATAATAGAATTATTAAAGCAAAATCAATTAACAGGTATCTAGAAAATTCCAAAATATTTGGAAACTAAATGACGTATGTATAAATAACCCATGGATTAAACACCAAAATCAAAGGGATATTAGAAATAATTTAATTAAATGAGAAAGAAAATTATCAAAATGTTTGGGTTGTAGCTAATGTAGTGGTTAGAGGGGAAAATGCCTGTGTTAGAAAAGAAAAAAGGCTCAAATCAGTGACATCACTTTCCAATTTAAACTAGAATAAGAGCAAATTAAACACAACTTAAACAGAAGAAATTAATTAATAAAGATCAGAATGGAAATCAGTAAAATCGAAACCAGAAAAATAGAGTAAAATCAATGAAAGTAAAAGGTGGCTCATTTAGAAGATTAATAGAATTGATAAACATTTAGCCAGACTAATCAGAATAAAAAGAATGAACACAAATTGCCACTATCAGAAATGAGAAAGGTAGCATCAGATATTAAAAGGATTATCAGGCCGGGCATGGTGACTCACCCCTGAAATCCCAGTACCTTGGGAGGATCTGGAGGTCAGGACTTCGAGAACAGCCTGACCAATATGGTGATACCTTGTCTTTACTAAAAATAGAAAAATTAGCCAGGCGTGGTGGTGCATGCCTGCAATCCCAGCTTCTCAAGAGGCTGACTGAGGCAGAACTGCTTGAACCCAGGAGGTGGAGGTTGCAGTGAGCCAAGATCATGCCATTGCACTATAGCCTGTGTGACAGAGCAAGACTGTCTCAAAAAAAAAGTACCCCTACGTACCTGATAGCACTGTATCTTTTTTTTTAATTGAATGTTTAGTTAAAAACCTTACCATGATATCCTCAATATATAAAGAACTCTTAAAACTTATTAATAAGAAAAACCAGTTTTTTTAATGGGCAAAAGATTTGAAAAACGCTTCACAAAAGAAGCTACAGATACATAAATGGCATATAAACACATAAGATGCCCAACATCATCAGTCATAACAAAAATTCAAAGAATCACAATGTGCTAACCATTTCACGCCATTGGAATCTAAGGCCTGACTATACCATGTGTTGACATGCATGTGGAGGAGTGAACGCATGTACTACTCTGTGGAAATGAAAAATGGAACAAGCACTTTGGAAGAGTTTGGCAGTTTCTTATAAAGTTAAACATGCACCTACTACATGACCTAGTGCTTTCACTCCTAGGTATTTACCCAAGAGAAGTGAAAGCATATGTCCACACAAAGACTTGTACACAAATCTTCACGGCACCCTTGTTATAGCCAAAAATGAGAAACAACTCAATATCAACAGGTAAATGGATAAACAAATTGCAGTAAATCCATATAAAGGAACACTGTGGCAATAAAAGAACTATTGAAACACAGTGACATGGATGATTTCACAGGTATGGACATGTGTACTTATAAAATTGTACATTTTCTGTATGTGCAGTTTATTCTGTCAGTTTGTATCTCAGTAGTTATAAAAACTATGGTTACTGTTTCTGAGAAAATGAGTAACACGGCCTTTGGCACCTCCTCTGCATCTTCTCTGCCCCTTGTATCTCTGCTTGCCTGATTGGGTGGGGAAGTTTAGGTATCCAGGCACCAAAGGATCACAGCATCTAGTGAACTTGGCTATTCTCCTCTTCAGTGTGACTAGAGAGGCACAGAGCAGCAGTAAACCCCCGTCAGTGCTCCCTTCACTACACCTTTTCATGCTGGCTGTACCTTCTAGGATGCACTTCCAGGAATGTGTCTGCTGTTCCTTTCAGCTGGTTCACCACAAATACTCTTGCCAGCTTCCCTCTGACTGGAAAGGGACTTGGAAAGCTGCTGTCCACACTTTGAGTAAATAAAGCTAAAATGCTTTCTATCCATTTCCTGGGAATGCTGTGAGAAATTAACAAACTTGAAGGTTTAAGAACCACCAAAATTTATTCTGTCACAGTTCTGGAGGCCAGAAGTCCAAAATCAAGGTGTTGGCAGGGCCACACCCCCTCCAAAGTTTCTAGAGGAGAATCCTTTCTTGCCTTGCGTCTTGTAGCTTCTGATGGAAACTGTTCCTTGGCTTCTTGCGGCCTGCATAACTCCAAATTGTAACTCCATCTTCATGTTGCTTTCTCCCTGTCTCTCAAATTTCTTTCTGCCTTTTTTTTTTTTTTTTTTTTTTTTTGAGATTGAGACTCACTCTGTCACCCAGACTGGAATGCAGTGGTACAATTTCAGCTCACTGCAATGTCCGCCTCCAGCGTTCAAGCGATTCTCCTGCCTCAGCCTCCTGAGTAGCTAGAATTACAGGCACCCACCACCATGCCCAGCTACTTTTTGTATTTTTAGTAGTGACAAGAGTCTTGCCATGTTGGCCACGCTGGTCTCCGTATGCGTGTTGTCAGACCCGAGGGCCTCTTCCATCCTTGTCAAGGGGCGTGCTAGCCTTCTCTCCTTTCATACACCACCATGCTGGTCTCAAACTTCTGACCTCAGGTGGTCTGCCCGCTTTGGCCTCCCAAAGTGCTGGGATTACAGGCGTGAGCTACCACACCCAGTCTATGCCTTTCTCTTATAAAGATACCTGCCAGCTGGGCACAGTGGCTCATGCCTGTAATTCCAGTACTTTGGGAGGCTGAGGCAGGTGGATCATGAGGTCAAGCAATTGAGACCATCCTGGCCAAAATGGTGAAACCCCGTCTCTACTAAAAATACAAAAATTAGGCCAGGTGCGGTGGCTCATGCCTATAATCCCAGCACTTTGGGAGGCTAAGGTGGGTAGATCATGAGGTCAGTTCAAGACCAGCCTGCCCAAGATGGCAAAACCCCGTCTCTACTAAAAATACAAAAAATTAGCTAGGCGTGGTGGCAGGCGCCAATAATCCCAGGTACTCGGGAGGCTAAAGCAGAGAACTGCTTGAACCTGGGATGCAGAGATTGCAGTGAGCTGAGATGGTGCTACTGCACTCCAGCCTGGGTGATACAGTGAGACTCTGTCTCCAAAAAAAAAAAATAAATAAATAAATAAAAGATATCTGCCATTGGATTTAGGGACCACTCAGGATCTAGGAGTGTTTCAGCCTGTGAAGTTCTTTTACTTGGGCCTCTGTGATATCCCAGTAAGACCTGAAAAAGATAATCTGGGCCAGGTTGCATTGGCTCACTCCTGTAATCTCAGCACTTTGGGAGGCTGACGCAGGTGGATCACTTGAGGTCAGGAGTTTGAAACCTCCTTGGCCAACATGGTGAAATCCCATCTCTACTAAAAATACAAAAATTAGCCTTGCCTTGTTGGCACACGCTTGTAATCCCAGCTACTTAGGAGGCTGAGACATGAGAACTGCTTGAACCCAGAAGGCAGAGGCTGCAGTGAGCCAAGATCGTGCCACCACTGTACTCCAGCCAGGGTGACAGAGCAAGACTGTCTAAAATAAGAAAAAAGAAAAGATTATCTGCCCTCTTTTACCCTGTTCTTTTGCTATAGTCAAGGCTCATGGCCTCAGGGCCATTCATAGCCCAATTAACTTGGCAGATGGCTAGTGAACTCAAGGTCTTACCAGTAGTCATACGTCTTGGAAGGAAAGAACACTTACTGAATCCCTAATGTGTGCCAAGATTTTCACTTTAATCTCTGCAAAGATGTTATAAATCAGGTCACAGTTTAACCATTTTACAGATGAGGAAACTGGTTACAGAACTTTCGTAATTTGCCCAGAGTCACAGTCAGTAAATACAAGGCTAGAATTTGTACTGAGATCTCCTGGCTCTGAAGTCTGGTAATACTGTTAATATAGAGGACTGGGATGCAAGCCCAGGGAAGATGAGTGATCCAGGTCATTGAGTAGAACCCATGCTTCTCTCTCTACTCAAGATCATCAGGTTTCCCTCTGATAACGGCCATTTAGTGATAAATAACTTATTAGTGGTTCAAGAGTGGCACCCAGTGCTTCAGCTAAAACTACAAGACTAAGGATAGGTCAGATTCTTTTACCTGTAGGCCATTCTGTTTCCATCTCTAAACAGGAAAGGTAGAATAGCTGACCTGAGTAATAGGAAAGAAAACCATCTACTATATGCTTTATTGAGAAATTGAAAAAAAATGAGGGAATATGTATGTATTTAGAGTGTTACAGAATAAGAATGGAGAGGGTATCATTTTCATTTTTTTTAGAGACAGGTTCTCACTCTGTTGCCTGGGCTGGAATGCAGTGACTATTCATAGGTGTGATCACGGTGCACTACAGCCTCAAACTTAGGGATCCTCCTGTGTCAGCCTCCTAAGTAGCTGGAACTAGAGGTGTGCACCACTGCACTTGGCTAGGAGTGGATATTTTAAGTCTGAATGTTGGAACAGAGATAGTGGGCCAGGGAGGAGTGACCAAGATAGTACTCTAGGGTTTAATGTCATAAGTGTGTCGGGGGAGTTAGGACTTAAACCCAGAATGAGCAGAAGTAACAAGGAGGCAATTTTCTAAGGAAAGGCATTGTTTCTGGTGGACAAGGGGTGGGGCGGACCAGAAATAAATGTCTTATACTGTTAAATCCAAGGAGGGGCTGGGCATGGTGGCTCATGCCTGTAATCCCAGTATTTTGGGAGGCCGAGGTGGGTGGATCACCTCAGATCAGGAGTTTAAGACCAGCCTGGCGAACATGGAGAAACTGTCTCTACTAAAAATACAAAAATTAGCAGGGCATGGTGGTACATGCCTGTAATTGCAGCTACTCTGGAGGCTAAGGAAGAATCGCTTGAACTCAGGAGGTGGAGTTTGCAGTGAGCCAAGATCGCACCACTGCACTCCAGCCTGCATGACGGGAGCAAGACTCTGTCTCAAAAAAAGAAAAAAAAAAAAAAAAAAAAAATCCAAGGAGGTGTATCTTAAAGTCAGGGCTTCTTATCTGAGGGACAGATGATGAATGCAGGGCATGCAAGGCTCCCAGATAGGCCTAGAGCTTTATGTTTCCATGTAGGTCATTCCTTGATAAGACCAATTTCAAGATAGGAGAAAGGTTTATCTATTATATGAGATTTTCCAAGCTAAAGCAAGAAAAAAAAGTAGTATCTCAAGAAAAAAAAAAAAAAACTTGGGAAATATCCTGTTTCTTTCTTCACATCTTTAGGTTATCTTTGCCCCTTCTATGTTTCTTGGAATGTAATTACTTGGGAACTAAAACGTGTTTTAGTAAACGATATATGATAATGTCTTATAGAGATAATTCATATACTATAAAATTTACCATTTAAAAAAATAAAACTCATTGGCTTTAAGTATATTCACTGTGCTGTGCAGCCATCACCAGTAAATTCCAGAACATCTCCATCATGCCATTAGCAGTACCTATTCAGTGAGTCCCAGTTCCCCTCTTCCTTCAACCCTGCTAACCACTAATATACCTCCCATCTCTATGGATTTGCCTAATCTGGACACTTCACATAGATGGAACCACACAACATGTGGCCTTTGTGTGACTTATTTCATTTAGCATGTTCCCAAGGTTCATCTGTGTTATACCATGTAACACATAATTTCATCCATTTGTATGGCTGAATAATAAATAGTCCATTGTATGGATATACCACATTGTTTATCCATTAATTAGTTGATGAACACAAGCTTTTTCTACTTTTTAGCTATTATGAATATGCTGTTATGAACCCTTGGGTGGACATGTTTGTAACTCTCGGGTATATATCTAGGAGTAGAATTGCTGAGTCATATAACACTATGTTTTAACTTGTTAAAGAACTTTCAAGCCGATTTCCAGTCTGCACCATTTTACATTCCTGCCAGTACCGTGTGATGGTTCCAATTTCTCTGTACCCTCATGAACAGTTGTCATTGTTTTCATTATTGGCATTCTAGTGCATGTGAAGTAATTTAGAGGTTTTGATTTGCATTTCTTTTTTTTTTTTTTTTTTTTGAGACGGAGTTTCGCTCTTGTTGCCCAGGCTGGAGTGCAATGGCGCGATCTCGGCTCACCGCAACCTCCGCCTCCTGGGCTCAGGCAATTCTCCTGCCTCAGCCTCCTGAGTAGCTGGGATTACAGGCACGTGCCACCATGCCCAGCTAATTTTTTTGTATTTTTAGTAGAGACGGGGTTTCACCATGTTGACCAGGATGGTCTCGATCTCTCGACCTTGTGATCCACCCGCCTCGGCCTCCCAAAGTGCTGGGATTACAGGCTTGAGCCACCGCGCCCGGCAGTTTGACTTTTTCAAATTTACCTTGTGTAAGGAACTCTGCTAGCTATAAAGTGATAGAGGCATGATGATTCTTGCCTTTCAAGGGATTTAAGGTATAGAAAATGGACATGTGCACATTACTTGATGAACAGTCACATAGCATACTTGCAGAATACACAGAGCCTGATGAGTGGAGCAGGCAGTAGGCAAGAGACCAGAGTTCAGAGAAGAAAGGATGTGCCGTGAGTAGCCAGAGTGCAGAAGGATCCACAGAGGGAAACCCTGAAGGCTGGGTAGGGGATTCAAGAGCCAGGAGGAAGAGGGAATTCCAGGTGAGGGCAGACAGCCTTGTGAGGTCAGTGATAGGCACACTCTTGTTTCACTAGGGCTCGTTCATATTTCTGCAAAACTCACTTAGGACTTCTAATTTTTCAAGCAGCTAACCCTAGAGAAAAAGGACTCAGCTCAAAGCACTGAGGATGCACCTGAGAACAGCAGCCTGGAGCTCCTAACAGGTAAGGTTTAAGCTTTTCAAGTGAGCCATGGACTGCAGCTAGGGAAGTAAAAAACGAGTTCAATCTTTCAAACTATTCCACTGTACCTTCTATTGCAGGGGTGCCCTTCTGCAATTTAGTTGGCTGTTGCTGCCACTGTGGGTCTTCAGGGCAGCAGCAGGTATTCCCTCCCCAAAGATGTGAAGATAGGACTAGAAATTTTTAATGCATTCTGTATAGTTACAGATAGCTGCACATGATGGGGTGAGGGTAGGTAATCCCCAGATTCAGGGCCCTGAATCTAGTTGGTTCCTTCACATCTTTTCTGGATTACTGGGGTTGATGCTGCAGCTCTCCCCATTTTGGTTACTACTATGATTTGGGATCTGGAGACTGCCCCCGGGTGTAGGCACCATGTCACTCTTAATGTGTGTAATGGGGAAGTGTTAGTGCATGTGTTGTGATGGCAATTATACTGAAGTCTTTTCTCCATACATGTCTCCTGCAGTATTTAAACAGCCTTCCCAGCCAGCAGCAGCAGGGGTACAGTAGCTGCCACACTCAGTCACTGGCAGAGGTGCCAGGTCCTATTCTGAGCTTTTAAAATGTACTAATGCTCTTAATTATCAAAACAATCCTAGGAGCTATAGGTATTGTTATTATTTTCATTTTATATATGAGGAAATTGAGGCCCATAGATATCAATAAAGTTACCCAAGGCCACACAGCCAGTAAATGACAGAGCCAGAATTCAAATTCAGGCAGCCCGAGTTTGAATTAGCAGGGATGCCCTCCTACAGATCCGGAGTCCTTCAGATAAAACAGTATCTGGGTCAAGGGAGGCTGGGGATTGTGACTTCAGCACCTATGCTTGGTTGGTAAATCCCTCTTTTCTAGGGTCACAGCTACAACACATACACGTTTATGCTTAGGCCTCAGATGTGTCCCTGAATCACTGTCAACTGAACCATGTTTTAAATGTTGTGGGGGCTGTTGCTACTCAAAAGAACCCTGCTGTAAAGGCTTATACAAAGCAAAGAATCTATTTTTATAATTTTAGATTTGCAGATTTAAAAAAAAATGCAAGTATGATACATACAATTCAGTATTTATGCAGTCACAAGAGACAAAAGAATAAGTACCTTCCTGTAGAAGGAAGAAAATTAACATTTAATTCAGTGCCTTCTGTGGACCCTGGGGAGATGCTGGGCTCTTCCACAGACCTTATCTGATTTAGTCCTTACAGTGCCCTTCTGGAGGTGGGGAGAGGGGAGGCAGCATGGATCCTCTCTAACATGAGAGGACCCAGGCTCAGGTCAGGCAGAATGCTTTGCAGGAGGTACTGACTTTCAGCTTGCTGCCTCCAAAGCCCATGTTTTCTCCACTGTGCCACATGAGCTTAAAAACTAGGCGTTTATAATCTGGTGGAACCCTTGGAGGATGGCTTGAACTGCTCTGCCCTACAGATCTGCAGCTCTCATCAGCACCCGTCCTATGCCTCACCATGGGCAGCTCTGCTGAGGAAAATTGCAAAAGTGTGTACTGATGCTACCATCCATCTGTGGTTCACTCACTCAGGAGCCTTTGGTTTGTCAATCCTTTCCCTCGCCTTTCTGGCCCTTGACCTCAGTGGCTACTCCATTCTTTAAAAAAATCTACCCAGTCTCTGCCTCCTGCTTCAGCAGTAAACTTGCACAACTTGTACCCTCCCACTGCAGAATGTCATCAGTGTAGGGACGCATCCCCTCCAGGCTCATGGTGGGATCGTCCTTCCTGCTTTCTTGGGATCTGCTCGTGTCAGGTATCACTTCTGCACCTTCAGCTCTCCCGTGAGTTCCCTTCCTTCAGCAGATCAAGTTCTCGTTTCATCAGAAGAAAATCTCCCATGACCTTAAACTTCCTCCACCTATCCTCAACCTCTGTCCATCACATCTCAGCCAAAGATCTCAAAACCACAAGCTGCATGCACCCTGTCTTCCTCTCATTCTCTCCCTCATAGCGTACTTGCTTTCTCTGTGGCCTCCAAAATTTCTCCCCTTAGGGAAGGTCTCTTAATTACCAAATTTTGCATTTACCTCCATTGTATCTGAACTATGTGCAAAATCTGGCACTGTAAGACTATGACTTGCCTGGTTTTTGCTTCTGTGAGCTTTTTTCTTCACCTACTTTCTTCTGGTCAACCCTAAATAGTACTCATCCTGCTTTCTCCCCAGCTTCCATCTTCTATCCCAGCTGTTGACTACTGCCTCTGGGCTGGACTCTCAAATTGGTATGACTAGCCAAGGCCTCTACTGAGTGCCAATGGGAGATTCATTTGCTGACTAGGCAGCCCCTCGTGGAGGTCCCGTTGGTACCTCAGTTTCCTTTCTCCTGACTAAAGTTACTACTTTAGTCTCTGTCACGATTAATAGCACGTTATCCAATTTATTGCATCTGAAATCTTAGATTCATTCAAGTAAGCCTCTCATTCTTTTTTTTTTTTTTTTTTTTTTTGAGACAGAGTCTCACTCTATTGCTCAGGCTGGAGTGCAGTGGCGCAATCTCAGCTCACTGCAACCTGCGCCTCCCAAGTTCAAGTGACTCTCTTGCCTCAGCCTTCTGTGTAGCTGAGATTATAGGTGCCCACCACCATGCCCAGCAAATTTTTTTTATTTAGACAGAGTCTCGCTCTATCACCAGGCTGGTGTGCAATGGTGCGATCCCTGCTCACTGCAACTTTCATTTTACAGTTTCAAGCAATTCTCCTGCCTCAGCCCCCGGAGTAGCTGGGACTACAGGCACACATCACCATGCCCTGCTAATTTTTTGTATTTTTATTAGAGACGGGATTTCACCCTGTTGGCCATGATGGTCTCAATCTCTTGACCTTGCAGTCTGCCTGCCTCAGTCTCCCAAAGTGCTGGGATTACAGGCATGAGCCATGGTGCCCGGCCAAATTTTTGTATTTTTAGTACAGATGGGGTTTCACCATGTTGGGCAGGCTGGTCTCAAACTCCTGACCTCAGGTGATCCACCTACCTCAGCTTCCCAAAGTGCTGGGATTACAGGCTGAGCCACCGTGCCCAGCCAAGCGGCCTCTCATTCTCATGCCCTACATCCTGGTGATCACCAAGCCTATCACTTAGGCCTGATGAATACTTTTGATTCCTGGTGATGCTTCCATCCCCACTGTCTTCACTTGTCATTGGGCTCTTAAGGTCTTCTGGTCTCTAGTTCCATCTAAGCCACACCTTTGAAAGAATGATCTTTCTTTAGTACAAAATTACCAATACATTTTAACAGTGCTTAAAACTCTTTACTGACTTCCTATCTCCTACAGATGAAAATCTGTTTCTAGCCACCTCTTTAGCCCCAGTTATTCGAGAAGCTGACGCCAGTTCAAAGCTGCAGTGAGCTATGATTCCACCACTGCACTCCGACCTGGGTGACAAGCAAGACCCCATCTTCCTGTTTTTCTTTTGAGAGCCCATCTTTAAAAGACAAAAATTTAGGTAGGAGGTTGTTTTATACCTTTGCATAGTTTACTTGCATAACTTTCAGCATAAAATTCCTTTTCTCTCCCTTGTCTTGTTTGGCATATCACTCTTCATCCTTCAAAACCTAGCTCTGGGGTGGAGTGATGGCTTACGCCTGTAGTCCCATCACTTTGGGGAGCAGGGGCGAGAGTATAGCTTGAGACCAGCCTGGACAACACAGTGAGACCCCGTCTCTACAAAAAGTAAAGAAAACTGGCTGGTGTGGTGGCACGCGTCTGTGGTTTCCGGTACCCTGGAAGCCGCAGCTAAGGCAGTAGGATCCTTTGAGCCCAGGAGGTCGAGGCTGCAGTAAGCCCGGACCGTGCCACTGCACTACAGCCTGGCCAACAGAGTCTCAAAAAAAAAACCCAAAAATGCCCAGTTCAGGCATCTCCTCAGGGAAACCTTTCTAAACATCCAGAGGTGGTCGGCTTCCCTCTCTGTTCTCACTTTGGGCTTTATACACACGTCTGCATCCCTCCTAGCATCTGTGAGCTTCTCTCAGGGAAAAGCTCGTTGATCTGCATCCCCAGGACCGGCTTAGGAAGAATCTATCCATCTAAACTCAATTTAATTTGATAAATGAATCAGTTAAAAGAGTAGGAAAGCTGCCTATGGGCACTGCCCAATTCAACATGAGCAACAAAAGGAGACAGAATTGAGGCTAGAGAGGTGAGGGGAGACAGAGGCTGGCAGGGAGGGGAACTTGTCAGTGTAGACTCCAGAAAGAATCTGTGCGCAGAAAGCTACTGAGCGGCCTAACCCAAATGAGGGCTGGGGACAATCTCCCGCCCAGGTGAGGGGGAGAATAGGGAGGCCTGAAACCTCTCTGCAGCCTCGGGCTGCTCCTGAAGCTCCCGGAGCTGCAGGGTTTTGGTGTGGATGGGATTTGCTGATAGGGATGCGGTGGGAAGAGCCCCTCGGCGCCCTTTCTCCCCGTTTCCCCCTGCCTAAGGGTCTTTCTAGTACAGGACCATGAAAGTAGAATGAAGGGGGCTTGTTGTTTTCTACTAGATACCAGCGGGCAAGCAGAAAACAAGAGGCTCAAGAGGGGCAGCCCGAGCGTGGAGGAGATGCGAACTCTGCATTCTGCCAGGGCCCCAAGCCCGTCAGAGGCTGCCCTGGGCGGCCCGGACCCCACCGCGGCCCCCCTCCCTCCTAGCGGAAGGGAGGCCTGGGAGACTCACAGCAGGGCCCTGGCACGGGGCAGGGCGAGCCTTGGGAGCCGCCTGGAGGTAACCGGGCGAGGGCCGCGAGGGAAGGGCGCGGGAGGTGGTGCGGGCCACGGGCTGCTGCCGAGGGTTTCTCACCCTGGACCCCCTTTGTTCTCGCAGGACGCGCTGTGGTTGCAGGAGGTCTCCAACCTGTCAGAATGGTTGAGTCCCAACCCTGGGCCTTGAGCCCGGTCTCTCTCTGCGAGTGTCCGCCGGCCAGGAGGTCGCAGGCAGCCGTTCTCCCGTGGTTTAATAAAACTGCGCCGCGCTCATTCCGTCCGCTTCCGCTTTTGCTTCCGCGTCGTGCCGGGGCGGGGCGGGGCCTGGAGCCGCGCCGCGGCCTGGCGTCACCCACGCCTCTACGCGGCTGCGTCACTGGTGCGCGCCGCGGGTCGGGGCGCGATGGCGGCGCTGGGCGGGGACGGGCTGCGCCTGCTGTCGGTATCGCGGCCGCAGCGGCCGCCCGAGTCGGCGGCACTGGGCGGTCCGGGGCCCGGGCTGTGCTGCTGGGTGTCCGTGTTTTCGTGCCTCAGCCTCGCCTGCTCCTACGTGGGCAGTCTCTACGTCTGGAAGAGCGAACTCCCCAGGTGCGGGGGCTGCGCGCGGCCGGAGCCCTCGCCCCCGCGAGGCGGGGTCGTGGGCGGAGCTTGGGCGAGCCGGGGGCGGGGCCGCGCTGATGGGCGCCCGCAGAACTTACTGTCCCCTCCGTAGGGACCATCCCGCCGTCATCAAGCGGCGCTTCACCAGCGTCCTGGTGGTGTCCAGTCTCTCACCCTTGTGCGTGCTGCTCTGGAGGGAACTCACAGGCATCCAGGTGCGAAGGAGGCGGGGTAAAGGGCAACGAGGGAGAGAGCTCAGGGATCTTTGGGGGAGGAAGCAAGACTGATGCCCCCTTTCCTGTGGCTCAGCCAGGCACATCCCTGCTCACCCTGATGGGCTTCAGGCTGGAGGGTATTTTCCCAGCAGCGTTGCTGCCCCTGCTGCTGACCATGGTGAGTGCTTCTGCTGTATCTTTCTTCCTCTGATCTTTATCAGCCTGGTGCGCGGTGGCCTCTTGATTGTGTTTGGATTTTGGTTGATGGGAGACAGGAGTTTTGAGATGGCCCCAGGGTCCTCCGGTATGCACGGACTGGAAATCCTGGTTGCGAGGATTTCAAGCTTGGAGCCTTACAGGGGCAAGGGCAAAGTTCTGGGCAAAAGCGGTGGGTTGTGGTAAAAGTGTTTTCTTGGATATCTCCCATTTTTCTGCCCTCAGATTCTTTTCCTGGGCCCCCTGATGCAGCTCTCCATGGATTGCCCTTGTGACCTGGCAGATGGGCTGAAGGTTATCCTGGGTGAGTCTTAAAGGCTGAAGGGAAAAGTAGGCACAGGTAGTCCAGGATAATGGGGGAGGGAGTCAGCAGGCTCGTGGTTTGATCTGGACTTGAGGATTGTCATCTCTCTGGGTGTGTTTTCTCATCAGCAAAATGGAAACGATAGAGTTAGGTGGCTTATAAGGATGGATTCCCAGTGTCCAAAAAGTCCCCTGGGGATCCCCAGCAGTATTTGGTGTGGACCAGAGAGCATTGTCCCCTGCCTCCCCAACCAGATCTGGTCTTGGTTAAATTTTGGCATCTCCAGAGTTTGCTTCCAGGATGCCCTGCCTCAGCTAATGCCTTCTCTTCAGGGCATCTCAAGACATTGGGTTTATGTTGTGTCCACACCCCCGTCCTCAGGAGTATTGATGACTAACCTGAGTTTGGCCAGGGTAAAGCTGTGGGAGAGGAGCCCTTGGGGCCTCTGGGGTCTCATTGTCCCATAGCCAGTCACTCACAGCTTGTCCTGACTTCCCTCTGCAGCTCCCCGCTCCTGGGCCCGCTGCCTCACAGACATGCGTTGGCTGCGGAATCAAGTGATTGCCCCCCTGACAGAGGAGCTGGTGTTCCGGGCCTGTATGCTGCCCATGTTAGCGCCGTGCATGGGCCTGGGCCCTGCTGTGTTCACCTGTCCGCTCTTTTTTGGAGTTGGTGAGTCTGGCTAGCTTGGCCTGGTGTATTCTCAGGATGAGAGCTGACAATGGGGCTTGAGGTGAGGGTCAGGCATAGGTGGGAGGCTGGGAGAAATGGCTATGATGTGATTGTCACCTTTTTCTCAGCCCATTTTCACCACATTATTGAGCAGCTGCGTTTCCGCCAGAGCAGTGTGGGGAACATCTTCTTGTCTGCTGGTGAGTTCTGGTGAGCTGGCCTGGGTTAGGGTGTGTGATGATGTCCCTAATGGCCACTCTGGAGGAGGAATTGGGAACAGAGGGCTATAGTATTGGAGGGGCCACTGACCATGGGAGTTGGGGTGCAGGACAGCTGTAGGTGGTGGGGCAGGCAGCCACTGCCCCAGGGGGAAGGGATGGTCGGTCTTTGGCTGATGGGTGTGTAGTGCTGGGGCAGGAAGGACGTGCAGGTGTGGTCACTCGCGGCCTCCCCGTCTCCAGCGTTCCAGTTCTCCTACACAGCTGTCTTCGGTGCCTACACTGCTTTCCTCTTCATCCGTACAGGTTGGTCCTCAGTCTCTCACGGGTCCCTGGGGGCCCACAGGAGCGGGTGGGAGAATGGGGAATACTGTTTGTTCTAGGAACAAGTTCTTCTTCTGCAGTCCTTGAGACAGGCTGAACCAGGGCCCTCAGCTTGGTGAGGTCAGAGAGGTGGAAAGGAACAGAGGCCATGGTGTGTGGGTGGATGGCTAGGGTGGTGGGATCTTGATCTGTTTCAGGGGATGAGGGTCACGAGCACTGGAAGGGCCAGAGGTGGTGGTAGGGCTGCTCCCTGAGCTGCTATCTCCTCTTCCCAGGACACCTGATTGGGCCGGTTCTCTGCCACTCCTTCTGCAATTACATGGGTTTCCCCGCTGTTTGCGCGGCTTTGGAGCACCCGCAGAGGCGGCCCCTGCTGGCAGGCTATGCCCTGGGTGTGGGACTCTTCCTGCTTCTGCTCCAGCCCCTCACGGACCCCAAGCTCTACGGCAGCCTTCCCCTTTGTGTGCTTTTGGAGCGGGCAGGGGACTCAGAGGCTCCCCTGTGCTCCTGACCTACACTCCGGTATACACTATGAACTCTCACTGGCTCCCCAGCCCTCCCCACCAAAGGGTACTGCAGGGGAGGGACTGGCTGGGGTCCCCGAGATCTCAGGAATTTTTGTAGGGGATTGAAGCCAGAGCTAGTTGAATCCCAGGGACCAAGAGAAAGGAGCAGATATCCAAAGGGTGCAACCCCTCTTGAAAGGGGTGTTTACGAGCAGCTGTGAGTGAGGGGACAAGGGGCAGGTCCCAGGAGCCACACGCTCCCTTCCTCACTCTGGACTGCTGCTTCACTTAGCTCCTCTGCCTCTGAAAAGCTGCTCGGGGGTTTTTTATTTATAAAACCTCTCCCCACCCCCACCCCCAACTTCCTGGGTTTTCTCATCTTTTTGCATCAGGACTTTGTATTGGGATATTAAAGAGATTTAACTTGGGTAACATGGCCTTGGACTTTTGGAATTGGTCTGTTTGGGATCTCGTGTGAGGACTCCAGGCAGCTCCTGGGAGTGTGCCCACCACCTATCCTAGCTACCTTGAATGCTGACCTTGGGCTAGTGCATCCTGGCAGGTGGTTCCCTGGAGTTGGGGATAGGCTGGGAGCTCTGGCTGTTGGGGCCCTGTGGCTTCCTCCTTCCTGAACCATGCCCCAAAGTCCTAGTGTGGGTAGGTCTGAGACTGCAAGTACCAGGTGTGAGCCTAGCTCATCCCGGGGCCTGTGCCTTGGCTACAAGGCTCAGGGAGTGGGAGCCCTGGCCCTGGCTCTTGAGCGTTGGAGCCTCTGGCCTATCTCCTGTGGGGTGAGGATGATTGGCCTGAAGCCTCTGCCAGGACCTCCACAGTCTGCCAGCCTTGTTTTTCACAAGAGGAAACAGATTCAGAATGGGAGAGGAACCTACCTTTGAATCACCAGTAGAGGCTTTTCTGGTTCTTTCCACCTTGGACCTCTGCCCCAGAGGAACCCAGAACAAAGGCTGCCACCCTGAGGATGACAGGGACTTTGCTAGCAATACGGTGACTCCAGGGTCCTTCTCAGAACCTGCTAGTATTCTGCTTGCTCTCCATTGTGTTTGGAAGGGTTCTCATTTCCCTGTCTGTACCTTTAAAACTAGATTCTTGAAAGAGTATTAGCCCTGGATCACTTGAGGTCAGGAGTTTGAGACCAACCAGCCTGACCACCATGGTGAAACCCATCGCTACTAAAAATACAAAAACTACTGGGCACAGTGGCTCATGCCTGTAATCCTAACACTTTGGGAGGCCGAGGTGGATCACCTGAGGTCAGGAGTTCAAGACCAGCCTGGCCATCATGGTGAAACCCTGTCTTTTAAAAAAAAAAAAATTATTAAAAAAAAAAAAAACCACTTAGCCAGGCATGGTGGCAGGTGCCTGTCATCCCAGCTACTTGGGAGGCTGAGGTAGGAGAACTGCTTGAACCCATGAGGCAGAGGTTGCAGTGAACCAAGATTGCTCCATTGTACTACAGCCTGGGCAACAGGAGACACTGTCTCGGCAGGTATAGGGGGTGGTTATTAGCCCTTTAAGTCCCATTGCAGGCTTAATTTAAGGAGGTTGTCCCAAGTCCCCTTCCCCGAGGCTGAGGGAAAGAAAAGGGATGTGCAGTCACTCCCTTACGATGCCTTCAGGCTGGCTGTGACTCACTGACCATTCATAGTCCCACACCTGCCTCCTGGTCAAGAAAGGAAGAGGCCCAAGCCCATTGTGACTTGTCCACCCCAGAGGTTAGGACTGGCACTGGGAGCACTGGGCAGAGGGCTGCTGGGTGCTGGGGATGTACTACCTGCTAGGGTCAGGGGTTCTGGGCTCTGCCCGCCTCTTCCTTTCCAAAGGCTGGTGTTTCCTGCATTAGGCTCCCCACCCCCTCCTTCTCAGGAACTGCCCAGCCTCCTCTACCCCTGCCCCCCACCATTCTCCTACCTGTAGGCAGGAGGGCAGTGGTGCAGGCAGGGTTACTATCCCCGTTGCAGGAAAGGGAACTGGAGGGCTGGTCATGGGGAGCGACAGGGTTAGAACCTGAGACCCTGGACGACTCCTCAGCTCCCACCAACATCCTCACATCCAGAGCGCACACCAGACTCTGCTGGATGACCATTCCCAAGGGTCTCATCCACTGCCCAGAAGGTGGTACCTGCTTGCATTTATCTGCTAACTGACGTGGGAGGCCTTGGGTTTTAGAAAATAAAACAGCGGGGCTGAGAGGTAAGTCTGCCAAGGACCTGGGTTTCATCCCTCTCTTACTAGTTACGGAGTCCTGGACGAATTATGTAATCTTCCTGTGACTTGATTCTGTGTCCATAAGAGGATGAAGGTTAATTCCCTGAGTTAATAGGTGTTAAGTACTTAGAACAGGCCCCACCCCTCGAGCAAGCTCAGTACTAGTCCTGTTTGGGGCGTATATGCAGTAGGCACCCAATAGTGACTTAAAATAGGGCCACAATGTCATCCTCAGTACCTTCTGAGGAGGAAGACACAACTGACCTGCCTACCCACAGGGAGCTTGAGAGGCAAACCCCACTGCTAAGTGGTACAGGCTGGGGCTGTACTGAGCATGGGGGTGCTGCACTGGATCCAGCATGGAGGGCAGGGAAAGCCAGTTTTATTGAGCAAACTTCCCAGGATCTGGGACATCTTAGAGCTCCCCTTCCCCCAGGAGATAGGACCCCCTAAACCTCCCCTGGGTCCTAGGACCACCTGACCCACCATGTGTAGTTTCCAGTGAGAAGGTGACCCTTATTTGGCAAGAGATGAACATGTGAGCAGCTGTCGGCCAGGGGAAAGGAACAGATGATGGCTGAGAGGAATGAGCTGCTGCAGGCGGTGTCTCCGGTCCAGCTGTGGACAGGACCTCCATGGCCCAGCCTTCCTGGCCTCAGGCACTGGCTGGCCTGGGCCTGCCGTGCAGCACAGCTTCTGTTGAAGGCTTGGGGACGGCCAGGGTGCTAGCCTGGAGCAAGGTCACTCGATCTCCAGGATGAGGTCGTCACCTTCCAGTGTCATGTCCTTGGTCACATGGACCTTGCGGACAGTGCCCTCCATGGGCGAGGTCACCACAGTCTCCATCTTCATGGCACTGAGCACACACAGGGGCTGGCCCTTCGTCACCTTGGCCCCTGCCGCCACTTTGATGTCTATCACCTTCCCAGGCATGGGCGCCCCAATCTGACCCTTCACATCCTTCAGCGCCTTGGGGTGGAAATGCATCTCCTGCAGACACAGGGAAGAAGGGACATGAGAGCCTGGGCCCAGCCAAGCCCCCCCCATCCAGCTGGCCCTGGGGGAGACAATACCTTTATGGCCTGGGTGTCCTTGACCAGGATGGACCGCAGTTGTCCATTGAGCTCAAAAAAGACCTGCCTCTGGCCGGCCCGGTTCAGGTCACTCACGGCCAGGGCTTTGATGTGCAGTGTCTTGCCCCGCTCCAGCTCCACCTGCAGGGAGGGTTTGCAGACTCAGGGCTAGAGGGCAACCTGGGAGAGCAGTCCCCCCGCCCTGGCCCCAGGAAGTCCCCACACTGGGCCTTGGCTTCTTGTTCTTAAAGGCCTGGCTCCCAGTCTCAGGGGTCCTTTTTGCTCCCACAGTTGCAAGGCTGAGTGACAGCCAAGCTAAACTCTGGAGCTCTGGGGCAGGGGGCCAGGGTGGAGTGTGGACAAGCACCAGAGCCACTGACCTCAAACTCCTCTGCGATCTTGGGTCCCTGCAGGAAGAGGCGTGTATTGAGGCTATCCAGGGGGCCAAAAGTGGCAGTGAAATCCTTGAAGTGGGTGAAGACATCGGGGTACATAGCTGCTGAGAGCACATCTTCTGGGGTCACCTCCTCCCCATGCCGCTCCACCAGTTCCTTCTCCAGTGCCTGCAGATCCAGGGGAGGGAGGGAGGCTCCAGGCCGCCCCTCCACCCTCGGCAGGTCCTTCAGTACCTGGGGAGCAAAGTGGAGGATCAGGCCCGATTCCTGCATCCAGTCCACACCCTCATGTCATGCTGGGGCTTCCCTACCTTGGAGCGAAAGGGTTCAGGGAACCCCCCATGGGGGACACCGATGTAGCCCTGCAGGAACTCCACCACGGAGCGAGGGAAGGACAACTCTTCTGCTTGAGCTTCGGTCTCTGCTCGGCTCAATCCATTCTGCACCATAAACTGGGCCAGGTCCCCCACGATCTTGGAGGAGGGTGTCACCTGAGGAGAAGGCCCTGGAGGTTAGGGTGCCAGGCACCTTGGGGAGGCTCAGCGGCAGGTACACGCATGGCTGGGGCAGGCAGGAGCCCTGGGCCAGGATTACCTTGATGAGGTCACCCAGCATCTGGTTGGCCTCCACGTAGGCCTTCTTGACCTCCTTGAACTTGGAGCCGAGCCCCATGCTGTGGGCTTGGAAGTGCAGGTTGGTGTACTGGCCCCCTGGGATCTCATTCTCATACACGTCCGAGTTGCCAGACTTCATGGTGGCCGTGCAGTCAAAGGCCGCGTACAGCCCCCGCGCTCCCTCCCAGTACTCACTGTAGTCAAACACGCGCTCCAGGGGCACCTCTGCAGGGAGGGAGGCCAGAGTCAGGGAAGGCCTTAGAAATGTGCGGACTACAGAACCCAGAGCTAGCTCAGGTCCGATCTCTGACTCAGGTGACAGGTGGCGGCAAGGCCAGAGCAGCACATCTGGATTCTAGGCAGGCCCAACACGGGCTGGTGGTGGCTGCTGCTTTGAGAGGGGCGTGACCACGGGCTGCCATTCTTCCTACCTGTGTCTAGGGGAGTCCCTCTGGTACAGGCCACTAGGGCCCCCATGCTGGGCTGTGAAGTCATCCCAGACATGGAATCTGCTGCCACATCCACCACATCAGCTCCAGCCTGGGCACAAGCCAGCATGGCTGCCACGCCTGCCCCTGACGTGTCATGGGTGTGGATGTGCAGTGGAAGGTCAGGGAAGCGGTCCCGGAGGGAGCTGACCAGCATGGTGCAGGCCGCTGGCTTCAGCAGCCCAGCCATATCCTAGGGTAAGTGGGAGAGAGAGAGAGAGATGGTAGAGGGGCAGGATGTGTGCCTGTGACAGGGGGACATGGCCAAGGCAGAGAGGGAGAGATGGGCAAGTGGCCCAGGCACCTTGATGCACAGGATGTGGGTGCCAGCCCGCACCAGCTCTTCGGCCAAGCCCATGTAGTACTGCAGTGAATACTTGGTGCGGCTTGGGTCGGCCACGTCACCCGTGTATGAGATGGCAGCCTCCACCACGCCACCGGCACTTCCTGCCGCCTCCATGCCCAGCAGCATGTTGGGCAAGTAGTTGAGGGAGTCAAACACGCGGAAGACATCCATGCCATTCTCTTTGGCCACCTCACAGAACCTGAGGGTGAGAGAGCCCAGGGCTGAGCCCTACCCCACCTCCCTCTGAACAGTCTTCCCTGGCTCCTGCCTCACCCACTCTACTGCCCCTGGGAAATGAGATCTGAGGGTCTGGCCTGGCCGGGGGTGTGGCATCCACAGGCATGAGTTGGGCAAACAAGTGTGGACCAGGCCTTAGAAGATCAGCTGGTGCAGTGGCAGGCTGTGGGAGAGGGCACTGAGCAGGGAGTCCCGAGGCCTGGGTTCTAGTCCCAGCCCTGCACCGAGTGACCTGGGCCATGCCTCAGGCCTTGCACTGCCACAGGAGTGAGGGGTAATTTAGAAGCGTGTCCAGTTCCATGCTTCCCGATACTTCCAAACAGTAGCCCCTGCTTCGTGTGGCTGCAGAGAGACTTGGTGTCAGGCCCACCGTGGGGAACAGAGGCCATCACGACGTGGCTCAGTATCCTCTGGACCACACCAAGTAGTGTCTGCCCACCCCACCGCAGGCTCACTTGAAGACTACGTTGTCAGGATAATTGGTGTAGCCCACAGCATTGGCCCCCCGCAGCAGCATCTGGAAGGGGATGTTGGGGATGAGCTCCCGAAGCTCCTGCAGCCGCCGCCAGGGGCACTCATACAGGAAGCGCATGGCGACATCAAACGTGGCTCCTGCACAGGAACCGAGAGGCCCAGGTCAGCTGTGTGTCTGGGGGAGCCCGCCAGGCCTTGCAGCTAGCTCTGCAGCCCAAGCCTCTGGCCCCAATACCAGGTCCTGCCCATCCTCACGGTGCCTGTGTTCCCTGCTCCAGCCCCCACAGATGTTTCCCTTGGCTGATATCTCAGGGGCAGACCAAGCTCATTTGTGTCCCTTCTATGCCCCCTTTATAATCCAGGGGCACCACTGCAGGGAGGCCAGAGTCAGAGAAGGCCTTAGAAATGTGCTGACTCCATGACCCAGAGACAGACACATCTCCTCTGTCTCTCTGTGTTATAATCAACTAAGACGAAGGTGTCTCCTCCTGACCCCGAGCCTCCCGGGATGCACCTGGCCTCAGCTCAGCAACCTCATGCCAGCACCAGGCCTGGCCGGAGAGGACGCTGTGCCTTCTTCAGTTCTTTCTCTTTGTTCTTCGTGTTAGCTTGTCCCCAGTGGCCTACTCCTTTGGGACTGGTAAGACAGTGGGCACCCAATTCCTGCCAGGCACTGCCCAACATGCCAGCCTACCTCCCCAGTTCTCCATGCTGAAGAGCTTGCTGAAGTTGTGGGCAACATAGGGGGCGATCTTTTTGAGATCGTGGGTGCGCACACGAGTGGCCAGCAGTGACTGGTGAGCGTCCCTGAAGGTCGTGTCCATCAGCAGCAGCCCCGGGTGGTTCCGCACAGCTCGAGCAAAACCCTCAGGCCCCTCTCGAAGCAGGATGTCTCTGAAACCAGCTGGGGGCGGGCCTAGGGCAGACAGGGACATTGGTGTCCATCCTGCAGGTGGCATCCTTTCTTCCCCATGAGTTGACAGAACAGATCTCACCTACCTATGGGCACCGCAGGGACAATGGGGTCCGTGGGGCTGGGGCTGGCCTTGACAGGAATTGGGGTGGTTGGGCCGTTTACCATGACATGGCCTGGGGAAAGAGCAGGCAGTGGGTACGGGTGGGCTGGGTAGAGGCTGAGTCGAGGGCAGCAGTGAGAGTGGGTGGGTTTGGGGACAGGGACACATCACTCCAGGATCCCTGGGCTTCTAGCTGGCCCTTGTCCTCTCCAAAGCAGAGGCCTCCTGGATCCAGGCAGTGGGGACCTCTTGATGGAAAAGGGGGGGCCTCTCAGATCAGGAGCAAGGAGGGTGGTGAATGGAAGGGTGAGGGACAAGAGGAGGCAGGTCCAGAACGAGGGCAGGGGTGAGGGGCAGGGAGCACTGGGAAGTTCTTTGGTCATGGGGAGTGGCAAGGAGGTAAGAGCAAGCGATTGGGGAGGAGAAAGCAGGGGAGGGGAGTGCAGTCTCAGGCCAGACCGAGGTAGTGCAATAGCTTCTGGGCCCGGTTCTGTGCGGGCCGCAGCTGGAACAGCTCTGGGTTCTCATCAATGAACTGGGTGTCCACGGTGCCGGCCAGGAACTGCTGGTTGTTGAGCACGTTCTGCAGGAAGGGGATGTTGGTCTGCAGGACAGAGGCGGGTGGGAGGGCATCACCATGCAGCATAGACAGGGAGGGGAGAAGAGAAGGGGCTAGAGGAACCCCCCCCGGGCCACCCCCAACTCCGGCAGAGCCCCCTAAGCTGTCAGGGGCTGGGTCTGCTCCTTCCATCCTTGTTTACCCCAAAGCATGTGCTGAAGGCCACCCCTCCTGCCTCCCTGAAGCCTAGAATAAGGCTCAGCCTTTCCTCCAGCGGCATGGCCCACAGCAGCCACCCTTGTCCCCCTGCCCACGCTTCTCTAAAGAGGGCCCTGCCTGCAACAGACCACGCTCTGGCACTCTTACCAAGTCACTCCTCCCAGCTGAGTCCAGCGGGCACACTCGAACCTTGCTGCTCTCTCCCTGGACTTCTAAGCCATCTTGTGTTCCTGTCCTCTTCCTCCCTGGCTCCTCACACACCACATGCTCCCCAGGTGGCCCCAGCCCAGGGCTGCATCGCCAGTTACAGTGATCCCAGCACTTGGAGTTTGCCTCCAGGGCCCAGACCCAGAGATGCAGCTGCCTCCCAAGCCTCTCCTCGTTCATCCCTCACGAAAGTTCAGCAAGTCCATGACCAGCTTCCTGCCTGCGCACCCAGTCCTGTGCCCAGTGGGTGCCCCACTGTCCCCCCAGTTACCAAAAGCTGCATCCATCACCCTCACCACCCACTCTTCCCCAACACTGGTCAAGCCAGAGGATTCGACCAGAGCCATTTCTGGACCTTGTGACCTCTTCTCCATCTCCAGGCCACATCCTCCACCGCCGCCTCCAGCCACATCAAACTGGCCTTGTGCTCCACACCTTCGCACCTGCCTGGGACGTTCTTCCTGAACATCTGAACTCAAAGGCCATCGTCCTGTCCTCACACCCTCAGCAGAGCTGACCTTTCTAGCAGGCTCCAGAGGAACCAGCTGTAGGCAAGTGCACCTCTCGGCTTCATCATTTCGTTTGTCTGCATGGGAACCCTTGGGGGCAGGGCGCTGCCTGAGGCATGTCAGTGGGCTTTGTATACAGGGGCCCTCGGTTCCACTCATTAAATGCCTGTGTGACAGTATGAGGCTGGGCCAGGGCAAGAATGACTTAAAGGGCCACATGGGGACATGGGAGCCAGCACTGCGAGAGGCGCTCCAAGACCGTGAGGCCACATGGCTGGGAGCTTGGTCCTCCATGTGAAAGCATGGCCTGTGGTCGTGTAGGCAACAGCCCTGTAGGCAAATTTCCACTTCAGTGAAAACATGTCCATGCGTTGTCATTTATTCATGATCTCTGCTGGCACCTTCGATAGGGACTCAAAGCCACCCGGACCTCTCTGAGCTTGGCCTCTACTCATGGACCCTTATCACCTGGAGGCCTGGATAGGAAAGGTACCTCCCCCACCAGCCTGCCAGGTGCTCACCAGAGTGGGGCCGGTCAGCAGTGCTGTGCCTGTCTGCCCCTGAGCCTCACCCCTCCTAAAGAGATGCTGACATTTCAGCTGGACCAAGGCATGGCATTGGAGAAGGGATGCAGCTGGTCAAAGCATCCAAAGAACCCGAGCACGCAGGGTGAGGACCCTCGGAGCCCTCCCTTTCCCACACTGCATCTCCCTTTGTAGATATCCCCGCTCTGTGATGGCTGAGCCACCTATCCTCCCCTCCATACTGTAAGCTCCATGGGGGCAGGAACCAGACCCATCTGGTTCCTGATGAACCCAGCTCCCAGCACTGGGTGGCACATGGTGGATGCAGATAAGCATCTATGTATAGAGTGAATGAAAAAAAATTTTTTGAGACATAGTGTGTTGCCCAGGCTGGAGTGCAGTGGCACAATCTCAGCTAACTGCAACCTCTGCTGCCCGGGTTCAAGCGATTCTCGTGCCTCATCCCTACAGACATGCACCACCACACTCAGCTAATTTTTGTATTTTTTTTTTTTTGAGACGGAGTTTCGCTCTTGTTACCCAGGCTGGAGTGCAATGGCGCGATCTCGGCTCACCGCAACCTCCGCCTCCTGGGTTCAAGCAATTCTCCTGCCTCAGCCTCCTGAGTAGCCGGGATTACAGGCAAGCGCCACCATGCCCAGCTACTTTTTTGTGTTTTTAGTAGAGACGGGGTTTCACCATGTTGACCAGGATGGTCTCGATCTCTCGACCTCGTGATCCACCCACCTCGGCCTCCCAAAGTGCTGGGATTACAGGCTTGAGCCACCGCGCCCGGCCCTAATTTTTGTATTTTTAGTAGAGTCAGAGTTTTGCCATGTTGGCTAGGCTGGTCTTGAACTCCTGACCTCTAGTGATCCACCCCCGCCTTGGCCTCCCAAAGTGCTGGGATTACACTGCACCTGGTGGAGAGCATTTTTGATGGGAAAAAGAGGAACAAAGACCTAGCTGGTGCCAGTGCACAAGTTGACCTGGACCAGGACTGAATCCTCCTCATTTTACAAAGGCCACCTGAAGCCCCATGACTGGTGATAGTGAGAATGGCTTCTGGCTGCCGGTAAGCCCCTCTCAAGCCACAGCTGTCCTCCCCTCTTGCCCTAGGAAATGGTTAAGTGCCATCCATCCCTCCTGGCCTACAGGAGGACCTTGTTTTCAGTGGTCAGGTAACTTGCCCAGGAACTATACTGCTGTGCCAGCAGGATCAGAATTCCAATCTTGAGTTTCCCCGGGTTTCCTGCCACCTGGCCCGTCGGGATCACGGCTAGAGGGAGGAGGAGGAGGCTGGCTGAGGTTTAGGTAGCCTGAGGACAAGGAGACGAGGGGAGGTGGTGACGGGCACAGGCGGAAGGGGACCAGGCTCGCCGAGCCACCCAAGCCTCAGCTTTCTGAACCAGGAAGTGGGGAACGTCGCCCACCACACGTCGGGATCCCTTCCTCTGAGCTGAGCTGGTTCCGGGATGCTCTCCCAGGGAAATGGCCAGGCGGGGACAGAGCGGGAGGGAGGGGCCGCGCCGCGAGGATATACAGCTTCTCATTGCGTGCCCCGGGCGGCTGGGAAGCCAAGCCGCGCAGACCAATCGGGCCCGAGGCGGAGGCCGGTTGGCTCCTGGAGCGCCTGGCCTGTGGGACGGGCGGGGTAGCTGGGGAAGAGGTGGGGTGAAGGGCGGGGCAGCGTGGGCGGGGCGCCTGCCTGGAGGCCGAGCCCTCTCGGCCCCACCCCGCAGCAGCCCTACCAGGGGCGCCGCCCCAGCCCCTCCGCCGCCGCCGAGTCCCGTGCGGGTTGGGGACCCTCCACGTGACTCGGTGATGCAGAACGGTTGTGACCTTCAGCGTGTATCTGGGAACGCGAGGGTCTCAGCAACAGTGCGGGTTTGCGCCCGGCCCTGCCCGTGGGTGCAGGAACGTGTGGGTGTGTGGGTATGTGTGGGTGTGTTGGGGAGGATGCCCAGCGACATGTGACAAAGACTCCTGTCTCCGGGAGATGGTGAAGAGGCCCGTGAGCAGGCGCTTTGTCTGGCTGTCTGCAGAGTGAGGTTCGCGACGCGGCGGCGGGCGCCCGTGCGGTGCAGGATGCCGGGGCGCCAGGGTGGCCGGGGGCGCGCGCGCCTGTGCCAGGGTGAGTGCGCTGCGGCAGCGCTGGGGCACAGCGCGGCAGGCCCGCGCCGGCCCGGGCCTCGGGCGTGACTAGGCGCCACCCGTGGGCGCTGCAGCAGCCGCGTGTCCCCGTGACCTCGGGAGCCGGCCGGGGCCCGGGTGGATCCCCGTGCGCCCCTCCCCGTCCGCCCTCCACGTGCGTGTCCGCGGCGCGCGCGCCCGCCACCGCGCACCCGCTCGCCTGTCGCCGCCGCTGCCGCCGCCGCCGCCACCGCGAACCGCGCCGGGAAAAGGTGCCGGGAACCAAGCGAGCCGGGGCCGCGGGCCCGAGCGCCATGGGCCCGAGGGTGGGCGGCGGGTGGCCGGTCATCCCCGGGCCTCGCCCCCGCGGGAGAGCGGCCTGGAGTCGGCGGGGGCCGGCCGGGCTCTCAGGGAGGCCGGCCCGCGCCCCCTGAGCGACGGACACCAGGTGAGGGGGCCGCCGGGAGCAGCGCGGGGACCGGCCTGGGAGGGGCCGCGGTCTTCAAGGGAGGTTCGGGGGGCACCTTCTCTGGCGGGGGAGGGGATGGCACGGAGCGGGGAGGGGGTTGGCGATTTCTGAGGCCGCCTGGGAAAGGAAGTTCCGGGACCCTCCCTGCTCTCTGCCCTCCTCCGCTTCCTGCCTCATGCCTCACCTTGTCCCCAGTGCCTGGACTTCCCCTTCACTGTTTGGGAAATGTGACCTTTGTTCCTGGGGGGGCCTGGCCCTGCAGGCCCCAACCTTCCCTCATCCCTGGAGGCCCCTTTGGACCTCTGACCCAGCCCCTCTCCGGGCCAGGCTCACAGAAGCTGGCTCCTGGGACTGTCCTGGGCCCAAGTGGGCACCTGCGCCAGCCCCACCTGTGCCTGGGCTGTGGCCTTTCCCTACAGGGTGCTCACCATGGCCCCGCCGCTCCTGCTGCTGCTGCTGGCCAGTGGAGCGGCCGCCTGCCCACTGCCCTGCGTCTGCCAGAACCTGTCTGAGTCGCTCAGCACCCTTTGTGCCCACCGAGGCCTGCTGTTTGTGCCACCCAACGTGGACCGGCGCACGGTGGAACTGCGGCTGGCAGACAACTTCATCCAGGCCCTGGGCCCCCCTGACTTCCGCAACATGACGGGGCTGGTGGACCTGACGCTGTCTCGCAATGCCATCACCCGCATTGGGGCCCGAGCCTTTGGAGACCTCGAGAGCCTGCGCTCCCTGCACCTGGACGGCAACAGGCTGGTAGAGCTGGGCACTGGCAGCCTTCGGGGCCCCGTCAACCTACAGCACCTCATCCTCAGTGGCAACCAGCTGGGCCGCATTGCGCCGGGGGCCTTTGACGACTTCCTGGAGAGCCTGGAGGACCTGGACCTGTCCTACAACAATCTCCGGCAGGTGCCCTGGGCCGGCATCGGCGCCATGCCCGCCCTGCACACCCTCAACCTGGACCATAACCTCATCGATGCACTGCCCCCAGGCGCCTTTGCTCAGCTTGGTCAGCTCTCCCGCCTGGACCTCACCTCCAACCGTCTGGCCACACTGGCTCCCGACCCGCTCTTCTCTCGTGGGCGTGACGCCGAGGCCTCGCCTGCCCCCCTGGTGCTGAGCTTCAGCGGGAACCCCCTGCACTGCAACTGCGAACTGCTGTGGCTGCGGCGGCTGGCACGGCCAGACGACCTGGAGACCTGCGCCTCCCCACCTGGCCTGGCCGGCCGCTACTTCTGGGCAGTGCCTGAGGGCGAGTTCTCCTGTGAGCCGCCCCTCATTGCCCGCCACACGCAGCGCCTCTGGGTGCTGGAAGGCCAGCGGGCCACGCTGCGGTGCCGGGCCCTGGGTGACCCTGCGCCCACCATGCACTGGGTCGGTCCTGATGATCGGTTGGTTGGCAATTCCTCCCGAGCTCGGGCTTTCCCCAATGGGACCTTGGAGATTGGGGTGACGGGCGCTGGGGACGCCGGAGGCTACACCTGTATCGCCACCAACCCTGCTGGTGAAGCCACAGCCCGAGTAGAGCTGCGGGTGCTGGCCTTGCCCCACGGTGGGAACACCAGTGCTGAGGGGGGCCGCCCCGGGCCCTCGGACATCGCTGCCTCGGCTCGCACTGCTGCCGAGGGCGAGGGGACGCTGGAGTCGGAGCCAGCCGTGCAGGTGACAGAGGTGACTGCCACCTCAGGGCTGGTGAGCTGGGGTCCCGGGCGGCCAGCCGACCCCGTGTGGATGTTCCAAATCCAGTACAACAGCAGTGAGGATGAGACCCTTATCTACCGGTGAGGACCGTGCCCCACACCCGGCTGCACTCCCAGCGCCCTCCCTCCGCCCTCTGCTCCCCACAAGGCTTTTCTTCCGCCCCTCCTCTCTCTGTGGCTGACATCCCCTCCCCCATGTGGCTGCTGGACTCTTGGAGCAGTGGCCTGGCCTGACTGCCTGAGGAGGCTGGGGCTCAAGGGGCAGCAGGAGGACCCCACCCCCTGACATGTCCTAGGTGTCACTAAGCTGTGTTGGCCTCCTTGGCAGCAAGTGGCGGGTGGGTCTGTCTGAAGCACACGGGCGGCGCCTGCAAGCGTTACTTTTGCGTCTGCTGTGCCATCCCCTACCCCATCCTCCTTGCTTGCCTGGGTCCTGTGTCTCAGGACTTGCGCTGTCTCCTGGCCACTCTCATGCCTGTTCGCCTTCCTGAGTGAACACAAGAACCGGAGTGGTTTGGGGGGAGGGGCTGTTTGGAGCTGGGAGCACAGGATGGGGAGATGAGGATGGGGCTAGACTCCAGCCCCGGGCTCTGACCACCTGCCCTTGCCCGCAGGATCGTCCCAGCCTCCAGCCACCACTTCCTGCTGAAGCACCTGGTCCCTGGCGCTGACTATGACCTCTGCCTGCTGGCCTTGTCACCAGCCGCTGGGCCCTCCGACCTCACGGCCACCAGGCTGCTGGGCTGTGCCCACTTCTCCACGCTGCCCGCCACGCCCCTGTGCCACGCCCTGCAGGCCCACGTGCTGGGCGGGACCCTGACTGTGGCCGTGGGGGGTGTGCTGGTGGCTGCCTTACTGGTCTTCACTGTGGCCTTGCTGGTTCGGGGCCGGGGGGCTGGGAATGGCCGCCTCCCCCTCAAGCTCAGCCATGTCCAGTCCCAGACCAATGGAGGCCCCAGCCCCACGCCCAAGGCCCACCCACCACGGAGCCCCCCGCCCCGGCCCCAGCGCAGCTGCTCCCTGGACCTGGGAGACACCGGCGGGTGCTATGGTTATGCAAGGCGCCTGGGAGGAGCCTGGGCCCGACGGAGCCACTCTGTGCACGGGGGGCTGCTCGGGGCAGGGTGCCGGGGGGTGGGGGGCAGCGCCGAGAGGCTGGAAGAGAGTGTGGTGTGATGGAGGGGGAGCAGCTTCTCTTATGCTCCAAGGGACCAGCCTCGTGCAGCAGAGGGCCCGGGGCAGCCACCTGGCCTGGGAGTCCCTCCCTGGTTTTTATTCTCGGTACCTCAGGCTCCCCTGTGTACATGGCGGGACAGGGGGCCCTTTCCTTGGTTCTGGCCTCCAGACCAGGGTAAGGGGCAGGTCCCTCCATCAGGTGCTCACAGCCACCAAGGCAGGGGCTGCAGCCACCAAGTGGGAGTCTTATTTATAATAAAATTGTTGAGGACACCTCAGTGCTAGTCTCTGGTCTTGTCATGGGGGCCGGTAGTGGCACACAGACGAAGGCAGGGCTGCCAGGTCCAGCACGGGCAGCCCCAGCAGCCTGGGGCCTCCCGGGTTCCTGTCCATGGGGGCAACCCCAGGCAGCAGTCAAATGCTGTACCAGGTGTCTTCTGACCTGTGGGACCATGGGCTTGGGCCGGCTGCCTTCCCTCGCCTGTAAATGCAGTTAATACCCCTTCCTGGTAGGTGGTGGCAGGGTAAAGCCTGGATAGTAGTAGCACCTTCCCCATGGCGCTGTAGGGCAGCCACAGGACTGGACTGAGTGACAGGAGTGGGTGGGAGGCGGCGCAGCCCGTCTGGGAGAGGGGACCTGGGTTGAGCAGAATTCAGTGAAAAGTTCTCATGACTCTGGTGCCGACAGCCATGTCTACCACCTCCCAGGGGGTCCTGTGGACTAGTAAAACGCCACCCCAAAGGAACCGGAAGGGCAGGGAACCCCATTGCCCTGCCACGATCCTCTGGAAGGTCCCTGTCAGAACTGACAGCAGCTCCTGGCTCAGCTGTGCTCTGGGCCTTCCTGGGAAGGTGGCCTTTGCCCTCCCTTGTGGCAGGGAGAGTAGCCCGGTGGGCACACAAGCCCTGCTCTGCTTCCTCTGCTGGGACCCCTGGCCAGGCCCGGCAGCCTCTGATCTGGCACAGCCCCTGCAGCCTCCTAAACTACCTGCTTCTAGGCACTGGCAGGGGGGAGGGGGAAGGGGGCGCATGGGCACACGTGGTTCTCAGCCCTGCAGAGGGTCAGACTCCCCAGGTACTGTCTTAAAACTCAGAAGGTGGCACTGGCACCCCAGCCCACAGCAAACTCACTGCACAGATGCCCTGGTGTTTTCTGTGTGAGGCCAAGGCACCACCGCTGGGCACCCAAGGTGAGGCAGGCGCTCTAAGGTGCGAGTGTTCATGTGTGCATGGGCCTGGCTCACACGTGTGTGCCTGCCCTCCCAGCCCCAGAATCCGCAGCTGGAGGTGGCCTTCAAGAGCCTGGTTTAGAGGAATGGGAGCAAGGTCCTCTACCGAGAAGGGTGTGGGGAGTGAACGCCATGGAGGAGTGGGCATGTGGGACGGCGAAGGGACAGGAGCACTAGGGCTGCCACGCCAGCCACTGGCATGAGGCTTAGGGTGTGGCGAGAGCCAGCGGCCCGGTCCTGCTACGCACTTGAGGAGGACGTGGCACCTCCAGATACCACAGACACTTGTCCTGCTGCTGGCCCCGTGGTCACAGGCCCTGGTGCCCCTTTCTCCACCTTGGTTGAGGGGCGTGGGCGGTCTGAGGGGGAGGATCTTCCCAGGCCTTCCAGGGTGCAGTGCAGGTGCAAGGTCCTATGGCCCAGGGGACCAGCTTGGTCCACAGGGAGCTGCTGAGGGCAAGGAGGGAGCAGAGGGACTGAGGCCCAATCCCAGGAGCCAGCCAGGACCACGTAGCAATGGGCAGGGGCAGGCGAGGGGGATGACCCAGGTCACTCAAGCATGGCCATGCAGCCCCTCAACACTGAAGCAGCCGCAGGACCTCCTGCCAGCACACCAAGTGCTGCAGCAAGGTGCGGGCGGAGCACATGATGTGGACAGCTGATGTCGCAACACACCTCTGCCCGTGTGCACGACGCGGACGCCCAAGAGGGAGGCTGAGAGTACATGGAAGAGTACACACCCCCTGGCCTCTGGGAAGCACACTGCTCCCTCTCGAGGTGGGAGACAGGCCGGCCACACACACAGACACAGGCCTAGAAGCCTCCAGGGACGCCTGAGACCGAGCAGCCATGTGGACAGGTAAGAGGAGCGACCGCAGGAACGTGAGGGGACAGCATAGCCCCTATATCACCCTCCCCACCCCAACCAGCTGCGCCTCGACGACAGGCAGGTCAGGGCTGAAGAAGCTGCAAGGGCACGAGGCCAGGGTGGAGGAGCCGACGCTGACACCCAGCACAGCCCACCCTGTGGGGATCCCCAAGAAGAAGATGGGGTGGTAACTCCCACAGGGGCTGAGGGCCAGAGCCCCTGTCCTCCGGCTCTTCTTGCCCTGCTGTTCTGAGGGTGGCACCCACGGGACATGTGGGCAGGTGCTGGCTTCAAAGGCCGAGGCGGTATTTCTTAGCTGTGAATTTCTCTCTAGCTACAGACGCCGGTAACAGAGCCCAGCAAAGGGCTCTTTGGATCCTAAATATCCATTTAGGGTCCTCCTGCCACATGGGGCACCCCCGACAGCCACCCAAGACAAGCTGAGCTGTAAGCCCACCAAGGGTAGGGCCCCTCACCTCCCAAGCCTCTAGCCCAGGCGTCCCCAAACTTTTTACACAGGGGGCCAGTTCACTGTCCCTCAGACCATTGGAGGGCCACCACATACTGTGCTCCTCTCACTGACCACCAATGAAAGCGGTGCCCCTTCCTGAAGTGCGGCGGGGAGCCGGATAAATGGCCTTGGGGGCCGCATGCAGCCCGCGGGCCGTAGTTTGGGGACGCCTGCTCTAGCCCATGCCTCCAGCTGCACCCCCTGCCTTCGGCTTCCCCTGAAGCATCTGACACTGCGTGCACCAGGCCAGGTGAGGAAGGAGGGGGCTGGTGGGGGCCGGACTGTAGCAAAATGACCGCATCTACATGGGGCTTGGGCTCTTGCCCAAGGAGGGGATCCACATTTTCCAGAAATTAAGAATTAGCGCCGGGCGCGGTGGCTCAAGCCTGTAATCCCAGCACTTTGGGAGGCCGAGGCGGGTGGATCACGAGGTCAAGAGATCGAGACCATCCTGGTCAATATGGTGAAACCCCGTCTCTACTAAAAATACAAAAAAGTAGCTGGGCATGGTGGCACATGCCTGTAATCCGAGCTACTCAGGAGGCTGAGGCAGGAGAATTGCCTGAACCCAGGAGGCGGAGGTTGCGGTGAGCCGAGATCGTGCCATTGCACTCCAGCCTGGGTAACAAGAGCGAAACTCCATCTCAAAAAAAAAAAAAAAAAAAGAATTAGCTAGGAGGCCAGGCACAATGGCTCACACCTGTAATCCCAGCACTCTGGGAGGTCAAGGTGGGCAAATCACCTGAGGTCAGGAGTTCAAGACCAGCCTGGCCAACATGATAAAATTCCGTCTCTACTAAAAATACAAAAATTAGCTGGGCATGGTGTAGTGTGCCTGTAATCCCAGGCTGAGGCAGGCTGAGGCAGGAGAATTGCTTTAACCCAGGAGGCAGAGGTTGCAGTGAGCCAAGATCACACCACTGCATTCTAGCCTGGGCAACAGAGCAAAACTCCATCTCCCCCACCCCCCAAAAAAAGAATTATTTGCAGAACTTGGGTTCTGGGTTCTCGACCCAAACCTGTGGGATCAGGATTTTCAGAAGGGAGGCCTGATAATATTTCACACACATTCCAGGTGATTCTCACCCCAGAGGGGCAGGAAACAGTGGGTCTCCCCGGAACAAGACTAGACACGACGTGCCTGAGGAAGCGCTCTGGCCAGACCATTCCCAGGGACACTTGCAGAGTCGGAAAGCCACTGAGTCTGGTGTGCAGCTGCGGCTGAGGAGAGCCGCTGACCTCGACCAATCAGTCAGGGGCAAGGCTGGGGTGGGGCCATATGCCAGGCCCTTGGCAGGGAAGTGGACAGCTAGGGGACACCCCAAGGGCTGGGAGCAAAGGCAACGGGGGCTGCAGCCTCTCACCTTCACACCTCGGACGCGGAACTCTGCCAGGGCTCTGCTCATCTTAGTGGCAGCTGTGGGGTGGTCTTTGCCGTGGGCGATGACTTTGACCAGCAGGGAGTCATAGTGGGGCGAGATGACAGCTCCTTGGAAGGCAGAAGCGTTATCCAGGCGGATGCCCATGCCCTCTCCGCTGCGGAACACCTGTGGGGAGGGTGCAAAGTGAGGGCCTGGGCCAGAAACCGCAGGAAAAAGGGGCCTCCACCTGAGGCTGGCCAGGCGTGTGCCAGCAGCCGCTGAGAGCCGAGCGTGGGCTGCCTGGCTGTTCAGGTTTTGCTCTGTTTTTGCCACCAAACTCAGGAGTGTGGTCCCTTCTCTATGTCCCACAGAGTCACTGCCTCCTGCTCTGTGTGAGGAGCTGGGAAGGGCAGAGGAGGCGAGGATGCCTGCCAGAGAGTGGAGAGGGGTCCGGGCAGGCAGGGGCCAGCCCTGCCTCTGTTCCCACGGACCTGCTGGCCCTGCCTGAGCAACCCTCTTGCCTTTCAGACTCATCCACGTGTCCACGCATTCATTCCACGGCGTGGATTGAGGTCGGCTGACCCAGCCGCTAAAGGGCCTCTCCACGGGGCTCCCAGACGGTGAGGGGACGTGCAGGCGGGCGACAGGGCCTCCAGAGGACAATGTGCGAGGCAAGAGGCAAGGCTGACCGGGGGTTTGTGTTTGTTTTTAACACGGGGTGGTGGGGAGGGCCTCAACATCCACCCGCGCTTGCCAGAAGGGAGGGAGAGGAAGCAGCGGGCAGGAAGTCGGAGAGGAAATGAAGGGAAAGAGCCAGAGGCAGGAGGGCGCCTGCCCAGGGCTGCACACCCAGCAGGGAAGGAAACCAACGGCAAGGAGAGGGCAGCAGGGCAGTGGGACAGGGCCAGGGCCAGATGGCGACAGGAGGGAGGGGCAACAGAGAGGAGGAGACAGAGGCACCGACACTCACACCTGCAGGTGGCTCAAGCCGGCCCAAGTGAGCTCCTGCAGATGAAGGCTCCACAGAGCTGGGGGACCCGTCAGGCCCCGGTAAGGAAGAAAGAGCATGCAAGGGACCTCCTAGAGGGGCTTGGGACACCCACTGCACATGTCGGCTTCGTAGGGGCAGAGGTCTGTGTTCGATAAAAAGGAACTTAATAAAATATTTAAGGGTGAACACTCAGCTGAGAGCAGGAACTGTCGGCTAAAAATACTCTGTGGTGAGGCAGGCTCTGAAGAGCCAGGCCTTGGAAGTGGGGATGCAGGGATGCAGGGGCCTCTGGGCAGCACTCGGCCCGGGGCTGCCCCACCTACAGACTCTGATCCTTCCAGAAACAGAACGCAGGTGGGCCAGCTCCCTGCTGAAGCCACAAGCCCTGCTGCTTCCAGATCCAGAGAACTCTGGTTTCTGTCCCCAGGCGCCCCAGCCTCTCTGGTCTCAAAGGCCCAGGGCTGCCTGTGTTCATCCTTGTCTCCTCGCCGCCCCTGCACAAGCCGGGGCCCTCTGCCCTGGACTCTGGAGCAGAACTGGAGTTCCATCAGTGTCCTCCCTCCTTGGGGGCTCAGGCCCCTGGATGGGGAGCAAGATCCCAGCAGAGCTGGCGCCACAGCTGGGCCAGAGGTGGGGAAGATGGGTTTCAGAGGCCAATGGCTGGGCCCTGGTGCTCAGAGGAGGGAAGGTACAGGAAGCTCTCCTCCCTCCGTGGAGAAGGCTCGAAGCTCGCTGCGCTGGGGAGCCTGCCCCGGGCCACCCTCAGCGCCCCCCACCGCAGCTCTCTTCCCGCCAAGGCCGCCACCTCCCAGTCTCCTTCCTGTGCCACCATCCCCGACTCCCTCACCCATCCCTGATGGGCACCTGCGAGACTCCTTTGGGACCTCTGGGTGTAGTCCTTTGCTGCCACCACCCCCAGGTCCTGCCTTGCCAGCCCCTGCCTCAGACAGGAGGTGGAGCTTGGGCTCCACTAGCAGCAAGGCATGGGGCTCCCATGGGAGCTGGAGGGTTTAGGGCTGGCTTTGTGTCTGGGTCTCTGCGCTTTGCTCCACTGAGCCGGCCTGCACCCTTCTCCACCCTCGCTGCTTCCTCCTGGCCTGGGCGCCCACCGGTCTCTTCCCTTGGGAGGCGCCACCCCTCCTCTGGGCACTGCCTGCCTCCGCGTACCCTGTGCCCATTTCAGATCCCTCATGAGAGTCCTCCCTAACTGCCGGGCTGTGGCAGCCTAGGCACTGGGGAGAACCTGTGTACAGACGAGCCCTCGCCCCCCTCTGCTGGAGCACCGCCCACCTCAATGCGGCCGGTGTCCGGCTGGAAGCTGCGTGCGGGGTCCTCGGTGGTGACCCGGCACTGGATGGCGCAGCCGTTGATGCGGATGTTCTCCTGCCGCAGGCCCAGGTCGGGCAGGCTCCTGCCCTCAGCCACGTGGATCTGAGCGTGGACCAGGTCTACACTGCAGGCGGGGCGAGAGGACAGGAGGAGGGAGCATGAGGCGGGTGACAGACGAGGGGCCCCGCAGCCAGGGTGCATCCACACACAGTGCGACCCCTGCCCACAGGCTCTGGGCCAGCCCGAACAGCCAGCTCCTCCCAACCAGTGGCTCCACAGCCCCTTACCCCGTTCCCACCAGGAACACACCAAACCACACAGTGTCCAGCAGCTGGAGAGGGCCACTGAAACATGGGGCCACCTGCTCCTGCACCCCGGACTCAGGACGCCATCCACCCAGCCCGAAGCTGCTCCGCCGTGTACTCCACTCCTTCCTCCCTGGGGTCTCTGTTTTCCCTACGCCCTGGTGCTCAGAGGAGGGAAGGTACAGGAAGCTCCCCTCAAGAAGGCTCGAGGCTCGCTGTGCTGGGGAGCCTGCCCCGGGCCATGCTCAGCGCCCCCCACCGCAGCTCTCTCCCTCTTGGTAAAGCCTAGATTTGACGCCTCAGCAGATCTCTAGGTCAGAGGGCCAGGATAGCTCATTCTTGGGGCCGTATGTGCCGTGCTGTGTGGGTGGCTGCGAGGTGGGCAGTGCGCAAGAGAACAGGTGCTGTGAGGGCTGGGTGCCTCGAAACGGCAAGCACAGCTGTGAGAGGGCCGCACAGTGGGTGCTGGGTCAGGACCTGTCTTTTCTGGGGCCTGTTTTCCTGCTGGGCTTGTGCCCAAAACCCGCTAGAGATGCCTGGAGAGTGTGAGTCCCCCCACCTCTTCAGGGTTTCCAGGCTCAGCCTTCCGCGCCTCAGGGCAGTCACAAGTCCAAGCGGAACGGCTGGTACCAAAAAAACAGGACGGGCACGGCAGCTCATGCCTGTAATCCCAGCACTTTGGGAGGACAAGGTGGGTGGATCACATGAGGCCAGGAGATCGAGACCATCCTGACCAACATGGTGAAATGCCATCTCTACTAAAAATACAAAAATTAGCCAGGCGTGATGGCGGGCGCCTGTAATCCCAGCTACTTGAGAGGCTGAGGCAGGAGAATCGCTTGAACCTGGGAGGTGGAGGTTGCAGTGAGCCGAGATCATGCCACTGCACTCCAGCCTGGGTGACAGAGCAAGACTCTGTCTTAAAAAAATAAATAAATAACTCAAGGTTTTCAATGTATTGTCACTGAGGCTTGCGGTGAAGGCGGCCTGGGACCTGTGCTGGCAGGATTTCCCTGTGTTCTGTGCTGCCTGGTGGACCACCTTGCAGCAGAGATGACAGCTACCACTCAGGGCCATGGGCCAGGCTGCGCTCCTCCCACGCTTCATCTCCACCACAGTGCTCTGAGAGCCCTGGCATTCCCACCAGAGGAGGAGCTTGAGGGTCAGAGAGGTGAGCAGCTGGAGCTTACCCAAGCTCCATGCAGCTCGGGACCGGAGAACACCTGAGCCCCAATCTGTGTGACACAAAACCCGTGGTCCAGAGCAGACAGACTCCCATTCCTGATAGGAGGCTCCAGGCAGGCCCAAGACCAACAAGTCCACAGAAGCTTGAGGGGAGGTCTCGGGGGCCAAAGCGTTGGCCTTGGCTCTAAGCTTCTCCTAAGGAGAGAGAGGGGCCTCCACGTCCCTGGCGGGCAAAAGCAGCCACCCCAGCAGCATCCTCAGTCTCCAACGGGGGCGGGGCTGGGGTCACGGATGCTCCACAGTCAGACAGACTGGCCCAAAGCCAGCGTCAAGCAATTACATGGCTCAAAATATAGACCTTGAAAGGGTAAGGGTCATTGTGCCATCGTGACTGTCATGTGGAAACCAGACCAATTTTTAAAATGTCATACGCCGTGCCTGTGGCGGAGCACACTGGTTCCACCGCTCCAGAGGGCTGTTCCGAGGGATGCTGCTTATCCTTCAATCAGATAATCCCACTAAAGTTTCACGCTCAGAACTCTGCAGAGCTGAAGTCAAAGATTCGGGCACACACCTGATAACCGACACACTTAATAACCACCAAAGCCAGACACAACCTAAGTGCCTCATAATCAAAACCTGTATCAGTTAAGAAATATACATAAGACAGAATAGTATGCAGCCATTAAAAATATTCAGAGAGGGCCGGGCGCGGTGGCTCAAGCCTGTAATCCCAGCACTTTGGGAGGCCGAGGCGGGTGGATCACGAGGTCGAGAGATCGAGACCATCCTGGTCAACACGGTGAAACCCCGTCTCTACTAAAAATACAAAACACTAGCTGGGCGTGGTGGCGCGTGCCTGTAATCCCAGCTACTCAGGAGGCTGAGGCAGGAGAATTGCCTGAGCCCAGGAGGCGGAGGTTGCGGTGAGCCGAGATCGCGCCATTGCACTCCAGCCTGGGTAACAAGAGCGAAACTCCGTCTCAAAAAAAAAAAAAAAAAAAAAATATTCAGAGAGAATTATAATTATGGCCTGGGGAAATGCCTTCAACAAATATTAAATTTAAAAAGTATAATAAAAATTCTATATAAAACATCTCAATTCCATCAAACTATGTCTAGAGTAAAAGAAGTACACCGGGAAAGGAGCAAACCCAAGGCCTGGGTTCCAGTGCCAGCTGTGTGACCCCGAGCAACTCTCTGAACATCTCTGAGCCTTGCTTTTCTCATCTGACAGATGGGAGTGCCTGGGCCTGAGCACTCGGCAGTGTCCTGATGGAAAGGGGGGCTGTCAGTCATTTTTATATGCTCTTTGTGCTGATCTTTATCATAACCAAGTCATACTTTTAGAATCATGACTTTTAAAACACTAAGTACCTGGATCCCCATTGCTCCCCACCAGCGTGGGGAGTGAGCGAGTCTGGCTCCCCCCAGGGGCCACTTCACCTGCACTTTCTGCAAAGCTGCCCCTCCCGCCCCGCCCACCCCGCGCTCACTCAGTGATCTCCTCCGTGACCGTGTGCTCCACCTGCAGGCGGGAGTTGACCTCGATGAAGTAGTGCTTGCCGTGCCTGTCCACCAGGAACTCCACGGTGCCCGCGTTTTCGTAGCCCACCTGTGGGGTGGCCGCATGAGCAGAGGGCACACAGGCAGGGCCTGGGCTAACTCATGGGACCCGGGACAGGGATTCCATCCCACCCACTGGGTTGGTTCCGTAAAAGAACGGCCTGTGGCAAACCCTGCCCAACAGATGGCAGGCAGACCCCAGGGCCCAGGCCACCCTCCTGCCAGGACACATCCCCCAGAGAGTCTACTGGGCTCCAGGGTTCTCGGAACCACAGATGGCTGTGCCCAGCTCCTCCGGGACAAGACACGGGCAGAAGCCCCTGCCTGCCCCAGCTCACACCTGGCCCTGCTGCCTCCTCCCTGCTCCTCCCGGGCTTGTCCACCAAGAGTCTGCCAGACCCGGAGACCCAGGCCTTCCCCAGCCCCTGCTTCTGCTTGCTTAGAGCTATTTCAGAAAGTCCCCTTCTAGTCTACTGCAGTCACCTCTAGCCACCACCACCCACAGAGGTTCATTTGATAGGAACCAAGATAATGACTCTCACTCCAATTTCCACCCTCATTCCAGTTTCACTTTTGCTCCCACCAAAACCACAAACTAGACTGAATCACTGCCCTTAAACTGTTATGAAATGTGGCATAGAATAAGCCAGTAAGCCGGGCGCGGTGGCTCACGCCTGTAATCCCAGCACTTTGGGAGGCCGAGGCGGGTGGATCACCAGGTCAGGAGTTCAAGACCAGCCTGGCCAACATGGTGAAAGCCCATCTCTACTAAAAATACAAAAGTTAGCTGTGCGGTGGGGGTGGGCACCTATAATCCCAGCTACATGGGAGGCTGAAGCAGGAGAATCATTTGAACCCAGGAAGTGGAGTTTGCAGTGAGCTGAGATCGCGCCACTGCACTCCAGCCTGAGCAAGAGTGAGTCTCCATCTCAGAAAAAAAAAAAAAAAAAAAAAAAAAAAACCTGACTCTGCAGAGTGCACACGCCAGCCTTCAGCCTGGGGAGGTGACAGTACCCTCCACTGCCTATAGGCAGGGGAAGAACAGCGGGCAGGACCCCGCTGGCCATGTCAGGTGCTCTCCAGGCCAGGCCTGGGCGGGTTGCTATGGGGAGACAGCTTGCTACCTCAGCCTCCTCCATAGCCCAGGACCCACCAACCAGAGCTTCCAGAAGAGCAGAAATGGGCAGAGGGCGAGGAGTGAGGAAACAGATCATAATAGGTGCTGCAGGAGACAGTGAGAAGCGTGGGAGAGGACTGCCTTCTTATGTCCCCAATCTTCACAGAATTCCATGAATCTCATTCTGATGACAGGGGTGAGCTGGTGCCACAGAGAAGCCGGGTCTGTGGAGCAGCAGGGCTGAGGGGCGGCTGGGGCTCCCTCCTCCCTCTTCTCAGCCATCCTGGACTCTAAGCTTGGCCTCTGCGCCAGGAGCCTCAACTGTCACATGGAAAGGATACAACGGACCCACTTCTGGCCCTCAAGAGAGTCCTTCACCCTCTTCTCCCTTCCCCAGTCACTTGGGGTCCCCTTCCCCCACCAGGCTGTCTGCATGGGAACCCCAGCGTCCCACTGTGAGGCCCGCAGGCCGGTGAGCACAGGCTCCTGTCCCAACACGGGAGCCCTGCCCCTCACCTGCTTGGCAAGTTTCACAGAGTCGCTGGTGAGCCGAGTCCGAAGCTGGGGGTCCAGGTGGGCGGCGGGGGCAATCTCAACTACCTTCTGGTGGCGCCGCTGGATGGAGCAGTCTCGCTCATACAGGTGCAGGATGTTCCCGTACTGGTCCCCTGGGGAGGGCGGTAAACTGGGCTCAGCTTTTTCTGGAATCTACACGCCTCTTAAATGCCCCTACCACCCCACATAAACACTTCAGCCAGTGAGTGCCAGCTGCCAGATGGAGGCTGCCAGGAGATGCACCAGTACCACCAAGGCTGCAGGGACCAACTGGCAGCCTGACCCCTAGAGCTCACTTGCCACAGTCCTCCAGAAGAGCGCCTGACAGGCCCCAGGCTGTCCCCAGGCCAGCCGCTGTGACCCCACCAGGACTGGACCTCTCAGCTCCTGCCTCGAGCTGCGCCAGGCAGGGCTTGGGGACCACTCACCCAAGATCTGCACCTCGATGTGGCGTGGCTTCTCGATAAACTTCTCCACGAACAGAGCCCCATTCCCAAAGGCAGCCAGAGCCTCTGAGTAGGCCCGGGTATAATTCTCCTCCAGCTCCTGCAAGGGTGGGCAGGGGCCAGGCAGACATTGGACCCCATGGCACTACCCTTCCCTCTGCCACGAACCTCACCCACGTTCTGGAGCCCTGAGTGACCCACCCCTGCCCTCACAGTGGGCTGCCCTGCCCTGCTCCCAGCCCTGGGCATCCCTGAGTGGCCCACCCTGCCTCCACGACGGGCTACCCTGCCCTACTCCCAGCCCTGGGTGTCTTCACTCACCTCGTAGCTGTGCACAACCCTCATGCCACGCCCTCCGCCTCCATAGGCCGCCTTAAAGATAATGGGGAAGCCATAGGTGTTGGAGAACTCGTGGGCCTCATGCAGAGACATGATGGGGGCGTCTGTGCCAGGGACAACGGGGACACCTGTTGGGAGAGAGGTGTAGGGAAACCTCTGTAACAGGCGGGAACCCCTGCCAGCCGCCCCTGCCACGGGCCCCTCTCCAGGAGCTGCGCGGCCACCCTTGCTTGCCCACTATATTCACCCGCAGCAATGGCGATGGCCCGGGCCTCCACCTTGTCTCCCATCTTGCGGACCACTTCTGGGCTTGGCCCGATGAACCGGACCCCTGCATCCTGGCAGGCCTGGGCAAAGTCCGCTCGTTCAGAGAGGAACCCATAGCCAGGGTGTACCGCGTCCACATTGTTCTCCTGTGGGTGGGGGTCAGGGAGAGACCGGTACCCATCAGTCCCTTCCAAGGCCTCAGCCAGCCTCTTCCCCTGCCTCACCTGCTGAACTCCATCTTTTTTTTTAATCTTTGAGACGGAGTTTCACTCTTCTTGCCCAGGCTGGAGTGCAATGGCGAGATCTCAGCTCACCACAACCTCCGTCTCCTGGGTTCAAGCGATTCTCCTGCCTCAGTCTCCCGAGTAGCTGGGATTACAGGCATGCACCACCATGCCCAGCTAATTTTTTTGTATTTTTAGTGGAGATGGGGTTTCTTCCATGTAGGTCAGGCTGGTCTCGAACTCCCAACCTCAGGTGATCCGCTCACCTCGGCATCTTCCAAGTGCTGGGAGTACAGGCGTGAGCCACCACGCCCACTCACAGAGGTGCTGAGCACATCGGTCTGAAGACACACACCCCTGTGGCAACTGAGACTCCCTGGTCCCTGCCGTCTCAGCAGCCTGCCAGGCTCACCTTGGCCACCTTGATGATGTCTGGGATGTGCAGGTAGGCCTGCACAGGGGCCAGGCCACGGCCGATGAGGTAGGCTTCGTCTGCTTTCTGCCGGTGCATCTGGCCCGTGTCCTGCTCAGAGTAGATGGCTACGGTGCGGATGCCCAGTTCCGTGCAGGCCCGGAACACACGGATGGCAATCTCACCTAGATGGCAAGGAAACGAGAATTTAGATTCCTAGGTCCTAGGAGAAGCAGAAAGGGGAGTGGGGAGCCAGGGCCTGGCCCAGTGAGTGGGACAGGAAGCCCTCAGCTGGGGCTGGCCACGGGGCTCCCGACTGGCGCCACCGGCGCTCACCTCTGTTGGCCACCATAACCTTCTTGATGGGCTTGTACTCCAGGCGCCGGACATTTGGGGAGGCAGCGGGGGCGGTGGAGGTTCGGCGGATTCCCAGGAGCCTCAGGCCCCCGTGGACTGTTCGGAACTTCAGCATCTGGGGAGGGAGGTCAGAGCCCAGGTTAGTGCAGCCTCAGCACTGAGGCTCCCAGAATGAATGCGGGACCTTCCCAACCCCACAGCGGCCCCACGGAAAGGCCGGCACCATCTTCCACCTGGATGCCTGGCCAAGGCCGACACTTCCTGGCTCCAGAGAAGGGAGCAACTCCAAACTCAAATGGAGCCCCCAGGTCACCCTGATAATACCCACTGTGACTTGATTGTTGTAGAGATGCCTACATCTCTACAACAATCCTATGATGCCTAGGCTGGTCTCAAATGATCCTCCCACCTCAGCCTCCTGAGTAGTTAAGACTATAGGTGTGAGCTACTGTGCCCAGCATAATATGCACTATAACTTTGAAAAGTATCAGGCCGGGCGTGGTGGCTCATGCCTATAATCCCAGCACTTTGGGAGGCCGAGGTGGGAGGATCACCTGAAGTCAGGAATTTGAGACCAACATGGTGAAACCCCATCTCTACTAAAAATACAAAAATTAGCCAGGCATGATGGCATGCGCCTGTAATTCTAGCTACTTGGCAGGCTGAGGCATGAGAATCACTTGAACCTTAAGACAGAGGCTGCATGAGCTGAGATTGTGCCAGTGCACTCCAGCCTGGGTGACGTGAAGACTCTGTCTCCAACAACAACAAAGTGTAATACTTCAGGCCAGGCACAGTGGCTCACACCTGTAAACCCAGCGCTTCGGGAGGCCAGGGCAGGAGGTTTGTTTGAGCTCAAGAGTTTGAAACCCACCCAGGCAACATGGTGAAACACCGTCTCTATAGAAAATACAAAAATTAGCCAGGCATGGTGGCACACGCCTGTAATCTCAGCTACTCAGAGGCTGGGGCAGGAGAACTGGAGGTGGAGCTTGCAGTGAGCTGAGATCGCACCACTGTCTGGGTAACAGAGCAAGACTCCGTCTCAAAAATTTTTTTAATTTTTTTTTAAATCAACTGACAGCAACTTATATCCCTGAATGCAGAGAGGCTTCAGAGGTTGGCTAGAACCTCATTTGTAAAATGAAGGAAACCAACATGCAGTTGAGTCTAAAGAGACAACTGCCCAGCGCGGAGCCCGAAGCAAAGCAGATGCAGTCTTTACACCCCTGCATCTGGGACTCATCTAACCATCTGATTCTTTTTTTTTTTTTTTTTTTTTGAGACGGAGTTTCGCTCTTGTTGCCCAGGCTGGAGTGCAATGGCACGATCTCGGCTCACCGCAACCTCCGCCTCCTGGGTTCAGGCAATTCTCCTGCCTCAGCCTCCTGAGTAGCTGGGATTACAGGCACGCGCCACCATGCCCAGCTAATTTTTTGTATTTTTAGTAGAGACAGGGTTTCACCATGTTGACCAGGATGGTCTCGATCTCTTGACCTCGTGATCCACCCGCCTCGGCTTCCCAAAGTGCTGGGATTACAGGCTTGAGCCACCGCGCCCGGCCATCTGATTCTTTTCTTTCTTTTCTTTGAGACAGCATCTCACTCTTGTTGCCAAGGCTGGAGTGCAGTGGTGTGATCTCCACTCACTGCAACCTCCGCCTCCTGGGTTCAGGCAATTCTCTTGCCTCAGCCTCCCAAGTAGCTGGGATAGCAGGTGTGTGCCGCCACACCCGGCTAATTTTGTATTTTTAATAGAGACAGGGTTTCACCGTGTTGGTCAGGCTGGTCTCCAACTCCTGACCTGAAGCGGTCCACCCACCTCAGCCTCCCAAAGTGCTGGGATTACAGGTGTGAGCCACCACACCCAGCCCATCGGATTCATTTCTTAGAAAAAGTTTAAAACGCCGGGCGCGGTGGCTCAAGCCTGTAATCCCAGCACTTTGGGAGGCCGAGGCGGGTGGATCACGAGGTCGAGAGATCGAGACCATCCTGGTTAACATGGTGAAACCCCGTCTCTACTAAAAATACAAAAAATTAGCTGGGCATGGTGGCACGTGCCTGTAATCCCAGCTACTCAGGAGGCTGAGGCAGGAGAATTGCCTGAACCCAGGAGGCGGAGGTTGCGGTGAGCCGAGATCGCGCCATTGCACTCCAGCCTGGGTAACAAGAGCGAAACTCCGTCTCAAAAAAAAAAAAAAAAAAAAAAAAAAAAAAAAAAAAAAAAAGTTTAAAACACTTGACTTAGCCATTTTATTGTAAGTAAGGAACATAAAAACCTAAGAAATGAAACAAATATTGCAAAAACCTTAGTGTCATGTTATGGCCAACAACATGGAAAAGGGGAAATAAAGACAGACGAAAGAGGAAAGAGAAGAAACAAGGAAATAAGTAGAAGAAAAGAGGAGGAGAGAAACTGGAATTTCTTTTTGAGATGGAGTCTTGCTGCTGCCCAGACTGGTAGTGGTGCGATCTCAGCTCAATGGAGGCAGACCCTATGCCAGGCACAGTTCCAGGCCTTGGGAGTCGAGAACACAACAGTAAAGGTTCTGCTCGTGGAAGATAAACAGCAGAGAAAGGAGAAAAGACAAACAAGACCCAAAGAAGAACGTTTCAGATCACAAGTGACTGGAAGAGAAGAAATGGGTGACGTTTTGTGAATGATCTAGGGTGGATGCAGGGGTTTGGGGACTGGATATTAGAAAAGGCTTCTCTGAGGAGGGGACACATAAGCTGGGGCCTGAGTGGGGAGAAGTCAGCCAGGCACAGAGCCTCAGGGAGAGCACTCTGGGGAGAAGGAACGGCAACTCAGGAAGAACAGGTGCATTTGAGAGACAGAGGAGCTGTGAGCCTGTGGCCGGAGGCGAGGCTGTAGCCATGGACAGAGCCCAGTGGTTGAGGCCTCCCTTGAGCCATGGGCAGGACTGGCACAGTGGACACGACCTCTCTGGACTGGCGAGCAGCAGGAACTCACAGATGACGCAATGCAGAGGCTGAGCTGAGAGATGTGGAGCCTCTGACAGGGGGAAGCCATGGGGGTCGAGTGGGGTTGGGGCATGACAGACAAGATCTGTGAAGACCCACCAGAGAGAGGAAGAAATCCTGCTGGGTGGGTGGAGATGACTTTTCCTGCTCTAAGACGGGCAGGATAGAAGAGGCAGGGCTGGGAGGGAGGCAAGCTCAGAGATGGAAGAGCTGGGCCAAGAACCCGGGCAGTATCACAAGCCGGGGAGAGAACTGCCTGGGAGAAGTGGGTCAGGCCCGCGTCATCGGGCCCCCTGGAGTTGCGGGTCTGGCCGAGGAGGAAGAGCCAAAAGGAACCCAGAAGGCCACCTGGAGGGAGAGAAGCACGGGGCACTGGACAGAAGTGAGCGGCTCTCAGGATGGGGCGCAGGCTGGGCGAAGCGTGACTCCCAGAGGTAGGGTAAGGTGGGGGCTGGGGAGCGGCCACTGCGGAGACCAGGAGGTAGCCTGGTCATACCCAGCTACGGTGAACGCGGGTAGAGTAACCTTGCTGGGCTCTGGGCTCCTCCTCTTTCTAAAATATATGTTCTTATTATTCACACAGTGGAGAGACCTGGCGGACACCACGGTGATCGAGAGATGAAGGTTAACGTCACTAGCACCAAAGAGACACCACACGCCTCCTGATGGGGTTCCCACCACTGGGCGCGGCCTGAACTTAATCAGGAGAAAGCAAGCTCCAATGCAGGGAGATTCCACAGAAGAACTGGCTTGGACTCCTCAAACATGTCAAAGGTCATCAGAGACAAAGACACAGGAACGGTTTCAGATGAAAGGGGACCAAAGCAATGGCGGCGCGATCCACACGTGACCCTGGACTGGACCCTGGGTTTCTGTTGCTATAAGGACGTTGGGGGACAACAGACACAATTTAAATAAGGTCTGTTGGCGAAAGAGGAAGGGGCTGATGTCAATTTCCTACTCTTCATCACTGGACTGTGGTTATGTTGGAGAATGTCCTCATTCTTAGGGAAAAACACGGAAGAACTGGGGTTCAGGAGCACCTCGTCTGCAATTTACACGCACTCACATGGCTCAAGGTAAAAAAGGAACAATGAAGCAAACGTTAGTATTGGGAGAACTGGGGTCAGGGGTGACAACTCTTTGTCCTACTCTTTTTTTTTTGAGGTAGAGTCTCGCTTTGTCACCCAGGTTGGAGTGCAGTGGTGCGATCTCAGCTCACTGCAACCTCCGCCTCCAGGGTTCAAGCAATTCTCCTGCCTCAGCTTCCTGAGTAGCTGCGATTACGGAAGACGTGTACCGCCACACCCACCAAAAATTAGCCCAGCTAATTTTTGTATTTTTAGTAGCGATGGGGTTTCACCGTGTTGGCCAGGCTGAACTTGAACTCCTGATCTCATGATCCACTGGTCTCGGCCTCCCAAAGTGCTGGGATTCTAGGTGTGAGCCACTGTGCCTGGCCTGTTCTACTCTCGCAACTTTACCAAAAGTCTGAAATCACTTCAAAATACCACTTCAAAAACCATACCCACCGCTAAAAGCGCTGGAGGAGATAACCTCAGAAAGCACATGGCCCCGAGCCGGCTGCACCAGCGTGGAGCTCAGGTGTGGACACACACCCTATTCAGAGCGGAATGAATGCCAGACGTTATCACCCTACTATCTCCCACACGCTGATCTACAATCCTTTAAGCCCTGCTCCAGGTGGGTTATCGGATGCTGCCCACAAGAGGGCAGGTCTTTTCCAGCTGGGAGCAGGCGGCACTGGCATCAGAGAGCAGGTGTGGCGTGTAAATCTCACCCTCCTCCTAGGCACCAAATATCTGCTCTGCTCAGGGCTGGGAAGGGCTGTGTCAGAAGAGCTGAAGCTACCACATAGAGGCAAAGGGAGCGTTTGGGACAGGCACAGCAACAAAACAGCAAATACAAGTGGCCCTAAACCCACAAGAAAGCAAGAGATTCAGAACACAACGATGAGGTTCCACTCCTGCCTCGGAGCTTTGTAAACATGGTACTGAGCGCTGGGAAGGCCTTCAGGATGCAGCGCATAGGCACTGTCTGGGCATAAGAACAGCTTCTCTGGGAAGCTGTTTGCAAAACCTATGAAGAGCCTTTAAGATATTTATGCTTTAGCCGGGCGCGGTGGCTCAAGCCTGTAATCCCAGCACTTTGGGAGGCCGAGACGGGTGGATCACGAGGTCGAGAGATCGAGACCATCCTGGTCAACATGGTGAAACCCCGTCTCTACTAAAAATACAAAAAAGTAGCTGGGCATGGTGGTGCGTGCCTGTAATCCCAGCTGCTTAGGAGGCTGAGGCAGGAGAATTGCCTGAACCCAGGAGACGGAGGTTGCGGTGAGCCTGGGTAACAAGAGCGAAACTCCGTCTCAAAAAAAAAAAAAAAGATATTTATGCTTGGCCAGGTGCAATGGCTCACGCCTGTAATCCCTGCACTTTGGGAGGCCGAGACAGGCAGATCATTTGAGGTCAGGAGTTCGAAACCACCCTGGCCAACGTGGTGAAACCCCATCTCTACTAAAAGTACAAAATTTAGTCAGGCGTGGTAGTGGGGGCCTGTAATCCTAGCTACTTGGGAGGCTGAGGCAGGAGAATTGCTCGAGCCTGGGAGGTGGAGGTTGCAGTGAGCAAGGTCGGGCCATTGCACTCCAGCCTGAGTGACAGAGCGAGACTCCATTTCAAAATCAAACAAAGAAACAAGAAAGATATTCATGCTCCTGGAGCCAGTCATTATTATTCCAGAAATCCAACCACAGAAAATATTCCAAAACGAGAACCAAGATGAATGCAGAAAGATGTTCAAAACAGCAGTATTTACAACTGCAAATCATGAGAAGCGATTCAAAGATCCTACACCCTGGCTCCTATCCAGACATTACGTAAGCATTAAAAATAACGTTTGCATAGGTTTTGATAACATGGGAAATGCTTGTGATGTAACGCGTAGCCAAGAAAGTTGGGTGGTAAACAACATCATCTCATGAAGTTTTTTTAAAGCAATGGCAACTAGAGGACTGGGTCGCATGCCACCCTGCTGACGCCCACGTGTTACAGAAGGGGGTGTAGAGTTGTGTTTTCCTCCTTCTTTATACTTTTCTATATTTCCATATGGAAAATTTCCATATTTTCTCCATTGGGGATGCTTTATTTATAGTTAGAAAAGAAAGAAGAAATACACAGAAGGGACAGGAAGAGCCGCGCAGGAAAAGGCGAAGGGAGCTCCCGCTCCGCCGACTCCTCGGGTGGGCGGACTCGGCTGATGTGCCTCCCAGAGCCCCGCAGCCTCCCCCGCTCCCCTGATGAGCCCGCACAGCTGGAAGCAGCCCACTGGCACCAAGATTCTCAAACCTCCAGGGAAGTTTCAGGCTCTTTCTGGGGAGCCACAGTCGTTTTCCCCCACATGGGTGGCTTTACTCTGCGACCACAGGGGCACTCACCCGCGGCTTGTGGGCAAACAGGGCATTTTTGTTGGTATCTTCCCCTCTCCCCACGATACTTACTCCCCACTGCCTTTTCCAGGCAAAGAAAGAGATTTCCTCAGGAGATATGCCAAAGGCCAGTCACCTCCGGAGCCTCTTAGAGGCTGCACCCTGCCCCACAGCACGGCCACCAGGTGTCTCCTTAGCTCAGGCAGGAAAATGAGAGCTGACACGTCCCTGCCTGCCTGGGCAGCCCCTCTCACACACATTCTTGCTTTGGATCCCCGTTTTTTCTTGGTAGGCAAAGCAGTCCCACGTCACTAAGAGCTGGAGGCTATGGGCGGTGGCGGGCACAGGAATGCCTCTGTGGGCCCTTGTGTCCCTCAAGGGGAGCAAAAGCAGGCCAAGCCTTGAGACCAAGAGGACTGTCCCCGGGGTACAGAAGCTCTTTGGGTGGCAGAGTGCCAGGCAGATGTTTACGGAAGGGAAAAGGTCAGGGCTCTTCGGCTGAAATTCAAAGCAGGGAAAAGTGACGCAGAGAGCAGCCTCCTCTGCAGCACAGCACAGCGCAGGTCCGCAGTCCGTGGTCTGGACACCTCTGAGGCCCCGGCTTTTACATCTGTAAAACAGGGTTCCCCCACCTCACCCTAAGCAGGTCATCTGCGTGTCAACTGAGACAGTGCACCTGAAGCACTGTGCCTGGGTGACAAACATCAGCTGCTGTGACCATCTTCCCAACTCCCTCCCCTCTGATGAACTGAGGGTGGAGGAGGAAGTCCCGGCCCGGCACAGCTGGAAGGCCCACGCGGCTGCTGGAAGGCCCACATGCCTGCGCCCTCCTGCTCGCACCAGGACGGCGCAGCTCCACCACAGCGAAGCTCCACGCTCACCTCCCCGCAGGCACCTGCACCAGGGCTTCCTGGTCTGCAGATAGCACAGGGAGCCCACCCACCAAGGCAGGCTGACCACACACCCAACGCTTAGCAGAGTTCGCTGAATGGGGAGCCAGCGGGTGCAGTGCCCACACACACTCGGAGCAAACACACAGGCCCGAGCACACCATGTGCTTTCACCAACGCAGAAACCTGTCCCCAGAACTCTTCTGCACAGGGAGACCCACCTGGACAAAAGCAGTTGGGAGTGTCGGGTGTTGTGGGGGTGGGGGCACCTGTCCCTGCACTCACCCTGCGCTGGCCTTCAGTGCACAGAGGAGGGTGCCTGAGGAGCCACGGCCAGCTGCTCTTCGGCCTGCGGTCACTGGCCCAGAATACAGAGTTCCCCAGCACCAGTGAGCAGCATGCAGCCTCCTGAGGCCTATAGGCTGGCATAGACCACCAGCTGCAGGGAGGCGGGAGGTTGGGTCACACAGAGAGTGGCTGATCCACAGCCCACAGCCTGCTCCCTCAGCCCCCAGGGACCCAGCGAGGTGAAGAGGGAGGCGGGAGGTCAGGTCACGCAGAGAGTGGCTGATCCACAGCCCACAGCCTGCTCCCTTAGCCCCCAGGGAGCCGGCAAGATGATGAGGGAAGTGGTCTGAGACAGGACGCACCGGAGAGGGGAGGGCAGTTTCTGTGATGGATTTGTGAGGCGTGGACCAGCAGGCAGCGTGGGGCTGGGGAAGGCTGTCAGGAGCTACCTGTGAATGACGGAGGGTAAGGGCTGCGCTGCTCCTCGGAACCGAGGCATGGCCCTGTAGCTCAGCTCACCACTATGGTCACACAAGACACCTGCCACCAACCTGTCTCTCCCTGACACTCACACAATGCCAGGCACAGATGGGGCCCAACACACACAAAGAAGAATTAAATACCACCGTATCCCAGGACTCCGCGTTCTTCCTAGAACTCCGTTAACCCAGTTTCCTTTACTGAAGGGCACTGCCCTCTCAGATCTGAAACCCAGGCCTTTCCAGAAGCATCGTCAGCTGGGAGAAACCGCACTGTAAGATGGGTGTGGCCACCTCACACAGCCCTCTCTCCAGGAAGTGGGGTCTGTCCTCAAGGTTGTGGTGGAATAAGCTCACTCCGGGTGTGCTGAGCTTGAGGGTCTGGGATTGTTCAAAGATAGGAGCTGGGTGGGCAGACTTCCCCTGCTCCCCAGTATCAGGCCTTTCCCTAAAGCTGAAAGGACCAGAGGCCTCTGCCCAGCGCTTGGGGTGTAAAGGAAGGAGCCCCTACAGTTGAAGGCACCTGTGGAGACCCAAGGAAGTGGCAGCAGAGGGTGGGAGGTGACCTTCCCAAGACCCCCAGAAGCCTTGCCTCTGGCATTAAACGACACTCACGGACCTCAGGCTGCATGAAACTCCAGCCCAGACCCTCGAGTATGCCAGCCTCTCACCTCACAATGGCACATTCCCAGAAAGTGCCACCAGCCTGCAGCTCTTCTGGCTGGCACCATTCCAGGTACTTCCTGCCATCTTCACAGCAGGGCACAGAACAGGCGATGGCCAGGTGCAGGGTGCAATGTGGGGCCGAGGCCAGGCTCCCTCTGTAGTCCCATGCGGTGCCCTGCTTTTGGGTATTTGTTGGTGGACAGCGGTAAAGAAGTCCTCAAGGTTGCCGACAGTTTGGCTGAGAAGCTTCCCTGGAAATGCAGAGGCTTCACTAACAGAACCCACAGAAGCATTTTCTGCTCCCTCTAGCTGAGCTGCAACCCTTCAAGGGAGGCTGCTAGACCTCCCCAGGTGGGAGGGGCGCTCTGGGATGCTGCCAGGGCCAGCCACCAGCTCAGGTTACAGCCGCACGGCTCGGGGGTGCCACTGTCTTGCTCGCTGTGGTGATACACACAAGCAAAACTCCTTTTCTGACCTCAGAGATGGGGAAACAGTGAGTGTGAGAAAAGCAACCGCCATCACCCAAAGATCCTGCACCCTGTTTTCCTCTCCAGAGAGCTCAGAGCCCAGAGAGACCCATTTGCTATTTTCTGCAAATGCCAGCTGACAGATCCCTTTTCTTGGCCTCGGGTTGTGCATAAGAGACCAGGAAATAAGACAGCTTTGACTGTCACTTGGGACGTGTAAATAACTCCTTGCAAGCAAGAATGAGCCACAGTGAAGCCAGTAGTGTGTGGAGCACCTGCTTCCTCCCCTGCTGCCTCTCGGGATAGCTCCACAGCTTCCACTTCCCTTCGGCTTCAGCTTCAGATCAATAACTCAGCATTCCCCTTCCAGAAGGGAGCCAAGGAGACACCTATGACAACCTGCAGGCTGTGGCAGGGCAAGGGCCTTGCCGGCACCTGCCCAGCTCCTGACAAAGCTGCTGCTTCCATAGCATACAACACATACTCGCTGCGCTCCACCTGCATGCCCGGCCAGTGCCAATGGAGGGGGCACAACAGTGGGTAGCGACCCCAGCAGAGCCTTGCTCCTTGCCAGGCATTGGGCCACTGTGGGCTCCTCATGCAGACTCACTCAGTAACCCTCACAGCCCCTCATCCCCTCCCTGTACAGATAAGGAACCAGGCACAGTGGGATTAAGTGACATACCCAGGCCACCAGCAGAGCCGGCCTGGAGTCTGCTTTGCATCCGCTCCAGAGCAGGAGCTCGGACCCATCAGGGTTGGTTTATGGACTCTTCACCCAACTGAAAGAGTAAGTCATGGCTTTCATCAGGAGCACAGAGTGACAGGCACTTGGAAACCAAAATACCAAAACCAAAAACCCCACTTCTGTTAAAAGCCGTGCGTCACTAGCCTGGCCTCCAGCAGGGTCACCAGTGGTACTCAGAGCTTTCCAGTGAGAGCCGATGAACAGTGCCGGCAGTCACATGTCCCAGATAAGCCACGGCAGTTTCAGTTTGTCTACTAAATCAAAATGCCCCTGAAATCCCACTACCTCCGACCTGAACTACATCTCCCAGGATGCCTCTTGTAACCAGAAGAACAGAATCCTGCTGTCAGGCTGTCCTCGCCCAAGTTTTGCTCCAGACAATGTGGCCCCAGGGCTGGGCAGCCTTGCTGGGGACCACGGCAGGGTGCCACCTAACTGCTGTTGCAGCTGAGGTCCCACATTGCTTCGTCCTAAATATTCCCGTCCTCACAAAGCGTCTCCTGCAGCCTCAGAGGGCAGCAGTGAGCAAGAGGCCACCGAGGAAGGGAAAGGCCAGGCCCTGCTTCGGGGGTGGCCTGCCAGCAGGTTGGATCTGAAAGCCCAGCAGAGCGCCTGTGTCCCTCAGCAAATCCTCCGAGGTGCACTGGAGAGCAGAGGAGGGGAGAGAAGGAAGCAGTGTGGTGCAGAGACAGGCCCCAGGAAGCTCCGACCAACAAAGCTCCATACATCTACTTCCTGCAGGCCAGCTGCCCCCCGGACCAGCACCCACACCAGGCTGTGCCCCCACCCCCAGCCAGGCTCCGCAGCTGCCAGTGAAAGCGGGTCAGAACCAGAAAGAAGAGTTCTTGGCAGAGCACCCAGGGCCATGGCGGTGGCAGCTCTGACGGATGGGGCCACTCTCCCCAGGCGGCTCTGCTCGAAACGTGTCCGATGGGGCCCAGGGCTGGCAGCCAAAAGGGACAGATGAAAGGAGGACTCCACCTGGCTCTCAGGGCTGCCACGGCCAATATCAAAGCACCCAGGAGAGGACAGACCAAGGCTGAGATTTCTGGGCAGGGGGGCGGAAGGGAGGACACTGGAAACAATGCAGGTGACGGACACAGAAGACAGGAGAGACAGTACCGAAAATGGAAACAGACACTCGCCGAGGCGCAGCTGGCCGGGCTCTGGACCGCCAGGAGCACTGGTGCTGTCGCAACAAACAGCCGTGAACAGCGCCAGCAGGGCTCCATCGCCCTGGCAACCCTCTGTTCAAAGGCACAGTCGAGCGGGAGAGGGTGGCACCGAGGTGACTGGCGCCATGGTCTTGGGACTTGTGAACTGGGGGACAAAGGGGGCCTCAGAGAAAGCAGAGGGAGGGGTCCTGCGGGCCTGGAGTGAGGTGGCTGCTCCATCCCAGCCTCACTGGAAAGCAGTGAGAATTTCAGGGCCAACACTGCCCCCTGGCGCACAAAGAGCCAGCTTCCTGCTGACCCACAGCATGAAGCGTGGGCAAAGCTCTCATGGGGTCACTCATCCCCATTCCCCCACATCCTACAGGAGTTGGTTCAGGAATGCCTTCCCCATACTCCCAAGCAGCCACCTCCTTCAGCTCCGTCCTTGTCCTTGACCCACTGTTCTGCTCAGGGGGCTCTCCATGAGGTCCCTGTGGCATCTGTATCCCCAGCAAACAGCATTTAATGTTACAAAGATTTGTTGACCCACTTGTCTCCCTCAGCAGACACTGTGAGGGCCCTGGGCACAGGAGCCCTGGTCCCCATACCTCCCTAGCACAGTGCCTAAGACCAGAATTCAATAAATTCTGGGGGAATGAACCAGTGAATAAATACTTCGGGTCACAATGAGGCTGCTGAGTGGCGTGAGGCTGTTAAGATTCACCGTGAGACATGGTGGCTCACGCCCGTCATCCCAGCACTTTGGGAGGCTGAGGCGGGTGGATCATAAGGTCAGGAGTTCAAGACAAGCTTGGCTAACATGGTGAAACCCCGTCTCTACTAATAATACAAAAATTAGCTGTGTGGTGGCGCGTGCCTGTAGTCCCAGCTAGCTAGGAGGCTGAGGCAGGAGAATAGTTTGAACCTGGGAGGTGGAGGTTGCAGTGAGCTGAGATTACGCCACTGCACTTCAGCCTGGGCGACAGAATGAGACTCTGTCTCAAAAAAAAAAAAAAAAAAAAAAAATCCCCTTCTCTCATCTGCTCATCCTGATGCAGGTCACAGCGATGGCTTTCAGAGCATGTCGCTATTTGGGACTGCGATCAGCTGGCTGGGACAGGCTAAGTGAGAGGCAGCAGAGATAAGAAGTGAACGGTGAGGCGTGAGACCTGAGCAGAATTAGCAGGATGGCCTGAAGGAAAGACTCCAGGCTGGGAGGAGGAAGGGACAACCAGAGGAAGAAGAGGGGAGGGAGGGAGGCGGGCAGAGAAGGGAAGGAGGTCCAGGGGTGGGGGTGGCTGGAGCAAAGGCGGATGAGGCGGAAGCCAAACTGCCTGGAGGGGCCCGCTTGAGGCAGGGAGTGCGAGCAGGGAGAGGAGCCCAAGGGCTGACCCAAGACTCATTCTGGAGCTCACGAACCCCATCAGGAGCCTGGGCAGTGTCCTCAATGTTAGGATGCTACAGAAACACGAGGCATCGGGGAGACAGATTTGCAACTGACAGGGACCACTCCGGCAGCTCTGAGGAAGCTGGATTTGAGAAAGAAAGAGGAGAAGTGGAAGGTCGGCTAGGAAGAAGTTCTCATGTGGGTGCCAAGAAATACTAAGGAGGTGGAATCAACAGCACCCATTAGACGGGAGGCAGAGAAGCAGCAGGGAAGAGTGACCCTGGGTTTTAAAGGTGAACACTGGCAACATCGAATTAAAGAACGTGAAGCCATTGTAGGTAGGAACAGTGACTCTGCTGTGAACCTGAAGAGCATCTATCTGGCTAGAAAGGACAGGCAGCTGGACGGTGAGTCTCCTGTGTAAAGAGCTCTAAGCTACAGAGACCTAGGAGTCATTCCAGCCCGCTCCAGAGACAAAGGCAGGAAGGCACGCTGCTGGGATGTGTTGGTGCCATGGTGCACACCCCGGGCTTTAGAACCTTGGGTCCTGCCTTTGACCACTGTGCCACAGGGCCTTTCCCAAGACGCAAAGCTCCAGCCCCGGCCATCAGGGCTGGCCCAGGAAGTGAGGTGTCACAAGACGCTTGAGGAATGAGTGGCAGGTGCTTACCCGGCTCTTCTCCAGGCAGCAAACCGGAAGGTTCCTTTCCAGGAAACCAGAAGTCCTGGAGCTGCTGACATGCAGGGCGTTCCCCAAGGAGCCCAGTCTCATCTCTCAGCGAGAGAAGTGTGGCCGCCAAGATCCAGCCCAGCTTTCCAAAGGCTGCTGGTGTCTCATTTTTCAGTGTGAATGGTCAGCCAACCACCACTAGATATTTGAGGAAATTACCCAAAAAATTCACCAAAACAAATTAGGATTTTTTAAAAAAGGGAACTCTAAGGAGAAAGTAATATAGAGAACAGATATTCAGAAAAACTATAATTAATCTCCTCAGAGAAACAAGAAAAGCTATTGCAATCATTAAGTAAGAGGCGGCAGCTATTTTTAAAAGGCAACAAGAAAGAGCTCTAGGAAATTAAAAATAGAGTTGCAAAATTTTTAAGCATAATAAACAGAAAAATTAGAAGACAGTTTTGGGACATTACCCAGAAAGACTAACATATGGAAAATAGGAGAAAAGATAAGAAAATAAGGGAGTCAGGGCCGGGCGCGGTGGCTCACGCCTGTAATCCCAGCACTTTGGGAGGCCGAGGCGGGTGGATCACGAGGTCAAGAGATCGAGACCATCCTGGTCAACATGGTGAAACCCCGTCTCCTAAAAATACAAAAAATTAGCTGGGCATGGTGGCGTATGCCTGTAATCCCAGCTACTCAGGAGGCTGAGGCAGGAGAATTGCCTGAACCCAGGAGGCGGAGGTTGCGGTGAGCCGAGATCATGCCATTGCACTCCAGCCTGGGTAATAAGAGTGAAACTCCGTCTCAAAAAAAAAAAAAAAGAAAAAGAAAAAAAGAAAATAAGGGAGTCAGTCGAGCAAGTCCAATATCCTGGGACTCCCAGAAGAGAGAGGCGGGGGAGGGGACTCCTGCTGGAAAGTCTCCTGGGACTAAAGAACATGCATCCATGCAGAGGGATCTCACAGCACCTGGTGTGATGCCAAAAGTCCCACCCGGAGAAAAGATCAGATAGGGTTTCATATCCTCCTTGTATTATTTCCTGTGGCTACGGTAACAAATTACCACAAAACTGGTGGCTTCAAACAACGGACACATATTCTCTTTTGGTTTGGAAGACCAGAAATCCAACATCAGTTTCACAGGCCAAAACCAAGTGTGAGCAGGGCTGCGCCCCTTGGTGGGCCTAGGGGGAACCCCCTCTCCAGCCCCGGTGGCTGCTGGGCTCCTTTGCTTGTGGCCACATCACTCCCATCTCTGGCTCCATCTCCGTGTCACCTTCTCCTCCGCATAGGTCTCTGTCCTCTAAGGACACTTGTGATGGCATTCGGGGCCCACCTGGGTGATCCAGGATCACCTCCCCAGGTCAGATCCCTTCATCACATCTGCAAAAGCCCTTCTTCCTTTTAAGGTAGCAACTAGGATTAGGACCTGGAGATCTTTGGGGGCCATCGCCAGCCTACCACACTTCTGAAGACTAAAGGTCACATGCAACAGTCTTCAGCAGTGACATGGAGCCAGAACCTTCTGGAATAATGTCCTCCAATTTTGGAGGGAAAATATTTCCGAACCTGGAGTCCTCTATCCAGTTAGACTATCAATCCAGTGTGGGTGGAATACCAATCTTTTGAGACATGCCAAGCCTTGGGAGGTTTGCCCCCTATGTGCCTGTTTGCCCAAGAAGCTCAGGGATGGGCACTAACAAAGCAAAGGAGTCAATAAACCAAGAACGAGGAAGACAAGGGATCCAGGCACCTAGGCAGCCAGCACAGAGGAGGCAAGGGAGCTCCCAGGGCAAAGCAGAGGGAGGCCCAGGCCACTTGATGTGCACAGGCAGCTCCTGGGGTAGTGGCCTTAAAAACAAACAAACAAAAAGGCAGACGACCTGGTGTCTCTGAAAGAATGAAGAGGGGATGCCAATGTACAACTTGTCTGGGGATAAACATCAACTCCAGAAAAATGAGAAGTTAACGCTGCTGTAGTAGACATTCTGTATTTTCAGATGTGAATATTAACTTAATGAAGTAAAATCTGAAAATGTACTTAAAAGTGGTTCTAGGGCTGTGCGAGGTGGCTCACACCTGTAATCCCAGGACTTTGGGAGGCCGAGGCAGGTGATCATGAGGTCAGGAATTCAAGACCAGCCTGACCAACATGATAAAACCCCATCTCTACTAAAAATACAAAATTAAGGCCGGGCGCGGTGGCTCAAGCCTGTAATCCCAGCACTTTGGGAGGCCGAGGCGGGTGGATCACGAGGTCAAGAGATCGAGACCATCCTGGTCAACATGGTGAAACCCCGTCTCTACTAAAAATACAAAAAATTAGCTGGGCATGGTGGCACGTGCCTGTAATCCCAGCTACTCAGGAGGCTGAGGCAGGAGAATTGCCTGAACCCAGGAGGTGGAGGTTGTGGTGAGCCGAGATCGTGCCATTGCACTCCAGCCTGAGTAACAAGAGCGAAACTCCGTCTCAAAAAAAAAAAAAAAAAAAAAAAAAAAAAAAATTAGCTGGGCATGGTAGTGCACACCTGTAATCCCAGCTACTCAGGAGGCTGAGGCAGGAGAATCGCTTGAACCTGGGAGGCGGAGGTTGCGGTGAGCTGACATTGCGCCATTGTACTCCAGCCTGGGCGACAGAGTAAGACTCCATCTCAAAATAACAACAACAAAAACATGGTTCTATATAACCATGCAGGGTGAAGGGAGGGAAAGTGGGTTCATGTATGGGGTGGGGTTTGAGGTGGAGAGGGCAGTACAAGTGAGCTCAATCTTCCATCAAAGGAGACCACTAAACAGAGCAATGCCACTGGGAGCAGGAGTCACAGGGCAGCCTCTGGGAGACACTCATGGGGAGGGCAGTGGAACAGGGGTAGTAGGAGGAAATGAGCCTCAGGGCATAATTTGACTTTTAGAAGTGTCCACATGTATTATTATTATTATCATTATTATTATTATTATTATTATTGAGACAGAGCCTCACCCTGTCACCCAGGTTGGAGTGCAGTGGCTCTATCTCAGTTCCCTGCAACCTCCGCCTCCCAGGTTCAAGCAATTCTCCTGCCTCAGCCTCCTGAGTAGCTGGGATTACAGATGCCCACCACCATGTCCAGCTATTTTTTTTTTGTATTTTTAATAGAGATGGGGGTTTCACCATGTTGGCCAACTCCTAACCTCAAGTGATCTGCCCGCCTCAGCCTCCCAAAGTGCTAGGATTATAGGCATGAGCTACCACGCCCAGCCTCACATGTATTATTTTGATAAAAGTTAAACTTAACAAAGATAAAAATGAACTCTGCAAACAGATACAGTTCTTTTGTGTTTCTTCCTAATCATGTTCGTGGTCCTTTACTCTCAGGGGGCCCACAATGCAGAGTTACTGCTTCCCCTTTGTTGATTTCACCTGGAGGAGATATTTGTGTGTCCAAAACCATGTTTTATTTTTTTTCATAAATGATATAATCATTTTAACTTGCTTTATTTTTACCAAACGTTATTTTCTTTTTTTTTTTTTTTTTTTTTTTTTTTTGAGGAGGAGTTTCGCTCTTGTTACCCAGGCTGGAGTGCAATGGCACGATCTCGGCTCACCGCAACCTCCACCTCCTGGGTTCAGGCAATTCTCCTGCCTCAGCCTCCTGAGTAACTGGGATTACAGGCACGCGCCACCATGCCCAGCTAATTTTTTGTATTTTTAGTAGAGACGGGGTTTCACCATGTTGACCAGGATGGTCTCGATCTCTTGACCTTGTGATCCACCCGCCTCGGCCTCCCAAAGTGCTGGGATTACAGGCTTGAGCCACCGCGCCCGGCACCAAACGTTATTTTCAAATCTATCCATGTTGATACGAGGAGACCTACTTCACTCATGACCATATGATGCTGCATCAGGCATACCACAATTTGTCCATGCCACATGAGGGACTGCTACGGCCTGAATGTTTGTGTCACCACCAAATTCCTATGTGGAAACCCTAACCAATGTGATGGTGTCAGAAGGTGGGGCCTCGGAGAGAGCATTAGGGGCTGGGTGGCAGAGCCTTCCTGAATGGGATTAGAACTCCCACAGAAGAGATCAGACAACTCTGTTTCCCCTTCGACCTGTGAGAACAGTGATCTATGAACCAGGCAGTGGGCCCTCACCAGGTGCTGGATCTGCTGACACTTGATCTTGGACTTCAGTCCTTAGAACTGTGAGAAATGCATTTCTGCTGTTTCACAGACTTATGGTATTGTGTTATAGCAGCCCAGCCTAGGCAGTGACAAATAGGTTGTTTCCAATTTTTAGCAATTAACAACTGTGTTGTTCATGGAGAAACCCCGTCTCTACTAAAAATACAAAACTAGCCAGGGCGGGGGGAAGAGGGGTGGCGCATGCCTGTAATCCCAGCTACCCGGGAGGCTGAGGCAGGAGAATTGCTTCAACCCAGGAGGCGGAGGTTGCAGTGAGCCAAGATCGTGCCATTACACTCTAGCCAGGGCAGCAACAAGAGCAAAACTCCGTCTCAAAACAAAAGAAAACAAAACAAAACTGTGTTGTTGGATAGGTTGGCAAAATGATCACTGTTGAAATGGGGTGACAGGTACATAGAGTTCATTATGCTATTTGCTCTCTTTTTGTGTATGTTTAAAAGTAGTCAATTAAAAGTGTTAAAAATGAATAACCTTGATCCCATAATATAAAATATGTAAAAATTTCTCTAGGACATATACCTAGAATTGGAATTGCTGCATCAGACAACAGGCACAGTTTTGTGCGTTTTTTTTGTTTATGTTTTTGTTTTTTCCAGAGTGTTGCTCTATCGCCCAAGCTTGAGTGCAATGGAGTGAAATTGGCTCACTGCAACCTCTACCTCCTGGGTTCAAGTGATTCTCCTGCCCCACCCTCCCAAGTAGCTGGGATTACAGGCCCGTGCCACCATACCTGGCTAATTTTTTAAATATTTTTAGTAGAGATGGTGTTTCACCATGTTAGCCAGGCTGGTCTTGAACTCCTGACCTCAGAGGTGATCTGCCCACCCTGGCCTCCGAAAGTGCTGGGATTACAGGCATGAGCCACTGTGCCTGGCTAATAAGCACGTTTTTAATACTAATATCACCAAATAAGTCTCCAAGGTAGTTAGCCTAATAATTTACAAAATCACCAGAAATACAACAGAATATCTATTTCCCCACATCTTTACCAACTCTTACATTGTTAAACTTTGATTTTTGTCAACCTTGTAAGTATAAAACCATATTGTTTTAATTTCAATTCCCCGATTATGACTGAAGTTGGCTATTTTCTTATGATTGTCGGTATATTTTTAGGTTTTTCCTTTTGTGAACTGCCTGTTCATATCATTTGCCCACTTCTCTGCTGGGCTGCCTGTCTTTTCCTTACTGAGATGTCATAAATCTTTATGTATTCTAGACATGAATCCATTCTCTATTATACCCATGGCAGACGCTTGGGAGGATGTTTAGCAAGTTATAGGAAGAGGAAGGGGAAGGAGTTGAGAGGGAATGACAAGTTGAAGAAGGAAATGTGACAATGAAAAAAGTTGGGATGAGTCCAGGAGTGAGGCTGTGAGGCTTAGGTAAAAGACTGGCCTTGAACCAGATGAAGAACACCTCTTCCCCTCTGAGACCGGAGGGCCTAGGTGTTCTGGGACAGTCTCAATTATAAAACATCCAGTGTTTGGCCCCAGGTGTCACCTAATGCACTGACTCTGCCATGGCCTGGAATGACTAAGAGCTTTTTCACTGTGACTCATCAAGGCTGACAAGCACAGACGTCACGTTCCAGAAGGCACAACCCAAAGAGCAAAGCAACAGTCCAAGGAAGAACAGCCTGTAGAGACAAGACTTCCTACTGACATCCAAGCTACTCGTTTGCCACAGCTGCTCCAAGAATGGAAATAACGAGTGCAAGCTGAATCAGAGATGACAGAGATTGATCTTTAACAAAAATGTCGGCCAGGCGCGGTGGCTCAAGCCTGTAATCCCAGCACTTTGGGAGGCCGAGGCGGGTGGATCACGGGGTCAAGAGATCGAGACCATCCCGGTCAACATGGTGAAACCCCGTCTCTACTAAAAAAAAAAACACAAAAAATTAGCTGTGCATGGTGGCGTGTGCCTGTAATCCCAGCTACTCAGGAGGCTGAGGCAGGAGAATTGCCTGAACCCAGGAGGCGGAGGTCGCGGTGAGCCGAGATCGCGCCATTGCACTCCAGCCTGGGTAACAAGAGCAAAACTCCGTCTCAAAAAAAAGAAAAAGAAAAAAGAAAAACATCTGGGCCAGGAACAGTGGCTCATGTCTGTAATCCCAGCACGTTGGGAGGCCCAGGCAGGCAAATCACCTGAGGTCAGGAGTTGGAGACCAGCCTGACCAAAATGGCGAAACTCCGTCTCTACCAAAATTACAAAATTAGTCAGGCATGGTGGCGCATGCCTATAATCCCAGCTACTCAGAAGCCTGAGGCAGGAGAATCACTTGAACCCAGGAGGCAGAGGTTGTGAGAGATCGTGCCATTGCACTTCAGCCTGGGCAGCAAGAGTGAAACTCTGTTTCAAATCTCAAACAAAAAAAAAAAAAAAGAAAGAAAGAAAGAAAAAGAAAAAAGAGAAAAATCTCTGGTCAGCCTGATCAGCAAAAGATAACTGATAAGAAAAAGCAGTGCCATTTCCCTCTGGGGGAGTTTTAAAAGAATTTAGTCTTTTGAATGAGTTGGTTTAGGTCAAGTGATTCTTCTGGAAGAGCAACATTAGACTGATTCTGTAAGTGACTTCGTGAATTTCTGCGGTGATTAGCTAACCTTGGAGGGGAGAAGCCGCAGTTTTCAATCTGTATTTGGCATGTTCCTACGTAATGCTCTTCTAACATTCTTTCTTTAGAGGAAAAAAGCAAAAGTTAGACACATTTGCGGTTTAGATATTAATGATGTTTTCATTTAAAACATACCATGAATCAGAGATTTGGAGCCGTCAGGGAGCCTGGCCAGGGAAATGAGAGCAGCAAGCCTGCAGCTTCAACCTCTCATCCCCCCGACTCTTCCCAAGACAAGGCTATTGGGCCAAGTGATGAGGGATTAGCAAATTTATTTTATTTTATTATTTTATTTTTCGGACAGGGTCTTGCTCTGTCACCCAGGCTAGATTGCAGTGGCATGATCAGAGCTCACTGCAGCCTCGACCTCCCAGGCTCAAGTGATCCTCCCACCTCAGCCTCTCTACTAGCTGGAACTATAGGTGTGCACCACCATGCCCAGATAATTTTTTTCTTTAATAGACGGAGTCTCACTCTGTCACCCAGGCTGGAGTGCAGTGACATGATCCTGGCTCACTGCAACCTCTGCCTCCCGGGTTCAAGCGATTCTCCTGCCTCAGCCTCCCGAGTATCTGGGACTAATTTTTGTATTTTTTAGTAGAAATGGGGTTTCAACATATTGGACAGGCTGGTCTTTGAACTCCTGACCTTGTGATCTGCCCACTTTGGCCTCCCAAAGTGCTGGGGTGGTGAGCGTGAGACCTCACACTTGCCAGATTTAGCAAATTCACGCAAAGCACTCAGTTAAAATCTGAATTTCAGATAAACAGCAAAAAAGTTTAAGTATATCCCATACAACATTTGGGGCATACTTCTAGTACAAAATTATTTGTTGCTTATTTGAAATTGGAATTGAACTGGGCATCCTGTATTTCATCCGGTGACCCTAAGGAGCCAGCAGCAGCATTGAGGCCATGACTGGGCCTATAGGAGAAAAGAAACATAAAGAGAATCCCAGACATTGCTGTAACGGGGCAGGAAAGATGGTGGCTAGGCCCCAGGGGCCAAACTTCCTGGGTTCAGATCCAGGTTCCACTGACTCTGGTAAGTTGCTTAAGCTTTGGCTTCAATTTCCTCATGTGTAAAATCAGAGATCGCCAGCCGGGCACGGTGGCTCATGCCTGTAATCCCAGCACTTTGGGAGGTCAAGGCAGGAGGACTGCCTAATGCCAGGAGTTCAAAAACAGCCTGGATGACATAGTGAGACCCTGTCTCTACAAAAAATTTAAATTAGCCAGGCACGGTAGTGTGTGCCTGTAGTCCCAGCTACTCAGTGTTGAGGTGGAAGGATCGCTTGAGCCCAGGAGGTTGAGGCTACAGTGAAGTATGATCATGCCACTGTACTCCATCCTGGGCAATAGGGCGAGACCTTGTCTCAAAAATAAAATAAAATCAGAGATAACAAAAATAATTGCCTCATAGGGTTATTACAAAGATCAAATGAGTTGATGCATGTAAAGTTCTTAGAATAGTGCCTCACATATAAGCAGCCTTTATTATAAATGTTGGCTTTCAGTACTACTGCGAGTGTTTAGTACTCATGTTGGATCTGCTGCTGATAGCTAGGGGGAGGGGGTGGGGCAAAGAAGGAAGAATTAGAAGGCCACAGAAGCCCAGGTTGAGGGGCTGGGGCTGCGGCAATGAGAAACCTTGTTTGCTAAGATGCTCCTTGGCCGTACGATTCAACCCTCACAGACCCTTAGAACAAGTCAGACGACCTGAAAGGTCCTGCTGTCCAGCCACACTATGCCAGTGAGGACCACCCTGAGCCATGTGCCTAGGGCACAGCTCACTCCCATGGGCTTGCCCAACTCCAGCTCTGTGCTGTGACATCATGTTGGTAGCCTGACACGGGCCACAACGGGCATATTTATGCCACAGAAACTGGCAAACACTATAATCAGGGCCTTTTCCTCACTTCCCTAAGGGCCACCCCTGACAGTACAGCGGGTGGCACACATATCCCAGAAGGGACTGGAGACGGGCTGAGGGGAGTCCCTTCTCCACTCTCCCTTTTGCCTGCAGAATCCAAATTAAAAAAGCCTCTTTTCTTTTTTACGGGCCTGGTGTGCAAGTGCTTAATTTGATCCAAATGTGAGAGTGAGCTCAGGAAGAAAGAAAAGGGGCACTCTATCAGTGTCTTACGGGAGTTCCAATGGCATTTTGCAACATGAATTCATCTGTGAGGATATCAACGTAAGCATTCCTTTGATAGTCTTATTTAACAACTTGAAAATGATTCTTTTGTCTTCTAAGGGACTGATCTCCTTGCCCCGACTCTCACACCTTCCTTCTCTCTCCACCAGCACACGCACTTGCAGGCTGAAGCGTGGGGGTAGAAAATCACGCTTTTTAGTGGACATGGCAAATGCTATTCTACAGCAGAACTTAGCCCCCGCCCCTCAGCCTCTCACTCCCCCTCCCAAACAGCACACACACCCCAAAACCCAACCAGACACCTCCTCCTTTCTCCTCACCACCCTCTCCCCAGGCACCAGTTTAGGGTCATCTTTAGCTCCTCCCCTCCCTTACCGACCATCTGGTCAAGAAGTCTGGTCAGTTTTACCTCTTCAATCCCTCACATACTTCCCTCTTTTCATTTCTAAGAAGAGGACCCTGAAATGTCCTCTTCTTACTACTTAACTATTGTAAAACCCTCCTACTCATTACCACAGCTCTAGCTACCAACCCACACTAGGTACTAGGGACAGCTAGCATTCCCCCAAACACAGGCATGACTGTACTCTTTCTAAAAACTGGGATAATTATCTGACTCCTCACTGTCCACAGGTGGGAATTTCAAGTCTCCTTTTGGACTTCCCCCATAATGAGCGCACCCTGCCTGTCCAGCCTTATCCCCCCGTGCCTCAGTCTCCTGGATCCTCCTGCCTCCTCTGTTCTCAGAAACCCTAGCCGTGCCCATCTCCCCCACACACTCGCTCAACCACCAGAACACCCTTCCCCGTCCCAGATTTTGCCCATGCAAATCCTGCTCCTGTCTCAGGTATGCATCTAATTTTTCTCCCTCCCTTATGAAATCCCACTAAAACTTGGACAAGTAGATTTTTTTTTTTTTTTTTTTTTAAAGCTAGGAACCCGAAAGGGCAGAACAGGAGAGGAGACAACAGCACCATGATTGCACATCCCGGAGCGCAGCTCAGGTCAGCTCACATCACAGCCTGGCTCTGGGGCAAGCTGAGAACCCACCTCTTCTCACCATCTACCAGGAATCCTCCAAAGGCCATGGAACTGCAGCTCCAGGTCCGCCTCCCAATCCCCACCGTGGGCTGAATGGGCCGATGTATACAAAGAGGGTGGGGTGAAAGCTTTCAAAAGGCAGTCAGGGCTGGGCGCAGTGGCTCATGCCTGTAATCCCAGCACTTTGAGAGGCCGAGGCAGGCAGATCACCTGAGGTCAGGAGTTTGAGACCCACATGGCCAACATGATGAAACCCGTCTCTACTAAAAATAAAAAATTAGGCAGGCATGGCGATGAGAGCCTGTAATCCCAGCTACTCAGGAGGTGGAGGCAGAACTGCTTGAACCCAGGAGGCAGAGGTTGCAGGTTGCAGTGAGCTGAGATCGCACCATTGCACTCCAGCTTGCCTGGGAGACAAAGAGTTAAAACTCCATCCCAACCAGGCACTCCATCCCAACCCAGCTCATGCCTGTAATCCCAGCACTTTGAGAGGCCGAAGCAGGAGGATCACCTGAGGTCAGGAGTTTGAGACCAGCCTGCTCAACATGGTGAAACCCCATCTCTACTAAAAATGCAAAAATTAGCCGGGCGTGGTGGCAGGTGCCTGTAATCCCAGCTACTTCGGAGGCAGAGAGTGCAGTGAGCCAAGATCGTGCCACTGCACTCCAGCCTGGGTGACAAGAGCAAAACTCCATCTCAAAAAAAAAAAAGAAAAAGAAAAAAAAAAGAAGTCAGATGCCTACCTCCCACATTCTCATGCCATAGACCTCCCCTCTCCAGTTCTGGAAGAACAGAGGTTTACTTTCTGGCAAAGGTAAAGTGTTGGGTCTCTGGACTGGGAAATCCGAGGCACAGTTGATGGCCCGGGGACCTTGCCAAAAATGGGGGTAGCAGGTTAAGTGACTCTATGCATGCTACCCACTTCCCCAACTGAGCTCCCAGATGTTGACGCTGAGGTTTCCCAACAAACAGCCTGCCCAGACCACCTACTGGGAAACAGAACTGGACCCCCCACCTGCTCCGGCTCCCAGACACCATTTTAGACCTCTCCTAATAATTATGAGTGGGCAATCAAAGGTCCTTAGGCAGATTCTTTCAAAGAAGATGGAGACCAAAGAGCAGAAAAAAGCAATTTGGCGGAAACCAACCATGCAGGGAGAAGAAAAGGTAAAGAAACAAACATGGCATTTACATCCTCCCAGAAATCGGACAGGCTTACAGCAATGAAAACGTAGGATGCTACATACATTTTTAAAGAACCATTTGGAGAGCAAAAAAGCTCTTGGAAATTAAAAAATACAATAAGACAAAGCAATAGAAGGGTTGAAAGATAAAAGGTAATCTTCTAGAAACTGACGAAAAAAGACAAAGAGATGGAAAATAGGCAAGAAAGGGGGAAAAAAGAGGGTCAGTCCAAGAGATCCAAAAACTAGATAATAAGAGTTTCAGAAAGACAGAACAGTAAAAAACAAAGGGCAAGAAAAGAAGTGTTTCAAGAAACTCCCAAGATAGGACATGAGTTTCCACACCAGAGGGACTCACTGAGAGCCTAATGAAACAGATGAACGCAGGCCTACACCAGGAACCGGGTCAAACGTCAGATCCTGTAAGCTTTCCCAAAGGTGGGTAAAAAGGAAAAAAAAAAAGAATCAGAAATCAGAAAGGTTTTGGATTTCTCAGCAGTTTGAGAAGCTAGAAAAGTGCAAAGCAATCCTTCAAACTTGTCAAGGAAAAATCATTTCCAACCTGAAATTCTCTTTTTTTTTTTTTTTTTCCGGATATGGAGTCTGGCTCTGTCACCCAGTCTGGAGTACAGTGGTGGGCAATCTCAGCTCACTGCAACCTCTACTTCCTAGGTTCAATCAGTTCTGCCTCAGCCTCCCAAGTAGCTGGGATTACAGTCACGTGGCACCATGCCTGGCTAATTTTTGTATTTTCAGTAGAGATGGGGTTTCACTATGTTGGCCAAGCTGGTCTCGAAGTCCTGACCTCAAGTAATCTACCTGCTTCAGCCTCCCAGAAAGTGCTGGGATTACAGGCGTGAGCCATCGTTCCCTGTCCGAACCTGAAAGTCTCTATCCAGCTAAACTATGAATCATGTATGAAAGTAAAACAAAGAGCCGGGCGCGGTGGCTCAAGCCTGTAATCCCAGCACTTTGGGAGGCTGAGGCGGGTGGATCACAAGGTCGAGAGATCGAGACCAACCTGGTCAACATGGTGAAACCCCGTCTCTACTAAAAATACAAAAAATTAGCTGTGCATGGTGGCGCGTGCCTATAATCCCAGCTACTCGGGAGGCTGAGGCAGGAGAATTGCCTGACCCCAGGAGGCGGAGGTTGCGGTGAGCCGAGATCGTGCCATTGCACTCCAGCCTGGGTAACAAGAGCGAAACTCGGTCTAAAAAAAAAAAAAAAAAAAAAAGAAAGTAAAACAAAGAGAAAAGGCAAAGTCTTTGTCAGGAAGCTGCTATCAATGTGCTGTACCCAAACAAGGGAGCAAACAAACAAGAAAGAAGAGGGGTGAACAACAGAAGAAAGACAGAGGGAATCCCTGTGAGAGCACGCCAAGGCAACAGGGGGGTGAGGAGGATGGATAGTGCCGCTGGCTCCCTGCGAGGGGAGCTCAAGGAAAATGAAGCCTCACTCTTACTGATGAGTGGCCGTATGGACAAACCTGACCGAAAGACAGGAAAGCAGCATGAATATAACTCCTAGAGCCTAACCCACACCATAGCAGGAGGCCCCTGATCCCCATAGACCACATGTAGAGGCTGTGAAAATCTGCCTACATGAGTGGCATCTGCCTATCCGTATGCGCATACACTCACAAACATGTGGAGTACTTCTAGAATGACACTTCAGGAGCTAGTGACACTGGCTGCCTCTGGAAAGGCTTCTCTTTCACTGCTGATCCTTTTTTCTTTTTTTGAGATGGAGTCTCGATCTTGTCACCCAGGCTGGAGTGCAGTGGTGTGATCTCAGCTCACTGCAACCTCCGCCTCCTGGGTTCAAGTGACTCTTGTGCCTCAGCCTCCAGAGTAGCTGGGATTACAGGCATGTGCCACCATGCCCAGCTAATTTTTTTTTTTTTTTTTGAGACAGCGTCTCGCTCTGTTGCCAGGATCCAGGCTGGAGTGCAGTGGCGCAGTCTCGACTCACTGCCACCTCCACCTCCTGGGTTCAAGCAATTATCCTGCCTCAGCATTCCGAGTAGCTGCGACTACACGCACGCGCCACTATGCCCAGCTAATTTTCTATTGTTTTAGTTGAGATGGGGTTTCACCATGTTGGCCAGGATGGTCTCAATCTCTTGACCTTGTGATCCGCCCACGTCGGCCTCCCAAAGTGCTGGGATTACAGGCGTGAGCCACCGTGCCTGGCTGCTAATTTTTTTGTATTTTTAGTAAAGATGGGTTTCACCATGTTGGTCAGGTTGGTCTTGAACTCCTGACCTCAGGTGATCTGCTCATCAAGGCATCCCAAAGTGCTAGGATTGCAGGTGTTATCTACCACGCCCAGACTTGGCCCCTTTGAATCTGCACCATGTACTTAGATTATCTATTCAAAAAGTGAGGAAGTCCGGGCTTAGTGGTTCATGCTTATCATCCCAGGACTTTGGGAAGCCGAGGCAGGCAGATTACCTAAGGCCAGGAGTTCATCACCAGCCAGGCCAACTCTACTAAAACTACAATAAATCATCTGGGTGTGGTGGCATGCACACATGGACCTGTAGTCCCAGTTACGCAGGAGGCCGAGACAGGAGACTCACTTGAACCCGGGAGGCGGAAGTTGCAGTAAGAGGAGATTATGCTACTGCACTCCAGCCTCAGAAACAGAGAGAGACCCTGTCCCCAAAAAATAAATAAACAAAAAGCGAATAAAATACAACATGCGAAAACCTATCCTCCACCTCTTCAAGGCCCCATTTCATTCCCCTGCTCCCTCAGGAAGCCTTCCCCAGTTCCCAACCCAGGACCAGAGTAAGCCAGGTACCCTCTTCCTGGCCTGCTCCTCCCCAGGCCCTGGTTAGTGAGTGCGCATCATGCATCCAGCCTTGAGCTCTATGGAGCAGGCTAACTCACTCATCTTTGTAAGTCAACTTGGTAGACAGAACTGGCTCCAGGAGCCCTGGAAAGAAACTTTCGTTTTCTGCCTACCATATTCCAGGCATCTTCCTTATAGCCCACTGACTTGTCACCACAATCCCATGGGGTATTATCAACTCTCACTGTACTGGTAAGAAAACTGAGGCTGGGAAGGACCCACAGGAAGTAGCAAACTTGAGAATAATCAAGGCCGCCCAACTCGCAGGGCCCCTGTTTTTTCACGGGAGTAGCTAGCCCGGTGCCTAGCTCACAGTATGGTCCCAAAAATGTTCAACTCGACCAAATTAAATTGGAATTAAGATTAAACTGGAATTGGCCGGGCGCGGTGGCTCAAGCCTGTAATCCCAGCACTTTGGGAGGCCGAGGCGGGTGGATCACGAGGTCGAGAGATCGAGACCATCCTGGTCAACATGGTGAAACCCCGTCTCTACTAAAAATACAAAAAACTAGCTGAGCATGGTGGCTTGTGCCTGTAATCCCAGCTACTCAGGAGGCTGAGGCAGGAGAATTGCCTGAACCCAGGAGGCGGAGGTTGCGGTGAGCCGAGATCGCGCCATTGCACTCCAGCCTGGGTAACAAGAGTGAAACTCCGTCTCAAAAAAAAAAAAAAAAAAAAAAAAAAAAGATTAAACTGGAATTAAGATTTTCTTCTGGAGCTGGGGTCTTCCCATGTTCTAAGATCCTGATAAAGTGGCTGAGGGCCCTCCGTGGCAGACAACACCCCAACTCGGCCAAAAGGAGCCAGGCCCAGCAGTCACACACAATGGGAAAGTTTCTTCATTAAACCACAGTCTTTGAGCCTAATGGGCTGCCCTTCAGGGCCAGGTTTTTGTTCTTAACAGCTTTATCAAGATACAATTCACATACCATATGGATGACACATTTAAAGTGCAATTCAAAAGCTGGGCGCAGTGGCTCACGCCTGTAATCCTAGCACTTTGGAAGGCTGAGGTGGGTGGATCACTTGAGGTCAGGAGTTCAGGATTACCCTGGCCAACATGGCAAAACCCTATCTCTACTAAAAATACAAAAAATTAGCCAGGTGTGATGGCGGGTGCCTGTAATCCCAGCTACTAGGGAGGCTGAGACAGGAGAATCTCTTGAACCCAGGAGGCGGAGGTTGCAGTGAGCTGAGATCTCGCCACTGCCCTGCACTACAGTCCGGACAACAGAGAAAGTCTCAAAAATAAATAAATAAAGTGTAGTTCAATGGCTTTTGGAGTATATTCACAGATATGTGCATCTACCACCACTATCCATTTTTAGAACATTCATATCCCTTAGCTGGCATGCCCCAAAACCCTTAGCTCCCTCAGCCCCTGGCAACAACTAATCTACTCTCTGTTTCTATGGATCTGCCTATTCTGGACATTTTTCTTTCTTTCTTTCTTTTTTTTGAGACGGAATTTTGCTCTTCTTGCCCAGGCTGGAGCACAATGGTGAGATCTCGGCTCACCACAACCTCCACCATCCGGGTTCAAGTGATTCTCCCGCCTCAGCCTCCTGAGTAGCTAGGATTACAGGCATATACCACCACACTCAGCTTATTTTGTATTTTTGGTAGAGACGAGGTTTCACCACATTGGTCAGGCTGGTCTTGAACTCCTCCCGATCTCAGGTCATCTTCCCACTTCAGCCTCCCAAAGTACTGGGATTACAGGCATGAGCCACCGCACCTGGCCAATTCTGGATATTTCATATCAACAGAATCATCAATTATGTGGGTTTTGTTTCTGGCTTCTTTCACTTAGTATATTGCTCAAGGCTCATCCATGTTGCAGCGTGTGTCAGTACTTCACCTCTTTTTATGGCTAAATAATATCACATCATATGACTACAGTTAATGCCACACAATGATATTGCAGTCAATGACGAAAGGCATATATGATGGTGGACCCATAATATTCCTGATTTTATAGACGGTCTCACTCTGTCACCCAGGCTGGAGTGCAGTGGCATGACCATAGTTCACTGCAGCCTCAAACTCCTGGGCTCCTGAAGCCATCCTCCGGCTTTAGCCTCCCAAGTAGCTGGACTAATTTTTTCTTTTTTTACTTTTTGTAGAGATGGGGTCTTGTTACATTACCCAGGCTAGTCTTGAACTCCCAGCCTCAGGCTACCCTCTCCCACTTTCGCCTCCCATGTAAGCCACTGTACCCAGCCAAGAGTTCTTGATATAGTTTAGATAAGTTCCTTGTTACATAGATGATTTCCAAAATGTTCTCACACTTGGTGGGTTGTCTTTTCCCTTCCTTGGCAGTGTCCTTTGAGGTACAGAAGTTGCTTCTGATGATGTACTGTTCATTTTCTTTTACTGCTTGTGCCTTGGCATCGTATCTAAAAAACCATTGCCTGACCCAAAATCACAAAGAATTACACTTATTTTTCTTCTCATAGCTCTTCCTACATTTAGGTTTTTGGACCATTTTGAATTAAATTTTACATGTGGTATGAGGTTCAGTCCAATTTATTTGTGTGCATCCGGATATATAACTGTTTTAGCAGCACTTGTTGAAAAGACTGTTCTTTCCCCCATTAAATTGTCTTGGCACTCTTATTGAAAATCAATTAACTGTTAATGTGAGGGTTTACTTCTGGGCTCCCAGTTCTATTCCATTGATCTCTGTGTCTACCCTTCCATCAGTACCACATTGCAGTTACGTTCTGAAACCAGGAAGTACGAATCCTCCATTGTTGTTGTTCTTTTTCAAGATTTTTTTTGGCTGCTCTGCTTCTCCTGCATTTCCCTGTGAATTTTAGGATCATCTTGTTTATTTCTGCTAATGAAGGCACCTTGGATGTGATAGGGACTATGGATCAATTCAGGGAGTACTGCCATCTTAACACTAGTAAGTCTCTGATCCATGACCAAGGGGTATCTTTCCATTTATTTGGGTCTTCTTTAATTGTTTTCAACAATGTTTTATAGTTTCCAGAGTATAAGTCTTATACTTTTATGAAATTTATTCCCAAATACTTTATGTTGATGTTATTTTAAATGGAATTGTTCTCATCATTTTCAATTTGCCCACTGCTACTGAACTACAATTGATTTTGGCATGCTGATCTTACATCCTGCAACCTTGCTGAACTCATTTAACTCAAACAGATTTTTAATGGATTCGCTAGGTTTTTCTATTATACGGGACCATGTCAGCTGAAAATAAAAATACTTTTACTTCTTCCTTTCCAATCTGGATGCCCTTTATTTCATTATCTTTCCTAACTGCCCTTTATGATCAAATTTTGAAATAGTAACTAGTTTTGATTTGGCAGCAGCCGCTCTGATCCTAGGATGCCAGGGCTCTCATTGCTCCTGCTTTCCACACCTGCTGAGTGGATGTCTCCTCCAGGGCTTCACATTTTGGGGATAGGCTGCCTGGCTGGGGTCTCCAGCTCGCCTCCCTGCAGGCCCTTCCCTGAGCCTTGTGGGTGGAGGCCCCTGAGCTCCCTTGCTGGCTGGTTTCCAGTGGATCCAGCCAACAAGAGGCACAGGCAGGAGAAACAAGGGTAGGTAGGAGGTGGAGGAGGGACGTGGGGTGTGTCTTCCTCACTTTCTACCAGCTTTGATGCCACAGTCCTGACCCAGGCTGTGTCTTATAGCTATGACAGTCCTTGCTGGCATCCCAGTGTCTACTATTCAGCCCTCACTAGTGTTTGCAGGAAACGCTATTTCTTCTCCTGACCCCTTCAAGCCTAGTGGTAGTAATGGCTTTCCACTGTTGCTTGTCCCTGGGTGCCTCAACTTCCCTTGTCGGGTGTCTGACTTTTCTTGGCTGATTAACTCAGTTTATCAGAAATACCGTGCAACCCTCAACCATTACGGGGTAGTCTCGACTGCTATTCTGCTAGATGACAGCCCATGGAGGAAGGCACTGTGCAACCTAGGTCAATATGAAAGCTTGGTTCTCTGGGCAAACTGATTACCGAAGTACCCAGTCCATGAGCCAGGGAGATAGTAAAGAAATCCGATGGCAAACAGCTTCAGTTCCTGGAAGAGGAAAGTAAACGGCAACCCAGGTGGGACATGACCTTACCTGCAGTTGCTGCTGCTTTCTCTCCCTGTTCGTGACTCCTGGGAGAACACAGCTTTGTAGCCTCATGGTCTGACCTTTCATCCTATCCTTTGGAGTCTGAGCACAAACACTGGCCCAGAGGCCTCCCGGAGAAGGAGTTCTGGGCATTGACTATTAATGATTTTATTGTCATGGCCACATGGCCAGTGTCGGAATAGTGCATCGCTTGTGTGAGCTACTACTGAGTGCCCACCACTGCACTGAGTGATTTATAATATCTCAATCATCAGAGGACTTGTAAGGGGAATACTATTGCAAGCATGGAAACACCCAGACGAACAGCTTGCCTATGGTCTCAGAGCTCAAAACCACGTAGACCCCTGTCTACCTGTCATGCCAAGCTGTGCCTCAGGTCCTGCCCTGCCACCTGGGAGTCCCTTGTAGACTGATCATGCTAGTGATTAATAGTTACCAATCTCAAGATCCAAGATGGCCGATTACTAGCAGCTCAGGATTGTAGCTCCCAGTGAAAGTGTGGAGAACGAGAGGACACCACACTTTCAGACAAATTTTTGTTGCTACGGGCCAGGAGATTCCCAGTGGAGGAGCCCCACGGGTCGCCAGCGCGACTCTTGTGGCCAGTGCGGTGGTTTTGCCGGCACCTGCGGTTCTCGGTGCAGAGTAAACGGGACTGGATCCCCTTTTGGTCCACGTTTGGAGCTCCCGGAAGGCAGAGTCACCCGTTCAGCTGATTGAAAAAGGGACTCAAGAGGGAAGCCAGACCGGAGATTCCCGGGCAGAAAAGCACCAAGAATCTTAATGCCGCTGTGTTAGCTGGCGCAGTGGGTTGCTCAGATTTCAGTGCTGGGAATCAACAAGTTGGACGTCTACTCAGAGACCTAATTTGAAAGTCGGTAATTACAAAGACGACAGGTGGATAAATTTACAATGACGGGAAGAAACCAGAGTAAAAAGGCTGAGAATACCCAAAATCAGAATGCCTCTCCCTCTACAGGGGATCACAGTTCCTCATCAACAAGGTAACAAGGCCTGATGGAGAGCGAGTGCATTCCATTACAGATTTAGGCTTCAGAAGGTGGATAATAAGAAACTTCTGTGAGTTAAAAGAACATGTTCTAGCCCAATGTAAAGAAACTAAGCACCTTGAAAAAAGGTTTGACAAAATCCTAACGAGAATAGACAATTTAGAGAGGAATGTAAGTGAATTAATGGAACTAAAGAACACAATACGAGAACTCCGCGAAGTATGCACAGGTTTTAACACTCGAATTGATCAAGCAGAAGAAAGAATATCAGAGGTCGAAGACCAACTTAATGAAATGAAACGAGAAGACAAGATCAGAAAAGAAAAAGTAAAAAGGAACGAGCAAAGTCTCCAAGAAATATGGGACTATGTGAAAAGACCTAATTTACGTTTGATAGGTGTACCTGAATGTCATGAAGAGAATGAATCCAAGCTGGAAAATATTCTTCAGGATATTATTCAGGAAAACTTTCCTAACCTAGTAAGACAGGACAACACTCAACTCCAGGTAATACAGAGAACACCACAAAGATATTCCTCAAGAAGAGCAACCCCAAGACACATAACTGTTAGATTCACCAGGGTTGAAATAAAGGAGAAAATTCTAAGGGCAGCTAGAGAGAAAGGTCAGGTTACCCATAAAGGGAAGGCTATCAGACTCAGCAGATCTCTCAGCAGAAACCCTACAAACTAGAAGAAAGTGGGGGTCAATATTCAATATCCTCGAAGAAAAGAATTTTCAACCCAGAATCTCATATCCAGCCAAACTAAGCTTTATAAATGAAGGAAAAATAAAATTTTTCACGAACAAGCAAGCACTCAGAGATTTCATCACCACCAGGCCTGCTTTACAAGAGCTTCTGAAAGAAGCACTATACACAGAAAGGAGCAACCAGTATCAGTCATCCCAAAAACTTACCAAAAGGTAAAGAGTATCTTCATAATGAAGAATCTATATCAACTAATGGGCAAAATAGCCAGCTAGCATTAAATGACAATATTACAATATTAAACTCACAAATATCAATACTAATCCTAAATTTAAATGGATTAAACGCCCTAATTAAAAACACAGACACGCAAATTAAATAAAAAGTCAAAACCCATCAGCACGCTGTATCCAGATCCATCTCATAAGCAAGGACACACAAAGACTCAAAACAAAAGGTTGGAGGAAGACCCACCAATCAAATGAAGAGCAAAAAACAAAACAAAACAAAACAAAAACCAACACAACAGGAGTTGTAACTTTCGTCTTTGACAAAATAGACTTTATAGTAACAAAGACTAAAAGAAACAAAGAAGGACATTACATAATGGTAAAAGGATCAATGCAACAACAGGAGTCAATGATCATAAATATATATGCACCCAATATAGGAACACCCAGATAGATAAGTTCTAAATGACTTACAAAGAGACTTGGACTCCCGCACAATAATAGCGGGAGACTCTGACACCACATTGCTAATGTTCGACGGATCAACGAGATAGAAAATTAACAGGGACATTTATGATTTGAACCCAGACCTGGAACAAGTAAACTCAGTGAATATCTATAGAATTCTTCACCCCAGGTTCACAGAACATACATTTTTTTCAGTATCACATTACACCTATTTTGAAAGTGACCACATAAACTGAAGTAAATCACTCTTCAGCATTTGCATAGCATTTCACAGATTTAAATGAAATATAGGTTGGCTGTTTGTTTGTTATTTTCTTCCCTTATTCCTTCCTGTCTCTGCTGTTAAGTACAATTATCGGCATAAAAGAGGTTTTTAATACCTATTTTTAGATTGCATTCCAGCCTGGGCAATAGAGCAAGACTCCTGTTCTCTCTCCCCTTCTCTTTCTCTCTTTAAAAAAAAAAAAAAAGAGGTCACTTAGAAAAAAACAGAAGGTGATCTGAAAATATGCTCAAACTTTTGTTTCTGTTTTTCCCCCTTTGTGTTTGGTGACTTGAAACATAAAAAGAGCCTGGGCCTCTGGTCCAGCTACTTAAGAGGCTGAGGCAGGAGAATCCCTTGAGCCCAGGCGTTTAAAAAAAAAAAAAAAGTTACCAATCTCTCCTCCCTCTACCATCACTCCTGCCCTGACCACTGCCGGGCCTTGTCATCACACCCTCTTCCTCCTCCTCCAGCTGTATCACAGTCACACCTCTGTCTTCCCCAACCTCTGACCACAGCCCTTCCCCCTGGCTAACTGTGTAATCACAGCTCCCCAGCCAAACCCCAGCTGAGTGGACATTTTGTTTTGTTGTGTTGGAGTTCTGCAGAAACAGCAAGAGCTCCCAGTTCGCCTTTACCCTGAAAGGCACACCCCAGGGATGGAACTGGAGGGGAGCACAGCAGCTGCGGTAGGCCAGGCTGGCAGGAGCCTGGCCGCTACACCACCGCAGCCTGTCCACCTGCTGAGCAGCTGCTGACTCGCCAGGACTTACTTTTCTGCTCTGCATTAGCAGGGGAGCCATTCAACCGAATGTAACAGCTTCTCCTCAAGGGTGAGAGATTAGATTGCTGAAAATCCACCAGGGAGGAAGGAGGTATACCGGGTCTGGGGACCTGCGGTGGTGAAAAGCCCTGGGGACAGACTGCCTTTCCCATCTTCTCAGTCCCAACCCAGAAGGCGTGCATTCTCAGCACCACCAACTCCTTTCCCCCATCTGAAGAAAGAGGTCGTGTCTTAGAATAATTATGAAAACAAGAATAATTCATCATAGCTGGAGTGCCATGCCCTGGGTGAGGCACCATCCTAACTGTCTCCTCAGTACTCATGAGGCCAGTACTATATCATCTGTTGGTGCTGTTGATCTAGTCCCTACAGACTATAATTATTATTATTATTATTATTTTTTTTTGAGACAGAGTTTCGCTCTTGTTGCCCAGGCTGGAGCACAACGGCACGATCTCGGCTCCCTGCAACCTCCACCTCCCGGGTTCAAGCCATTCTCCTGCTCAGCCTTCCGAGTGGCTGGGATTACAGGCACCCGCCACCACACCAGGATAATTTTTGTATTTTTAGTAGAGATAGCATTTCACCATGTTGGTCAGGCTGGTCTGGAACTCCTGACCTCGTGATCCACCCGCCTCAGCCTCCCAAAGTGCTGGGATGACAGGCGTAAGCCACCGCGCCCAGCCTATTATTTAAAATATTTTTTAGGTTGGGTGCGGTGGCTCACTGAACCTGTCATCCCAGCACTTTGAGAGGCCAAGGTTGGCGAATCACAAGGTCAGGAGATCAAGAACATCCTGGCCAACATGGTGAAACCCCATCTCTACTAAAAAATATAAAAAATCAGCTGGTGGCTAGCCATGTGCAGAAAGCAGAAACAGGACCCCTTCCTGACACCTTACACCTAAATTAACTCCAGATGGATTAAAGACTTAAACATCAGACCTAACACCATAAAAACCTTAGAGGAAAATCTAGGCAAAACCATTCAGGACATAGGTGTAGGCAAGGACTTCATGACCAAAATGCCAAAAGCAATGGCAACAAAAGCCAAAATAGACAAATGGGACCTAATCAAACTCCACAGCTTCTCCACGGCCAGAGAAACAGTCAGTAGAGTGAATCGGCAACCAACAGAATGGGAAAAAATTTTTGCAGTCTACCCATCTGACAAGGGGCTGATATCCAGAATTTACAAAGAACTAAAGCAGATCTACAAGAAAAAAACAAACAAGCCCATTCAAAAATGGGCAAAGGACATGAACAGATACTTTACAAAAGAAGACATACAGGAGGCCAACAAACATATGAAAAAATGCTCATCATCACTGGTCATCAGAGAAATGCAAATCAAAACCACACTGAGATACCATCTCACACCAGTTAGAATGGCGATCATTAAAAAATCGGGAAACAACAGATGCTGGTGAGGATGTGGAGAAATAGGAACACTTCTACACTGTTGGTGGGAATGTAAATTAGTTCAACCATTGTGGAAGACAGTGTGGCGATTCCTCAAGGACCTAAAAATAGAAATCCCATTTGACCCAGCAATCCCATTACTGGGTATATATCCAAAGGATTATAAATCATTCTACTACAAGGACACGTGCACACGAATGTTCATTGCAGCACTGTTTACAATAGCAAAGACCTGGAACCAACCCAAATGCCCAACGATGATAGACTGGATAGGGAAAATGTGGTACATATACACCATGGAATATTACGCAGCCATCAAAAAGGATGAGTTCACGTCCTTTGTAGGGACATGGATGAACCTGGAAACCATCATTCTCAGCAAACTGACACAAGAGCAGAAAATCAAACACCGCATGTTCTCACTCATAGGCGGGTGTTGAACAATGAGAACACAAGGACACAGGGAGGGGAGCACTACACACTGGGGTCCGTTGGGGGGAAATGGGGGAGGGGCGGGGTGGGGAAGTAGGAAGAGATAGCATGGGGAGAAATGACAGATACAGGTGAGGGGACGGAAGGCAGCAAACCACACTGCCATGTGTGTACCTATGCAACAATCTTGCATGTTCATCACATGTACCCCGAAACCTAAAATGCAATAAAATAAAATAAAATAAAATAAAAAAAAATCATCTGGGCATGGTGGTTCATGCCTGTAGTCCCAGCCACTTGGGAGGCTGAGGCAGGGGAATTGCTTTAACCCGGGTGGCAGAGGTTGCAGTGAGCCAAGATCTCGCCACTGCACTCCAGCTGGGCGACAGAGCAATACTCCATCTCAATTTTAATTTAAATTAATTAATTTATTTTGAGACAGAGTGTCACTTTGTCACCCAGGCTGGAGTGCAATGGCGCCATCTTGGCTCACTGCAACCTCCGCCTCCTGGGCTCAACCAATTCTCCTGGCTCAGCCTCCCAGGTAGCTGGGATTACAGGTGCTCGCCACCATGCCCAGTTATAGACTATAATTATATTCAACAACAATATTACTAGTGCTCTGCGGTTTAGAAGGCACTTTAGCAGACACTCTCACGACTCAGAGTAACCTCGCCTAGTAGACAGGACAAACACCATCTTCATTTGATAGAAGCTATTATATACAGTGTGGGGCTTTCTGGCCTATCTCTCACCCCTAATGTCCCACACCAATTCCTTACCTCCTGCCCCACCCCTCGTGCACCCTATGGCACTCAGGTGACTCATTGTGTCAACATCCTTGAGGGAATTTCTGGTTCATGGCTCCAGAGCTGGAGCTTTGGAAGGACAAAGGGAAAAGCAGCCATGGTCCCTGCCCTCAAGAGACAGGCATTCTAAGGCTAGGCCCAGTGGCTCACATCTATAATCCCAGCACTTTGGGAGGCGATCACTTGAGCCCAGGAGTTTGAGACCAGCTTGGACAATGTGGCGGAACTCCGTCTCTACAAAAAATCCAAAAATTGGCTGTGCATGGTGGCACGCTCCTGTAGTCCCAGCTACTCAGGAGGCTGAGGTGGGAGAACCACCTGAGCCTGGGAGGTCAAGGCTGCAGTGAGCTGTGATTGCGCCACTGCACTCCAGCCTGGGTGATAGAGTGAGATCCTGTCTCAAAACAAACAAACAAAAGACACAAATTCTAATGAAAGAAAAAGGACAAACACAAATAAGGAACTATATGACCAAGTGAGAAGGAAGGCCTGGCAGGGGCCACCTGGCTAAGTCTGGACCACAGGCCACTGCAATTCTGTGGGAAAGGAACGACATTTAAAGTTAAACCTTGGGTTCAAATTCTGGCTTTACTATCACCCATCATATGACCTTAGGGAATTCGCTCTACCTCTCCGGATCTGTTAGTCCGTCTACGAAACAGATTTCTCCCTCTCAGCACAGAGGGCTGAAAATTAAGGGATCTGTTTCACAGGAAACTTCAAATTGTCCCTTCAGTTTTGTAAACGGTACACAATACACATGCAAAGGACGGTGATTAGATGTCACCTAATCAGAGCCATCAAGTGTTTACTGAGCAGCGTGCCTGCAACACACACTCGAAGGATGGAGGATCACATAAAACATGGCCTCTGCCTTTAAAAAAATGACTCTCTAGGCCGGGCGCGGTGGCTCAAGCCTGTAATCCCAGCACTTTGGGAGGCCAAGGCGGGTGGATCACAAGGTCAACAGATCGAGACCATCCTGGTCAACATGGTGAAACCCCGTCTCTACTAAAAATACAAAAAAAATTAGCTGGGCGTGGTGGCGCATGCCTGTAATCCCAGCTACTCAGGAGGCTGAGGCAGGAGAATTGCCTGAACCCAGGAGGCGGAGGTTGCGGTGAGCCGAGATCGCGCCATTGCACTCCAGCCTGGGTAACAAGAGTGAAACTCCGTCTCAAAAAAAAAAAAAAAAAAAAAAAAAAGACCCTCTGGTGACAAGGCAAGACAGGCACACTCAACATGCAACAAACACATCATGTGTGCAAAGGCACTGCTGTGAGAGAAAAGGGACGGGGGGCAGTCGTAGGAGGGGCAAACAAATACAGCTAGTATGTCACAGCACAGGAGCCCAGAAGAGAAGTTTCAGGCAGCGGTGGGCGGGCAGGGAGCCTGCAGTAACATGAACTCTTAGAGTTGTAGAAAGGGCAGCACCCGGCTGACAACAACCAGGTGAGAGGCTCACATGGAAGCAACAGGAGATGAAGCACGAGGTTTCAGAGAACAATATGCAGCCCTCCAAAAAAAGTAGGCATTCATTCATTCAATCAATTCTGACTGAGCCTTTACAACATGCCAGGCACTGTCCGTCATCAGAGAGAAAGTTGGCGGGAGAGAACAGGTCCCTGTCCTCATGAAACTGACATTTCATTCCAGCCAGGAAACCAAATGCGCAAACAAGATCCATCCTGATGTGTAAGTGCTGTCTTCTGGCCCGAGACTCCCTCCTGATGGCAGGTCACTCTCAGTGTCACAGAAAAAGGCACCACCTCACAGAGAACAAAGCCACAGAGCTCAATCCCTCCATCCCTGGCCTAAACTCCCAGGAGGGAAAGGCATGTTCTTAACAATTGCTGATCCCGAGAAGTTTGGGACTAAGCAGAGGAAAATCTAGCTGAAGCATACATAGATGGCAACGTCACCTCCATCCCCTGAGCCTCTCCCCATAAGCATGTGCGTGTACACACACAGGCACACTGCATCTCTCCCTCTCCTTGGATTGCTATCCCATGACCTGGCAGGGAGCCCGGCCTGTTTGCAGTTAAAGAACCAGAGGCCATTTGGAACCTGATCAGTTTCTCCTCCTCCTGAATTAAGGAAAAGGTTTTCTTCAAAATGGGAGATGTCCTCTCCCCTTAGATCTGAGCAATGAGTCCTACTCAAACACCGGAGGTCCGGTCTCCCAAAATACGGGTAGTAACATGTTTTTCCTTCCCTGCTGTCTAGGATGCCTCACATGTTAAAGAGAACATGACCTCAGCCCTCCAATTTCCCAGATTCCTAAAGGAAAGCAGGCCTTCCTGTTCTGTAACTCCAGGGCATTTTAGAAGGACTGAGCTGCTGGGGAGCTGGAGCACAGCACACGAGGGCCTGGCCCAGTGCTGAACTACGAGTAGGGCCTCCTCATGACCACTGGCAGCTATGCCTTTTACACAGGGAGCCATGTGGCCTTTACCCCAACTGTCACCACCACGCAAGGATGTTCTGGCCCAGAGCTCTAGGATCCATGGCCCATCCTCTACTGTCCAAGGTCTCAGGCAAAATCTGTTCTCGGCCAGGCACAGTGACTCACGCCTCTAATGCCAGCACTTTGGGAGGTGGAGGCAGGTGGATTACTTGAGGTCAGGAGGTTGAGACCAATCTGGCCAATATGGTGAAACTCCGTCTCTACTAAAAATACAAAAACTAGCTGGGTGTGGTGGCATATGCCTGTAATCCCACCTACTTGGGAGACTGAGGCAGTAGAATCACTTGAACCCAGGAGGTGGAGGTTGCAGTGAGCTAAAATCACACCACTGTATTCCAGCCCGGGTAACAGAGTAAAACTCAAAAACAACAACATCATCAACAAAAAAAGTCTGTTCCCATGGTCAAGTAGGGTTTGCTGCCTCCTGCTTCTCAGCTTCCCCAAGCCTGACCAGAACTGTCCCCAGAGCCCCTGAGAAATGATCTCATCCCTGGATTCCTGTTCTTTAAGGACTGTTCCCAGGATTCTTCCACCCTCTGCTCTTCCAAGTGCTAGAAGACTGCCAAGTTCCAGAGGGAAGAGCCACAATGGCCAGGATGTGTGGGCAACCCTACCCAGGACAAAGTGCCTAGTGGCCTCTGAAAGTTGGTCACCTTACCGCGGCAGTTGGTCTGCAGAGTTCCAGGGAGGCCACACTGTTCCTGGAACGCCTAAATCTGGGCCCGAGTCCTGCTGCCTGTTTATAATTGATGTGCTAGGTTAAGTCCTTGTCAATTACTGTCCAGAACTTCCCCCTCCTTCACCACTCCCAGGAGAGAGAGGCTGCTTGAGAGCCAATCTCTGGCTTAGGGGTGGGCCCTGAGTAGACTGAGGGAAGGGTAAAAAACAAACATCAGGTCAGGGGTGAGCTGGAAGAGCGACGGTCAAAAGCCACTGCCCATGAGCTCTGGTGGAATGATGAAAGGGCAATGGTGTTTGAGTTTCACAAAGGAGGCAGGGCCAGGGCTGGGAAAGCCAACCAGGAGGAGAGAGAGAGGGATCTCGCCTAAGGAAAGGAGAAGATTCAATGGGAAGAAGAAAAACGGAGTCAAATGTCTTCCTCCTTCCTGCCGAGACCTCGCTCTGCCTTGGGTTGCCCACCTGGGAAGTGATGACATCATGGGCCTGTCTCCCCACAGGGCCAGGAGATGGATCCCTCCCCAGGGCACATGTTACCTGGTGGTTGATGTGGACTGGTGGCCCAGTACGATTTATCAGCAAGCAGATGTTCAAATGCTTGAACACACTATGAAGTCACCCAGCTCAGTTCATTTAACACAGTGTTATCCTAAAGGCCACTCCAGTCAGGAGCCAGAAGAGAGCTCCCACCTACTGGGCACCACTCCACCATCGCAAAACAGCCAAACACCAGGCTGAGCTCTGACAAGTTCCTTGGAGGGGGAGCCACAGTCAACCGCTCACTATCAGATCTTTTGCTTGGCCAGCTAATTGGTGAGAAGTCTTGAATGGTTCAGAGCGCTCACTGTGTGACAGGAGCCGGCATCTGAAGAGAGCGGGTGGGCTGAGCCTGCTTCGGAAACGTAAGCACGGCCTGATCCAAGCCAGGCAGAGGTCTGAACACCACAACATCCCAAAAGCACGTGTCAACCGGAAAGTCAGCGTGGAGGCATCCTGCATGTTCCTTCAAGTCCAGTATGCCGACTAGCACTGGCACCTCTGTTTCCACTTCTCCATCTTTTCCCAAGAGGACCACAAGCAGCTTTCTGCTTCCCTTCCAGTCCATGAAGGAAGGGGGCTACCCACTAAGAAATCCTGACAAAGACAGCAGTGGCAGCCCAAGATCCCAGAAGGTGAGCCCAGAATGACACTCAAACTAGAGGCCCTGTCTGGGAATGAAGAGTAGAGGATCCGCTGGAACACCACAGTGGGAAATAGTGGAAGGTCTCAGTGTCCAGTGCTACAGCTGCTGGTTGTGACAATTCCTTTCCATATCCTAGTACCAGGACAGGCACCGGGTGCCTCTTCCCCAGCTGGAGGCAGAGAGGTGCCACCAACTCCCACACTCGCCTTGAGATTTGCCATCTGGTCGGTGATCTACTAGGGGGACTGGAGCCGGAGGAAATGCCCGCATTGAGCCTGCACCCCGACCTAAGCCTCATCTAGGGGTCCCGGTCCCAGTGACTTGCCCAAGGTCATACTTGTCATGAGCCCCAGCCAGCTTCACTTGTGCCTCATTCCTCCGCACATAGCGATCACGCAGGACATGATCTTCGGAACGGGTGTCCCTACCGCTCCCCTCAGAGAAGAAGCTGCCCGAGAGCTGGGCCACAGCTTACTCAGCTCTGCCTGCAGTGAGCATTTCACAGGCAGCGGCTACTGGATTGGACCAAAAATGTCATCACCACCATATGTCCTATTCGGTCCACTGCAGTCTGCCTGAGTCTCCATCAGCACTGGGAACCCAGAGCTGACAAGAAGACACAGTCCCTGCCTTCCAGGAGCTCACATCAGGGAAGGCACTAGACACGTGAACAAAGAGGTGAAATCAAGTGTGGTGGGGACCAAAGGAAGCAAGTGCCAGTGAGGAACTAGTGGTGGAAAGAGAGGACTCGGGTATCAGGAAACCATGGGAGTTGAGACTCACAGACAAGCTGAGTGACTGAGGGCTGGCGGGAAGGGAACAGGGAAGAGAAGTGGCATGGCTGGGACGCTGGTCATTGTGTGGTCACAAACATGCAGAGTTTGACACAGCCGGAGCACCAGGAGTGAGCTGAAGGGGACACAGAGGCCGGACCACTTGCCGCAGCAGAGCCACACAGCATGATCCATGCTGTCCTCACTTTACCCAGAAAGTCCACTGTCGGAAAACCCAACAATTAACCTTCTAAACAATTGTAAAATACCCTTGAAACCAACAATTACTACAACTTTATAGTTAGAAAGTCCTTTTCTTCATCTGAGAAAATCACAAGTGGGTGACTAAGAGTCCGGCTTAGTTAAACGGTAGCAAGGTTATGAGCTGCTGCCCTGACGAATGAGTGGCTCACATGCTCAGCAGCACTGTTAGTCCTGGGTGACAAACAGAACCAGGCTTCCAGCTCGAGGCTCCAGCTGGAGAACCAGCCGATTGTGCTCAGCATGGGGTAGTGCTTGCATCTGCCCCGTCCCTGTCTTGGCTCATGGTCCAACATGCACAAATCTCCTTGTGCCATCAGGGCAGCTGGACGCATCCTTCTCTTGTGCCACCCCAAATCTAGCCGCACATGCACTGATGTCGTATTACTTCAATGGAGCAAAGCAAGCAAGTAGAGTTTCTTTCATTTATTCAGAAAGCTTGTAAGGACTGTCCACCATGTAACAGAAATGATGCTAGGTACTATGGGGAAGCAGAGAGAGGTGATGGCCCCACACTTTAAGAATTCACCACGTGGCCAATGGAGGCAAAATCTGCATGTGGCAAATTAGTATCTACCCCCAGAGTAAACTGCCAAACAAGAAGGCTGCAGGGCAGGGGACCACATGGGCTAAGGTTTCCAGGCCTCTACTGTCTCTCCATGACCCCTAGAAAGATGCAACAAGCCAACCACTTTGTGATACCGGATCTAGGCCAAAGAGCAAATGCTCTGGATTGATCCAACCCAACCCTAGTTGTTGACAGTCTCACAGTGTCCCAGAATGCCCCGTGTCCTTCCTTCTCCGCACAGGTCACATAAACCCACCATTCCCCTCTCCCAGCATTGCGGTTTGATCTCTGAGAACTGCACTTCATTGCGGCTCCAATACTTAAGTTGCTCCTCAACTTGGGAATTGACGTAACCTTCTGAACCTTAGTTTCCTGATCTATAAACGCAAATGATCTGAGCCATCTCGTGGGATCACTATGAAAACCCGATGAGGTAATGCATTTTTGAAATACCTAAGAGAGTCTAGCACAGTAGAGATGTCCAAAGAAATGACCCCAGTGGTTAGCCTTTGTGACAACAGGCCTAATCCTCTCTTCCATCATGCCCTGAGGCCTCAATATGAGAGAGGCCGAGACCTAGACACAGCCCAGGGAGGCTAAGAATAGAATGTCAGTCTCATGTACGATGACAACTGGAAGGAGCTGTGAGCTGTGAATCAGCCATGGCCCTATCTCTGCTAGTATTAACCAGTGCTGTGCCAAGAAGCGAGTCACCCCACCATCCTGGGCTTCAGTTTCTTTTCCCACTAGACCAGGGATAATAAATAATCACCAGCTCTCCTCACAGGAGCAGCATGGAAAAAATAAACCATAACCTAGGTGCAATGGCAGATGCCTGTAGTCCCAGCTACTTTGGAAGCTGAGGCAGGAGGATCACTTGAGCCCAGGGGTTTGAGGCTGCAGTAAGCTATGATGACATCTGTAAATAGCCACTGCACTACAGCCTGGCCAACACAGCCAGAGCTTGTCTCAAAAAAAACAAAAAAAACAAAAAAAAAAGGAAAAAGGTAAGACACATCCCTGTCTTCAGTCTAGTTAAGAAGAGGAAGAGAAAGACAACAAGCATTGAAAAGAATACAAGCTCAGGAATAAATTTATCAAAAGAAGTGCAAACCTTAGGCCGGGTGTGGTGGCTCACGTCTGTAATCCCAGCACTTTGGGAGGCCGAGGCTGGCAGATCACGAGGTCAGGAGTTCAAGACCAGCTTGGTGAAACCCTGTCTCTACTAAAAATAAAAAATTAGCCAGGCATGGTGGCACACGCCTGTAATCCCAACAACTCAGGAGGCTGAGGCAAGAGAATCATTTGAATCCAGGAGGCGGAGGTTGTGGTGAGCCAAGATTGCACCACTACACTCCAGCCTGGGTAACAGAGAGAGAGATTCCGTCTCAAAAAAAAAGAAAAGAAATGCAAACCGTATACACTGAAAACTATAAAAGACCATTGAAAGAAATTAAAAACCTAAAGCAGGCGTCCCCAAACTTTTTACACAGGGGGCCAGTTGACTGTCCCTCAGACCGTTGGAGGGCCGCCACATACTGTGCTCCTCTCACTGACCACCAATGAAAGAGGTGCCCCTTCCTGAAGTGCGGCGGGGGGCCGGATAAACGGCCTCAGGGGGCCGCATGTGGCCCGCGGGCTGTAGTTTGGGGACGCTTGATCTAAAGGAAAGATACTACATGTTCATGGATTAGCGCCTTCATGTTGCTAAGATGGTAATATCCCCACAGTGACTACAATCCCCATCGCAATCCAAGACGGCCCACCAGTTTTGCTCACCACTGCCTTCCACCATTGGTGCAAATGTCAACACACTGGAAAAGCAAGGAACCTCTTGGTATTGTTATGAAAATCCTTTTGCCGGGCGCGGTGGCTCAAGCCTGTAATCCCAGCACTTTGGGAGGCCGAGGCGGGTGGATCACAAGGTCGAGAGATCGAGACCATCCTGTTCAACATGGTGAAACCCCGTCTCTACTAAAGATACAAAAAAATCAGCTGGGCATGGTGGCTCGTGCCTGTAATCCCAGCTACTCAGGAGGCTGAGGCAGGAGAATTGCCTGAACCCAGGAGGCGGAGGTTGCGGCGAGCCGAGATCGCGCCACTGCACTCCAGCCTGGGTAACAAGAGTGAAACTCCGTGTCAAAAAAAGAAAAAAAAGAAAAAAAAAAAAAAGAAAATCCTTTCAACTCACAGACTCCCCCTGGAATGGTCTTGAGGAGCTGCAGGGACCTGGGGAACCCACTTTGAGAACCACCAATCTAGGACGACACTCTCTGCTGGCCTGGGAGAAAGTAAAGCCAATTTTAGAATAAAACAAATAGCTTTCTTTACCTCGGGACACAAAAAGAGTCAAGGAGATGCGGGGCGTGATTCCTGCCTGAGCAGGTGGGAGGGCTAATCTCGGTGCTACATGACTGACAGCTGTAAAGGGCAGAGCTCAGCTGAGCAGACGCTTCCTGTGGACGCTTCTGAATCTAACAACCTGCTCTCCCCTGGTTTCCTCTCCATCCTTTCCACTCCTTTAACCTTAACAGAAAGCAGGCAGCTTTAAGTCATGGGATTCTTTTCCTGCCTCCCCACTACAGTGGCCCGAGAGGGAATGGGAATGGCTGGGGAGGGAGGGCAAGCAGCAGAAAGGGAAGAGGAGGCAAATCCTATCAGCTCCTGCCTCTGGCCAGCTGCCCCAGCCTCAGTTCACCTGGGATGGGGAGGGTCCTCCCAACAATTCCCACCACACTCTCTTCCTACCAATTAGCCCCCTAGTTCGGCGTTAACGAAGAGCTCCTCCTGCCGCAGCTGAGATAACTTGGCAGGAAGGCTCCATCTCTCAGCACCGCAGTTATAAGCCCCACCCAGCAACCCACACGAGACCCCCAGTTGGCTCAAAGCCCGGTCCTCACAGGATATTCAGTAAAACAACATGCAATCCGGGTGGGAAGGAATTTCTCATTGGAGACGAGACTGTTACAACCACTGCCATAGTAAAGCCTCTTGGCCTGCAGAGCCAAAGGCAGAAAACAAAGTGCCATTCAGGCCCCAGGGACACACAATAGGCCCTTATGCTCCTTTCTGGTTCAGGCCCAGAGCTGCTAGGCAGAGCTAGAAGACCCAATGGGTGGCCCGTGGGCAGGGTTGATTCTAGGATGCATAGGTCCCCAGACAAATACATTTTGGGGACCCATCTATATAAAGACTTGAGTCACTCAAAATTAGTGTGTTGGCACCATCATGGCAGCCCAATCTCACATGATTCCCACTAAAGAAATACTGCAGCCATCTCCTGGAACTGGGCCCCAGGACAACTCCACAGAATACCTGTTGTCCCTAGGCAAGGTAGAGGGATGGAGAGTACCCTGAAGGGGCCAATATGGATCCCAGGGTGGGTTTGCAACACCCAGCCAGAATGGTATTGGGGGCCCCTGCCAGCCCCAGGCACTGGAGGAGGACCTGGAAAATTTGGAGGAAAGTACCCCTCAGGTGCAGTTGGCATAGGGGCCACATGTGCCCAGGCCTAAGGCTAGTACTGACCCTGAGGACACACAGCGACAAAGATGGTTTTGAAGGGTTAAGAGGGCTGTCCTTTCCTACTCTCTGGGGTTATCAAGTTATCTGGGCAATTCAAACACTTCGGGATGTCATCAGGGCTTTCTCTTCCTCCCTACGCTATCTTGTCTTCCTACTGGATCAAACAGAATAGCTTGTTTTGATTTTTTTATTTTTTGAGAAGAGTCTTGCTCTGTTACTCAGGCTGGAGTGCAGTGGTGTGACCTTAGCTCACTGCAATCTCCGCCTCCTGGGTTCAAGTGATTCTCTTGCTTCAGCCTCCTGAGTAGCTGGGACTACAGGTATGCACCACCACGCCCAACTAATTTTTCTATTTTTGGTACAGACAGGGTTTTACCATGTTGGTCAGGTTGGTCTCGAACTCCTGGCCTCAAGCACTCCACCTACCTTGGCCTCCCAAAATGCTGGGATTACAGGCATGAGCCACTGCACCCAGCCTGTTTTGATTTTTCCTTGTCCCTGCCCAATCTCTCTCCGTAAGGTCAACAAGAAGTCAGGCAAAAAGAAAGACTGCTGGGAGCCCTTTGAAGGAAGACTGAGACTGGCCCATAGTAAATGCTCAAAAAATATGAGGAAAGAACAAACACAGATAATCTACAAACTGGTAATTCACTGCCAGGCAAGGAAGCATTTAGTTCAACTCCAAACAGGCCCTGTCCCCTTGAGCCATTTCTGCCATCACCTCCAATGACACTACCAGGGACTGCTTAGTAGTGGTGACAGGCAAGTCATGGTAGCTCACGCCTATAATCCTAGCACTCTGGGACGCCAACGTGGGAGGATGGCTTGAGTCCAGGAGTTCTAGACCAGCCTGGGAAACATAGGGAGACTCCATGTCTAGAAAAAATAAAAAATTGCCAGGCGCGGTGGCTCACGCCTGTAATCCCAGCACTTTGGGAGGCCGACGCGGGTAGATCACGAGGTCAAGAGATCGAGACCATCCTGGTCAACATAGTGAAACCCCGTCTCTACTAAAAATACAAAAAATTAGCTGGGCATGGTGGCACGTGCCTGTAATCCCAGCTACTCAGGAGGCTGAGGCAGGAGAATTGCCTGAATCCAGGAGGCGGAGGTTGCGGTGAGCCGAGATCGCGCCATTGCACTCCAGCCTGGGTAACAAGAGCGAAACTCCGTCTCAAAAAAAAAAAAAAAAAAATACAAAAAATTATCTGGGCATGGTGGCGCACATCTGTAATCCCAGCTACTTAGGAGGCTGAGGCAGGAGAATTGCCTGAACCCAGGAGGCGGAAGTTGCGGTGAGCCAAGATCGTGCCATTGCACTCCAGCCTGGGTAACAAGAGCGAAACTCCGTCTCAAAAAAAATAAATAAATAAATAATAAAAAATTAGCTGGGCATGGTTGTGCGTGCCTGTGGTCCCAGCTACTCCAGAGGCTGGGGTGGAAAATCACTTGAGCCTGGGGGAGTTTGAGGCTGCCGTGAGCCATGACAGTGCCACTGCCCTCCAGCCTGAGTAACAGAGCAAGACCCTGACCCAAAGAAAATAAACTACTAATGCCAGCAGGGTCCTAGGGTGCACCAATGGGAAGGGGCTCACAAGGCAAAAGGACAGCTCCAGCAACCAGGCTCCAGCCAGGGACGGAGGGCAGGCGCCGGTGCCATAGCTCCTTCCGCCCTCCACTCCATTTCACAGACAGCTTGCGGTGGAGTCTCTGAAACCTGCCTAAGGTTCCCCCTGTTCTGCCAAGCTCCACGCCCAGGTGCTGCCCGCTGCGAGAGGCCGATAACCACAGCGGGAGGGAGGCTTCCCCTGATGGGCCAGCGGGTTAGGGCACTCTCATTACTCACTGTGCTTTGCCTGTGCAGCACTGCTCACAGCTGTAATCAAACAGGGAATGGCCTTCTGCCTGTCCCCCCTGACGACAGGAGATGGCTGGGGCCTTCCTCCCTGCTATGTCTCCAGCATGAAGCCTGCAGCCTAGAACACAACCGTGCTCAGTAAATAGTTGTAGAGCAAAGGCAAGTCTCCCTGAGCCGCATAGCAGCCCCTGGAGCCAAAGGCAGCTGCAACCACTTGGTGCCCTGAGATCCTGCAGGGAGCCAGGGCTCCAGGGGTGATTCTGCTCCATCCACGGAGGACTACCAGGGCCCTGCCCTCAGCGAGAGCTACCAGAAGAAGGACCACAGGCCTCAGAGGTGGCAGGCCAGGTTCTAAGACTTCCTTGACTTATCCTCGTTTCATGCTAACATAAGAGAGAGGGCAGTCAGGCAAAAATCCTGGCCCTGAAGAGCACACGCTGTTGGGGGAAGGCTGGTCCCAGTCCTCTGAGGCTCCAGATTTGGTTCTCCCTTCTTTCTCCGTCCTTCACAGGCATCAGCCTCTGCCTCTTTCGGCACATTGAGCTCAACCCCTCCCACAGTCTCTCTTTCCTGCAATGCCCTTCACAGCCTCCACTCCCCTCTGCTCTGGTCCTTGCTCCTCCTTACCCTCCAAAACAAGCACACCAACTGTGTTTCTTTCAGCCACTGCTTCTGCTGGAACTCACCTACTGCTGGAGGGGCTCGGCAGGAACAAATGCCCTCTCTCTGCGCAGGGGCCGCCTCTCTTCTCCCGCCTCACCCACCATACTTGGCCCAGCCCCTGTGGTCTTTCCCTTAGCATAAGTCAGGCCACGCCCACAGCTGTAGACAGCAAGTCCGTCCTGCGCATTGCCAAGCAGTTTTATTTTACTATTACTATTATTCTTTTCTTTTTTTTTTTTTTTTTTGAGACGGAGTTTCGCTCTTGTTACCCAGGCTGGAGTGCAATGGCGCGATCTCGGCTCACTGCAGCCTCCGCCTCCTGGGTTCAGGCAATTCTCCTGCCTCAGCCTCCTGAGTAGCTGGGATTACAGGCACACGCCACCATGCCCAGCTAATGTTTTGTATTTTTAGTAGAGACGGGGTTTCACCATGTTGACCAGGATGGTCTCGATCTCTTGACCTCGTGATCCACCCGCCTCGGCCTCCCAAAGTGCTGGGATTACAGGCTTGAGCCACCGCGCCCGGCACTATTATTATTTTCTAGAGATGGGTTCTCACTATGTTGCCCAGGCTGGTCTTTACCTCCTGGACCCAAGTGATCCTCCCATCTCGGCCTCCGAAAGTGCTGGGATTACAGGTGTAAGCCATTGCGCCAGACCTGCCAAGCAGTTTTGTCTGTACTCCGAACAGGATGAAGACTTCACCGTCTAAGCAAAGTGCTGGCTACCGGCAGCAGGTGACTCACCTCAATTCTGGGGAACCTGAGTTCCTAGAAGCTGTCAGTCCTGAGCTACAGCTTAGTCTTCTTAGTCTCCCCAATGGCTAACTGAGCAGTGATCCAAGAAGGCACTGGGCAAATAGGGAAATAATAAACTCGGAAGGGAGAAGAACATGGTACTGCAGAAAGTAAACAAGATTTGGTAGCAGAAAACCTGAATCCCAGCCCTAGTTCTTCATGACCCTGGGCAAATCATCTACGAACCCAGAGCCCTCACCCCAGGCAGGAATGTTTTTGTTTTTGTTTTTTTGAGACAGAGTCTTGCTCTACCACCCAGCTGAAGTGAGTGGTGCAATCTTAGCTCACTGCAACCTCCGCCTCACAGGTTCAAAGGATTCTCGTGCCTCAGCCTCCTGAGTGGCTGGGATTACAGGTGTGCACCACCACACCTGGCTAATTTTTGTATTTTTAGTAGACCAGGGGTTTCACTGTGTTGGTGAGGCTGGCTTGAACTCCTGGCCTCAAGTGATTCACCCATCTCTGTCTCCCAAAGTGCTGGGAGCCCAAAGCGTGAACCACCTGGTCTTCACCTAGAAATGTATACTAAAGCACTCTACTTATCACAAGGGTCTATGCAAATTGGTGTTAAGTTTCCAGAGATCGCCCTTCACCCTTTTCCTACCTAAGATGGAGTTCAAGAGCATAAAGAATTGATAAGCTAAGAGGTCAAGTCTGAAATCCTAGAGCTAAGCTCCAAGGAAAACTGGAACAGGGCCGGTGGACTGATGCTATTTTCTGAGGCTGCACTTGTTGCTTGGCATTTTGCCCTCCAGCTTGTTTTGTGTATGTGTGTCGCCTTAGCTAGACTTCAGCTTTGGAATGTCTAACACGTACATGATGCCTGTCCACTGCACTGGTGGATATGACAGTTACTTACAAGGGGAAAGGGTCTGGAAGACCCTTGGCATTCTGTACAATAAGGGGCAAATTTATTTGGCCTGAACTTCGGTTACCTGGGGCAAGAGGCCCCTGAGCCCAGCCTCAGCCTTCTGGGATCGTGGCACTCACACCCCAGGGTTGGCTCCATGGGCAGCCTAGAGTCTGGGACTGTCCAAGAGGACCTCCTGCTGCAGGAAGGGGACAAACTGGTAGCTGGTTAGCTTTCCCCTGAGTTAGCACATACCTGATAGAGCATCCACCATGATTTGCAAAATCTTTAGTCAAATGCCCAAGTCCCTTCCCTCACAGCAGCCAGTGAGCTCTCTAGGTTGTGATGAAAACAGCAAATAGAACTCTTTTCCCACCTCTTAAAGAATTTTGCATTCAAGAAAAATTCATGACGGGGCATGGTGGCTCACACCTGTAATCCCACTACTTTGGGAGGCTGAGGCAGGTGGATCACCTGAGGACAGGAGTTCAAGACCAGCCTGGCCAACATGGTGAAACCCCATGTCTACTGAAAATACAAAAACCAGCTGGGTATGGTGACAGGTACCTGTAATCCTAGCTACTCAGGAGGCTGAGTCAGGAGAATCGCTTGAACCCAGGAGGGAGAGGTTGCAGTGAGCCGAGATCACACCACTGCACTACAGCCTGAGTGACAGAGGAGGACTCTGTCTCAAAAAAAAAAAAGAAAAATTCATATGCAAGGCAATTGAAATTCCTCTTTCCACTCCCAAGTCCTGTAGAAGGGAGGTAAACAAACTATAATGTTTCGAGTTCACTAAAACCAACTCTGCATTAACATTCTACTTCTAGGCTGGGCATGGTGGCTCATGCCTTCAATACCAGCACTTTGGGAGGCTGAGGCAGGAGGACTGCTTGAGTCCAGGAGTTCAAGACCAGCCTGGGCAACAGAGTGAAACATTATCTCAAAAAACATATACAAAATCAGCCGGGTGCAGTGGCTCACAAGGTCAAGAGATCAAGACCATCCTGGCCAACATGGTGAAACCCCATCTCTACTAAAAGTACAAAAAATTAGCCGGCGTGGTGGTACGTGCCTGTTGTCCCAGCTACTCAGGAGGCTGAGGCAGGAGAATTGCTTGAAACCGGAAAACAGAAGTTGCAGTGAGCCGGGATCGAGCCATTGCACTCCAGCCTGGCAACGGAGCGAGACTCTATTTAAAAAAAAAAAAAAAAAAAAAAAAAAAAAAAAATATATATATATATATATATATACACACAAAATCTATTTTTTTTTTTTTTTTTGAGACAGAGTCTTGCTCATTGCCCAGGCTGGAGTGCAGTGGCACGATCCAGGCTCGCTGCAGCCTCTGCCTCCTGGGTTCTCATGCCTCAGCCTCCCAAGTAGCTGGGATTACATGTGCGCACCGCCAAGCCCAGCTAACTTTTTGTGTTTTTGTAGAGATGGATTTCACCATGTTGGCCAGGATGGTCTCGAATGCCTGACCTGAAATAATCTGTCCACCTCAGCCTCCCAAAGTTCTGGGATTATTGGCATGAGCCACCACTCCCGGCCCAACAAAATCTACTTCCACCATTCTCTTTTTAGGGGTGTGGGTGTAGTGATGAGATAAGTAGGGAGGTAAGAGACAGAAGAATAAATAAAAGGCTTCCTCACCCCTTAAGCCATGCTGAGCATGTGTGACCTCCAAATAGTCTTTTAACTCTGGCTTCAAGGCAGCGCCCCGAGACCAGTGAAGGCCCAGGAGGAGGGGGCAGCAACATTCAGAACTTCTCCCTGTAAGATTTCATCTACCCAGAAGTTCCTTTAATAGGGCAGCTCAGAGAGGAACTAAACCAAGCCCCATAGGTTTCCAGCACCTGTAGAAACAAGAGGGTTTCAGGAGAGTCCCTGAAGACTCACACTGTCCTGGAACTATGGGCCCATGTGGGCATCTCCAGCTGCCTGGGTTAGCCTCAAAAGGTAAAATGAATGGAAAATTTTTTTTCTATTTTCAAATTCTCTCTTCAGGCCAGGTACAGCGGCTGACACTGTAATCCCAGCACTTTGGGAGGCCAAGGCAGGTGGATCACTTGAGGCCAGGAGTTCCAGACCAGCCTGGCTAACATGGTGAAATCCTGTCTCTACTAAAAATACAAAAATTAGCCAGGTGTGGTGACACATGACTGTAATCCCAGCTACCCGGGAGGCTGAGGCACAAGAAATACTTGAACCTGGGAGGCAGAAGTTGCAATGAGCTGAGATCAAGCCACTGTACTCCAGCCTGGGCAACAGGGTGAGACTCTGTCTAAAAAAAAAAAAAAGTATCCCTTTACTCACACTCTTAAAGAACATCTTTGCAGAGCCCTGGGTAGGGCCTGTGTCTCCTGAGATCTCCAGGAGCTTGACAAGCTGGGAAGAAATGATAAGCCATTGGCTGGTGAGGAGGGGCAGGGTAGTGACAACAGTCACTTTAGCCAGAGGCAGTGAATACACCAATGCTGAGGATCTGTGCTAGGAACTGCAAACAGTTAACAAGGGAGGGGAGAGGGATCTAACTCACTGAGAAAACAATGAGTCAAGGCAGTGAGAGGCTTGCTTCAAGCATCTTCTTTACATGAAGTCAGAATTGAAACCTAGGCCTTAGTGTTACAGCTCTTTTAGAATTTGTCTAGCAGGCTTTCAGGTCTTTGCCAGAAAGCCTCATTTAAAAAATAAAAACAAAAACAAAAACCTAAGCCATAACTCTTGAAGAAGAGGTACAGAGATGCTGTATTACTCAAGAGGAATCCTTGGGTTTATAAAACGGGCACCAGGTCAAAGGCACATCAATGACCCAAACTTCTGCAAATGGCTTGATAACAGCAATTACAGCCTGGAAATGCAGGTTACCATGGTGCCTCACACAAAATGATTGCCGAATGAATAAATGAATGAATGGATTCAGAATAAGGCTGGCTCATTCTGGTAATCAAACACAGAGAGAAGTGTGTGTGACAACGAAAGACCCAGAGTATACCACGCCTCCTCCTGGGGCACAGGAGGGGAGGAGGGGAAAGACGAGAAAGATGGTGTTCTCAGACTCCTCAGGCCAACACGATTAATCCAGCTGGCTCAGAAGACACCCTGCAGAAAGGTGCCAGGCTACTCATCGGCAAGAACTTCCCTGTAACTGGTATTTCACCCAGTACCCGTCACCCGTCACCCTCGTATGGGCAACAGAAATTTCTTTCTTCTTTTTCCTGCCACAAGTCCCTGCCTAACAGCTGGATAGGAAAGAAAGCCCGAAACTGAAATTCAGCTTTGGAAAGAAGCCCCAGATCTCAGATGATAAAGCTGGGATGAGGGAGGGGGACAGGAAAACAGACATGGATCTAACGCTGGAGAAAGTGGCATCCCCTGGAGGGCCTGTCCCCTAGGGACCTGTTTGGAGCACCCAAAAGGGCAGAGAGCCAACCCTAAGCAACAGCTTCCCAGCAATCCCCAGAATCACAGAGTCATTTCTTTGTCGTCCTTCCTTCAGTGGGCTATCAGAACTCCAACCTCCTCAGGGAACAGAGCTGAGCCTGGATGCAGATGTAATGTGTTCAAGACGTAGAAATACAGGCGTGAGACCAGGGCAGTGTGGCCGAGGATGGAATGCCTTACTTGGCCCTTGGCACAACTGCCACCCACCTGCATCCATCTATGCGCCGGTTCCCACGGTGGCGGCATGAGGAAGACAACTCACTTTCACTAGGGCAATGCGGAGCAGGGAAACAACCCCGCTAAAAACTCAGCTGCTTGCTAAAGACACTTCTCAAATCCTGGGCAGGTTATCTTCATCTTCATGATAGCCTTAAAGAAGCAGTAAGGCCAGGCGCAGTGGCTCACGCCTGTAATCCCAGCACTTTGGGAGGCTGAGGTGGGTGGATCATGAGGTCAAGAGATCGAGACCATTCTGGTCAACATGGTGAAACCCCGTCTCTACTAAAAGTACAAAAATTAGCTGGGCATGGTGGCGCACGCCTGTAGTCCCAGCTACTCGGGAGGCTGAGGCAGGAGAATTGCTTGAACCCAGGAGGCGGAGGTTGCAGTGAGCCAAGATCGCGCCATTGCACTCCAGCCTGGGTAACAAGAGCGGAACTCCGTCTCAAAAAAAAAAAAAGCAGTATTTCAGAGAGGAAATAAAAGAAAAAAGAGCACAGAGGCCAAGGATAATTTTGTAAAACAGATGAAAACCAAGATTTCTAAGCAAAGAACCCTGCTTCCTACCAGGCATCGCGTCAGATACTACTGGGGTCAGAAAAATAAAAGGAAGCAAAAGACTTTGCAAAGGACATAAGCACCGAAATGACAAAGCAAAATCCTGGAGCCATTCAGAGAAATAAAAGCACAAACATGCTGTGGCAATCAGGCGGTGGCTTTGTTCTGGTGCAGGGGAAGGCAGGGGCATGGCAGCGGGGTCGCGGACAAGAGCCTGGATCTGAGCTCTGCCACTCCCCGCCTGGATGACCCTGGACAAGCAGTTCACCCCTTGGAGCCTCAGTTTCTTTTTTTTTTTTTTTTTGAGACTAAGTTTCACCCTTGTTACCCAGGCTGGAGTGCAATGGCGCGATCTCGGCTCACCGCAACCTCTGCCTCCTGGGCTCAGGCAATTCTCCTGCCTCAGCCTCCTGAGTAGCTGGGATTACAGGCACGTGCCACCGTGCCCAGCTAATTTTTTGCACTTTTAGTAGAGACGGGGTTTCACCATGTTGACCAGGATGGTCTCGATCTCTCGACCTCGTGATCCACCCGCCTCGGCCTCCCAAAGTGCTGGGATTACAGGCTTGAGCCACCGCGCCCGGCGGAGCCTCAGTTTCTTCAGGTTAAACATCTTTGACCTCCAGGACTGTTGTAAGTTAAGTAGAGATAATTCCTGAAGACGCCCCAGGAGAACAGAACGAACTTAGTTGCCGTTATTATTTATAGTTGCTATGATTATTCTACTGTTGTATTCTTTTATACAAATTTAGCTCTCGATGAGGAAAAACCAAACAGCAGATCCAAAACCACCCAAGAATTCTAATCTCATTTTCCCCACACTTTGGAGCTGTCCCTGAGAATCTGACTGACAAGTCTCGACAAAGAGAAAGAAGGAGTTCTCTCTTCCACCCCATCTTCCTCATGACAATTCCCCTGTGCTTGTGAATGAGGTTAGGGGTCCCTTGGTCTGTATAAAGCCCAACCAGCATCTAAAATCCCAGAACAGATTTACTGAAGAGGTATAAAGGTTTCAGACAGTCTTAAATCTGAGGAGAGTCTGGGACTGGAAATCTAAATAGAATCACGACAAGAAGGAAGAGGAGACAGCTACAGACAGAGGTACTTTCATTTAACAAATAACTGTACCTTTCTAAAATTAAAACAGTCTTTCAGTCATCGGCATTGGCTGGAAAAAGCAATGAGCCCAGGCTGGGCACAGTGGCTCACATCTGTAATCCTAGTACTTTGGGAGCCCGAGGCTGGCGAATCACTTGAGGTCAGAAGTTATAGACCAGCCTGGCCAACGTGTCGCCTGTCACTACTAAAAACACAAAATTAGTTGGGTGTGGTGGTGCACACCTGTTATCCCAGCTACTCAGAAGGCTGAAGCAGGAGAATCGCCTGAACCCGGGAGGTAGAGGTTACTTGTAGTGAGCTAAGATTGTGCCACTGCACTCTAACCTGGGTGAAAAGAGCAAGACTGTCAAAAAAAAAAAAAAAAAAAAAAGGAACCAGGGTGCAGTGGTTCACGACTGTAATCCTAGCAATTTGGGAGGCCAAGGCAGGCAGATTGCCTCAGCTCAGGAGTTCGAGACCAGCCTGGGCAACAAGGTGAAACCCCAACTCTAATAAAACACAAAAAATTAGCCAGGCATTGTGGTGGGCTGGGCACCTGCAGTCCCAGCTACTCAGGAGGCTGAGGCAAAAGAATTACTTGAATCCAGGAGGCAGAAGTTGCAGTCAGCAGAGATGGAGCCACTGCACTCCAGCCTGGGGAACAGAGCAAGACTCTGTTTCCATTAAAAAAAAAAAAAAAAAGCAGCCGGGCAAGGTGGCTCATGCCTGTAATCCAAGCACTTTGGAGGCCAAGGCGGGCGGATCACCTGAGGTCGGGAGTTCAAGACCAGCCTGACCAACATGGTGAAACCCTGTCTTTAAAAAAAAAAGTTAGGCCGGGCGCGGTGGCTCAAGCCTGTAATCCCAGCACTTTGGGAGGCCGAGGCAGGTGGATCACGAGGTTGAGAGATCAAGACCATCCTGGTCAACATGGTGAAACCCCGTCTGTACTAAAAATACAAAAAACTAGCTGGGCGTGGTGGTGCGTGCCTGTAATCCCAGCTACTCAGGAGGCTGAGGCAGGATAATTGCCTGAACCCAGGAGGCGGAGGTTGCGGTGAGCCGAGATCGCGCCATTGCACTCCAGCCTGGGTAACAAGAGCGAAACTCCGTCTAAAAAAAAAAAAAAAAAAAAGTTAAATAAATAAATAAATAAATAAAGCAATGAGCCCAGCTAGCACTTCCAGAGGTGCATCCACAACTCCAGGGAGGAGTACCTGGTCTTCCTCCACTCTTTCATTTCTGTCTCTGGCCCAGATCCCTACGTGGCTGCCAGCAACACAGGCACAAGCTCTTTACCACCCACAAGGAAGCCCAGAGCCATAGACAGCTAGAGAAGATGAGGCTTCTGCATCACTGGGAAGGCTCGTTAGTTTCACTTCATTTCCTAGGCTTTAACTCTGACTCTGATGAACCGCCCTGTCCAAGCTTGCTGCTCGCTAAAACACGGGTTTCAGACAGTTCCTAGAAAAATGACTCTGAAGAAAATAGCAAGGCATAGTCAACAAGACTACTAGCTTCACATACAGAGAACGGGCCCACCATTGCTGCCACATCCGGTCTTGAGGTGAACAGACAGAGTCCGGCTAGGAACAGCTCTACTGCACAACACATGGAAAGGGAAAAGAGACCCACTGGTACATTCCTTACAAGAGAGCTATGGAATACACAGGGTTTGGGTTTTGTTTTTGTTTTTGAGACAGAGTTTCGCTCTGCCACCCAGGCTGGAGTGTAGTAGTGGTGCAATCTCAGCTCACTGCCACCTCCGCCTCCCAGATGCAAGTGATTCTCCCGCTTCAGCCACCTGAATAGCTGGGATTACAGGCATGCAGGTGTGCCACCACACTCAACTAATTTTTGTATTTTTAGTAGAGACAGGGTTTCACCATGTTAGCCAGGCTGGTCTTGAACTCCTGGCCTCAAATGATCTGCCCACCTTGGCCTCCCAAAGTGCTAGGATTACAAATGTGAGCTACCATGCCCGGCCAATACATAGGGTTTAAAAGGTCACAGAAAAGCACACAGCTTCAGAATGTCAGAAGACCTCAAACCAAAAAAAAAAAAAAGAAAGAAAACAAGTGGCCGAGCACAGTGGCTCATGTCTGTAATAGCACTTTGGTAGGCTAAGGCCAGTGGATCACTTGAGGCTAAGAGTTCGAGACCAGCCTGGCCAACATGGTGAAACCACGTCTTTACTAAAATACAAAAATTAGCCAGGTGTGGTGGCATACACCTGTAATCCCAGCTACTTGGGAGGCTGAGACACAAGAGTCTCTTGAACCCGGGAGGCAGAGGCTTCAGTGAGCCGAGAGTGCACCATTGTACTCCAGCCTGGGGGACAGAGCAAGTCTCTGTCAAAAAAAAAAAAAAGAAAAAAAGAAAAGTTAAGCCAGGCATGGTGAATGGTGTCTCACACTTGCAATCCCAGTGCTTTGTGAGGCTAAGAGGATCACTTGAGGCAAGAAGACCAGTAGCTGGGCATGATAGTGCACACCTCAGTTTTAAAAAAGAAAAGAGGCTCATGTCTGTAATCCCAGCACTTTGGGAGGCTGAGGCATGCAGATCGCCTGAGGTCATGAGTTCAAGACCAGCTTGGCGAACTCCTCCCCCCACCCAAATAAAAATAAAAAATTAAAAAATAAAAATAAAAAATAAAATAAAAATAAAAATAAAAAAGAAAAGAAAGGAAAAAAGTTAGAAATTAAGGATGTTGACTTAGCAGAACAAATGGTGCACTATTCTTCCTTCTTTTTTTTGGCGCCATCTTAGCTCACTGCAATCTGCACCTCCCAGGTTAAGTGATCATCCCACCTCGGCCTCCTGAGTAGCTGGGGCTACATGTGTATGCCACAATGCCTGGCTAATTTTTTACAGTGACAAAAAAAAAAATTAGCATGTGTCAGGGTTTCACCATGTTGCCCAGGCTGGTTTTGAACTCCTGAGCTCAAGCAATCCACCCGTCTTGGCCTCCCAAAGTGATAGGATTACAGGCCTTGTGAGCCACTGAGCCTGGCCTATTATTCCTTCTTATTTGCAAACAGGATAGACACGATCTTTGGGCAAGAGGACAAAGGAGGAGGGGAGGGGAGTTAAAAAAAAAAAAAAAAAAAGACAATGGCATCATACATCCTAGACTACTGTCTAGCAGAAGGTACCTAAGAAATTTTTTGGAAGAAAATGAGTCTAACAAACTCAAGATGCAGAGAAGATAATGATATGGCAAAGAGATAAGAAGCATGTTTCTTTGCAGATGTGGAATTGTTTGGAGGACTGTGATAAAGGTCCCCCCAGGCAAGGCCATTATCTGAATCTCTCATAATTAGCAGATACTACCTTTGTGATCAGAAAAGGCAAGCCAACTATTTTCTATCTGAAATACACCACTTACACTGTAAAATGTACAATGCTTACTGAAAGGCTAATAGTTTAAGGAATATTGTCTTTTGAAATAATCTGGAACAGAAAGTAATTATCTACACTAATGAAACAGGAATAGCAAGCATAGATAATTAAATAAATATTTATAGAGTACTTCTTAAGTGCCTGGCATCGCGTAGGCAGTAGAATTTTTTAAAAAGCAAATCAAACTTTGAAAGTAAGGCTTACCGTTATCAATGACGACAAAATCCTGGAAATAAGCCAAGTACTCAACAGTAGGCAAATGGTTAAACAAACCATGGCAGGTCAACACAACCGGGGACTCGGGACATGACCAAATAGAACTGTTTAATACATAGGCCTAATCATGCACATATTCTAGTTACCAGGACTATACAGTTCAGTGGTTTTTAGCATATTTACAATGTGGGTAACCATCACCACTCTCCAATTCCAGAACCTTTTCATCACTTCAGAAAGAAACCTGGTACCACTAGCTGTCATTCCCCATTCCCACCCACCCCTAGCCCCTGGCAACCAGTAATCTGCTTTGTATCTCTATGGCCTGTTCTGGATATGTCATAGAAATGTTATATAATATGTGACCTTTTGTGTCTGACTTCTTTCTTAGCACAGTGTTTTCATGGTTCATCCATGTTGTAGCTCGTGTCAGTACTTCAGTCCTTCCTTTTTCATGCGATCTTGGCTCACCCACAACCTGCGTCTCCTGGGTTCAAGCAATCCTCCTGCCTCAGCCTCCCGAGTAGCTGGGACTACAGGCGTGCCCCACCATGCCCAGCTAATTGTTGTATTTTTAGCAGAGATGAGATTTCACCATGTTGACCAGGATGGTCTCGATCTCTTGACCTCATGATCCACCCACCTCGGCCTCCCAAAGTGCTGGGATTATAGGTGTGAGCCACCGCACCTGGCCTCGGAGTTTCACTCTTGCCGCCCAGGCTGGAACGCAATAGCGTTATCTCGGTGCACTGCAAACTCTGCCTCCTGGATTCAAGCAATTCTCCTGCCTCACCCTCCCAAGTAGCTGAGATTACAGGTGCCCGCCACCACGCCTGGCTAATTTTTGTATTTTTAGTAGAGACGGGGTTTCACCAGGTTGGCCAGCCTGGTCTCGAACTCCAGACCTCAGGTGATCCACCCACCTCGGCCTCCCAAAGTGCTGGGATTACAGGCGTGAGCTACTGCACCCAGCCACTCCATTCCTTTTTATGGGCCAAACAACATTCCATTGGATGGGTAGACCACGTGTTGTTTAGCCATTCATTGGCTGATGAACATTTGGGTTGTTTCCACCTTTTGGCTGATTTTTTGTTTTTTGTTTTTTGTTTTGAGACGGCTGAGTTTTTGTTTTTTGTTTTCTGTTTTGAGATGGAGTTTTACTCTCGTTGCCCAGGCTGGAGTGTAATGGCGCCATCTCAGCTCACTGCCAACTCTGCCTTCCGGGTTCAGGCGATTCTCCTGCCTCAGCCTCCTGAGTAGCTGGATTACAGGTATGCATCACCACACCCGGCTAATTTTTTTTGTATTTGAATAATGCTGCTGTGAATACCCATCCATACATTACATTTTAAATATGTAATTTTTTTTTTTTTTTTGAGATGTAGTTTCGCTCTTGTTGCCCAGGCTAGAATGTAATGGTGTGACCTAGGTTTACCGCAACCTCCACCTCCTCAGTTCAAGCGATTCTCCTGCCTCAGCCTCCCAAGTAGCTGGGATTACAGACATGTGCCACCATGTCCAGCTAATTTTGTATTTTTAGTAGAGACAGGGTTTCTCCATGTTGGTCAGGCTGGTCTCGAACTCCTGACCTCAGGTGATCTGCCCACCTTGGCCTCCCAGAGTACTGGGATTACAGGCATGAGACACTGTGCCTGGCCTGATTTGTTTTTTTAATTGTAAAACTAATGTTTAAAATGGCCCTGAGAACAGATGGGTGTGAATGTGATAAGGTGAGCATGACAGGCTGATAGCAGACCAGGGGCAGAACCACTAAAAAGCCAGGAAGGCCTCTCCCTGGCAAAGGAGGGGAACCTGGAGAGCAGAGTGAACACAGAAAGAGAGCACCTGTGCGGACAGGGCAAGGGGAAGAGGGTGATGACTGAACGCCGCGCAGGCAAAGCTTCACAGACAGACGGATGTGCTAGAAAGGGGGCGGCTACAATCACTGAACTCAGAAGGCAACTTAGAGAACTGAGACAATGAATAATACAAAATTTGTGTGGAAAAGGTGGGAGGGGAGAAGGGAGCACCGGAAAAGGAGAACATGAAACATGAATAGGTATTCTGAAGGAAAGTTTCTTTTAAATGTGTGAATACAATTATGAATAAGGTAGATATCTATAAAAAAAAAATGCCAATCTCAGCCAGGCACGGTGGCTCAAGCCTGTAATCCCAGCACTTTGGGAGGCCGAGGCGGGTGGATCATGAGGTCAAGAGATCGAGACCATCCTGGTCAACATGGTGAAACCCTGTCTCTACTAAAAATACAAAAAATTAGCTGGGCGTGGTGGCATGTGCCTGTAATCCCAGCTACTCAGGAGGCTGAGGCGGGAGAATTGCCTGAACCCAGGAGGCGGAGGTTGCGGTGAGCCGAGATCGCGCCATTGCACTCCAGCCTGGGTAACAAGAGTGAAACTCCGTCACAAAAAAAAAAAAAAAAAGCCAATCTGGAAAATAAAACCTGTGTATATATGAACAAATCAATAGGTGATGGTCCCCTTGTGTTCCTCTTCGCAGAAATGTGCGAAATGAAAGGCCAAATACTCTTGGAAGTGAAGTTCATCTACAGCTTGGTGTCCAGGGGGCAATAATGAACCTCCCTGAGACTCAGCGGCTGAAGGCTGTGACATGGGGCCAGTCCTCTAAAATGCAAAAAGCAGGCAAGCATTGAATGAGACCACACATATGAAAGTACCTTGGAAACAGAGGGGCACTACAAAAAGATAGCCATCTCTACGTAGGTTAAATAAAACAGGTACCCTTTTCTGTGTCCAGACAACAGGACAACATAAAAAGTCTTGAAAATTTTTTTAAAAAAACAATAATCAAGGCCAGGCCCAGTGGCTCATACCTGTAATCTCAGCACTTTGATGTCAAGGCGGGCAGATCACCTGACGTCAGGAGTTTGAGACCAGTGTGGCCAAAATGGTGAAACCCCATTTCTACTAAAAAAAAAAAAAAAAAAATACAAAAATTAGCCAGGCATGGTGGTGGGCACCTGTAATCCCAGCTACTTGGGATGCTGAGGCAGGAGAACACTTGACCCCAGGAGGCGGAGGTTTCGGTGAGCTGGGATCAGGCCACCGCACTCCAGCCTGGGCAACAAAGTGAGACTCCACCTAAAAACAAAAAGAAAACAAGGATCAGGCCAGCCTGAAATTAGCACCTACCAAGATGAACTTGGGTGTTCAGTCTACCCAGTAGTGCAAAAAAAAAAAAAAAAAAAAAAAAGTGAGCATTAATTATTATGGGAACTTTCAGAAATCAAAAGGCTAAGATAGCAAAATACGTGGGAAAGAAACACTACATGTTTAAGTAGGAATCTGCAACCAGGGACAAGGAAGGTCAGGGTCTAAAATAGGGTACTATCATTTAAAAATCCCTTAAGACATGTATCAGTTGCCTGTGTGTGATTCCTGTTCTCTAAGCAACTCTATTTGTACTATTATTTATTGAATGCTAGAATGGACCTACCCACCATCTAAGACCTACTTGATACAGACAGGCTAACTACAGATCTTTAAACCAGAAAAGGCTGACCCCAGAGATTTTATCTCCCGTTATAAATTCATACAGTAGTCTTCTGGGACAAATCAGTGTCATGTGAGTTTGAAACATGGGTCAGATTTCCAGGTCCAAGCATAGTACTAAAATTTTGGGGGAGTGGCCCAAACCACTTCCGTCTCATCCCTGTGGTGTCAGCAGGCTTACTTCTCAAGTGTGAAAGCCAGGGACCCCTGATAATGGAAGCCACAACCCTAGGGATGCTAAGGCTCATCTTAAAAGTGCTACTTTAAAAAAAAGAAATGAAAGTGCTACTTCAGGCTGGGTGCGGAGGCTCATGCCTGTAATCCCAGCACTTTGGGAGGCCACAGCGGGTGGATCATGAGGTCAGGAGATCCAGGCCATCCTGGCTAACACGCTGAAACCCCATCTAAACTAAAAATACAAAAATTAGCAGGGCATGGTGGCATGCTGGTAGTCCCAGCTACTCGGGAGGCTGAGGCGGGAGAATTGCTTGAACCTGGGAGGTGGAGGTTGCAGTGAGCTGAGATTGCACCACTGCACTCCAGCCTGGGTAACAAAGCAAGACTCTGGCAAAAAAGAAAGAGGAAGGAAAGGGAAGGAAGGGGGAAGGGGAGGGGGAAGAAAGGAGAGAAGGAAAGGAAATGAAAGAAGGGAAAGGGAAAGGAAAGGAGGCAAGCAAGCAATAATTACTTTAAAAGTTACCCAGAGTTTTTTCAGCAGAGTTAAATAACCTTCCATCTCTCCTGCTGAAGATAACTACAAATGCAGGATAAAATACACATACATGTATTTGTGTGTGTGTGTGTGTGTGTGTGTGTGTGTGTGTATACATAAATTAACACATATTAATTTAAAAAAAATTTTTTTTTAGATGGAGTCTTGCTCTGTTGTCCAGGCTGGAGTGCAGTGGTGCAATCTTGGCTCACTGCAACCTCTGCCACCGGGGTTCAAGTGATTCTCCTGCCTCAGCCTCCTGAGCAACTGAGATTACAGGCACATGCCACCATGCCCGGCTAATTTTTATATTTTTAGTAGAGACAGGGTTTCACCATGTTGACCAGAGTGGTCTCCAACTCCCGACCTCAAGTGATACACCTGCCTGGGCCTCCCAAAGTGCTGGGATTACAGGTGTGAGCCACAGTGCCCAGCCTCCTTTTTATTTTTTACATATTTTTTGAAATAGAGACAGGGATCTCACCGTTATCCAGTCTGGGCTCAAACTCCTGGGCTCGAGTGATCCTTTCACCTAGGCCTCCCAAAGTGCTAGGAATACAGGCGTGAGCCATCATGCCTGGCCAGATTAAATTTTGTCTTAAAAGGACAGACAAGTTGGCAAGAAATAAGGAACACTCAGGCTAAAACCCTAAGAAGGAGAAAACAGGGAGGCAAGTTCACACGGAAGCTTTTATCTAGAGGGCATTTGCAGAACTAGGCAAACTTGAGCTTCCGTTTTCAAAGCCTCAAAAGGTCACAGAAGCACAGCTCAGAGCCCAGCCACCCTGGGTAATCTAAGGAGATCTTACCCCCAGGGAAGTTGGGACTTCCAAAGGATACTCCCTTAACAGAAGACTGAACCACAAATAAATGTGATCTACCCTTTCCTGTCCCCAAGAACAACCTGTGAGAAAAATCAACTGTCTAAATCCTTGGCACTGAGCCAGTTAGAAAAATGAAAAACTCCCCCAAAGAAGCCACAATCACAGGACAGCCTTCACACAGACTTGTAGTCCAAAGTCGTACCACCTAGGTGGTCAGAAAATACTCAGTGCTCTTTATTACTGGTGGGAGAAGGGCAAATTAGTTTTTAAAACCTCAACTTTGGTTTCGGATAACTTAGAAGAGTTAGACATGCCAGCAACTCCTCTCCTAGTTTATACCCCAGAGACATTCTTGCTCATGTGTTCCAGGAGCCAACCATAAGAATGTTCCCCACAGGTGCGGTGACTGAGGCCTGTAATCCCAGCACTTTGGGAGGCTGAGATGGGCAGATCACCAAAGTCAGGGGTTCAAGACCAGCCTGGTGGACATGGCAAAACCCTGTCTCCATTAAAAATACAAAAATTATCTGGGCAGGTAACATATGCCTGTAATCCCAGCTACTTGGGAGGCTGAGACAGGCGAATCACTTGAACCTGAGAGGCAGAGGTTGCAGTGAGCTGAGATGATGCCACTGCACTTCAGCCCGGGCAACAGAGTGAGACTCCGTCTTAAAATAAATAAATAAATAAAAGTTGGGCGTGGTGGCTCACACCTGTAATCCCAGCACTTTGGGAGGCTGAAGTGGATGGACCACCAGGTCAGGAGATCGAGACCATCCTGGCAAACATGATGAAACCCTGTCTCTACTAAAAATACAAAAATTAGCCAGGCGGGTGGTACGCGTATGTAGTCCCTGCTACTCAGGAGGCTGAGGCAGGAGAATCACTTGTACCCAGGAGGCGGAGGCTGCAGTGAGTCAAGATCACGCCACTATACTCCAGTCTGGGCAACAGAGCGAGACTCTATAAAAAAAAAAAAAAAGTTCCCAGACCAAGGGCTTCTTGGCAACAGGGCAACACAGAGGATAAATACACTGTGGGTATTCATTCAATGGAACGCTCTACGGCAGTGAAAATGAACAGAGCCATGTGCCTCCCTATGGAGGGATCGCAAATCTAATGCTGAGCAAGTAACAGAAATGTACTGCAGGGTTTCATGTCCAGGTGTTCAAAACCAGGCAAAATTAAACAGTAAGTTATTCAGAGATTGGCTATCGGTGGGAAAACTAACAAGAACAAGAGAATGAATATCACAAAAGTCAGAATAGCTGGGGTGCTGGGTGTGGTGGCTCACACCTGTAGTCCTAGCACTTTGGGAGGCTCTGACAGGTGCACCACCTGAGGTCAGAAGTTCGAGACCAGCCTGGCCAACATGGCGAAACTTCATCTCTACTAAAAGTGGTGGCACACACCTGTAGTCCCAGCTACTCGGGAGGGTGAGGCAGAAGAATCACTTGAACCTGGGAGGTGGAGGTTGCAGACAGCCGAGATGGCACCACTGCACTCCAGCCTGGACAACAGAGACTCCATCTCAAAAAAAAAAAAAAAAAAAAAGAGTAACTGGGGAGGGAACATAGGGGCTTATCTGGTCCTACACTTAACCCGGGGGATGAGAATATAGATGTTCATTTCACTATTTTGTGTTAACATACACATATGTTTTAAATATGTCTTCTGTAAGTGTGAGGGATCTTGCAACAAGCAAATGGCAAAACGAAAAAAGCAAGCATGAAATGGCACACAGAGTCCTGCCGACTTTCTATCTGTGCTGACATGGGAAGATTTCCAGCATACACTGATAAGTGAAAAGGGCATGGAGCAGAGAAGGCACGGGGGAAACCGACGATAGAACTATGTTTCTGTTTCAAAGGGCAAACCACCTCCAAAAGGACAGACAAGGTAATTTCACCAGAAGTGACCTCCTGGGAGGGGAACTGGGTTACCGGGAAAAGAGAAGAAAGATGTTTATACATTTCAATGTTTGTACCAGATGCAAGTATTCGGTAGCTGAATTGAATACCCTTTTTTAAAAAAGTTAAACACTAACTCTTTGGATTACTGCTTGGTAACCTGCTAGAAGACTCTCAGGTTCGAGGGCAGCATCTCTGAGGAGTTATCTAGGTCGTACCGGGGCTCCCTTTGCCCCTTCAGTAACTGTTACATCAGACCTGTTTTCAGCATGGAAGGCACTCTACCGTCTCAAATAATTTCAATGGGAGGGTAGAACTCCAGCCCACCCAAACCCAGGGTTCCATAGAGACCCCTTGGTTGGACTCCATCAATGACTAAACTCCTGGGCTTACGCAGCCGGGCTAGCTGATCAGAGACACAAATCTCCCAGATACAGTGGCTGAAATGTCCTTTTGGGGCCATAAATCTGCTAGGGATGGCACATTTGTCCTTTGGCCCAGAAGTGTCCTTAATCTGGCTCTGGTGGGAAAAGCCTCTTTAAACTGTGTGTTCGCTCCAGCTGGAGAAGCTAGCCATCGGGGAAAGAAAACTGATTCAGTACTGTAAAAACAACAAGAAAGAAGACAGATACAGGAGCAGACGCAGCTCTTCTTGGAAGGTAAAGCACACCATCCTTTATCTTGTGAATTTAGTCTCAACGGACTTTCCCTCTTGGCAGCAAATGCCGTGTCTTTTCTGCATACCAAAACCCATTCCAAAGTCGCAGCACAGGAACTATGAATATCAAGAAGTAGTTGGGCTGGGCGCAGTGGCTCAAGCCTGTAATCCCAGCACTTTGGGAGGCCGAGGCGGGTGGATCACAAGGTCAAGAGATCGAGACCATCCTGGTCAACATGGTGAAACCCCGTCTCTACTAATGGTGCAAAAAATTAGCTGAGCATGGTGGCGCGTGCCTGTAATCCCAGCTACTCCGGAGGCTGAGGCAGGAGAATTGCCTGAACCCAGGAGGCGGAGGTTACGGTGAGCCGAGATCGCGCCATTGCACTCCAGCCTGGGTAACAAGAGCAAAACTCCGTCTCAAAAAATAAAAAAAATAAAAATAAAAAAATAATAATAATAATAAAAAGAAGTAGTTGGGAGAAAAACAGAACTAAAGGTTCTTAATTCACATTTTGTGTCTGCCAGGAGAATCCCTCTCTCTAAAATATCTCTCCCACTATGCACCTAAAAAATGCAATGGAAGGCCGGGGGCAGTGGCTCCCACCTGTAATCCCAGCACCTTGGGAGGCCGAGGCCATGGATCACCTGAGGTCAGGAGTTTGAGACCAGCCTGACCAACATGGAGAAACCCCAGCTCTACTAAAAATATAAAAAATTAGGCCGGGCACCGTGGCTCATGCCTGTAATCCCAGCACTTTGGGAGACCGAGGAGGGTGGATCATGAGGTCAAGAGATTGAGACCATTCTGGTCAACATGGTGAAACCCAGTCTCTACTAAAAATACAAAAATTAGCTGGGCATGGTGGTACGTGCCTGTAGTCCCAGCTACTCGGGAGGCTGAGGTAGGAGAATTGCTTGAACCCAGGAGGCAGAGGTTGCGGTGAGCTGAGATCGCACCATTGCACTCCAGCCTGGGTAACGAGAGCGAAACTCCGTCTCAAAAAAAAAAAAAAAACTTTGGGAGGCCGAGGCGGGTGGATCACAAGGTCAAGAGATCAAGACCATCCTGGTCAACATGGTGAAACCCCGTCTCTACTAAAAATACAAAAAAATTAGCTGGGCATGGTGGCACGTGCCTGTAATCCCAGCTACTCAGGAGGCTGAGGCAGGAGAATTGCCTGAACCCAGGAGGCGGAGGTTGTGGTGAGCCGAGATCGCGCCATTGTACTCCAGCCTGGGTAACAAGAGCAAAACTCCGTCTCAAAAAAAAAAAAAAAAAAAAAAAAAAATTAGCCAGGCGTGGTAGTGCGTGCTCCCAGCTACTCGGGAGGCTGCAGTAGCAGAATCTCTTGAACCCGGGAGGCGGAGGTTGTGGTGAGCCGACATTGAGCCATTGCACTCTAGCCTGGGAAACAAGAGTGAAACTCTGTTTGGAAAAAAAAAATGCAAGGGAAAACCTAAACCTCTTAAATCTAACACCTACAAATATATTATTTTGGTCAGTGTAAATCTGTTTGCTAGGAGGCAGTTTCAGCTTCCACCTGTCTTGCCCTGGAATCAAGGGAAAAGCTCCAAGTACCCTGAAGGTGTCTCTCTCCTGACAGCTCTTCCAGAGGGCTTAGCCCTTCAGCATAGCAGCAGGTGGCCCACCACAGATGAGTCTCATCCAGAAACCATTAGATAAGGAGAAAAGGGAGGCACCAAGAGGCAAGAACTGGGGAAACCAGCTTAAGAATCTTCAGGCCCTACCAGACCTCTCTCTTCTTTGGGTAACAATTTCTCTGGGTAAGTCTCAAGGATAATTGCTCTGGTCTCAGGCAAACTCAATTTTCTCGGGAAATACTGAGCTGGGCTTAAAAGCCCGCCATCTCCAAACATGGTGTGCCCTGTCCCCATTCCCTATTTCTTTTCCATTTGTCTCTCCACTTTTCCCCAACCTCAGGTCTTGGAGTCAGCTACCTTTAGCTAAATAAATGGGGTGGCTTTTCCCACCCTGCATTTCAAGCTGAAGACTGAGTTGCAGTTTAGAGCTCTCCAATCCCTCCCTCCACTTGGCCCCACGACACCTTTTCTTCTGTGACACTTTGTATTTGCATGTCCCTTCCCATTGCAACAACTTGCCTAACCTGCACTTGCATCATTACAGAATGTCTGAGCTATATTTCACACTGAGCTAGTCCCACCCAACCTCTGACTCTCCCCATTCCCAGTCTGCTGCCCACTACTTCCACAGGTTTTCCAAAATCCCATCCATCTCTGGGCAGTCCTGGCTGAATCATCTCAGTGACTTCTTCTTATCTCAAATCCCAACACACAGCTGGGGCTCACAGAATGAATTCCCAGTCCTAGTGTTCACTGTGCCCTGCCAGCGCAAATTGCAACATTGCTTCCCGCTTCCCTGAGGATTCCACAGTGATCAAAGTAGGCACAACTCTCCAACCTCGCCAGGGGGCTGCGGCATCATCCTCTGTCTCATCACCATGACCTCACTTCCTGTACCACTGCCCGGGAGGGACTCCCCTCCTAGAAACTCAAATACCACACATGCGCACCTGAGAGAGTCCCCTCATCTTGCAGGGCCTTGGACTCACATTCTCCTCTCCTCATGGAGTTCCCTTGTAACTGTTCATCACTGGTCCCATTAACAGAGCCACCATTATGATGTATCCAATAGGTGTCAGGCACAAGACTGTGTTACTTCGTTGTTTATGTGTTATTTCATTTGTACAGAATAAACGTGTTATTTCATTTGTACAGAAGTTATTTCATTTGATCTCCACCCCCAAGAGTCCCCACAGACAAAGAAGGTCTTACCGCCCCCATTTTATAGATGAGGAAACCAGGGCTTGAAGAAGCTAAGGAACTTACTGACCAGGGGCTAAGCCTGAGCTCCACCCCATCTGCCTGACTCCAGGGTCCATGCTCTTAACCCTGCTATGCCACTCCCCTAGTAATTCCGTGTGTGTTTTGATTGTTTTTTTTTGTTTGTTTTTTTTTGTTTTTTTTTTTTGAGATAGAGTCTCACTCTGTCATCCTAGCAGGGGTGCAGTGGGGTGATTTCAGCTCACTGCAACCTCCGCCTCCTGGGTTCAAATCTGATTCTGCTGCCTCAGCCTCCCTAGTAGCTGGGATTACAAGTGCGTGCCACCACACCCAGCTAATTTTTTGTATTTTAGTAGAGGTTGCTGACCTCAGGTGATCCACCTGCCTCGGCCTCCCAAAATGCTGGGATTACAGGCATGAACCACCATGCCCAGCCCCCTGTGTATGTTTATGCATTTAGCATCTCACCTGGCACAGAAGCAGGACCGATGAGGTCATTACTACCCCGCAATTAGCCAGTCACTATGAAGCATGTGTTTTGTCCAGCACGTGCTTCCTTCTCTCCCAACCACGGGATAAATGACTCAGGGCAAGGCCCTTATCAGATCCTCCTGCGGCCTCACGGCATCCAGTAAGGAGCTGTGCACATCACAGATGCGCAGTAAATGCAGAAGGAAAGAACCATTTCTCGGAATACTGCACAGTAATAACTTACCCTCCTTAAGCCACTCAGTCAACTGAGAAAACTCAGGATTAGAAAATGGGGAACCCATTCTGCCAGATACTGAAATTGCCACTTCAGTATCTGAAAAGATGGAAAGATGGTGCAGGTCAGCAAAAAAAACAGCTATTTTGCAACCTGCTGGAATGCAGTAGTCAAAAGCCAGGAGGGCTGAAGAAAACCCTAAGGCCTACTGAAACAGCCTTGGGCAACATGGCAGGGAGGAGAGCCCTGCCTTAGGTGGGGGCAGACTCCCCAGCTGGCCACAAGCCCTGTGACAGCAAATAGCTCTTATGATAAAAGCTGCAAACGTCCATCAAGTGATCAACTTCAGAAGGAAAGGGGGAGGGTTTCAGATTGGTCTTTGCAGCCCTGTGCGCTGTAACACCTGCCACACCATATTGTCACATCCTGAGGAACAGCAGCATATTCTATGAACTCCAGGCCAGAATCTGGTTTGCTGCTTTCAGAGCTTGCCTCTAACTCTTCCTAGCGAAGCTGAGTGAGACACTGACTCGCTCTGAACCTCGGGTCTGTCATACCTGAACAGCAAAACCACAACCATAACCAGTTCCAGGGAAAACTGGTTGATAAAATAAAACTAGCCAAGCATGGTAGCTCACGTCTATAATCCTAGTGCTTTGGGAGGACAATGCAGAAGGATCACTTGAGCGCAGGAGTTTGAGACCAGCCTGGGCAACACAGTTGCTACAAAAAATACAAAACTTAGCCTGGCATGGTGGCATATGCCTGTAGCCCCAGCTACTCAGAAGACTGATGTAGGAGGATCATTTGAGCCTGGGAGGTCAAGTGACAGAGTAAGACGCTGTCTCAAAGGAAAAAAAAAAAAAAAAAAATCAGCTGGGTGTGGTGGCACATGCCTGTAGTCCCAGCTACTCGGGAAGCTGAGGAGGGAGGATTGCTTGAGCCCGGGAGGTGGAAGCTGCAGTGAGCTTTGACGGTGCCACTGTACTCCAGCCTGGTGAGAGAACAAGATGCTGTCACCAAAAAAAAAAAAAAAAAAAAAAAAAAAAAAAAGGCTGGGCACGGTGGCTCACGCCTGTAATTCCAGCACTTTGGGAGGCCAAGGCGGGTGGATCATGAGATCAAGAGATCAAGACCATCCTGGTCAACATGGTGAAACCCCGTCTCTACTAAAAATACAAAAAATTAGCTGGGCATGGTGGCCCATGCCTGTAATCCCAGCTACTCAGGAGGCTGAGGCAGGAGAATTGCCTGAACCCAGGAGGCGGAGGTTGCAGTGAGCCGAGGCTGTGCCATTGCACTCCAGCCTGGGTAACAAGAGTGAAACTCCGCCTCAAAATAAATAAATAAATAAATAAATAAAAATAAAAAAAGAAAATAAATTAAAAAAAAGAAACAGAGAAAGAAAAAAAGAAAGTAATAAAGTTATAAAGTGCTACACACACATTATTATCAACAACAGAACATCAGCAGTCAGTCAGCTCCATACGATGTCCTGGAGTAACACTAGTTGAGATTAGACCCCAGTATTTGTTGAAGCCTTGATGGTTAATGGGCAGGGACGAGGCCACCATTATTGTTCTTGGCCATTGCTCTATTTTTCTTGAGGTAAAGAGTGAATTCCCCTTTGTGAAGAAAACATCTTTTTCTGCAATGTAATTCCATTCTGCTATCTCCCAGCATTCAGTAAAATGTTATGAAACGCCTGATAATACTTTTTTTTTTTTTTTGATAATACTTTTAAAAGCTGCACTTTGAGAAGGTATGAGAGAGGCCGTTTGCATATTTAAGGCAACATGGTGTGAAGAGTGAAGCAACAGCCCTGAGGCAGGGATAACGAGATAACACGCAGAAGAGAACAGCTGGCCAAGGAAATAACCAACCCACATAGATTACATGCATTTCACAGATATTTTTCACTCCTTAACTATGTTCCAAACTTGGTGGAACACATAAGCATCTCTGGGGTATTTCTAGAAAAACTTGGGGAAGGGAACACCGTAAAAGACAGGTCTTCCCCCCTCCTCCTTTTTTTTTTGAGATGGAGTCTTGCTCTGTCACCCAGGCTCCCAGGCTGGAGTACAGTGGTGTGATCTTGGCTCACTGCAACCTCTGCCTCCCGAGTTCAAGCGATTCTTGTGCCTCGGCCTCCTGAATAACTGGGACCACAGGTGTGCACCGCCACACCTGGCTAATTGTTGTATTTTTGGTAGAGATGGCATTTTGCCATGTTGGTCAGGCTGGTCTTGAACTTCTGACCTCAGGTGATTCAACCACCTCAGACTCCCAAAGTGCTGGGATCACATGTGTGAGCCACTGCACCTTGCCTAAAGACAGGCCTTCCTACAGGTCGAGGAAGTTTTACGAATTGTTTTTAGGGATTAAATTGAAAAACTGTCCCTGAAAACAAAGAGGTCAGGGCTATCTAAGATGCAGAAGTCCAATAATTACAGCTGAAAGTTTTGCCTCATACAGGCTTCATCCCACTGTCTTCAGGCTCCCATGGTTTCTGAGGAGAAATGAGCTGTTAATCTGATCAAAAATCCTTTGTACAAGATACACTGCTCATCTCTTCCTGTTTCCAAGTTTGTCATTTGACACTTTAATTATGAAATATCTAGGTGTGGATCTCTGATATTCATTCACTGGAGTTCACTGAGCTTCTTGAGTGGGTAGGTTATTATTTTTCATCAGCTTCCGGCCATTCTTTCTGACCCTTTCTCTCCTCTCCTTTTAGGACTCTTATGCATACGTTGATTTGAGTGACAGTGTACCATGGGTTTCTCAGTCTGTTAAGTTTTCTTCTCTTTTTTTTCTTTCTCATCCTCAGCCTGAACAATCTCAAGGTTCCTACCTTCAAGCTTGCAGATTTTTTTCTTCTGGCTGCTCAAATCAGCTGTTCAGCCTCTAGTGAATTTTTCATTTCAGTAACTGTACTGTCCAACTCCAGAATTTCTGTGCAGCTTTTAAAAATATTACCATGCATTTCACGACATTTTACTGAATGCCTGGAGATACAGAATGCCCACAAAGGGTAATTCACCCTTTACCTCAAGAAAAACCAGAGCAATTCCAATTGCTCTATTTTTTTTTTTGAGATGGAGTTTCCCTCGTTACCCAGGCTGGAGTGCAATGGCACGATCTCGGCTCACTGCAACCTCCGCCTCCTGGGCTCAGGCAATTCTCCTGCCTCAGCCTCCTAAGTAGCTGGGATTACAGGCACGCGCCACCATGCCCAGCTAGTTTTTTGTATTTTTAGTAGAGATGGGGTTTTACCACGTTGACCAGGATGGTCTCAATCTCTTGACCTCGTGATCCACCCGCCTCGGCCTCCCAAAGTGCTGGGATTACAGGCTTGAGCCACCGCGCCCGGCCCTATTTTTTTTTTTTTTTGCTCTTTTTTGTCATTTCCATTACTTATTAATCATCTCTATTTGGTGAGGCATTCTTCTCACATTTTCCTTAAGTTCTTCAGACATATTTTAAATAGTTGATTTAATGTTATTACCTATGAAGTCCACCATCTAGGCTGGAAAACACTGTCTATTCCAATGTATGAACCATACTTTGTTTCTTTGCATGCCTTATAACTTTTTGTTGAAAACAAGAATAATTTTTTCTGCAATTTTTCCTGAATAAATTGTGTCTTAGATTGTTACAAGCCTTTGGTTAATTTCTCAAGTTCTGAAAAAGCTGGTTTTGACAATATTTGCCAACTTTGTCATATCTTTTTTTTTTTTTTTTTTTTTGAGACGGAGTTTCGCTCTTGCTACCAAGGCTGGAGTGCAATGGCGCGATCTTGCCTCACCGCAACCTCTGCCTCCTGGGTTCAAGCAATTCTCCTGCCTCAGCCTCCTGAGTAGCTGGGATTACAGGCACGTGCCACCATGCCCAGCTAATTTTTTTGTATCTTTAGTAGAGAAGGGGTTTCACCATGTTGACCAGGATGGTCTCGATCTCTTGACCTCGTGATCCACCCGCCTCAGCCTCCCAAAGTGCTGGGATTACAGGCTTGAGCCACCGCGCCCGGCTAGGTGTCATATCTTTTAATGGAGGAACATCTTTTATGAAGTCCTCACTCCACCACTCCCCAGCAATCTGTATCTCATATGGCATTTAAAAAGAGGTTTTTATCTTCCAAAACAATTTTTTGGAAGAGAGGGGTAAAAGAGTAGAACTCTGGTCATTAAGTACCCAATACTTGATCTTAAGCTACAAATGGTATTGAGTTACACCCTTCTTTATTTAGATTTTTTAAAATCAACAACTTAAAATTAATACTACAGGGCCAGGTGCGGTGGCTCACACCTGTAATCCCAGCACTTTGGGAGGCCAAAGCAGGCGAATCACGAGGTCAGGAGTTCAAGACCAGCCCGGCCAACATGGTGAAAGGAGGTGGAGGTTGCAGTGAGCTGAGATCGCAGCACAGCACTCGAGCCTAAGCTACAGTGCAAGACTCCGTCTCAAGAAAAAAAAAAACCCCACTATGTAGAGGAAAAAAACCACATTACATAGAAATTTTTTTTTTTTTTTTTTTTTTTTTTTTGAGATGGAGTTTCGCTCTTGTTGCCCAGGCTGGAGTGCAATGGCGCGATCTCGGCTCACCGCAATCTCCGCCTCCCGGGCTCAGGCAATTCTCCTGCCTCAGTCTCCTAAGTAGCTGGGATTACAGGCACGCGCCACCACGCCCAGCTAGTTTTTTGTATTTTTAGTAGAGAAGGGGTTTCACCATGTTGACCAGGATGGTCTCGATCTCTCGACCTCGTGATCCACCCGCCTCGGCCTCCCAAAGTGCTGGGATTACAGGCTTGAGCCACCGCGCCCGGCCAGAAAATTTTTTAAACACATAATTTTATAATTCCAGCAACCTGAACAAATTGTTGGTACAGCATTCCAAAATAACAAAAAATGAGATGTTACACATTCCATTTTATAACATATTTTTTTTGTGTAAAGGCATCTTGTCCTGTGGTAATACATTTAGAGTGACAGCTTGATTAGGACACATGAGCTATTTTTAAAGGCTACATCGTACGACACTGAACAGATGTAGTGTTCATATGTAGCAAACATTTCTGATGCACCTTTTGGTGATTTCCCATTTTCTGCTATCACCTTAAGTTTCCATGCTTGTCCCGTGATACCACAGGTTACATTTCTAGAACTGGAATTGCTGTGTTAAATGATTGTAACTTTTAGGTTCAATCTTCTCTGCACCGTTTAGCCATTTAATACCCGGCCCTATGGTGAAACACATTTTCTTTTCTCCTTGAGAGGGCAGTCACTGTCATTCAGTGACATCACTGCCTTCATTTGATATACGGTCAGTCCTCTGTATCTGTGGGTTCCATATCCACAAATTCAACCAACTGTGGATCAAAAATAATTTAAAAAGCAAAATAAAAAATAAAATGCAACAATAAAAAATAACACAGGCCACGCGCGGTGGCTCACGCTTGTAATCCCAGCACTTTGGGAGGCCCAGACGGGCAGATCCCAAGGTCAAGAGACCAAGACCATCCTGGCCAACATGTTGAAACTCGTCTCTATAAAAATACAAAAAAATTAGCTGGGTATAGTGGTGCATGCCTGTAGTCCCAGCTACTCCAGAGGCTGAGGCAGGAGAATCACTTGAATCCAGGAGGAGGAGGTCACAGTGAGCCAAGATTGTGCCACTGCACTCCAGCCTGGAGATAGAATAAAACTCTGTCTCCAAAAATAAGTAAGTAAGTAAATAAATAAATAAATAACAATATGGTATAATACTATTTACATGGCATTTGCATTGTATTGGGTATTTTAAGTAATCTAGGGATGATTTAAAGTACACAAGAGGATATGCATAGGTTATATGTAAATACTATGCCATTTTCTGTCAAGCACTTGAGCATCTTGGAGTATTTTAGCATCTGGGGGTGGGGGGGGGGTCTTGGAACCAGTCCCCAGAGGATACCAAGAAACAACTGTGCTATTTTTTTTCTTTTTTTTTTTTTTAAGAGGGGGTTTCACCATGTTGGTCAGGCTGGTCTTCAACTCCCGACCTCAGGTGATCTGCCCACCTTGGCCTCCAAAGTGCTTGTATAACAGGCGTGAGCCACCATGCCTGGCTGTGCTATTAAAAACTGTATCTCACAATGCTCCTTTACCACCTGAAAGGGGAACACAGCCACAGGTGAGGACAGATTGTACTTAAAACTCATGCAGAGGTTGGGCGCAGTGGCTCACGCCTATAATCCTAGCACTTTGGGAGGCCGAGGCAGTTGATCACAAGGTCAGGAGTTCAAGACCGGCCTGGCCAAAATGGTGAAACCCTGTCTCTATTAAAAATACAAAAATTACCCGGGCATGGTGGTGCACACCTGTAATCCCAGCTACTAGGGAGGCTGAGGCAGAGAACTGCTTGAACCTGGAAGGCAGAGGTTGTGAGCCGAGATCGTGCCATCACACTTCAACCGGGGCAACTCCATCTCAAAAAAACAAACAAACAAAAAACTCCGGCAGAGACACATGAGAAAGAATTGAAATTGGACCCTTACCTAACACCACATCCATGACCTAAATATAAGACCGAAAATGACAAAACTCTTAGAAAAAACACAGGGGAGAAGCTTTACGATGATTGGACAATGATTTCTTGGATATAACACCAAAGGTAGGCATAGCAACAAAAAGCAAAGACAGACAAACTGGACTTCGTGAAAATATAAAAATGTTGTGCATCAAAAGACAATATCAATGGGGTAAAAAGACAATCCACAGTACGGAAGAAAATATTTACAAGTCATACATCTGATAAGGAATTAATATTCGGAATATATGTAAAGCTCCCAAAAGTTTTTTTAATGTGTTTTTTGTTTTTGTCTTTTTTGAGATAGTGTCTCGCTCTATTGTCCAGGCTAAAATGCAGTGGTACAATCTCAACTCACTGCAGCCTAAACTTCCCATGCTAAAGTGATCCTCCCAACTCAGCCTCCCTGGTAGCTGGGACCACACCTGGCCCCTCTGCCCCCATTTTGAATCAGGTGTGTGTATGTGTTGAATTTTGGGAGTTTGCCAGGTACAGTGGCTCATGTCTGTAATCCCAGCACTTTGGAAGGCTGAGGCAGGCAGATCACTTGAGCTGAGGAGTTCAAGACCAGCCTGGGCATCATGGCAAAACCCTGTCTCCACAAAAAATATAAAAAGTTAGCCCAACGTGGTGGCGTGCACCTGTGGTCCCAGCTACGAGGGAGGTTAAAGTGGGAGGATGACTGGAGCCCAGGAGGTTGAGGCTGCAATGAGCCAAGACTGTGCCACTGTACTCTAGCCTGGGCAACAGAACAAGACCCTGTATCAAAAAAAAAAAAAAAAAAAACGGGCAAAGGACTTAAACAGACATTTCCCCAAATAAGATATAAACACATCATAAGATACTCAAGGCCAGGCACGGTGGCTCACGTCTGTAATCCCAGTACTCTGGGAGGCTGAAGTGGGTGGATCATTCGAGGTCAGGAGTTTGGCCGGGCCAACACATCTCTACTAAAAATACAAAAATTAGCCGGCATGGTGGTGTGCACCTATAATCCAAGCTACTTGGGAGACTGAGGCAAGAGGATGATCTTGAACCCAGGAGGCAGAGGTTGCAGTGAGATGAGATGGCACCACTGCACTGCAGCCTGGGCAATAGAGCAAGACTCCATCTAAAAAAAAAAAAAAAAGAAAAGAAAAGAAAAGAAAGTATTGAACATCACTAATCATTAAGGAAATGCAAATCCAAACATGAGATATCACCTTACACTGAAAAAACAAAGTAAGTGTTGGTGAGGATGTGGAAAACTGGAACCCTTGTGCACTGTTAATAGTATTGTAAAATGGTGTAGCTAATGTGGAAAATAGCACAGCAGTCCTCAAAAAAAAGAAAAATATAATTACCATTGATCCAGCAATCAGGTATATACCTAAAAGGACTGAAAGCAGAGTCTCAAAGAGGTATCTGTACACCCACGTTCACAGAAGCATTATTCATAATAGCTAAAACATGGAACCAATCCAAGTATCCACAGATATATGAATGAATAAGTAAAATCTATATAACGGAATAGGATTCAGCCTTAAAAAGAAAGGAAATTCTGATACATGCTACAAGATGGATGTACCTTGAAGACATTATGCTATGTGAAATAAGCCAGTCTGATTCCATTTATATGAGGTGCTTAGAGTAGTCCAATTTATAGAGACAGACAGTAGAATGGTGAGTGCCAGGGGCTTGGGTGAGTGGGGAGAGAGGAGTTAGGATTTCAGGGTTACAGAGCTTCAGTTTTACAAGACGAAAAAAAGTCTGCAGATAGTGGTGATAGTTGTTCACTATAAATGCACCTAATACGACTGAACTGTACACTGGAAAATGGTTGAGAGTAAATTTCATATTACATGTACATAATATATGTCATATGGTCTGAATGTGGACATCCCCTCAAAATTCATAAGTTTATTAAGAGGTGGAACCTCGAGGAGGTAAGTCAGGAGGGTTCCTTTCTATGGGTAGAATCAGTGCCCTTATAAATGACGTCAAGCTTGACACAGTGGCTGGCACCTATAATCCCAGCTACTTGGGAGGTTGAGGTGGGAGGATTGCTTCAAGCCCAAGAGTTGGAGAAAAATAGAGAGGTCAAGGTCAAAAGGAGCTGTCTTGTCCCTTCCACCCTGTGAAGACACAGCATCATTTATGAGGAACAAGCCCTCACCAGATGCCCAGTCTGCTGGTGCCTTGATCTTGAACTTCTCAGCTTCCAAAACTATTAAGAAATAAATTTCTCGGCCTGGCCAACATGATGAAACCCCATCTCTACTAAAAATGCAAAAATTAGCTGGACATCATGGTAGGTACCAATAATCCCAGCTACTTGAAAGGCTGAGGCAGAAGAATCACTTGAATCCAGGAGAGGGAGGTTGCAGTGAGCTAAGATTGCACTACTGTCCTACAGCCTGGGTGGTAAGAGTGAAACTCCGTCTCAGAAGAAAAAAAATCTTCAGGCCACACTTCGGGTGCAGTGGCTCACACCTCTAATCCTAACACTGTGGGAGGCTGAGGCGGGCAGATCACTTGAGGTCAGGAGTTTGAGACCAGCCTGGCCAACACAGTGAAACTCCATCTCTACGAAAAGTACAAAAATTAGCTGGGCGTGGTGGCATGTACCTGTAATCCCAGTGACTTGGGAGGCTGAGGCAGAAGAATCGCTTGAACCTAGGAGGAGGAGGTTGCGGTGAGCTGAGATTGTGCCACTGCACTCCAGCCTAGGTGACAGAGCAAGACTCCATCTCAAAAAAACACAAATTTAGAAAATAAAAAATAAAAATAACAAATAAATTTCTATTGTTTATAAATTACCCAGAATACGACTGTTTGGTTATAGCAGCCCAAATGGACGAAGACAATGTATTTTACCACAATTTTTTTTTTTTTTTTTTTTTTTTTTGAGACAGAGTTTTACTCTTGTTACCCAGGCTGGAGTGCAATGGCGCGATCTTGGCTCACTGCAACCTCCGCCTCCTGGGTTCAGTCAATTCTCCTGCCTCGGCCTCCTGAGTAGCTGGGATTACAGGCACGTGCCACCATGCCCAGCTAATATTTTTGTATTTTTAGTAGAGACGGGGTTTCACCATGTTGACCAGGATGGTCTCGATCTCTTGACCTCGTGATCCACCCGCCTTGGCCTCCCAAAGTGCTGGGATTACAGGCTTGAGCCACCGCGCCCGGCCAATTTTTTTAAATGGAGGACAAAAAAACTCCTGCCGTGCAAAAACCTAAGACAGCCTCCTGCCAATTTCTCTCCCACTCAAATGTCCTTTTCTTGTCACTCTACAAACCTCTGCTCTTACTCACATGGGGCCACATGTGTATCAGACATCAAAGGAGAGGTCAGGCTGGGTGAGGTGGCTCATGCCTGAAATCCCAGCACTTTGGGAATGCGAAGCTGGTGAATCACCTGAGGTCAGGAGTTCAAGACCAGCCTGGCCAACATGGTGAAACCCCACCCTTACTAAAAATATAAAAATTAGCTGGGCGTGGTGGCAGGCGTCTGTAATCCCAGCTACTTGGGAGGCTGAGGCAGGAAAATCACTTGAACTGGGAGGCAGAAGTTGCAGTGAACCAAAATCATGCTATTGCACTCTGGCCTGGGTAACAAGAGTGAAACTCCATCTCAAAAAAAAAAAGAGGCCAAGTGTAGTGGCTCACACCTGTAATCCCAGCACTTTGGGAGGCCAAGGCGGGTGGATCACAAGGTCAGGAGCTCAAGACCAGCCTGGCCAATATGGTGAAACCCCGTCTCTACTGAAAACACAAAAATTAGCCAGGCACGGTGGCATATGCTTGCAGTCCCAGCTACTTAGGAGGCTGAGGCAGGAGAATTGCTTGCTTGAACCTAGGAGGCAGAGGTTGCAGTGAGCCAAAATCACACCACTGCATCCAGCCTGGGTGACAGAGAGAGACTCAATCTCAAAAAAAAAAAAAAAAAAAAAAGAAAACAAAAAGAAAAGAAAAAAAAAAAAAGAGGTCAAATTGCATTAACAATTCTCAACCAAGTCCATTCACCATCTACAAGCTTCCTAGGGCCCTACCCAGTGACCAGGACAGGAATGCAATTCCGCATCTAGTTATTATCCAAGATACAGATTTCTAACAAGAATCTGATGGCAATGGCCTTTCCAAAGATTGGTGGCTTTCCACCGGGAGGGCAGGGAGAGGACAGAGTTCTCACCATCACCAAGTAGGTGAACTGAAGAATGGGAAAAAGCCAGATGGTTCCAGCATCTGGTTCCAGATGCCATAATTTCTTCATAACCAAGCATGATTAGAAAGAAAGAACTCTCTTTTTTTTTTTTTTTTTTTTTTTGAGACGGAGTTTCGCTCTTGTTACCCAGGCTGGAGTGCAATGGCGCAATCTCGGCTCACCGCAACCTCCGCCTCCTGGGTTCAGGCAATTCTCCTGCCTCAGCCTCCTGAGTAGCTGGGATTACAGGCACGTGCCACCATGCCCAGCTAATTTTTTGTATCTTTAGTAGAGACGGGGTTTCACCATGTTGACCAGGATGGTCTCGATCTCTCGACCTCGTGATCCACCCGCCTCGGCCTCCCAAAGTGCTGGGATTACAGGCTTGAGCCACCGCACCTGGCCAGAAAGAACTCTTAAGTACCAGCCTTTCTTTCTCTTTACTTGAAAATGTTTAAGAGATGTGGGGAAATGCCAGACATGGACTCAGAAGACTGAGACTCAAATTCTAGCCGTGGTGGGTCACTGACATGACTTTACAACCAGCCCTGGGTCAGAGAAAGCCTTGAGAAATACAGAGAATCTAAAGAATCTAAACTGTATCTACTTTGTATATAACAGTATCTATTTTATATTTAGTAAGTATGGCCACAAAAATAGGTAGACCTATACCTTTATTTAAGGCGCACGGGCTGTGAGACCATCCCCGTTTGGAGGCAAAATGGTGGCAATGGAGCACGTCTGCATAGCAGATAGATTCAAAGGCCAGTTTCATCCCGCCCAGAGGTCTCTTTAATTATAAAGAAAATGTCATCCAGTTGAGAAAGCAAGGCTAACAGTTGATTAGGAAAATAATTTACCATAGTTTAAAATCATATATTTATTTCCTTATTACGTAAGCTTCTCTAATTCCACGAAGATAATCAGATTGAATACAGACAAGGCTAAGAAAACAGTAGTTATAGTGTTAAGAAATCTGTGTGTTACCTGTTATTTTACGTACTCTAAGACAATATGGTCTGTTCAGAATTACAAATCAGTCTTGAGATTCCAATTAAAATATGGAACTGAGGCCGGGCGTGGTGGCTCACGCCTGTAATCCCAGCACTTTTGGGAAGCCGAGATGGGTGGATCATGAGGTCAACAGATCGAGACCATCCCGGTCAACGTAGTGAAACCCCGTCTCTACTAAAAATACAAAAAAATTAGCTGGGCATGGTGGCGCATGCCTGTAATCCCAGCTACTCAGGAGGTTGAGGCGAGAGAATTGCCTGAACCCAGGAGGTGGAGGTTGCGGTGAGCGGAGATCGCGCCATTGCACTCCAGCCTGGGTAACAAGAGTGAAACTCCATCAAAAAAATATATATATATATGGAACTGAGGCCAGGCGTGGTGGCTCACACCCGTAACCCCAGCATTTTGGGAGGCTGAGGCAGGTGGATCACTTGATACCAGTTTGAGACCAGCACTGGCAACACAGTGAAATCCCATCTCTACCAAAAAAAATGTTTAAAAAATCAGCCAGGCATGATTTGCATGCCCAGCTACTCAGGAGGCTGAGATGGGAAGATCACTTGAGCATGGGAGATGGAGGCTGCAGTGAGCCATGGTCACAGCAGTGCAAGCCAGCCTGGGTGACAGAGCAAGACCCTGTCTCAAAACAAAAAACATGTAACTGAGTAATTAGCTTAGACTTGTGATTTTTTTTTTTTTTTTTTTTTTTTTTTTTTTTTTTTGAGACAGAGTCTCACTCTGTAGCCCAGGCTGGAGTGCAGTGGCACAATTTCGGCTCACTGCAACCTCTACCTTCTGGGTCCCGGGTTCAAGCAATTCTTCTGCCTCAGCCTCCCGAGTAGCTGGGATCACAGCAATATGCCACCATACCCAGCTAATTTTTGTATTTTTAGTAGAGACGGGGTTTCACCATGCTGGCCAGGAGGCTGGTCTTGAACTCCTGACCTCGTGATCCTCCCACCTTGGCCTCCCAAAGTGTTGGGATTACAGGAACGAGCCACCGTGCCTGGCTAGACTTGTGACTTTAAGCAGAAATGTTACTAAGTTTAAAATCAGTACTGGCAGAAGACAAACACATGAAAAGATGTTTAAAATCAGTAGTAATTAGGAAAATTCAAATTGAAACCATGAGATAACCCCACATACCTTTTTAAATGGCTAAAACTGGCCGGGCGTGGTGGCTCAAGCCTGTAATCCCAGCACTTTGGGAGGCCGAGGCGGGTGGATCACGAGGTCGAGAGATCGAGACCATCCTGGTCAACATGGTGAAACCTCGTCTCTACTAAAAATACAAAAAATTAGCTGGGCATGGTGGCACATGCCTGTAATAGCTACTCAGGAGGCTGAGGCAGGAGAATTGCTTGAACCCAGGAGGCGGAGGTTGTGGTGAGCCGAGATCGCGCCATTGCACTCCAGCCTGGGTAACAAGAGCGAAACTCTGTCTCAAAAAAAAAAAAAAAAAAAAAATGGCTAAAATTTAAAAGACTAACTATATCCACTGTTGGGGAGGATGCGGAGAAATTGGAATTCTCATACACAGCTGGTAGGAATGTAAAATACTACAACCACGTCAGAAAATTTGGCAGTTCAAGTTAAACATACATACAGCTACCATAGGATCCGGCCACTCCACTCCTAGGCATTCACTCAAAAGAAAAGAAAATAAATGTCCACACAAAGACTTACACACAAATGTTCACAGCAGCTTTATTTCTAAATGCAAAAAAGTGGAAGCACCTGAGACGACCAACAACAGGGGACTGGCTAAACTGTAATACCCATATAACAAAATCAGCAAACAAACAAATTTTAAAAAGTAGTCAGGCTGGCAGCTAACACCTGTAATCCCAGCACTTTGGGAGGCCGAGGCAGGCAAATTATGAGGTCAGGAGCCTGAGAACATCCTGACCAACATGGTGAAACCCTATTTCTACCAAAAACATTAAACTCAGCGAGGTGTGGTGGTGCACGTCTGTAACCCCAGCAACTCAGGAGGCTGAGGCTGGAGAATCGCTTGAACTTGGGAGGCGGGAGTTGCAGCAAGCCAAGATCATACCACTGTACTCCAGCCTGGGTGACAGAGCAAGACTCCATCTCAAAAATAAAAAAAAAATAAAGGGCCAGGCACAGTGGCTCAAGCCTGTAATCCCCGCACTTTGGGAGGCCGAGGCGGGTGGATCACGAGGTCGAGAGATCGAGACCATCCTGGTCAACACGGTGAAACCCCGTCTCTACTAAAAATACAAAAAATTAGCTGGGCACGGTGGCACGTGCCTGTAATCCCAGCTACTCAGGAGGCTGAGGCGGGAGAATTGCCTGAACCCAGGAGGCGGAGGTTGCGGTGAGCCGAGATCGCGCCATTGCACTCCAGCCTGGGTAACAAGAGCGAAACTCTGTCTCAAAAAAAAAAAAAAAAAAAAAAAAACCTGTCAAGTTGTCCACCTGAAATATGTGCAACTTATTATATCTCAATAGTACCCCAATCAAGCTGCTGAGAAAACTACAATGTATCACACCTATAATCCCAGCACTTTGGGAGGCCAAGGCGGGCTGATTGCTTGAGCTCAGGAGATCGAGAGGAGCCTGGGCAATGTGGTACTTTTGTCGTTACAAAAAGTACAACAATTAGCCGGGTGTGGTGGCTCGACCCTGCAGTCCCAGTTACTCAGGAGGCTGAAGAGGGAAGATCACGTGAGCCTGGGAAGAGGAAGCTGCAGTGAGCTGACTGAGACTGTGCCACTGCCCTCCAGCCAGGTGACAGAATGAGACCCTGTCTCAAAATAAACACAAATAAATAAAACACAAAACAATATAGGAAAGTTTAAGAAAACTGTAACATACAGCTTTATTTATTAGATTTACAAGAGTCATTTAGGTATTAGAGATTTTATTTTAATCAGATAAATGGAAGAATTATTATTTTAAGATGGGGGTCTCGCTCTGTTGCCAGGCTAGAGTGCAATGGCGTGATCTCGGCTCACTGCAACCTCTGCCTCCCAGTTCAAGCTATTCTCTGCCTTAACCTCCAGAATAGCGGGGATCACAGGCGCGCTCCACCACACCCAGTTAATTTTTGTATTTTTAGTAGAGATGGGGTTTCACCATGTTGGCCAGGATGGTCTCCATCTCTTGATCTCATGATCTGCCCACCTCGGCCTTCCAAACTGCTGGGATAATAGGCGTGAGCCACCTTCTGCCTGGCCAGAAAAATTATTAAAATAGTTCAAGGAAGTTGAATGTAATTTATAAATTCAATTGAAAATTTTCAGATGAGTTTCACTAAGTTTGCAAACGGAACAAAGTATTAATCAAAAAGCCCTCTGAGGCCAAGAGCAGTGGCTCATACCTGTAATCCCAGCACTTTGGGAGACTGAGGCAGGCAGATCACTTAAGTTCAGGAGTTCGAGACCAGGCTGGCCAACATGATGAAATCCCGTCTCTACTAAAAATACAAAAAACTTACTCGGCATGGTGGCACATGCCTGGAATCGCAGCTACTCGGGAGGCTGAGGTAGAGAATCGCTTGAACCAGAAGGCAGAGGTTGCAGTGAACCAAGATCACACCACTGCACTCCAGCCTGGGTGACAGAGCAAGATCCTCTGAGAGTACATGTTAAAATGTCCTAGAAACATAAATAGATCGGGAAGATTTATAGGCTACACTTAGAAGCTAAACTTAAAAGACTAGCCCTTAAAACAACTAGGTTTCTGAAGTCATAATTTTATCAAATTGAAAATCAACTTTTTTCAACCAAAGTTGAATAATCTTTGCATTACACAAAAATCCAGGGGTAGGAGTGGGTATGGCATCGAAACCTCCCTCAGACATGCCACTCATCAGTCACCCGAAGCTCACCAAGTCACTTCATCTCTCTAGTTTCTCTGAACCTTCAGTTCCTCACCCGTTGTAAGAGAAAAATATTTTCCAGAATAAATAATATACTTATTATTGATTTAACATTAATACATTTCATATTGATACACAGCATGTGCGTGAGAGAAGGCGTTCAGCATATCAGTGATGTGCAAACATAAGAAACGGGCAGCACATGTCACTTCGGTCACTGCAGCGCCCAGTGACAGACATGGGAAAGGTGACACACAGCCCCAGAGACTAAGCATGACTCAGCACAGCCAGGTCTCGGAATTTTCCCAAAGCCTTGCTGTGATGTCATGGTGGATGTCATCAGGAGAGGAGCTGCCACAGAAGCAATCAGGCCCTTCCACACACAGACAGTGGAAATGTACTCCCAGCTGTCCTATGATCTCCCGGACCCAACCCTTTCTCTGGTCTCAAGGCAAATCAGGACAAGGAGGTAACGGAAGAGCGGGGAAACAAGAGTAGTGCTGGGGGTACCTGGGACAGTGCCTTCAAGCATAACACTTAACAACAAAAGGCCACATTCAGGTTCCTCCAGGATCCCAGGAGAAAGCTGAAGAGGAGGGGAGGGTGACAAGCTTAGAACACAGAGCCTCAGTCCCTAGGAAAAGCTGAAGTCAGCAGAACCTTGGAAACGGAGGAGCCAAACAAGCTTTGACAATTTCATAACATGGAAGAAGAAGGCCCTTCTTGGTGACTGATTTTCCCTCCATACTGATGGATCTGAGAGAAGACATCAGTAAAAAATGGAAATCTTAAAAGAAAAAAAAAAAAAAAAATGAAATCAGCATCTGGGATTCTGCTAACCAGCCTTCTCCAGGCTTCAGTATCTTCAGTTTCATAAGACAAGTGGTTTGGGGGGAACATTCTCCAATACCCCCACCTCTCATTGTAGGGATACAAGTAAGAGAAATAACATCCAACTCTATCAGCCAAGAATAACAGGACACGAACAAGCAGAGAGAGAACAACGGAGTGAAAATCATGGAGGGTGGAGTTCTTCCACGTTATGGCCATTCCCACCCAGAGCTCACTGCCCTTATTAAATGGTAAGAGTGCGGACGGCAGCTGCTGGCCCAAGATCTCGATCTAAGGGGGGACTGCCGGAAATCTCACACAGGAAACCAGCTCCTGCGGCATGAAGGGTCGTCCGAGGAAAACCCCCGCATAATGGGTAAAAAAAAACGAGAAAAACTCCTGTACCAAGGAATCCCCACTCAGCACTGGACACGAGCTCTGGAGAAAGCTGTCCCTGAGCCACCAAGTCCCCAAGGCCACAGTGAGCCTAAAAGGAGGAGCATTATTGGTGTCACAGACTCTGGGAGAGCACCTGGCTCCCTGGCTCAGCTGCTCCTGAAGACCAGCAGAGGGAGAGAGGACTGGACTAGCAGGCGACTGGCTGGAAGGCTCTGGAATTTAGGCTGCAGGAGGCCACTGAACCTCCTAGGCACCTGCCACCAGGGAAATACATGTTAGGGGAAACCTTAAAAGCAGTACGGCCAGTCAGGCATGGTGGCTCACACCTGTAATCCCAGCACCTGGGGAGGCTGAGGCGGGCAGATCACCTGAGGTCAGGAGTTCAAGACCAGCCTGGCCAACATGATGAAACCTCATCTCTACTAAAAATACAAAAATTAGGCTGGGCACGGTAGCTCATGCCTGTAATCCTAGCACTTTGGGAGGCCAAGGCAGGTGGATCACGTGAGGTCAGGAGTTGAAGACCAGCCTGAGCAACATGGTGAACCCCATCTCTATTAAAAATACAAAAATTAGGCCTGGGGCAGTGGCTCAAGCCTATAATCCCAGCACTTTGGGAGGCCCAGGCGAGCAGATTACCCAAGGTCAGGAGTTCAAGACCAGCCTGGCTAACACAGTGAAACCCCATCTCTACAAAAAATACAAAAACTGGCCAGGTGTGGTGGCTCATGTCTGTAATCCCAGCACTTTGGGAGGCCAAGGTGGGCAGATCACAAGGTCAAGAGATCGAAATCATCCTGGCCAACATGGTGAAACCCCATGTCTACTAAAAATACAAAAATTAGCTGGGTGTGGTGGGGCATGTCTGTAGTCCCAGCTACTTAGGAGGCTGAGGCAGGAGGATCGCTTGAATCTGGGAGGCAGAGTTTGCAGTGAGCCAAGATCATACCACTGCACTCCAGCCAGGCAATAGAGTGAGCCTTTGTCTCAAAAAAAAAAAAAAAAAAAAAAAAATTAGCCAGGTGTGGTGGCACATGCCTGTAAAATGTACCGGGGAAGAAGGGGCAGGTCCCCTTTCCCTCCTTGTCACTGAGAATAGCAAAGGCTGTCACCCTCTGAAAACACATCAGGTGACTTTACAACCAGCTGGCAGAGCCACCTCGCACCATAGCTGCCTGCTCTCCAAGCTGACTCAAGGGGTCTTCTCAGAGGCGGCCCAGCCCCAACGATTCTTTCTTTCTTTCTTTTTTTTTTTTTTTGAGACGGAGTTTCGCTCTTGTTACCCAGGCTGGAGTGCAATGGCGTGATCTCGACTCACCGCAACCTCCGCCTCCTGGGCTCAGGCAATTCTCCTGCCTCAGCCTCCTAAGTAGCTGGGATTACAGGCACGCGCCACCACACCCAGCTAGTTTTTTTTTGTATTTTTAGTAGAGACGGGGTTTCACCATGTTGACCAGGATGGTCTCGATCTCTCGACCTCGTGATCCACCCGCCTCAGCCTCCCAAAGTGCTGGGATTACAGGCTTGAGCCACCGCGCCCGGCCAACGATTCTTTCTTTCTACCCAGCTTCCCAAGCTGACCATACCCTTCCAGAAGCAGGGCCTCCAGCTGAGGCTGGCCAGCTGCCAACTGGGGCCAGAAGGGAGCCAGATGTCACTTTCCTGTAAAAACCAAGGACCACCAGAAACAGACAAGGACGGCTTGGGTATTATCCAAAATCAGAGTGCAACCTTTTTTATTGATTGGGCTTGAGACCTGACATGCCAAACTGCTGGCCTCCACAGCTGCTCCCTGAGAAGCCCCCCCACACAACCCACGGCCTGGATTCAGGCACAGGACTTACCCTTAGTGTTTGGTCAGCTCTCCAGAAGGCAGACACTATCTAAAGCAAAAGAAAAAAAAGCATTACTCTCATTGCTCCAGGCAGTCCCCAGAGAACCTAGGAGTGGCAAGAACACAGATTTTTTTTTTTTTTTTTTTTTCTTTTTTGAGACATAGTCTCACCACACTGTCGCCCAGGTTGGAGTACAGTGGCGTGATCTCGGCTCACTGCAACCTCTGCCTCCTGGGTTCAAGCAATTCTCCTGCCTCAGCCTCCGGAGTAGCTGGGATTACAGGCGTGCGCCACCACGCCCAGCTAATTTTTGTTTTTTTGATAGAGACAGGGTTTCACCATGTTGGCCAGGCTGGTCTCAAATTGCTGACCTTCGGTGATCCATCTGCCTCGGCCTCCTGAAGTGCTGAGATTACAGGTGTGCATCACTGCGCCCAGCCAAAAACACAGATTTTAGAACCCAGAGACTGTTTCTTTGCTTCCATCTCAGGGGAGTCTCTGAGGGCACCAGGAGGGCACAGGGCTGGAAGTGCCAGCTCTGTTGTCCCGCTGCCTGGATTGCACCCCTGGTTATTCTGACAGCTGCTCTATTATCACTCAAAGTGTTTGCTCATCTGTAAAATGGGAATAATAACATCGCCCATCTCACAGTGTTCTAGGGGATGCCCGATGAGGCAGCACACGCAAAGCCCTGGCACCATGCCTGGCACAGAGGACACACTGGGGCGTTAGCCGCCAGGCTTGGTGGGAAGCACTTAAGTAAAACCCTTTTCTGACACCCACTATGCATGAACATGAAGTTCTAGAAACGCTTCTTGTTTTATGTGAAGTGCTTTCTCTTCTTGCCCACTCCATCAAGCCTCAGGCCTCCTTTCTCTGCATTTCTGCAGGGCTGTCTCTAATCCTTCAGGAGCTCCCTCTGAATTCTGGGAGTCTGGTTTCTATCTCACTCCGCAACTTGACGCTAATGAGGAGCTGTCTCACGTGACCTGAGATGTGTCCCCCATTTCCCAGCGATTTCCTCAAGTTCTTTTCTGCAAAGGCCCCTCCCTGCCAAACGTAAGAGCGCACCTCGTGTTTATGCCCATGGGAGCCCACGGTTGGGACCGTGTGATCACTTTTCGGAGTTTTTTCGACTACTTACTTCCGAAAAAGCCACATACACCTGTTCTAGCTACTAATCAATGAATAGCAAAATGGAAACACAGGCCAGCAAGCTCAAATCCCTGTTCAGAGAAAACCAGTTGCCTTGATAGATAATGTCGACGCTGAAATTCAATGTCTGGGGCACTCAATTCAATGAAATAGTCACTGAGTACATGCCTTGCACAAGGAACTATATGTACACTCAGGCTCTATCCACGAAATGCCAAAAAGCAAATTGTTGGGGGCTGGTTAAAAGAAACAAAAATGGGTTGGCACGTGAGAGGCACTCCAGCAGTGAGCATGTCTGGCCTTCCTAGCTGTATGACTCTGAGCAAGTTATTTCACCTCTGTGTGTCATCTATGAGAGTCCGACATTTCTAAGAGATGGATCTAATAGTACCTTTGTAATAGGATTGTTGTGATAATCACACTGTGTGTACCTTTGTAATAGGATTGTTGTGATAATCACACTATGTGTATGTAAGGGGCTCAGCAAGGCCCTCACTACTACACAGTAGTTGGCTTTTATTAATAAATCAAAGGGCTGGGCGTGGTGGCTCATGCCTGTAATCCCAGCACTTTGAGAGGCCAAGGCCGGCAGACCATCTGAAGTCAAGAGTTTGAGACCAGCCTGACCAACATGCAGGAAACTCTGTCTCTATTAAAACTACAAAATTAGCTGGGCATAATGGTACATGCCTGAAATCCCAGCTACTCGGAAGGCTGAGGCAAGAGAATCACTTGAACCTGGGAGATGGAGGTTGCAGGTGAGCCAAAATCGCACCACTGCACTCCAGCCTGGGCAACAAAAGCGAAATGCCGTCTCAAAATAAATAAATAAATAAATAAATAAATAATTACTTATCATCATCATTGTTATTAAAAGAGAGCCCAGCCGGGCGCGGTGGCTCAAGCCTGTAATCCCAGCACTTTGGGAGGCCGAGGCGGGTGGATCACAAGGTCGAGAGATCGAGACCAACCTGGTCAACATGGTGAAACCCCGTCTCTACTAAAAATACAAAAAAAATTAGCTGGGCATGGTTGCGCGTGCCTGTAATCCCAGCTACTCAGGAGGCTGAGGCAGGAGAATTGCCTGAACCTGGGAGGCAGAGGTTGCGGTGAGCTGAGATCGCGCCATTGCACTCCAGCCTGGGTAACAAGAGCGAAACTCCGTCTCAA